>NC_059326.1:95399423-96016538 GCF_018350155.1 Leopardus geoffroyi | reverse complement strand
CTCCACAGTCTGCTTGAAAAAATGTTCTTTAATCATTACTTAACATTTATAGTGTGTTTACTATTTTCTCTGATATTCTACAAAGAATTACCTGTATCTTCCTCTGAGTTCTCACAAAATTTTATGTACAATTTTCAATAATAGCAGTATCACTCTGATGATGGTTATTTTGTTTTCTATAACTTTCTTCCCTATGAGATTCACTGAGAAAATGTCCTAAGTTATATTTATGTCTCCTTCCATTTACCATAGCCAACACATTCTAGGTACACAGTTAGTCAATTTTCTTTTTACCTAACTTTGTATCATAATACATTATAGGACTTCCACTTTGTATCATAATCTATTGTATGACTTCAAAAGACAGAGAGAGAGAGAGACAGAGAGAAAGAGAGAGAGAGCTGGGTTCTAAATAAATTTTTTTTAAATATATATTTTTTTAAAATATATTCTAATTTTGACCCACGTAATTGAACTCTTTATAAAACCAAATAATGCCCTCATAAAGACCTCTGGGAAAACTACTTTTTACCAGGATTTTTCTCCTTGACATGAAAGCAGTTGGAAATATAATTTAGATAAAAAGGTAGTTCTAGCAATTTTTCAGCCATCCACCATGGCTAAAAATGCCCTATAGCTTCTTGGACCATCTGCAGCTAACCTGACTATAGCTGATGTGTCTAGGAGCTTTAAAAGTTGGGCCATAGGACTTTCCAGAACAACTCATACTTATTATATCTAATATTTACCTGAATTACATGTGAGTTATGGTTCCAAGAACTGATCAGACACTGAATTCTCACAATGCCATATGAGTTATTATCCCCATTTTATGGGTGAGAAAAGTTGAGACTTAGAGAAGATAAGTAACCCATCCACAGCCAAAGAGCTTGGAGTCAGATGGTCTCAGGGTTAGGATGTAGGCACTCCAGTCTATAGTTTATGTTTCTACACTGCTTACCATTAAAAATCAGCTACCAAATACAGAGATGCTTGAAGGCTGGGTGGGGTGGTGGGTACTGAGACTGAGAAGATAAGAGGAGGCCAACCAAGATGGTGGATAAAAAGACTCTGAAGTCATCTCCTTCATGGACACAGTGAATGTACACCTATATATAAATCATCTCCTCCTGAAGAAGGACTGAGGGCTTACTGTACTGCTTATGATGGGAACCCAAACAAATCCTAATGCTACTACCTGCAGTAGGCAGGGATATCACTGAGGGGCTTTCACACAGATTCCCCTGTTCTGTAGCAAAGGGAGAAGAAAACCAACCAACAAACAGTAGTTTAAAGGACAACCAGACTATTAGTGGAGAAAGTCCACTAGCATGCCCACAAAATGGTGAGGAAACTACAAGAATTCTCTCTCGGACTGGAAGCACAGGTGAGCACCATTGTTTATGCCCCCCCCCAACTGAAAATAGGAACAGTGTCCAGGCATTCTAAGTGGCCTACTCCAGCCATCACAGCAAGCCCCAGGCACGTAGCCCAAACCAGTACTCAACTACCTACCCAAGGTTCTCCCCTGGCCTGCACCTACTCTAACTCCAGCTAAACCACCAGGATGACCTATGCAGGCAGTGTCCTGGCTTACTCTTGTTTCAGCTCCAGCTATCTGCTAGGGGGTTCCCAGCACAGAGCTCCCCGGACCCCTAGCCCACACTTGTTGTAGCTGCAGCCACCCAGTCAAAGCCTCCAGGCACACATAAGATGGGACATTCTTACATCAGACCACTAACTCTTAGAAAGGAATACATAAAGTCAAAGTGAAGAGAAAGAGGAATGTGTTCTATAAAAGAACAAGATAAAACCTCAGAAACAGAATTAAACAAAATGGAGATAAGCAAACTACCTGATAAAGAGTTCAAAGTTATGGTCCTGCCGATATTTACACAATTTGAGAGAAGAGTGGATGAATTCAATGAGAACTTCAAAAAAGACAGAAAATACAAAAAAAGAAAAAAAAAACAAAACAAAACCACAGAGCTGAGCACATTACCTGAAATAAAAAATGCTTTTGAAGTAATCAACAGGAGAGGGGAGGATGAGGAGAAACAGATCAACGACCTGGAAGACAGTGTAGTGGAAATCACAGAAGCTGAACAGCATTAAAAAAAAAAAGAATATAAAAAATGAGGATAGATTATAGGACCCATGGAACAACATCTAGCAAATTAATATTCACACTGTAGGGGTCCCAGAAGGAGGAGAGACATAAAAGGGAAGAAAATTTATTTGAAGGATTGATAGCTCAACACTTTTCTAACCTGGGAAAGGAAAAAGATATCCAGGTCTAGGAAGCATGGAGAGTCCTCCCAAAAAGATCCATTCCAAGAGGAATCCATTCCAAGAGGAATCCATTCAAAAAGGAATCCATTCAAAGAGGTCCATTCCAAGAAACATAATTAAAATGTCAAAAATTATGGCACGCTTGGGTGGATCAGTTGGTTAAGTGTTCGACTCTTGATTTCAGCTCAGGTCATGATGTCACGGTTCATGGTTTTGAGCCCCGTGTCAGGCTCTGCACTGACATCATGGAACCTGCTTGGGATTCTCTCTCCCCTTCTCTCTGCCCCTCCCCTGCTCATGTTCTCTCTCTCTCTCTCTCCCTCCCTCCCTCCCTCTCTCAAAACATAAATAAACATCAAAAACATTTTTTAAAAAAGTCAAAAATTAAAGATAAAAAGAGAATCTTAAAAGCATCAAGAGAAAAGTAAATATTTATGCACAAGAGAAATCCTTAAGGATATGGGTTGATTTTTCAGCAGAAATTTTTCAGGCCAAAAGGGAATGAGAGGATACATTCCAAGTCCTGACCTTTGGTCAAGGTCAAGAACAAGACCTACAACTGAGAACACTCTACCCAGCAAGGTTTTCATTCATAACTGAAAAGGAGATATGGAGTTTCCCAAACAAAAGTTAAAGGAGCTTATCACTACCAAACTAGAATTTTAAGAAATATTAAAGCCACTTCTTTAATCAGAAAAGGCCATAACTAGAAGTAAGAAAATTATGGGGAAAAAAATCACTGATAAAAGCCAACATACAGTAAGACAGATCAGTCACTTACTGAAGTAGTATGAAGCTTAAAAGACAAAAGAAAATCAATGATATGTAGAAAAGTTAGTCAAGGGATACACAAAATAAAAAGATGTAAATTATGACATTATAGACACAAAATGTGTAGCAAAGGAGGATTAAAAATGTAGTACTTTTAGAATGCGTTTGAACTTGAGCAACCACCAGTTTAATATTGATTGCCATATACATTGGATGTCATATAGGAACTTCACAGTAACCAAAAACCAAAATCTATAATAGGTACACAAAAATAAAGAGAAAAGAATTCAAGCACCACACTTTAAAAAAATCATTAAATCACAAGGAATAGAAAAAGAGGAGAAAGGAACAGAGAAGAACTACAAAAACAACCAGGGAACAATTTTTAATAAATGGTAATAAGTACATACACATCAATAATTACTTTAAATATTAATGGAATAAATGCTCCAAGTAAAGCACACAGGGTGAGTAAATGGATAAAAAAAAAAAAAGAATAATCTACATAGTGTATGCAAGAGACAATTTGGATCTAAAGACACATACAGACTGAAAACGAAGGGATAGTAAAAGACAGTCCATGCAAATGGAAGCAAAAACGAAAACTGGTGTAACAGTATTTACATCAGACAATACAGACTTTAAAGCAAAGTATAACAACAGATAATAAAGGGCATTACATAGTAAGAAAGGGATCAATCCAAGAAGAAGATATAACATATCTAAGTACCTATGCACTCAACATATGAGCACCTAAATAAATAAAGCAAATATTAACATATATGAAGGAAGAAATTAGCAGCAGTAATAAAATAATAGGGGACTTTAACATCCCACCTACATAAATGGATCAATTATCCAGAGAGAAAATCAATAAGGAAACATTGGCAGAATGAGACATTAGGCCAAATAGACTTAATAGATATATACAGAACATTTCATCTAAAAACAGCAGAATATGCATTCTTTTCAATTGCACATGTAGCATCTGTGCTAGATGCGAGAGAGAGAGAGAGTAATCAAACAGGCAGGAGAGAAACAGAAAGGGGGGACAGAGACTACCATGCAGGCTCTGTGCTGACGTTCAGAGCCGGACATGGGGCTCCAACTCACAAACCATGAGATCAGGACCTTAACCAAAGTCAAGAGTCGGACACTTATCTGCCCGAGCCACCCAAGTGCCCCTCAAACATCTTTTCTAATGACAACGTTATGAAACTCGAAATTAATCAAGAAGAAAAAAAAACTTAAAGAAACAAAACTACATGGAAGCTAAACAACATGCTACTAAAAAAGCAATGGTCAACACACACACACACCAGAAATTAAAAAAAAAAACAAAACAAAAAAAAAAAAACAAAAAACCTGGAGGCAAATGAAAATAGAAACACAGTGGTTCAAAATACTTGGGATGCAACAAGACCAGTTCCAAGGGACAAGTCTATGCAATACAGACTTTCCTGAAGAAGACAGCAAATATCAAATACACAATTTAACTTATACTTAAAGGAATTAAAAGAAGAAAAATAAATGAAACCCAAAGTTTGGAGAAGGAATGAAAAATAAGTACTAGAGCTGAAACAAAAGATCAAAAAGAATAGAACAGATTCAATGGAACTAAGAGCTGGCTCACTGAAAAGATACAATTGATAAACCTACACTAGGCTTCACCAGAAAAAAGAAAAAAGAGAGAGAAGGCTCCAATAAACAGAATCAGAATGAAAGAGAAATTGCAGCCCAAACCAAAGAAGTGCAAAGAATGCTCAGAAACTACTACAAACATTATAAGCTAACAAATTGGAAGAGCCAGGGGAAATGGATGAAGTCATAGAAATAGACAATCTTCCAAGAGTGAATCAGGAGGAAAATCTCAACAAACAAGTTATGTGTAAGGAGACTCAATCAGTAATCAAAAAATGCCAATGAACACAAGTCCAGGACTGACTTCATAGCTGAATTTCACCAAACATTTACAGAAGCGCTAAAACCTCTTCCTCATCAACTTTTCCATCGAGTAGAAGAGTAAGGAATGTTTCCAGATTTAATCCACCAGGCCAGCATTCTAATGGTACCAAAACCAGATAAAGTCAGAACAATGAAACCTACTTACAGGTTAATATCACTGACGAACATAAAAGCAAAATGACTAAAATATGAGCATAGTGAATTCAACAATACATTAAAATAATTATTCACCACGATCAAGGGGAATTTATTTCAGGGATGTGAAAGTGGTTCAATTTTCACAAAAAATAATCCATGTAACATATCACAATAATTAGAGAAAGGATAACAACCATATGATCATCTGAATAGATGCAGAAAAAACATTTGACAAAATACAACATCCATCCGTGGTAAAAACTCTCAGAAAGGGGGTTTAGAAGGAACAATACCTCCACATAATAAAGGCCATCTATGAAAAAGTCACATCTAAGCCCATACTCACTGATGAAAACCTGAGAGCTTTTATTTAAGATCAGGAATAAGACAAGGACGTCCATTCTCACCACTTTTATTCAACACAGTACCAGAAATCCTATCTGCAAGCAATCAGACAGGAAAAAGAAATAAAAAGCATCTAAATTGGTATGGAAGAAGTAAAACTGTCACTATTTATAGATGGCATAATACTACATATAGAATACCCAAAAGACCCCAACAAATAAGCCATTAGAACCAATAAAAGAATCCATTAAGTTGTAAGACACAAAATTAATATACAGGAATGTCTAGTGTTTGTACACACTATGAACTAAGTAGCAGAAAGAGAAATTAAGGAAACAATCCCATTTGTAATTGAATCAAAAAGAATAAAATACCTAGAATAAATTTAACCAAAAAGATATAAGACCTGAACTCTGAAAACCCTAAAACATGGATGTATGAAATTAAAGATGACACCAATAAGTGGAAAGATATACCAGACCTACAAATTGGAAGAGTATTGTTAAAATGTCCATACTACTCAAAGCAATCTACAGATCCAATACAACCTCTAGCACGACACCAATAGTGTTTTTCACAGAACTAGAATAAACCTAAAATTTGCATGGAACCACCAAAGACCCTGAGTAGCTAAAGCAATCTTGCTGAAGAAGTACAAAGCTAGAGGTATCACCATCTCAGATTTCAAACTGTAGTACAAAGTGATAGTAATTAAAATAGTACAGCACTGGCACAAAAAGAGACACACATATCAAAAGAAGAAAATAAAGTGCCCAGAAATAAAACCATGCTTATATGGTCAAGTTATCTATGGCAAAGGAAACAAGAACATACAATGGAAAAAAAAATAGTGTCTTCAGCCAATGGTCTGGGAAAACTAGACAGCAATATATGAAAGAATGAAACTGGACCATTCTCTTATACCATATTCAAAAATAAACTCAAAATGGATTGAACACCTATATAGAGGACCTGAAATCATAAAAACTTCTCAAAGAAAACATACACAGTAAACTCCTGGACATCAATGTTGGCGACATTCTCTTGGGATTATATCCAATTAAAAACCTCTTGCACAAGGAAAGCACCCACAAGATGCAAAGTCAACCTACTGGATGAGAAAAGATTTTTGCAAGTGATTTATCTGATAAGGGATTACTATTGACAATATAAGGAAAAAAAAAAAACTTCTGTAACTCAACACCAAGAAAAAAAATCTAATTAGAAAATAAATACAAGCTCTGAATACACATGTTTCAAAAGATCTACACATGACAACGGACACAGGAAAACATGCTCAATGTTACTAATAATCAGGGAAATGCGAATTGAAACCACAGTGAGATATCATTTCACATCTGTCCGAATGGCTAGTATCAAAAAGACAATAGGTGTTGGCAAGGATGTGGATAAAAGGGAACCCTCTTGCAATGTTGGTAGGAATGTAAATTGGCGAAGCCACTAAGGAAAATAGTATGGAAGTTTCTCAAAAAATTAAAAAAAGAAGTACCATATGATCTGGTAATTCTACTTCTAGGTATTTACCTGAAGAAAATGAAAAAAAAAAATGATACAAGATCTATGTACCCTTACGTTCAGGACAGCATTATTTACAATAGCCAAGATATGGAAAGAGCCTGTGTGCCCACTGATAGATACACAGATAAAGAAGACGGAGTAAACATATACAATGAAATATTACTCAGCTCTAAGACAACAATAAGATCTTGCCATTCCCCAAATCATGGATGGACCTGGAAAGTATCATGCTAAGTGAAATAAATGGACAGAGTAAGACAAACGTTACATGTTTTCATTTAAATGTGAAATCAAAACAAAACAAAAGAAACAAAAAAGAGACTCTTAAGTACAGAAAATAAACTGGTGGTTTCAGAGGCAAATGGGATGAGGGGATGGGTAAAATGATTCAACAGGATTAAGAAGGACAAACTTTTAGTTATAAAATAAATCACAGGGATGAAACGCACAGCATAGGGTACAAAGTCAATAATATTATAATCACCCTGTATGGTAACAGATGGTAACTACACATCATGCTGAGCATTTTGTAATGTATACGATTGTCAAATCACTATGTTGTATACCTGAAATTAATATAATACTATAGGTCAACTGTGATTTAAGAAATCAGCTATGGAACTCATTCAATCCAACTGGAGAAAGAAATCTGAATTCTTGTAAGATCTACCAAACAAGAACCAAACTCAGATCAGCAATCCATGTTAGAGAAGTTAAACCTATCAACTAATGAATCATTGTGTAAGTAAACGAAGTATGCTTTCTCTAGTTAATATTACACAACATTTGCAAGCACCTTACACAGAAAACACACTCACATATACATAACTAGGTACAGTTTCATTTGTTACTTGCCACAATTCAGAGTTCATATTCTTACCTCCACGTTAGAGAAAATATAAATGACTTGCCCTTGTTAATAGTTCGAAGGACTAAATCAGGCATTCATGTTCAGGTTGAGAAACTCTAAACTTCATTGTTTTTGTTTTGCTTGTTCTTTTCTCCCCCAACTTCTTTGATATCTATGTAGTGTATGGTTCTCACTCTAAAGCTGAGAGATTAAGTAGGAGTCTCTTAGGCACATGCATATAACTGGGTAGGAAGTAAAGACACAATAGGGGCAGGATACAAGGGCACAGCTTGACTCATTATATTTATATATAATATCATGAATTATATATATAATGAATTATATATATATGTAGTATAGTGTGTATATATAGTATATTACATATATATATGAATTATATATATATAGTATAGTATATATATAGTATAGTATATTACTATATATACATATATATACATATATATATATATCACTATATATATATATATATATATAGTAAGACTGATACCCATTGTTTTATTACATGGTGCCATGACATTTCATTCACCAGTCCATTTATTTAAGGGTTTGGACCACTTCCTGCATAAAAGGAAATTCCTGGGATCCAAACATATTGAGGTTCATACAGTTCAATAATCTTATCTCATCCTCTGAAATAAAAAGCATTGCTCTTCCCAGTTTTTCAAAGATGTATTGCAAATCAATAATTGCTTCTTACTTTATTTGCTCCCTACCTCCACTATTCTGACTTGTATCATGGTACCAAACTCCATTTTTTTTGGTGAACTCCTTGATGTTCTCCTTTAAAAGTACTGTGACAGCTTGAAAATAATTTGACCACACTGAATAGCAATCAGAGGTAATCTCAAGTTGATCTGTGACTTCTGGATTCTCAGTGCTTCACAAAATTGTCAGTATGCATGATTTCTATGTGTGCAAATACAGACAATGATGCTTCTAAGGCACCGGAAGGTATTGTTCAGAGCATATTTGGAATTGCAAATGTTTATTATATTTGTTTAAAAAAAACACTACTCTGCCCTAATGCCCTGAGGGTAAGTATTAAAATGCCTGACCAAGACACGATAATGAGTTCTCATTTAATGCAAGATACACTTGGAGAGTGAATTACCCTGGTAATGTCCCTTTAATGGTACTGACTGCCAATAATTGTCAGAGCAGTATTTTTTTTTTAAATCATCTACTTCATGCTTTCTGTCACAGTAGGCTTCTACATTATTTGTTATATTGTTTCCTAAAAATAAAATAATAAATAAATAAATAAATAAATAAATAAATAAATAAATAAAAAGAACTGTGGGAGGGCCACGTGCGTGTATCAGTCAGTTAAGCATCTGAATCTTGAATTCAGCTCAGGTCATGTGAGTTTGAGCCCCATGTCAGGCTTTGCATCGACCGCATGGAGCCTGCTTGGGATTTTCTCTCTCTCTCTCTGTGCCCCCAAATTCCTCCCTGCATCCCTCTCTCTCTCTCTCAAAATAAATAAATAAACTTATTTTCAAAATGAACTTTCAAAATAAAACTTTAAACTTCAAAACGTCAAAACAAAAACTTTCAAAATAAATAAACTTATAAAAATTGGTGGAAACTCAAAGTTGAGTATCTCTGTTGAGATGGAAAAAAAAAAACTATCTTCCAATTTCACCTCATATGAGTGGTACTGGCACTCAGATTTATACCATTCAGCCCATAAACAAATATTCTGATACAAAGGACTCTTCTCTTCTGCTATTTTTGAAGGTTCTTAATGCCATTTTTAGTGGGTGTTTCAAGTGCTGGACAGCTCTGAAGCCTGATTGTTTCCTTTAACAACTTTGAAAAATTACAATCAGATAGTTTATACTGGTGGTTTCCCTGGAAAATAATATATAAGGAGAAGACAGACCAAGGATATCCTTGTTTATTTTTAACTGTGGTTTCCAATAAGATCTGGAAGCTCTGAGAAGCACTTCTAAACATCTTATTCCAGTTGTAAAACCACAGAGTATGCATTGCACGAAAGTCCTTCCTTCGTGTACAATTGGTTCACATCCTGAGAGATGATAACAAAGTTTCTAGATATGATTCATATCCATAGACCTCTGGGTTTTCCAGCCCTGAACCACTGCAGAAGAAGCCTTGTTGCTGGTAGGAAGTGAGCAGGACACTTGCCTTTCCTTCTGGACTGACATTTCCAGGTCCCCCAGGTGCCTGTCCCTATAGTAGCCCCCTCCATTCTTCAGCTCTTGGGTATTTCCTGTTGTTTCCCAATGGGAGGCCACTAGCTTGGACTTTGTGCTGTCACACGAATCTCGTCTTCATTTCCTTTTCTTATTTTTGTTTAAATCTAGCACACTTTGCTCTGTTTTTCTGTTTCAGTAGTTTTGCCCACTCAAAACTTGCTGAACTAAGGATGTCTAGCTGCTTTGCAAGTGTCGATGACAGAGCACAATTTGTTCACCTATAAAAATCCACATCACTGATAATCATCAAAAGGGAAGATGAAAACCAAAAACACAGATCCGATAGTAAGTATACCCAAGTTAGCTATAACCCAACCCATCACTTGCCTGCCACGTGCGTGTGCGCAAGCCAAAAGAAAAAAAAAAAATCAACATTTGTGTTCCTGAGTTACTAAATTTTAGCACCTTGATCTGATTACACTGCCTGTAGCATGATAACCCCACAGTTAATTCTTCTTGACTGCAGTGACATCTGTTGGTGAGGGCAGAGCTGATGAACCTCGGGTTTGGCTCTTCCGACAAAAATCAACCCACAAGCTGTTCTGGGCTCAGGCAGATGTTTCCCTCTATTTGATTCATTCTGATTCTTGTTGGAGGAGAAACCTAACTGCATTGATCCAGTCTTCATTGATATGAGTGAAAGGCTTAAACCTAGAACTTCCTAAAAATCTCAGTAAGATTCAAGTCTGACAAACATTCTTTCAACAATCTTTCTCTACCCTCACAATATGCAGAGTAGGGCTGAGGTCAGAGGTGTATTTCAGGGTGGGGTCTATGTTTAGAAGGATTACCATTAGGAGACACATTAGCTAGAATGAAATGGGCTCTTGCATGTTTTTGTGTCATACACTAAACTTCGTCAGGGCAATTCATACACTGGACATGAGAGATGACAATATCCAGCATTTTTATTTGTACCTGAAAACACTAACCAAGAATAAAGTATTTATAATCTGGATCCCAGGCACAGGGATGGGATCTCAGAGTTACATGTATTCAAAAATAACCAAAACGCGAGCCACACTGCAGACCAGTCCAATCAGAATCTCTGTGTGCTTGCTGTGGGCACCATGACTTTGAAAACGTCGCTGGTGGGATCGTAATGCATAGCCAGGACTGAAGACAACTAGTCCAGAGCTTTCCGGGTGAGCTTTAGAAAATGCTAAGCCAGGGACACCAGGGTGGCTCAGTCAGTTGACTGTCCAACTTCCGCTCAGGTCATGACCTCATGGTTCATGAGTTCAAGCCCCACATCAGGCTCTCTGCTGTCAGCTCAGAGCCCGCTTTGGATCCTCTGTCCGCCCCCCCTACTCTCCCCTCCCCTGCTTGCACTCTCTCAAAAAATAAATAAAACATTAGAAAAAGACAGAGAGAAAATGCGAAGCCAGAGTGTAATCCTGAGCCTTACAACTAACCAGTCCTCAAAGACTAGACAAGGGACACCATCTCGTTGAGCCTCAGTTGACTTATCTTGAAAAAAGGAGATTCATTACAGCTGTCTAGAGATAGAAACAGATCAAGTAAGTAAAAGGTTCGGTCACATATTAAATGTTTAGCACACTTAAATTTCCTGAAGTCCTCACCGCTCTGCTCACATTTATCTTTTGATAAAAGAATCATATTTATTATGTTTCCCTTCTTTTGGCAGGCTGTTTCCTCCCTGAAAATTGTTACAATGAGTAATTATTGCTCTCTAAATTAGAAAAAAAATATGCTTCATGTAAAATTCCAATAAAAGGGATGGCTAGGCACTTCAGTCAGGCTGCAAGGCTCAAGATCCCCCTGATTCGACTCTGATGATTGCAGTTTTTCTTTTTGTTTTTCTACAAAACTACTTCTGTCATCACATTAACGCACATGCCTTTAATCAAGCTTGTTTATGTATTATGTATACATTGAGATGGGTAAGGTCTTCTGCATCAAGGGGGGTGGCATACACAAGCACTGAGAATTAAAATCCATTCTATCACTATTATATTTTTCCCTCCTACATCTAAAATGCTTTTTATGTATTTCCCTTGTAAAATTTTTTGCCCTAAAGTACTAGTAAAAAAGTGTGTGTGTGTGTGTGTGTGTGTGTGTGTGTTTCTTTGTTGGCCTGAATGACAGAGAAGTTCTAATGTGAGAGCATATGTAAGTAAAACCCACTCCTTCAACAAGGCCCATGAGAATGAGGACGGCCATGATTGTTTTAACTGCTCATTTTGTTTTCGTTATATGAAGTTCTGTAAATTCAAGCTGGAGAGAAATTCTTGACAAGGAGACTCAGTGTTTGTGACCGAACACAAGATTAGCTTCATGACTTTATAACAAAGTATCCATTGACTAGCAAAACGAAATTGAATTGCCTTTCCTGTGAATGTGAAACCATGGAGCCATGAGCAGGACAGGTCACAAAGCTAAAAAGAACATTCTTTGCTTTTAAACAATTTTTTCATAACAACGAATTTTTTTGGTACAGGCTCATTATTAAAAATTCCGGCAAAATAAGAAAGAACGCAAGAAATTGCTCACAGATAAGGATCAAAAAGTGGGATTTGACAATGCATGCCATTATTAAGTAAAAGATGAATTTCTTTCTACTGGAATTCAACAGAAGAAATACAACTGAATGAAAAACTGAAGGAATTTAAATAAACCTCAATTATTTCTATGAAAAAGATAGTGGTACATTACAGCTACGTTTTTGAATACAAAGGCGGTTCAGTGTAGAGCCACTGCGCACTTTCAATGTTATATTTCAATTTTAAGAGCTTTTAGTTGACTACCTGATAGGAGGTGTGATAAGGGACTTTGCTCTCCCTCACTTTCCAGTCCGTGTTCCTTGACTTCCTGCATTGACTTCCTACTGGAAACACCATTCACATTTCACGCAATGACTGCCCCGGAACTTGTGCAATATGGCAAATGTGATTCATTCCACGTTCCAATCCACACTGGTTGCATGGTAAATATTTTCTTTCTTAAGGTAAACAGCACTTGCGGCCGTGCAACCACAATTCTCAAGGTACTTGGTGTCTGCTCTTCACTGAAATTATTTCAACAACATCGTATTTTTTTTTTTTTTTTTTTTTTTACTTATTTCACTATGGGCTAGATTTCATCATTAAGCAGGGGCTTCAAGACGCATTCATACGTGGTCTCTGATTCTTTTCCAGCATGTATCGATTTAAGATACCATGTACCAGCTTACCGTTTATGACTCATACACTCATGTAATACATTTTAGAAGAATAAAATAAAATAGAAAATAAGGTAGTGATGTTTCCTGTCCCACATACGGTATTTGTCTTTTGCCTGTCCGTGAAAGCAGCCCTGATTCTGGAGACCAGCCTCTCACATCACCATTCACCTGCAGTGAGGGTTCCTTTCAGAATGTTAGCCCATTCCAAGGCAGTAGCCGTATGTACAGAGAAATCCCAACAAGGTTCTGTGCCTATGTGCCGTTTCCTATCATTCTTTGTGTGCACTTACATAACCTATATCCAAATTCATATGCCATCTGTTTCCTCGGTTGCCTTTCACGGAGCCAGTGGACTTAACTGGTCGTGGCAAACTTTTTAAGATGGCCAATTCCATTCTGGAAAACCCTTCACAGGCAGATGCAGCAACTCAATCAATACTCGGAGGCATACATGTAGCACTCAGCACATAAGCTTGTCCACAGGGTTTGTGTATGCCCTATGTGGACCACTAGCCCAGGAATGCTGCTATAATCTTATTCCTAGATAATCTAGACTGCCCTTGGCTTTTGATCCCTGAGTATTAACACCTACCCTACAAGGAATACTCTAGCACTTGACTGAACATCCGAATTATCTGGAAAATGTACTAAAAGCAAGACCTCTGGGGTCCACCTGTGGAGTTTCCGATTCAGTTGGTCTGAGGTGGTGCCCAAATTTGTGCTTTGGTAACAAATTTCCAGGTGATTCTGATTCTGCTGGTCAAGAGAACATACTATTAATACTATTGGGATGCAATTTTGCTGAACATTTCTGGTTTGTAATCCTATGTCCCCGGTTGCTATGAATGTGGAAATGACAGTGAAATTTTTGCTACAGTCATTTTGGTCTGATGGGCATTCATGAGCGAGACAACTAGGAAGAAAACCACATTCCGCTGAGTTCTTATGTGTGAGAATGCGGTTCTTGCACAATTGAGTTACAACCTACCTGAGCATTAACTTTCCCTCAGCACTTACACATTTCTTTATTGTTTCACAAAATTGAATATTGCTGTGGATGCCAGCCTGAAGGTGACTTGGCATTCGTCTGATTCCACATCCAATATTTTTTTTTAATTTTGAGATTCAGTAAGTCCACCAGGCTGTGTCCGCCGTGGTATCATCCTTCCTGTAATTAAGTGCATTCCTTTGAAATGCATATAAAGTCCTTCTTTTATTCTGGGAAAACTGTCTGCTACTTCATTACAATGGATTTTCTTTCTCAGAGGGTCCCAGTTATCCTTATGTCCTTCCCTATCTATAATCTTCCCTCTAGCACTCAAAATCTCTAAAATTTCATTTTCTACTAATAATACAATTAACTAAAACTTTACACTGTTATGAATTTGATTTTCCTTTTTTTTTTTTTTTTTTTCAGTGTTTGTTTATTTTGAATGAGAAAGAGAGCACAGGGGAGGGGCAGAGAGAAAGGAAAGACCAAATTCCCAAGCAAGCACCACACTGCTAGCTCAGAGCCCAACGTAGGGCTCAAATTCACAACCCTGAGATCATGACCCAATTTGAAATGAAGAGCTGGATGCCCAACCTGCTGAGACACCAGGCACCCTTAATTTGCTTTTCAATAGAATATATATTTGAACCTGATTTCCTTTTTTCTGTCTAGTCCTTTAATGAAACTAAACTAATCTGGGTTTCAGTTTCTTCTTTTAGTTGAGCATACTGATCTGTCACTGTGTCGTTTCATTTTTTGCCTCTTGGCTTATTTATGTTCTTACACAGATATCCTGCATGGGAAATGAATAGAAATGGCCTCGACCAAGTTTTCTTTTGTTCCCTAAGTTATTTTTTTTCCAGTCTGGTTTCTCCTTTGTTTCCCATTTGCAATGTGTTATTAAAAAAAAAAAAGTTTATTTATTTATTTTGAGAAAGAGAGAGCATGTGCAAGTGAGCAGAAGAGGGGCAGAGAGAGGGAGAGAGATTCCCAAGCAGGCTCTGTATGGTCAGCGCAGAGTTGATGCGTAACCAACTGAGCCACCCAGGTGCCCTGGAAATGTGTTCTTGTCTATTGTTTTTATTACTTGTTTTTTGGGAACAGTTGCCATATCATGTCTCATAATGCCTTTGTGATTATATGGACAGATGTGTCCAAACCTTCTTGTTGCCTAAGATAACAGTTGAACACTCTTTAGGCCTTTTCCTGCCTTGCAAAACTTCTTTTTCCTATACCACAGCCTTAAAGTATTCTATCAACTTTCCTGTAGTTTCAAGATAACAGAGGGTTGCCAAGGAGGGCAGCCTGATTTGAGCTGTAGGCAGCCCTGTTGTTGGTGTGCTGAACCATGCTTTCTAATCTCAGACTATTACCAGAGTCAACACCATCCAGGCAGGGAGAATCTCCTTTCTCTCATCTTGAGCTTTTCCTCCAATGTCATCTAAGATCCAGCAAAATTAACTACCTTCTGATGCCACTCTTCTAAAATCTTGCCATGGTAAACGGGTTTTTTATTTAAGTTTATTTATTTTGAGAGAGAGAGAGAGAGAGAGCACAGGGGAGGGGCAGAGAGAGAGAGAAAGAGAGAGAGACAAAGAATCCCATATAGGTTCTGCACTGCCAGCATGAAGCCCGATATGGGGCTCAAACTCCCGAACCACGAGATCATGACCTGAGCTGAAATCAAGAGTTGGATACTTAACTGACTGAGCCACCCAGGTGCTCTGGTAAGAAGGTTTCTGAGGGTTGCCTTTATGCCCACTATCTATCTGATTCCCTCCTAATTAACAGGTATTACTGAAAACTCTCAGCATTAAAGAATCTAGCATTAGAAGTCCAGCGTTAGGCTAGACTTCTCCTCACTGCCATTTCTAACTGTGGCAAGACCTGAAGAACCACTCTGAAGCACTAAAATGTTTGTCTTCTCTCATTAGTTAAAATCTACAATTTATATGGCATGCAATTGTACCCCTTTCCTTACTAACGTAGTGATTTTTATTCATTATTGTAAGCCATTGCATTTGTGATCTGACTTCTTAATCTCTTTTTACCACCCACAGTTCCTGCTTCTTGCATGGTTTCCCCTCTAAAACTCATAAACTCATCAAAAGAAGACACCAAGTTGTTTGTTCTTGAATCACCCAAAATACTGGATAAAGCATCCTGTATATAGTACCAATTGAATCCATTTAATTAATTGGAACGGGAATTTTTCTCAAATATCTTTATACACATACTTTTAAAACCACACAGGTAGCTAAGATAAAAGCTAAGAATTTATTGTGTAAAACTTATAGCAGCACACAAGAATGAATGAGATACATTACAGAATGGGACGCATTAAAATATTCAAATGTACTCTAAATACCAACATCCAATTCACTTTTCAGGATTCTGATTTTAAAGTAGTAGGCTTCTCCAGTATTATTTTGATTCCTAAACCAGACAGAGACCCAGTAAAAAAAGAGAACTACAGGCCAATATCCCTGATCAATATGGATGCAAAAATTCTCAATAAGATACTAGCAAATCGAATTCAACAGCATATAAAAAGAATTATTCACCGGGGCGCCTGGGTGGCACAGTCGGTTAAGCGTCCGACTTCAGCCAGGTCACGATCTCGCGGTCCGTGAGTTCGAGCCCCGCGTCAGGCTCTGGGCTGATGGCTCAGAGCCTGGAGCCTGTTTCCGATTCTGTGTCTCCCTCTCTCTCTGCCCCTCCCCCGTTCATGCTCTGTCTCTCTCTGTCCCAAAAATAAATAAACGTTGAAAAAAAAAATTAAAAAGAAAAAAAAAAGAATTATTCACCATGATCAAGTGGGATTCATTCCTGGGCTGCAGGGCTGGTTCAACATTTGCAAATCAATCAATGTGATACATCACATTAAAAAAAGACAAGATAGGGGCGCCTGGGTGGCGCAGTCGGTTAAGCGTCCGACTTCAGCCAGGTCATGATCTCGCGGTCCGTGAGTTCGAGCCCCGCGTCGGGCTCTGGGCTGATGGCTCAGAGCCTGGAGCCTGTTTCCGATTCTGTGTCTCCCTCTCTCTGCCCCTCCCCCATTCATGCTCTGTCTCTCTCTGTCCCAAAAATAAATAAACGTTGAAAAAAAAAATTAAAAAAAAAAAAAGACAAGATAAGAACCATATGATCCTGTCAATCGATGCAGAAAAGGCCTTTGACAAAATTCAGCAAACTTTCTTAATAAAAACCCTTGAGAAAGTCGGGATAGAAGGAACATACTTAAAGATCATAAAAGCCATTTATGAAAAGCCCACAGCCAACATCATCCTCAATGGGGAAAAACTGAGAGCTTTCTCCCTGAGATCAGGAACACGACAGGGATGTCCACTCTCACCGCTGTTGTTTAACATAGTGTAGGAAGTTCTAGCATCAGCAATCAGACAACAAAAGGAAATCAAAGACATCAAAATTAGCAAAGATGAAGTTTTCACTTTTTGCAGATGACATGATATTATACATGGAAAATCTGATAGACTCCACCAGAAGTCGGCTAGAACTGATACATGAATTTAGCAAAGTTGCAGGACACAAAATCAATGTACAGAAATCAGTTGCATTCTTATACACTAATAATGAAGCAACAGAAAGACAAATAAAGAAACTGATCCCATTCACAATTGTACCAAGAATCATAAAATACCTAGGAATAAAACTAACCAAAGATGTAAAAGATCTGTATGCTGAAAACTATAGAAAGTTTATGAAGGAAATTGAAGAAGATATACAGAAATGGAGAAACATTCCATGCTCATGGATTGGAAGAATAAATATTGTCAAAATGTCAATACTACTCAAAGCTATCTATACATTCAATGCAATCCCAATCAAAATTGCACCAGCATTCTTCTCGAAACTAGAACAAGCAATCCTAAAATTCATATGGAACCACAAAAGGCCCCAAATAGCCAAAGTAATTTTGAAGAAGAAGACCAAAGCAGGAGGCATCACAATCCCAGACTTTAGCCTCTGCTACAAAGCTGTCATCATCAAGACAGCATGGTATTGGCACAAAAACAGACACATAGACCAATGGAATAGAATAGAAACCCCAGAACTAGACCCACAAACGTATGGCCAACTCATCTTTGACAAAGCAGGAAAGAACATCCAATGGAAAAAAGACAGTCTCTTTAACAAATGGTGCTGGGAGAACTGGACAACAACATGCAGAAGATTGAAACTAGACCACTTTCTCACACCATTCACAAAAATAAACTCAAAATGGATAAAGGACCTGAATGTGAGACAGGAAACCATCAAAACCCTAGAGGAGAAAGCAGGAAAAGACCTCTCTGACCTCAGCCGTAGCAGTCTCTTACTTGACACATCCCCAAAGGCAAGGGAATTAAAAGCAAAAGTGAATTACTGGGACCTTATGAAGATAAAAAGCTTCTGCACAGCAAAGGAAACAACCAACAAAACTAAAAGGCAACCAACGAAATGGGAAAAGATATTTGCAAATGACATATCGGACAAAGGGCTAGTATCCAAAATCTATGAAGAGCTCACCAAACTCCACACCCGAAAAACAAATAACCCAGTGAAGAAATGGGCAGAAAACATGAATAGACGCTTCTCTAAAGAAGACATCCGGATGGCCAACAGGCACATGAAAAGATGCTCAACGTCGCTCCTCATCAGGGAAATACAAATTAAAACCACACTCAGATATCACCTCACGCCAGTCACAGTGGCCAAAATGAACAAATCCGGAGACTATAGATGCTGGAGAGGATGTGGAGAAACGGGAACCCTCTTGCACTGTTGGTGGGAATGCAAATTGGTGCAGCCCCTCTGGAAAACAGTGTGGAGGTTCCTCAAAAAATTAAAAACAGACCTACCCTCTGACCCAGCAATAGCACTGCTAGGAATTTACCCAAGGGATACAGGAGTACTGATGCATAGGGGCACTTGTGCCCCAATGTTTATAGCAGCACTCTCAACAATAGCCAAATTATGGAAAGAGCCTAAATGTCCGTCAACTCATGAATGGATAAAGAAATTGTGGTTTATGTACACAATGGAGTACTACGTGGCAATGAGAAAGAATGAAATATGGCCCTTTGTAGCTACATGGATGGAACTGGAGAGTGTGATGCTAAGTGAAATAAGCCATACAGAGAAAGACAGATACCATATGGTTTCACTCTTATGTGGATCCTGAGAAACTTAACAGAAACCCATGGGGGAGGGGAAGGAAAAAAAAAAAAAAAGAGGTTAGAGTGGAAGACAGCCAAAGCATAAGAGACTCTTAAAAACTGAGAACAAACTGAGGGTTGATGGGGGGTGGGAGGGAAGGGAGGGTAGGTGATGGGTATTGAGGAAGGCACCTTTTGGGATGAGCACTGGGTGTTGTTTGGAAACCAATTTGACAAAAACTTCATATTTTGAAAAAATATATATAAAAAAATAAAAAAACAAAAAAAAATAAAGTAGTAGGCTTCTTAAACTCAGTTGTACTTCATGATAATGCAACCCACGTTTGTGTGTTGAAAATGTACTACCACTAAGCTACTAAGGAAATTGCGTTTGTGAGATCTGGTTGACATCTAGAAGTTATTCAGAGGTGTTTTTCTACGAGACATTCAGAAAGGGGCTTACAAGCATGGACACTGGAGGAGATGATCTGGGTTCTGGTCTCAGCTCTGCCTTTTTCTTGTTGTGACACTGGCCAGCCTAATCACTCTGTGCCTCAGTTTCCTTATCTACAAAATGGAAGTAACGATAGTCCTCCATAATAGATTGCTGGGAAAATAAAATGAGTTAATACATAAATGTGCACAAATGATGTCTAGCACGCAGTCTGTGTACCAGATAGGTTTGCTGTTGTTCACAGTAAAAGAATCACTGATTTACCTACAGCAAGTAAGATACCACCCTTGAAAGAACAGTTTTTTATTAGGCTTAGATTCTGAAGGAGTTAAATGGGCTTTACTATTGCCCAAATATATTCTCCTTTCCTGAGCATCTCCTATTTAACTTGAATAAAATGCCATATTCTCTAACCAAGAAGTCATCAAGTCATTTTAAATGTTTCTACAAGTGATACACTGTAATAATTACCATGCGATATTGTGCTTTGCTGGAGACACCGAACTGAATAACTTAAAATGACGGCGGCCTTGGAAATACTGGAAATTATCCGCTATAGGAAAGAATGAATAAAGAGAGACAGACTGGGTGGTTTCATTTGAGAATAACTATAACTTTGTTACAATATCAGTGCCAAAGGTTATTTACTAATGTTATCTCGAAACAAATAATATGGTACTCATGGAGACAGACCTAGTAATTTTGAGATTAAGTATCATATTTCTGAAATGTATTAGATATGGGATAAAACAAGTGAACTCTGTCCCATACTTTCCAGAGTAATAAGCATAGATGGTATTAAGTCATTTATAATTGACTGATAATATAGATCAATTACTTATATAGACTTAATGGAGCATTATATTGGCTTTCATTCCCTGAAAATAAAAAAAAAAAAAATTCTTAAAGACTGTCTGAATGATGAAATATTTGACCAAAAGATCTTAGGGGGAAATGATGACATTTTAATACCATAATGAAACAAATTCTGTAAGCTGTCCAAAATTTACCTGAGGGAGGGAGTACTTTCCAGCCATCAATAAGTGTATTTTTCAGAGATTATTTCTATGTAGCTAATAATAATATATGAAGGCAACAACATTTTTTGAGGTACTGAGTGTTAGAGTTAACATTATTTCATTAATTTTTCCTGCATCTTTTGGAATATGGAATGGATAAATGCGAATAAAAAGTATGGGCAAATAAACCCTTATAAAGCCTCCCTCCCCTCCTCCTTCCATCCCTCCCTCTCTTTCTTTCTCCCTTCTTTCCTTCTTTCTCTCTCCCCTCCCTCTGTGCTCTGGCCAACATCTCTTTTCTCATATGTGGGAGACCATGTGATACCCTGAAAATGGCTAACAAAAGCAAAGCAAAAATGAATTCAAGAGCTCTGTGTTTATCACAGAAAATGCTTCTAGCTCTTTTTATATTTCATTTCCTGGGCCTGTATCAGAAGCAATGCAGTTAATTTTTCACCTTTCTTTAAGATTCACAGGGAGGAGAAAATAAATGTCATCACATCACCCACCAACAGATATAAATAAAGTGACCCTCTTTTGACTTTAGAATGCCTACACACATATGATTTGCTGCCCTATAAAATGATTTCAATGATTTTTTTTTTAAACTTCAATTGGACGACCTAGAAGAAATTGGTAAACTGCTAGAAATATATAACCTACCAAAAGTAAAGTTGGAAGAAATAGGAAGTTTGAACACAAAGATTACCAGCAATGGGAATGATTCAGGAATTTAAAAACTCCCAAAAAACAAAAGTCCAGGACCAGAAAGCTTCACAAGCGAATTCTATGAAATTTAAAGAAGAGTCAATACCTCTTCTTCTCAAACTATTCCAAAAAATAAAAGAGGAAGGAAAATTTCTAAATCCATTTTATGAGGCTGTATTCTCCTGATACCAAATCAAGACAAAGACTTGACAAAAAAAAAAAAAAAAAAAGAGAGAGAGAGAGAGAGAGAGAGAGAAACTACAGGCCAGTATCCCTGATGAAGGTGGATGCAAAATTCTTCATCAAAATATTAGCAAACCGAATCCAACAATGCATTTTAAAAATCACTTACCAGGGTCACGTAAGTGGCTCAGTCAATTATACGTCCAACTCTTGATTTCTGCTCAGGTCATGATCTCAGGGTTCATGGGTTCAGGCCTCCATACATTGGGCTCCACAATGACAGCATGAATTTGGGATTCATATTTGGGATTCTCTCTCAATCCCCCCCTCCTCTCTCTCTCTCTCTCTCAAAGTAAATATATAAACTTTAAACCATTGTTATAAAAAATCATTCACTAGGATCAAATGGGATTTGCACATAGGATACAAGAGTGGTTCAACATATGCAAATCAATCAGTGTGATACATCACATCAGTAAGAGAAAGGATAAAAGCCATATGATCATTTCAACAGATGCAGACAGAGCATTTGACAAAGTACAATATTCATCATGATAAAAACCCTCAACAAAATAGGTTTAGTAGGAACATACTTCAACACAATAAAGGCCTTCTATGAAAAATTCCAAATTAAACATCATACTCAATGAAGAAAAACAGAGTTTTTGCACTAGGGTCAGGGACAAGACAAGGATGTCCGCTCTCACAACTTTTATTCAGCATAGTAATGGAAGTCCTAGCCATAGCAATCAGATAACAAAAAGAAATATAAGGCATCCAAATTGCTAAGGAAGAAATTAAACTTTCACTATTTGCAGGTGACAAGATACTGTATACAGAAAACCTCAAAGTCTCCACACAAAAAAAGACAACAAACAAACAAACAACTAGTAGAACTGATAAATGAATTTAGGGAAGGTGCAGCATATAAAATTTATGTAGTGAAATCTGTTGCATGGCTATACACTAATAATGAAGCAGCAGAAAGAGAAATTAAGAAAACAATCCCAGTGACAATTGCACCAAAAAGACTAAAGTACCTAGGAATGCACTTAACCAAAAAGGTGAAAGGCCTGTACTCAGTAAACTCTAAAATGCTGATCTCTAGAACAGAATAGAAAACCCAGAAATAAACTCACTATTATATGGTGAGTTCATCTTCAACAAAGGAGGAAAGACTACATTATGGGAAAAGATAGTATCTTCAACAAACGGTGTTGGGAAAACTGGCCAGCTCTGTGCAAAAGCATGAACCCGGACCACTTTCCTATACCATACACAAAAAATAAGCTCAAAATGGATTAAAGATCTAAATGTGAGGCCTGAAACCATAAAAATTCTAAAAGAAAAGACAAGGGATAATTTCTCTGACACTGGCTGCGGCAACATTTTTCTAGCTCTGTCTCCTGAGGCAAGGGAAATATAAGCAAAAATAAACTTGTGTGACTACATCAAAATAAAAAAGCTTCTGCACAGCCAAAGATATAATCAAGAAAACTAAAAGGGAACTTACTGAAGGGGAGAAGGTATTTGCAAATGACTGTGTGATAAGGGGTTAGTATCCAAAATATATAAAGATCTTAGGCTACTCAACACCCAAAAAACAAATAATCCAGTTAAAAAAGGGCAGAACACAAGAACAGATATTTCTCCAAAGATGATATCCAGGTGGCCAACAGACACATGAGAAGATGTTCAATATGACTCATCTTCAGGGAAATGCATATCAAAACCACAGTGAGAGATAACCTCACACCTGTCAAAATGGCTAACACTGAAAACACCAGAAAGAACAAGGGAAGGTGAGGACATGGAGAAAAAGGAACCTTTGTGCCCATTTGGTGAAAATGCAAACTGGTGCAGCCACTCTGGGAAACAGTATGGAGGTTCCTCAAAAAGTTAGAAATAGAAATATCCTACAATCAGTAATCGCAACTTCTGGGTATTTACCCCCAAACACAAAAACATTATTTCAAAGAGATACCTGTAGTATGGCCAACTCATCTTTGACAAAGCAGGAAAGAACATCCAATGGAAAAAAGACAGTCTCTTTAACAAATGGTGCTGGGAGACCTGGACAGCAACATGAAGAAGATTGAAACTAGACCACTTTCTCACACCATTCACAAAAATAAACTCAAAATGGATAAAGGACCTGAATGTGAGACAGGAAACCATCAAAACCCTAGAGGAGAAAGCAGGAAAAGACCTCTCTGACCTCAGCCGTAGCAATTTCTTACTTGACACATCCCCAAAGGCAAGGGAATTAAAAGCAAAAATGAACTACTGGGACCTTATGAAAATAAAAAGCTTCTGCACAGCAAAGGAAATAATCAACAAAACTAAAAGGCAACCAACGGAATGGGAAAAGATATTTGCAAATGACATATCGGACAAAGGGCTAGTATCCAAAATCTATGAAGAGCTCACCAAACTCCACACCCGAAAAACAAATAACCCAGTGAAGAAATGGGCAGAAAACATGAATAGACACTTCTCTAAAGAAGACATCCGGATGGCCAACAGGCACATGAAAAGATGCTCAACGTCGCTCCTCATCAGGGAAATACAAATCAAAACCACACTCAGATATCACCTCACGCCAGTCACAGTGGCCAAAATGAACAAATCCGGAGACTATAGATGCTGGAGAGGATGTGGAGAAACGGGAACCCTCTTGCACTGTTGGTGGGAATGCAAATTGGTGCAGCCCCTCTGGAAAACAGTGTGGAGGTTCCTCAAAAAATTAAAAACAGACCTACCCTCTGACCCAGCAATAGCACTGCTAGGAATTTACCCAAGGGATACAGGAGTACTGATGCATAGGGGCACTTGTACCCCAATGTTTATAGCAGCACTCTCAACAATAGTCAAATTATGGAAAGAGCCTAAATGTCCGTCAACTGATGAATGGATAAAGGAATTGTGGTTTATATACACAACGGAGTACTACGTGGCAATGAGAAAGAATGAAATATGGCCCTTTGTAGCTACATGGATGGAACTGGGGAGTGTGATGCTAAGTGAAATAAGCCAAACAAAGAAAAACAGATACCATATGGTTTCACTCTTATGTGGATCCTGAGAAACTTAACAGAAACCCATGGGGGAGGGGAAGGAAAAAAAAAAAAGAAAGAGGTTAGAGGGGAAGAGAGCCAAAGCATGAGAGACTCTTAAAAACTGAGAACAAACCGAGAGTTGATGGGAGGTGGGAGGGAGGGGAGGGTGGGTGATGGGTATTGAGGAGGGCACCTTTTGGGATGAGCACTGGGTGTTGTATGGAAACCAATTTGACAATAAACTTCATATAATGAAAACAAACAGGGGCGCCTGGGTGGCGCAGTCGGTTGAGCGTCCGACTCTAGCCAGGTCACGATCTCGCGGTCCGTGAGTTCAAGCCCCGCGTCAGGCTCTGGGCTGATGGCTCAGAGCCTGGAGCCTGTTTCCGATTCTGTGTCTCCCTCTCTCTCTGCCCCTCCCCCGTTCATGCTCTGTCTCTCTCTGTCCCAAAAATAAATAAACGTTGAAAAAAAAATTTGAAAACAAACAAACAAAAAAAAGAGATACCTGTACCCCAATGTTAAATGCAGCATTATTTACTATAGCCAAGTTATGAAAACAACTCAAGTGTCCATCAAAAGATAAATGGATAAAAAAGATATGATATATATATATATATATATATGTGTGTGTGTTGTGTGTGTGTGTGTGTGTGTGTATACACACACACACACACACACATATATATATATATATATCATTGGATATTATTAGATATATTGGATAGATATATCATTGGATATCACTGGAATATTATTCAGCCAGAGAAGAGAAAGAGATCTTGTCATTTGCAACAACATGCATGGAGCTACAGAGTATAATACTAAGTAAGATAAGTCTGTCAGAGAAAGAAAAATACCACATGATTTCACTGTTATGTGGAATTTAAGAAACAAAACAAACGAGCAAAGGAATAAAGGAGAAAGAGAAAAAGAGAGAGAGAGGCAAACCAAGAAACAGACGGGTAACTATAGAGAACAAACATGGTTAACAGAGGTGTGGGGGCTGGAGGGGGCACAGAGAAAATAGGGGAGGGTATTCAAGAGCACACATATCATGATGAGCACTGAGCAATGTATAGAATTGTTGAATCACTATTTTGTACACCTGAAACTAAGTAATATTGCTTGTTAACTATCTTGGAATTAAAATTAAAAACTTATTAAAAAATTTTCAATTGTTTTTAATGTATATTTGCCTTGACATTTAGAGAATGTCCAAGTACTCTGTAGTCAGAAAATATAGGGTGACATTCTTATCAATGTAACAAATTAATACACAACTCAACAAATTCATCTAAAATATTTCACATATATTTGGCCGAACACATGACTAATATTTTTAGGCAAGTGACCAACGTTTTATGCAAAAGTGATGAATGTTTCAGGTCTTTTGATTTCAGGAGGTCACATTTTTTTTAAAACCCTCATGTATCACAACTGTTAAAATGGAAGTAGAAAAGCAATACAGTCACAATTATGAGACATTTAATTTCACTCTGACTTTCTTGTAAATGTAGGCAAACAGATTACATGGTTTTCACTGTTTGATAGAAGTGGTCTATCAAATTTTCTACAGTGTCAAAACTTTTGCTAACATTGAATGTGAAGCTTAATGGGTTATTTTAATCTTCAAGAGAACATATATAGACCATGCCTTTGAAATGAGTTTTGGCATCAAGACAGAAGGCTTTTTTTTTCTTTTTATTTCTTTTGATTAAACCATTAAGTTTAATATTAAAATTGAATAAAGACAGATCCATGGCTATCTGTTGGTCTACCCTGATAATTAAAGTACAACTTGAAAATCTAATAGAATGCATGCCTTTCTCAAAGACTTGCTTTTTCTTTTTTTTTTTTATTTTTGAGAGCGACAGAGGCAGGTGCCCCAAGTTAAATTTTAAATTTTAGAAATCACTTGTAACTAAACCAATTTTTTAAATGCTTATTTATTATTTTGTGAGACAGAGGACACATGCATGTGCAAACATGGGAGGGGCAAAGAGAGAGGGAGAGAGAATCCCAGGCAGGCTCCATGCTGTCAGCACAGAGACCAACGTGGGGCTCAAACCTGTGAAACTGTGAGGTCATGACCTGAGCTGAAGCCAAGAGTCAGACGCTTGACTGACTGAGGCACCCAGGTGCCCCCCAACGAGTTGTTTTCTTAAAAAAATCTTTTTTAAACAAGACTCAAGTGACCTACTTTTTTTTTTATTCAAGCCCTGGTAAAAACCCAATATTCCACTGTGTTTTTCTCATCTTTGTGCTTAGGATCTAGCACAAGGCTTGGCACAGAGAGCACATGTTAAACATTTGTGTAGTTGTTGTACTGAGGGCATATTTTTCCAGAAGCGTTTTGGTTGACATTCCATGATGAGAGTTTAATGATCTGACACATGTTCTCCCTTAGGTAGAAGACCACCATACTGCACTTGAAGGTAGGCCAAGGGGTTGCCAGAGAGTGACATCAGATCGCCTCAAGAATCTGAACTAATGCATAATTAAAATGCCAACGTTCCACACACGGCAGCAGACATAATGTTCAAGACTGAGAGCTTCCATCCCTGGCATCCTTGAAGCCTGTCCGAGTGACCGGAATGCTCTCTGTATCCCCAGCTTAATGGGACAGGCTGACTTGGTGATTAGACTTAGTGCCTCCAACCTACTAGGTCATCCATTTTGGAGGCCAAAATTATTAAAGTTAAAAATTGGTTGAGCTGCCGGGGTGCTTGGATGGCTCAGTTGCCTAAGCATCCAACTCTTGATTTCAGCTCTGGTCATGATCTCATGGTTTGTGTGTTCATGCCCCTCTTCAGGCTCTGTGCTGATAGCACAGAATGTGCTTGGGATTCTCTCTCTCTCTCCTCTGTGTACTCTCTCTCTCAAAATAATATAGACATTTAAAAAATTGGTTTAGTTGCAAGTCATTTCAAAAATTAAAAATTTAACTTGGGGTGCCTGGGTGGCTTAGTTGGTTAAACATCTTGAGTTTTGATCTCCAGTCAGATCACAATCCCGTGGTTCAAGAGTTTGAGCCCCGCATCAGGCTCTGCACTCACAGCACGGCACCTGCTTGGGATTCTCTCTCTCCCTCTCTCACTGTTTTTATCTCTCTCCCTCTCTCTCTGCCTTTCTCTCACTCAAAATAAATGAATAAACATTAAATAAATAAAATAAAATAAAATTCAACTTGATTGTTTTTATCAGAACTGTTAAAAGTTTCTCTGAGATTGGAGAAATTTGGAGAACATCTCTAGTAAGAGCCACAATTTGGGAATATCTAAGTTTTTTAAATAATTTTAATGAAAATTTAAAAATATTCATAAATATTAACAGAATGGTGCAATGAACACCCAAATACTGACCTCAAAGATTTTACAATTAATATTTTGTTCTATTTGCTTTATCACATGCCTGTGCAACTATGTTTGCATCCATATTTATTTTGATGTATTTCAAAATAATGTGCCACTAAATCCTTCAACATACCCACTATCAACTACAGTTCAATAATTGTAGGTAGATTCATGTGTGTGTGGGGGGGAAGGAGGGGTAACTTAACATATAATGAAATATACAAATCTAAAGTATACCATTTAATGAGCTCTGGGGCATATCTATTTTTAATTCATACAACTCTTCTATACACATTTAGGAAAGTATATCCTGAGCATTCTTTATCCCAGTCTAGGGACTGTAAACAGATAATCAATAGCTTCTCACGTAGAAAAAAGCTATTAAAATGTAATAGCTAGAAATATAGCTATTTCAGCTATATTTAAAGTGGACAGCTAGAAATATAACCATTTGGTTTACCCAGTTTTGCAAATAATTTTTCAATTTACACTATGAGAATCAGTTTGGAGGTGGGGAGAAATGTAATCCCCACCAGGAAGCTAATTATATTAGATCAGCCTTTTCCTTCATTCACCTGAAAGAATACAAGAGACATGAGTGGACACACCATATGTGTGAAGCTCTGCCCTAAGTTATATAAAACGTGCCAACAAAAGAAAATGCCACAAAAATTGATGTGCAATACACATGTCAGATGATACTGTTTGGCATTTCACAGCTACAGGCAGAGACCTTGTGTATATGTGCATGTGGCCATACTCTCAAGGAAGTAAGAGCAGCACCATGAATAAAGTTGTATAAACACTCCAGCCTGGTAAAATCAGAGAGAGAGAGAAAGACAGAGAGATAACCCCCAGAAAATCATCCACATAATATATCAGAGCTTAATAATCTCTATAGTCATAACCATGTAAACATTTTTTTTTCCGTCAGGTTGAGGCCAAAATTGCTGTAATTGTGTTGTCATTTATGTCCCCAGAAAAGTTTAGCTCCTAAGAACATCTGCTCTACAGTCCTTGCCCCTCTGTCTATTTATTCATCTAATAACATAAATGGGGTTCACAAAACTCCGTGTCACCAACAATCTGGCCAATGATCACGTGCATTGCTGACTTAAAAATTCTCTCCCCTGTTAGACCAAGATCTAAAAATAAATCTGGTCAAAATTAACACACATCATAATGTATCTCAGGCTTCAACAAGGAGGTGTGTTCTTTTTAATGGCATTGAAATAATGCCATACACGTAAGTTTACTTTGACCCTAGGATAATGATCTGAGCCTACCTAAAGAGTTAGAAGGTCAATGACTGAGCCACCCAGGCGCCCCACACATAATTTTACTTTGAGATAGATGACTTTAAATTTCACATACATTGATGGCACAAGCAGGTATAATTTCATTGTTAGTGTCTCCTTCAACTTAAAAAAAATAATTATACCAAATTTATGATATACTGATTATACATACAGTAAAGCCCAGTGAAAAGAATAGTGCATATCGAATTAGAACAGTAGAATTCTAAGGTTCTAGCCTAAGTTGTGCTGATAAACTGCGTGGTCTCAGCAAAACCATTTCATTCCGTGGACCCTCATTAATTTTGCTTGTAAAAAAAAAAAAAAAAGAATAAGGTAATTGGCTAGAAGAAGTTTCAGGCTCTTTTCAAATCTGAAGTTCCATTATTCTAAGAATATTCTGTATAGGCAGACTCTCTTTGATTCTTTTTTCTCTGTTAATTGTAATAGATTAGAATGCCATCCCGGGAAAGGCACTAAATTTTCAATTGCATTTTCTTTTCTACCTCATCAGTCAATGCTGTTCAAATACGTTTATATTGGCTCATGTTCTAGACTTAATGCTAGCTACATTTTTATGCTGTTTGAGCTGGTTCAAACTTTAAAAGTGATGCAAAACGGTGATTCTACCAGGAACACTAGTATTGAGCGATTATAAGGTTTTATATTCATTTAAGAAGCATTTCACCAAATAGCTTCTCTTTTCATATTGTTCCCTGGCCAACCAACTATTAATCAAGCTCTCCATCTCTCAGTATGGTAAAAGTCAAATGGATTTTGTCATCAACTGAGCCATCTGTCTCCTCCTACTGTTCTGTTATTTTTCTTCTTATTTTTGAAACTCTTCAACTGAAATTAGAAACGGAGGAGGAGGAGGAGATAATCAGAGAATACAAGAATAAAAGTCTCGTAGGCTTTGATTAGTTTCGAATACCCAGGCCGTATGAGGTATAAATATCATTTCCTATAGTTTTGTATCCATTCAAGAGTTTCAGATGCATTTTTCTGGGAAATCAAATTAGAGATTCCCAAGTAGTATGGACGCAATAAAATCTGTTTGTTTTAAGATGGGCATAACGGTGTGAGGTCCTGGATACTAAAGACATATGAATTCTCTTTACCAAAAGGAAAGGAAGCCCCACATCTGTGTCCCTTGTATTCATCTGCTCTGTGCACAGAGAGTGCCAAGGGCTCTTATCTTCAGAGATGTGAGATTTCCTTCAGGAAGTGCTGAAAATACTTCCTACCATTCCCTTGTCCATCTGTCATAAGCCAATGACTTATTCCTCATGTTTTATTGGGGAGGGGGCTCTGCCTGCATGAATCGAGGTGTTTGAAATGAAAGGCAAAGAGAGGGCAGAGCCAAGGAGAGGATGCAGAGGTATGTGTCCTGAAAAGAAAGACCCCTACACAGAAGCCTTACATAATACTGGAAACCCTACCCGTGGCTGATGGCCACCTAGTCCTTTCTTAAGTGTATCCTCCATAGAAAGCTCAATTTTCTAGAGGCAGCCCGTCTGATAAGTGAGCATCACCAACGATTAGGAAGCTTACTTTCATGTAGGACAGAAGTGCTATCTCCTTGTTACCTTACACAAGCTAGTCCTGTGCTGCCGGGTACAAGTCTACTTTGCTTTCTGCTTGCTGGCCTTTAAATAATTTAAAGACAAGAGTTCATCCTTCCTATTAGTCTCCTTTTTCTGTAGAGTAAACCCAAGCAGTTCCTTTGGTGGGTCCCTGTGCTTTCTGGATTCCCCAGCCTTCTGGTGACTCTTCTCTGAATATCCCCCAAATTTCCCAGCTACTATTATATTCAGGTATTTAAATGAGTTCAAAACTCTCCCTTTGGGTGTTGTCTGCCTTATCAACTGAAAATCCCCTATGATGAGACAATTTTTACTACGCTGAACATTTCGTTGAGGAAACACAGAGGACTTCCACTTTTATTATACATAGTTGAAGTCTTTTTGTGTTTTTTTTTTTAATTTTGCAATGAACATCATTTCTCGTGTAATAACAAAATAATGTCTAAAAAATACGAGGGCGCTGCAATCCTTCCACTATAAAAGATGACGAGCATTCCTGGCCTGGAAATTCTCTGGCCATCTGACTTAATCCTCTGTCCATCTCATCTGACTTCATGGACAGTTAAAATCAAGATGAGACAGATTTATTTTGTCATCTTCCTGATTGATAGGAACAAATCTTGCTATCTATGGGGGGTCGGGATTTAGGCTTAGAAGCTATCACTGTTTGAACAGTATTTTGTATATTTTCCAAAACTTTTAGGAGAAGCAATTCTTCTGTTTCTTTGTTTAAAGAAAAAGCCATTTTTGTTTTTTTGGTATGAAGACCTGTAAGTATTTTTGTATCAGATATTTGCAAGAACGTACTGTCTGGTTCTACCAAAAACAACACAAACTAGTCTCAAAGATTTAAACCTAATTCTGAACATATGAAATCCTCTAAATCTTTAAGAAAAGAATGTGTCTGAGACAGAGGCAAATTCTGGAGAAGGCCATCTGTAGATGGGTTACACCTCAAAGAAGAACTATGTCTTATTCAATTTGGGGTTGTCTGGCCCCAGCCCTAGCGCTGGACACATGCTCCTCTGGTGCTGGGGTCTAGAAGCACCCCGTGGTAAGTTATCCTATTATTAGCCTAGGGACAATGGATAGTGCCTGCTGCTTCTCCTTTTCTGCCTTTTTAAAAAGCTTATTTAGAGAGAGAGAGAGAGAGAGAGAATGTGCACAGGGGAGGGGCAGAGAAAGAGGGAGCGAGAATCCCAAGCAGCCTCCATGCTGTCTGTGCAGAGCCCAACACAGGGCTTGATCCCATGAAGGGTGAGATCATGACCTGAGCTGAAATCAAGAGTCGGACACTTAACCACCTGAGCCACCGAGGTGTCCCACCTCTTCTGCCTTTTGATAAAACTACACAGATCTCGGAGTATTACCGGGCATGGGCTGGAAAAGTAATTCCTGATAACTTTTCCTTGTCATTTAATTACACAATGAGAAACAAATAAGTACAAAACAGAGAACAAATAATATCAGCCTTGCTTGATACATGACACATAGTGAGAGCACAGCTATCCATGCGACTGACCTTGAACCTATTTCTCAGACTGAAGAGACCTCAAAAATGTTTCTGAAATCCCCTACCCCACAAGCCCTGGTCTGGTGCAACATGGGACAGGAGGTGGTGCGGAAGTGTTACTGTTTCATCAGACCTCCAGGGGCTCCGATGCTCCTGGACTGATCTGAAACTACTTGGATTGCTATAGGGGTTGATTACATAGAACCTAAACTTCTGCTTAAAGGAGGCAGTGACATTCGTGGCAGTTCCAATGTCAAGGGACTCTTTCCAAGAAGTCCCTGGACTGAGGGGCTGCAAGAGACATACCTAAATGGTTTGGAATTTGAAGACTATGATTTTCCCAGAATTTCAACGCACATTTATTTTTAAGCACTGCAGCTCAACAGGAATCATGCAGCAATACAAGCCGTATATAATTCGAATCCATGGGGGGAAATGGGGGATGAGCATCGAGAGGGCACTTGTTGGGATGAGCACTGGGTGTTGTATGTAAGCCAACGTGACAATAAATTATATTAACAAAATAAAAAAATAAAATAATTCACTGAAAAAAGTTTATGATCTACAATGGCAGTAAAGCCACTGTTTTATCAATTTATGAGGATGTATAATGAGGTCAATATGTTACGTGAAGTGTTGGAAAGAAAGAAAAACATACTTTAACTAGGTTATACATGTAACCTACATTCCAGTTTAAGAAAAACTAAATATTTAGACATGGTTGTGTATTAAAGCAAGTAATAGAAAATTACAGCAAACCATTCAAAATATGTATTGTCTATTATGCACAAGCAATAAAAAATATCCAGTGGAGGTTCCTTGGTGGCTCAGTGAGTTGAGCAGGTGGATCTTAATTTCAGGCTTAGGTCATGATCCCAGGACCATGGGATCCTGTTATCAAACCCCACATTGGGCTCTGCACTGAGTGTAGATTCTCTCACTCTCTCTCTCTCTCTCTCTCTCTGTCAACCTCTCCCCCCCAGCTCGTGCCCTCTCTCTCTCTCAAAAAAAAAAAAAAAAAAAAAAAAACACACAATACAATGACCTTTTAATATGTGAGATAAAAATACCATCTGCTTCACTTTATACTACTAATTTGAAGGTTCACACATTCTTAGAACATGCCACTTAATAGCTTCTTCACTGAACTCATAATAATGTCCATTTTGTTAGACCACACACTCCTCCTGAACAAGTTCTGTGCTCACTACATCATTCTCCATCCTTAATATTTCTCAAGGTGACAGTAATATATTAGGTGTTAAATATATGTGTATTAAATCAATAAACCTACGAATGAATGGTCCCTTATAGAGTAAGCCATAGAATTCTACAAGGGACATGGAGAACCGGACCAAGTTTAAACACCTGTCATCACCATGAATAAACCCAGATCCACCATGAATAACAGTAATTTTAGGGAGGTTCATTAGTTTATGGCCTAGCACTTAATAGAAACTTAATTACTTCATATGTTTTCGCCTGCTATTTACATCCAGAGTCACATATCCTAAGTTGATATCCAGAATCAACTCCTTTTTCCTTTAAGTTTATTTTTTTCCTTAAATTTTATATATTTATAACAGACAGAACCAGGAGATCCTGATCTGAGCCAAAACCAAGAGTCAGATGTTCAACCGACGGAGCCACCCAGACCCCCCCAGAATCAACTCCTTTTAAACCATGACATGAATTCTATGTTAAGTCCTCCCTCCCATATTTTCTTGGGTTTTTCCCAAAGGCTACATTTCTATGAAGTGGAAATCCATGCAATAATATGCACAAGTGGCATTATTTTCAATAAAACAAACAGCTACTATAGCCACGTTGACTCAGCAACACTTAAAGCAAGAAAAAAAAGATAATAATTACAAGCATTTACCAAGGCACAAAACTAAGAGAAACCCCAAGAAAGAAATCACAAGGATTTCCATTATTCTCTATCAATTATGTATATCTGAGTATCATATATTCTGGAAGAGAAGCTGAAAGGCTGGGAAGTTGAATAGAACTTTTGTTGGGATTTCCCAGTTAGCACAACAAAGTGAGACCTCTAGTCCTGAGAAGGAAGAATCCAATGGCTCGGGATTATGAAAACCACATTATAAAGAGTTAGGGCAAATTGAATATAAATTGGACCTCGTGTCTTCAGATTATCTGGGTCCTGAAATTAAGATTATCAGGACTCGCATGGAGGTAATTGTCTATGAGGATGGGCCACCGCTTGCCAGAATGAAGAATACACATGACATCAAAAGACTTTTCAATGGTTCTATATCCGAACAAAAAGAATGCATAAATCTGGGGACCTAGGGGGAAGACGGTGAGTGGCCCTACTTACCATCACCCTGTGACACATTCGGAATATCTGTTTTCCTTTCCCAAAAGTCTGGCTTCCGCATGGTTAGAGGTCTAGGTACCCACATGTGACTACTGACAGAGTCAAAGAAAGAATCCCAGTGAACTTCACACAGTTCCATCTGTCATGGCACTGTGGTCTCTTCGGGCTCAGAGAGCAGGAGGTAAAAAAATTAACCAGTCTGGCAAGGCTCTCTGATCCTGATTTTTCTGAGGAGTGCAAGCTGGTGGAAATTAAGGACCTAAAAACATGGAGAGGTATGCCATGCTTACAAATCAGCTCAAAAATTTTAAAGTGCCATTTCTCCTCAAACTGATTTATAAAATAATGCAACCCCACTTATCACCCTAGCAGGGTTTTTTTTAACCAAGAAAATAATCTGATCAACAGATTCTAAAGTGTTTATAGATTAGCAAAAAATTAGAAATGTGAAAATCATTTTGAAACAAAAACATTGTTGAAGGACTTATACTACTTGATTTAATGACGTATTATGGAACTATTGTAATTAAGATACTGGGCTATGGATATCAGGAAAGACAGATATATAAATGGAAGAGGATAAGAATCTACAAAAAAGCCAACATTTATATAATCAATTATTTTTTGGGTAAGTGGTCAAGATAAATGAAAAATAATATTTTCAATTAAAAATTAAACTAAACATATACATATTTAATGGTCCAGCAGTTCCAGTCTTAGATATTATATGCCATATATGTGTTTGTGTATGTGTATACACACACACACATACACACATATAAACGTTTACCATCTTAGATATTATATTCCACACACACACACACACACATATATATACATATATAGGAAATATATGTATGCCATATATATATGTATATATATATATAATGAAAATGCACATATTTAATCAAAAGACATGCAAAATGTTTGCAGAAAAATGTGTTGTAGTCAAAAACCAAAAATCACAAAAATGTCCATTATCATTAGAATGGATGAATGTGATACGTTTGTATACCAGGTAAAATATTAAAAACAAACACATTTTAAAAAGCTTAAAAATCAATGATTCTTATGTGTGTGAAAGAAATGAGGTCACAGGGCATGTCAGTGCTCCCAGAATTGGACAGACAGGTAGGCAAATGCATAGAATCACAATTACTAGAACAGAAGCACAATGAAAAATTACACAGGAACCAGGACATGAAAGGAAAACCCAAAGTGTAATTGAGCTCAGTGGGGACAAGTCTCAGAGATAAAAAAAAAAAAAAAAAAAAAAAAAGAAAAAAAACAGAAAAACCCAATCATAGGAGCCCCCATACCTTTTCAGTTTTACCTCCAGGAGCTTGAGTGGGTTGGCACATTGATTATTAGAGAAAAATCCTCTCGTGCTGCCTGCCTGGGGAGAGAAAAGGAACCATTTTGAAATAAACCAGAGCCTTCTACCCTTACCAAGTTCTGACTTGAAGAGACACTATTTAGTCAGAGCCTAACCTATTGGGTTTTTGTCAAAGGCTGAATGCCCTGAGGAAGTGAAATACCCAACTCTAGCTAGTTCTAGCCTTCAACATGGAAGAAGCAAAATACCAATCTCTGGCCCCCTCTACCTATCTTGTCCCACTTTTGTGTGAGGAGGAAGTAAATGAGAAGCACCCTTGAAGTTCACAGCCAAGAGAAACAGGCTTACTAAAAGACTGAGTCCTCATCCCTGGACTAGACATTGCTTTCTCTTCCCTAACACCTTACCATCACATTACTAAAGAATACTATAGAGCAGTCCCTCTTGCCCAGTACATCATGTCTAGCAATCAAGAAAAAAAAAATTGCAAAAAATACTACCAGGCAAAAATCACAAATTGAAGAGAGAGGACAAACATCAGAAACAGACTCAGATGTGGCATAGGTGTTGGAATTATCAGACTGAGAATTTAAAACGACTATAGTTAACATGCTGAAGATTCTCAAGGTTAAGGTAGAGAGTATGAAAAAGTACAGTCAGTGCAAGCAGAGGAAAAGAAGTTCTAAAAAAAACTATAAACAGAAAGAAAGAAAGAGAGAAATGGCAAAGATCAAAAACACAATAATGGAAGGAAAAAATGCCTTTGATGAGTTTATTAGGAGAATGTACACAGCTGGGAAATGAGTCTGTGAGCTTGAGAATATTTCAGTAGAAACTTACTACGCTGAAAAGCCCAGAGGGGGGGAAAAAAAAAAGACTTGAACAAAAATAAGAAAAAAACAAAACCCAAAAGCCCTAGAATAGAATATCCTAGAATAGTGGGACAATTACAAAAGGCCTATAATACATGTAATGGCAATTCCAGACACCAAAGAACAAAAGAAGGAAACAGAAGAGAAATATGAAAACCAACGACTGACAATTTCCTCAAATTAATGTCAAATATGAACACACAGATCCGGAAATCTCAGGAAAAACAAACTAAATAAATGCCAAAAAATATACACCTACACATATATTCAAAGTATGAAAAAATATGAGATAAAAAAAAATCTGAAAGAACTGAGAGGCAAAAGAACTTTGCATAAGGAGGAGAGATAGGATGACATCCAACTTCTCAAAATCTACACAAATAAGAGAGCAGAATGAAATATTTAAATTGTTGACAAAAAAATGTAGAATTTTCTATCCCGCAAAATTTATTCAAAAGTAAAGTAGAAATAAACACTTTCTCAGATAAACAAAAATTGAGGAAACCTATGGCCAGGAAACCTATAGTGCAAGAAATGTTGTCAAGAGTCATCAGAGAAAAAGAAAAGGAAATACATCAAAACTTGGACCGACATAAAGAGCATAGAGCATTGGACTTTGGCTCAGGTCATGATCTCATGGTTGGTGAGTTCAAGCTGCATATCAGTCTCTGTGCTGACAGTTCGGAGCCTGGAGTATCCTTCACATTCTTATCTCCTGTTCTCTCTGCCCATCTCTCTCTCTCTCTCTCTCCAAAAGTAAACATTAAAAATTTTAAAAAAATAATGGCAACAATATATTTTATTATGTAATCATATATGTGTGTATGTATACACACACATTATATATATATATACACACACACATACATACATATATATGTGTGTGTGTGTGTATATATATATATATATATATATATATATATAAGCGTTTATATATGCCTATAATAGGCTTTTGTATAAGAGGAATGATAGCAATGGAACAAAGGATGAAGGAGAGTTATTATTATTTTGTTTTTTTAAAATACATTACTTGTGAAGCGACATAGCATAATATGAAAATGGACTTGGATTTGTCATAAATATATATTGGAAAGTGAAGGAGAACCCTGAAAAACAGCTAAGTATAATCCACAAGCTAAGGGAAAAGAGAAGAGAGTATCACACACAATGCTCAATCAAAATTGCAAAAGGCAGAAAAAGAGTGGAAGACAAAAACAGGAACTAAGAATAAGGGCAACAAAGAGAAAACAAGCACCAATATGAAAGATATTAATCCAAGTATATAAAATCACTTTGAAATATGAAAGATATTAATCCAACTATATAAAATTATTACTTTGAACATTAATGGTTTAAACACACGAGTTAAAAGAAAGACATTGTCAGAGTGGATAAAAAACAAGGCCCAACTATATATTGTCTACCAGAAATTGACTTTCAACATAAGGATACATAGAGATTGAAGTAAATAAATGGAGAAAGACATATCGCATCAATATTAATCAAAAGATAGCAGGGGTAGTTACATTAATTTCAGAAAAGAGCCGACTGTAGACCAAGGAGAGTTATCAAGGAGAAAGAATGATAAATAAGCCAAGTCTCTATGAATACATAACAATCCTTAACGTGTATGCACACACCTAACAAGAGAGTGTCAAACTTTGTGAGACAGTAACTGACAGAATTGCAAGGGGAAATTGATGAATCAACCATTACAGGTGGAGGCTTCAACACCATTCTATTCAGAAATGGACAAATCCAGCAGGCAGAAAATTAGTGAGGACATAGTTGAACTCAACAACACCATCAATCAATTACATATAATGGACATCTGTAAACTTTCTCCATCCAACAAAAGCAGAATACACATTCTTCTCAAGCTCACCTGGAATATTCACCAAGATAGAGCACCAATTCTGGGCCCTAAAACAAAACTTAAACTTCTAAGAATAGAAATCATACAATGTCTGCTCTCATACCACGATGGAATTTAACCAGAAATCAATAACAGAAAGAGGGGTGGAAAATTCCAAAGTACATGGAAATTAAACAATGAACTTTTAAATAACAGATGGATCAAAAAAGAAATCTTAAGTTTAAAAATATTTTGAGTTAAATTAAAATTCAAACATCATTTATCAAAATTCATAGGATACAGGAAAAGCAGTGCTTAGAAGGAAGTTTATAGCACTGAATGCATATATTACATAAAAGAAAAAACTTAAGTCTATAATGTCAGCTCCTACCTTAGGAAACAAGAAAAAGATGAGCAAATAAAATCCAAAGTATGTAGAAAATAAATAATAAAATTTTAGGTAGAAATCAATGAACTGAAAACAGGAAATCAATATAATCAATCAAGGAAAACAGAAATTGGTTCTTCAAAAAGCTGAATAAAATTTATAACCTAGTCATACTTGCCAGGAAAGAAGAAAGAGAGAACACAAAGTCCTAATATCAGAAGTAAAAGTGGAAACATCCCTGGAGATTGAAAGGACAATCAAGAAGGGGCACCTGGGTGGCTCAATGGGTTAAGCGTCCGACTTTGGCTCAGGTCATGATCTCATAGTTTGTGGGTTTGAGCCCCACATTGGGATCTGTGCTGACAGCTCAGAGCCTGAAGCCTGCTTCAGATCCTGTGTCTCCCTCTCTCTGCTCCTCCCCTCCTCATGCTCTGTCTCTCTCAAAAATATAAACACTGGAAAAAAGGAAGTACAATCAAGAAATTCTATGATTAAGTCCATACCCACGAATTTGACAACCTACGAGAAATGGATGAATTTCATTAAAGACACAATCTTCCAAAATTCACAAGACATAAGCCAGCTGAATAGACCTACATATACTAAAGAAATTAAATAAATAATTAATAACTTTCCAAAAACAGAAAGCAGCAGACTGAGAGAGGTTTCCCTGGTCAATTCTAACAAATACTTAAGGAAGAATTGACACCTATTATCTATAGTCTCTTTTGGTACATAAAAGCAGAGGTCATACTTTCTAACTCATTCTAGGAGACAAACATCACCCTAATAACAAAACCAGACAAACACATTATAAGAAAAAAAATACTACAGACCACTGATTCTCATGAACATAGATGCAAAACTCTCAACAAAACATAATGTAAAAACAAAATTACATACCATGACCAAATGGGATTTATTCCACGAATGGACAACGACAAGCTAAAGAAGAAATATCATTTTATCACATCAATAGATGCAGAAAAAGCATTTGACAAAATCAAACATACATTCATGGTAACAATTCTCAACAAACTAGAACTAGAGGGAAACTTACCCAACTTGATAAAGAATGTAAACAAAATCCTACAACCAGTAATTAATGGTGAGTAGAAGTTTTCCCTATAAGATCAAAAGCAAAGCAGGATGTCCCCCCTCACCCTCACCACTTCTTTTCAACATCATAGAAGTCCTAGTTTTGTTTTGTTTTAATTTTTTCTAATGTTTAATTAATTTTGAGAGAGAGAACGAACGAGCACAAGCAGGGGAGGAGCAGAGAGAGAGGGAGACACAGAATCAGAAAGACGCTCCAGGCTCTGAGCTGTCTGCATAGAGCCCAACGCAGGGCTCGAACTCACTAACTGTGAGATCATGACCTGAGCCAAAGCCGGACGCTCAACTGACTGAGCCACCCAGGTGCCCCCATAGAAGTCCTAGTTAATGCAGTAAGACAAGAAAAAAAGAAGAAGAAGAAGAAGAACAACAACAACAACAACAACAACAACTACTAAAATTGTTATGGTTCACAGATGAGATGTTAAAAATCTGAAAGAACTGATGAAACAAAAACAAAAACAAAAAAACCCACTTGGAACCAATAAGTAATGATATCAGTGTTGCAGTATACAAAGTTAATATACACAAGTCAATTGGTTTCCTATGGGCAGGGGGAAGGGTGGGTGAAAAAGGTGAAGGGAATTAAAAGGTACTAGCTTCCAGTTTTAAAACAAATGAGGCATGGAAATGAAAAGTACAGTGTAATAATACTGTAATGGTCAATAATACTGTAATAATATTGTATGTTGACAGATGGTCATTATACTTTTTGTGGTGGGCAGTGAGGTATGTATACAACTATCATATCACTATGTTGTACACCTGAAACAACCACAACAACGTATGCCAATTATACTCTAATTAAAAAAAAGACACCTGTAAAAAATACTACTTTCCTATATACCAACAATAAACAAGTACAATTTGAAATGAAAAACAATACAATTTGTAATAGTAAATACCCCCAAAAGAAATTCTTTGGTGTAAGTCTAAAAAATGTGTACAAGATCCATGAGAGAAACTTCTAAACTCTGATAAAAGATATCAAGGAAGAAATAGAAGGAAAGACGTTCCATGTTCATGAATAAGAACCAATACAGTCAGGATATCTTCCAAAATTGAGCTACAGATTCAATGCGATCCCAGTCAAAATATCAGCAAGTTATTTTGTGGATAAAGTGATTCTGAAGTTTATATAAAGAATCAAAGTTACCAGAATAGTCAACACAATATTGAAGGAGAAGAACAAGTTGGAAAACTGAAACTACCCAACTTCAAAACTTACTATAAGACTACAGTAATAAATACACCGTGGTATTGCCAGAAGAATACTAAATAGATCAATGCAACAGAAGAGAAAGCTCAGACGAGATATGTGTAAATACAGCCCACTGATGTCTGACAAAGACACGGATGAAGTACAATGGAGTAAGGAGAGTCTTTTCAACAAATGATGCTGGAACAAGAGGACATCCAAATGCACAAAGTGTAGACAGAGTCCTCACATCTTCATGAAAATTAATTCAAAAGGATCACGTACCTAAATATAAAATTATAAAACTCCTAACATAACTTAGGAGAAAATCAAGACGACTTTGGTTTTGATGATGGTTTTTTACGAGAACACAGAAGTGCAATTTACTAAGGAAATAATTGGTAAGCTGGACTTCATTAAGTTAAATATGTCTCTTCTATGAAAGACACTGTTACAAGAATGAGAAGATAAGACACACTGGGAGAAGTTATTTGCAGAAGACAAATCTTTTAATCTATTTTTTAGGTTTATTTATTTATTTTGAGGGTGAGGGGAGGGCAGCGAGAGGGGGAGACAGAGAGTCCCAAACAGGCTCTGCACTGGTAGTGCAGAACTTGACATGGGCCTCGAACCCACCAATTGTGAGATCATGGCCTGAGCCCAAACCAAGTGTCAGATGCTTAACCTCCTGAGCCAGCCAGGTGTTCCCAGAAGGCATATCTTATAAACGACTGTCCTCTAAAGTATACAAAGAATTCTTAAAATCGTAAGAAAACAACTTGATCAAAAAGTGAGTCAAAGACCTTTGCAGAACACTTCACCGAAGATGACATAAAAATGGCAGATAAGCATCTGAAAAGATGCTTCATGTCAGACACTATCAGATAAGTGCAAGTTAAAACAAGATATCCCAAAAATCTATTAGAACAGCCAAAATCCAGAATGTTGACAATACCAAATTCGGGCGAAAATGTGGAGCAAAGGGACTTCTCATTGATTGCTGGCACGAATGCAAAATGGTACAGTCACTGTGGAGTAGTTTAGTGGTTTCTCACATAACTACACATACTCTTACCAAATGATCTAGCAATCATGCTCCTTGGATTTACTCCGAGGAGTCAAAAGCTGAACTCCAACCAAAATCTTGCACATGGATGTTTACAGCAGCTTTATGCATAATTGACCAAACTTGGAGGCAACCATAATGTCCTTTAGTAGGTGAATGGATAAAATGTGATTCATCTAGAAAACTGAAAATTTTTCACTGATGAAAAAATGAGCTGTCAAATCATGAAAAGACACAGAAGGAACACGAGTGCAGCTCACTGAGTGAAAAATGGCCATCTGAAAAGGCGGCGTACTATATGATTCCAACTATATGACATTCTGAAAAGGCAAATCTGTATAATCAGTAAAAAAGCTGAGAGACTGACAACGGTTAGGGGAATGAAAGTATGAGCAGGTACAACACTGAGAATTTGGGGGGCAGTAAAACTACTCTGTATGATGCTGTAATGAGGGACACACGTCATTACACATTTGTTCAAATCCATAGAATTTACAACACCAAGAGAGAACCCTCATGCATACTACTGGTTTGGATGATTATGTTTCTCAATACCGATTCATCTACTGTAACAACTCTAACACTCTGGTAGGAGATGTTGATCATGCGGGAGACTGTGAATTTGGGGAGGCAGAGGATATATGGAAAATCTGTGTGCTTTCCCCTCAATTTTTCTGTGTAGCAAAACTGTTCCAAAAAATAAAGTCTACTGAAATATATATATATATACACCCACACACACTTACATAGATACGTAGATATGTGTGTGGGTGTGTATACATATTTGTTGATGAAATAACTATTTTTGTAGGCATCTATATAGATGAATCACAAACTTAACACTGGCTGGAAAGAAAGTTATAAATTTCAAAACCAGCAAAGTAACCAGATGATGATAAAAAGTCCAACTATAGTAAACTTTAGGGGGGTGCTTGCCACATTCTGGTGATACAAAGAAAGTTTCTGGCAACTATCAGTATTCTATATTTTTACCTGAGTGATGCTTTAATGGTTATATTTACTCTGATAAAATTTACTGATCTATATACACTCATGAATTACGTACCTTTATATGCATATTATAATCTGGTTTACATGCTAAATACTTATTTTGTATTTTATATGAGATTTTCAAGACGGGTAAGAGTTTTAATTTCAAAAATGTTAGTATTTTCCTTTCTCCTTCTAATAGAATTTGATCTCTTTTATTTGCTTGTTCTTACTCTCAAGTTGTGTGGGGCACTGCTCATTTTTCCTTCACTTTTCTTTGGTTTTCTTTTTCCTTTTTAACATTTATTCATTTTTGAGAGACAGAGAGAGACAGAGCGTGAGTGGAAGAGAGTAGAGAGAGAGAGGGAGACACAGAATCCGAAGCAGGCTCCAGGCTCTGAGCTGCCAGCACAGAGCCTGAGGCGGGGCTTGAATTCATGGCCCACAAGGTCATGACCTGAGCCGAAGTAAGATGCTTAACTGACTGAGCCACCCGGATGCCCCATCCTTCACTTTTCCTAATTACACTCGTCCTGAAATGACAACTGAACCCTTGCAGCTGTACTTATGAGTAGCTAATCATTATTTATTATGCCTGGACACTGACATTATAAAATACAGTATTGGAATATTAGGTAAAGAAAACAGAAGTAAAAAATTTTCCTTTTAAATCTTCACCTTCTACCCTGGGTACATTTTAAATAACCTAACAACTTCTTACACTAAAGAAGTCAAAAAAAAAATGTGCATTCATAGGTTCTTAAAATAGTGACACGAGTCAAGAAAAGAATGGCATCAGACAACATTTGAAATGAGATTTGCAAAGTTTGTGGATGCTGCTGAATTTGAAATGAAAATGAAAATGTGAAATGAAAAGGATCAACAGAAAATATATGATTGGGTATGAGTGGGACCCTTAAGTACTTGTTTATAAGGTGGACATAGTTCACAGTGATTATAAGTACACTTGGAAGTGCTGGAATAAATATCACAATCTAGTAGGTAAAAAAGAACCCGCTAGGGGCGCCTGGGTGGCTCAGTCGGTTGGGCGTCCGACTCCGGCTCAGGTCATGATCTCGCGTTCCGTGAGTTCGAGCCCCGCGTCGGGCTCTGTGCTGACAGCTCAGGGCCTGAAGCCTGTTTCGGATTCTGTGTCTCCCTCTCTCTCTGACCTTCCCCCATTCATGCTCTGTCTCTCTCTGTGTCAAAAATGAATAAACGTTAAAAAAATTAAAAAAAAAAAAAAAAAAAAAAAGAACCCGCTCAAGTGCTGGAATAAATATCACAATCTAGTAGGTAAAAAAGAACCCACTCTAAGATATTGACGAGGAAATAGATGGAAAAGAGAAAACAAGGAAGTCACTGTCCTGAGCTCCTCTGGTCTCAGCTATGTTGAAACAAATGACCCCAATAGTATTGCTAGAAGAATACGCAGAAGAAAAGAGAAATTTCCATGGAAACATGGAACCCAGTTTACTCAGTTTTAAGAAGCATAGAGTTGCCTTCTCCGAGAAGACTTTGAGAGTTAAATACACTGTAGCAGGAAAAAATATATTAAAAAAAGGAACACTCATGATGACCCTATTTACAACCTTTATATATACATGTATTTTTAACTTTGTAAAATTGTTAGAGAGTATCGATTTCCCAGGGGGCTGAACAATTTGAGCCAAATAATCAAGGCTTGCAATCAACACTCCTAGGAGTACAATCAATGGCCCCGCTCTTACCTGCCAAACTGTAACCTCTACTAACACGATTCAGTCACAGAAAGGAGGGCATGAGAGCAAGTACACTTCATTTCACGGCGTAGGGTTTTGTTTACATCTAAGCTGACAGCAAGTGTGTAACTAAGATAATATTTTTTTAAATTCCTTTTTAATTTCCATCACTGATGTACAATTCCCCAGGCTCTTCTCCCCCCCAGAAAAGAATAAATTGGCTAGTGAGAGATTATCTTATTTCCTAACAATTCAGATTTGGGGCTCCAGTTTGCTAATAAGATATGCACCATGAAGAATTCTTATAAGCTTTAAAGAGGCTTTTGAAAGGAATCAAACATTATATTCTAGGTATGCTTCCATCTTTTCAAAGCAAAAATGAATGTTGGAAATTGCACTTCTCAGAAAATGTCAGCAACGATCACTTTTATATTTTAAATAAGCCCAAACCAGCATATAATGTGGGCATTTAGCATATACACATTCATGAGCTGTATTTCAAAAATTTTGCAAGTAATTGTTGGGATGTGACGCAAATAAATAGATGTATTTATCTTCTGCCTTAAATATCCTGATATGTGAAAAAGAATCTTGCTGTGTGATTTTTACTTACTTATATTCTTAGAAGTTTTTGTTTGTTCAGTCTTGCAAAAAGATTTCCTTAGGTCTTTCTCTAAGTTTTCTTGTATGTGTCTGCTGTAAGTTTTAAGGAACTATTGTTAATATTTTTATCTCTGCCACCTGTGAATTCTTACTGACTTCAAAGGAAGCTGTTTTCCACGTGGAAGAGATAAGTAACTAGAGAGAGGGGAGTGGAAATCAGCCCCTCAGAAGTGATGTTAACTTTCAAAGTTAATTCTGAATCACAAAAGCTAATTCAGCCAGCTATGGTATACTAAAGAAAGCAAAGCATTTGCATATAATACACACACACACACACACACACACTCTACCTAGCCACAACCAGGGCACCTGCTGGAAATTACCAATATAGCACCGTATATGGGATTTACCCAACAACAGTGAGTGCTCACCTGCATGAAATTTTAATAAACGAAAGTCGATTTTATCCGTGTTGTCAGGTAGCCTTCTTATTTGACCTCTAAATCCTTTCAAATTGGCCCTTCTTTTTAGCTATCTCTTATTTATTAAAAAAAAAAAAATAGTAACTGAGTACCTATTCAGCAGTAGGGTAGCGCCTAGCACCAAGAGGGCCCTAAAGCAATATTGGATGCATGGGTGAGTGAACAACCAAATGAACGAATGAAGAAAAGGTAGGACAATGTGGGAGTGTTCTTGGACATGTGAAGATCAATCAGCTAAACATCTAACCTGCAAAGAGTTCGCAGTCCAGCAGGCTGTATGGGATAAAAATGGATACACTCAAAGTTCAGAGAAGAGAAAGCTCACTTCCAGCTTAGGGGTTCAGAGAAAATTCCACGGAACATATGGAATTTTACATTAGCTTTGCTACTAGAAGATTCAGGCTGTGTGGAGAGAGAGTGAGCAGAATTCAGCACAATTGGAAGAGCATGAACAAAATCAGAGAGGTCAGAAAAGAAAGAATCTCCAAATAAATAATTTGTTTGGGTCAGAACACAGGTTGGCCATGGCAATCGAAGTCAAATAAAATAAAGGTAAATATTTATCTGCAGATAAGTAAGGTTATGTCTTACACATCAAACCAAAGGGGTAGAATTTTATTTTGTCATCATTAGAGAACTATTAAGATCTGGGGGCAGGGGACAGATGGACAGTGGTTGACACTGTAAGCTTCTGCTGCTATCAGGTTTGTATTTTCATCAATGAACACTTTAACACTGTGATATATAGTCATGAAATATAAAAATTAATATGAGAAATGGCATCTCTCAACTTGCTGCCATTTTCCATCAAGAGACAAGATGAAGAAAGTGTAAAAGAAACAAAATGTAAAGGTCAAGGGATTAAGACTCTGATGTAACCTCTGCCACTAATAAATTCCCAGGCATTGAATAAAATCATTCTGAACCCCAACATAACCCTGTGTAAATTAAGAGGTTAGGTACATGATGACCCCCTAGGTTCTTTCAGTACTAATATAGTGCTTCCAGATTCCTACTGTCATTCTTAGTCTGTCATGTGAAAATACCATCTTGCTTTGACTTGGACATTCATCAAAGGTGGACCTTCTGAAACTCGTACTGAAATATGTCAAAGTTAACGGCAAAATTCAGGCTCTTTTTTCATTCTATCACTTTCATTGATTAGGTTTTGATTTAAATAACGTATCTTATAGCTGTACTTAATATCAGACAAGTTTGGATGATACCCTTCTCAGTTGAAAATGAGTGGGTCATAATTTTATCACACTCCACTACCCTAATCATGGGATAATTTACATGAAAGAATGTATTTTCTAAAGTAAAAAAAAAAAAAAAAAAAAAAAACAACAACTGTACAACTATATAAGCATACATACATTTTTCTGTCTCTTTTATTTTTGTAAACACATAGTTTTGGTATTATAAGCCTCACAATGGACTACTTTTCTTCATAATTTTTGGCAAAAAATAAAACTAAACTATATATCTATAATTTATATGTATACTTTATACATGTAGTTTATATATTTAGTCTATGTCATATACACACTGTTGTTTAATGACTCAGAATTGTCTTCTGTTTTCATTTTTTAATATTTTTGGGGGAGAGAGAGAGAGAGAGACAGCATCCACATGAACAAGCAGGGGAGGGACAGAAAGAAAAGGAGAGAGAATCCCAAGCAGGTTCCACGCTCTCGGTGCAGAGCCTGATGCAGGGGTTGATCTCACGAACCTGAGCTCATGACCTGAGCTGAAATTGAGTCAGACACTTAACTCAATGAGCCACCCAATTGTCCCCAGAATTATTTTTCTTGACTGGAAGTGACAAAATGGAAATATATGGGAAGGGGCCTTCCTCACTTGGTTACTTTTCAACAATTAGGAGCTGTTTTTAATAGCTCCGAATGCCTGGCTACATTATACCACTTGGCTTTGAATTTCTAAAAGCAGGTTACAAAATGTTTTGGAATTGGGCAGTAAAAGGGTCCTTAGGAAGACACTGAACTTCATGTATTTCAGCAAGCCCACACATCAGTTTGTAAAACTGCTTCTTGTGTAACAACACTACTCATGATGTGAATCTCAAGGACAAATCACCTAAAAATCACCATTATATACCTGATACCTACTTATAATCACTTTTATTATGCAAAATTTAAAAAAATAAATAAATAAATAACAGAAGCCAGTTTCCTGTGTTCCACCTACCATCCTAATTGAGAAGTTACTGTCAGTACTATTTGGATATTTGAATATTGGTAACAAACACCATATATTATATTTTTATCTTAATTTTTTTTCCTTTCTTAACAGAATGGTTGTCTTCTGTGAAACATAGTAAAAGGACTTATGTCATTTCCTTCTAATGTCATGCTCACAGAAATATAATGAGCAAATCCTTTCATCTCTCAGGTTCTCCATTTTTTAAACTGCAAAATGGGCATGACGAGCTTGATTTTCACCTCCAAGGTACATACTGTGGAACTCACTAATTCATTATAATTCATTAAACCTCAGTTCCAAAATATAACATACCACGAAAATGCAAAATATTATTAAATATTCAGAGTGAGTTTTTTCCCCGAATTTATTATCATCTTGCTCAAATGAATGCTAATCATGTGAACTCTGTGGGAAACAATTTCAATTATTCATGGGAGTAATGTCTATAATGTGTTGTTGCAGGAGGTGTTGGGCAACGTATTTTCACCTATTCAGTATGATGGTTTCTGACAAAAACTCCCTCTCTGGGTAATGTGAAATGAGATGCTTTAGGCAGCTATTTCTTTTAACAACTCTTCGGCTGATATACAACTTTATAGGAAAGTTTCTGCAATCTGTATCAAACTCTTTGTCTTTAGGGAGACCAATTCACCTGCATCAAAACCTTCATATCCTCAAATGAATGGGAAAGGCTGGAAGGCAAGAAGCCTGTGCAGAAAAGGCAAAAGAAAGCGACATAAATCAAGAGAGAGAAGTCAAACATATCCTAACTGGGTTGAACAGAGAAACTCATACCAAGGAAATGAAATATGCACTAAATGGGCAATTTGTTATTATTTTTTTTAGGAAAGAACCTTCTGTATTCTGAATGAGCTGAGATTCTGACAAGAAAAAAATGTGCATTAGAAAGATGCCATAATTTTCAGATAAAAGTGAAGATGTTAAGAGTCATCCAAACATGGCTTGAGAGTAGACAAAAGACAACAATGAGTAAATTTACCAATGTCCTGTACTGGACGAAATGCTTTATAATTTGTGTTTCCCAGTAAGAATTGTTGATTCTATCTTTTATAAAACAAAACAAAAGAAAACATTGATTATACCAAAGGTGCATTTCTGACAAATATATCTTATTGGTCACAGAGATCTATATTTGTACAGTGAACACACTTATTATGAAGTTCATGAGTAAGGCAGTCAGTCTTATACTTAAGGGAAGGATTGAAGAAGACAAAGGCACTGGCTGCTCAAAGGTATTTCCCTAAGGTTCGCCATTAGGAAGACACTTTTAATTAAACTCCAATTTTAACATGGCTGCTTTGATTAAAGACAAAGGTGTTACAACTGTAGAGGGCAAGGGCAGACCACCCTAAATATACCACAATGGCATATTATTTTGCACTGAAGCTACTGAGAACAAGCCAGTGCAAGGATACTCAGAATCTCCCCTACCTCCCCCAAGGCAGGAAATTAATCTTTCATATAAAATGTGCCCTCCCTGTCCTAATAAGTACAAAAGACATCCTTACTACCAGAGATAGGAATTTTAAAACTGAGAAAGCCATAGCAAAAAGCTACTTTTTTTTTTTTTTTTACTAACTTACTACCTCAACTCACATTCCATTTAGAATTCCATACAAATCAAAGCCCACAAACATGTCTTCTTTATCCTGTCAATTTCTCACAAATTTATTGTCCCTTTATCTAAACTGTATAAACATTGCCTGCCTTGATCATATGTTCAGGACTCAATTTTATTATTGCACAGTCATGCACACATAATAAAACCTTGTATTTCTTCTCCTGTTAATCTGTCTCATGTCAATTTAATTCATAGATCAGCTAGAAGAACTCAAAAGGTAGAGGAAAAAAATTTCTTTCCCTACACCTCCAAAAACACTGTGTTCTTTTACATACTGATATTAAGAGCCACTTAAAAGATAATGATTACCCAGATGCATTCAATTATTTCACTTAGAATTCTTGAAAAACACATATATGAAACAAGCTGTTTATTAGCCATATTAGTTATCATGGTAAATTCTGAAAATATTCTTAAGTTTTCAATAGCATTTAATTAGGATATTATGCAACCATAAATGCAACAACTATGAGGCCATAAAGAAAGCTTGAAAATAGCAACTTAAAAATTGGAAAATAACGATATACAAATATATACACACTTTAACAAATCTATAATTACATATACATTCAAACATATAGAAAAGGAAAGAGTAAAGCTAGATTCTGCTTAGAAGTGGGTAAAATTATGGATCAAATTCAGCTTCTCTGATGTTCTAATATTTTAATTCTTGTGTTTCACAGTAAAGAAAATTAAGAAAAAGAAAATTAAGGCATTAAGGACCCACTTAACCCATGAGTACACTGAAATTAATGCATTTGTATTATTTAGCATATATGTGTTTAGTTGCAGGGTAGAAAAAGCTGAACACTTAACATTATACTGAGTACCTACTATGTGCCAGACAGAAATGTGATTTACACTTTTATCTCATTTGACTTTCAAAATAAACTTAATGGACAAGTGGTAGTCTTCTCACTTAGAAAGAAGGAAGTTTCTTTCACGTCCAGTCATGAGCTTGTGGTCCACGAATTCAAGCCCCACGTCAGGCTCTGTGTTGACAGCTCAGAGCCTGGAGCCTGCTTCAGATTCTGTGTTCTCCCTCTCTCTATGCCCCCCCTCCCCACTTGCACTCTGTCTCTCACTCTCACTTTCTCTCTCTCTCAAAATAAACATTAAAAAAAAGAAGGAAGTTAGTATTTCAAGCACTAAAATTACTTGTTTAATGTTCCAGAACTGGCAGAAGCTTGTCTGACTCATGTGCTTTCCACACTGTTCATGATATCTCCATCCAGATATGTGGGGGTGCCTGGAAAGTATAATTTGAGCCAGAATCCAAAGGGGGATTCTGGTCAGATAATCAGTCAAGGGGCGTCACCAGATCTTGGAGGGAGATGTGACAGGGAAAAGAGGTGATGCCAGAGGTAAATTTTTAGCAACTCAGAATTGTATTTGTTGCTATGATTTCAAATGTTTTAACTATTGACACTTTGAGATAAAATACTCAGTGTTACACAGACACGAAGTAGGTATTTTATTTCACAAGTAACTTGGTCCATCTGGGACTTCAAAAGCAAAGGCCATTCTTCTCTCCTGGGGAGAGAGGTGTATGAACTTCAAATTAATTATGTTAGTGGGTGTTTCAAGGGCTATATTCTTGATCCACTCTCTGGAAGCATTTCTATTAGGAAGGGCTGTTGCCTTTTTAGGACTGATTACTTGGCAATACAAAAGAGTAGGAAATCAAAAGAAAAAAAAAAGGCACAAAAATGAGTTGTAAAAGACAGGAGTATAGTCTCTAAAAGTGAAGGTTTGCATATATTTAGGGCCCCATTTAATTCAGTTACAAAATATTCTCCAGAGATACAGAAGGAAGCCATTAAAGATTCCACTCATTATGAACTAACAAAAAATCTTCAGCAGATTGGTGTCATTGATTCCTTTTCCTGACCTCCCCGGAAATGAGAAACTATACTTTCCATGAATGTAAGAAGAAGAAAAGGAGGAGAAGAGAAAGAAAGGTAAAGGGTAACAACACTGACCATCCTCAATATAATCCAAAATGTTCCCTGGCAATAAAGGTAAGTACTTGACAAGATGAGACACATATTCAAGTCAGATCCTCCAGGGGCCCTCCACGGCCATGACTAAGATACCTGTCTTCCAAGCTAGTATAATCTCCAGACATGGTATTTCGGAGACAAGGGAGTACAGGTATCCTGGTACGCAGAGATGGATTTCTTGAGCTATGCTAAATAGGCACTGCTTTGATTTTGCCACCAATCAAGGTAAGACTTGTAGAGATCTATAAACCCAAGAAGTTTTTGAGTGTTTCTTCACCTCACTGCTTCCCAAAGCCACTACTCTTTCTGCAACGTGACCTTGAAGCAGCACTATGGAGTAAGGATGGATGGATGGACAAAAACTTATCTCATTATACCACCAACAAAAGCGGCATAGTGATACAGGCATGTATAGAGAGATAAAGATGATCTTAAAAAGATATAAATATGAATATAACTAGTGGCTTTAAGTTCAAATAATATTTTCAATTCCATTCATCAATTCTTATTTATGTTTCTCTTTTGGACAGTATCCATTTAAATTTGAGGGTACCTATACCTTAATTATGAATAAAGCAATATATTGCTTAATTTACTATCAATGACAGCAACATTTTTATAAAGAACTTGTGAATTTCAGATATTACATGACTATCTTGGGGTGATAATGAAATGGGCCGTCTTAATTAAAATGCATTGTTAACTAGGGCAAGAAGATAATGAATGCATTAGTATTCATCTTCCTTCTTTTTGCCACATTGGTGGATTATAGCCAAGATATATACACCTATAGATAATATGACTTTGAGGTCTTGTTAAAAAAAAAAAAAAAAACACTATATAACTGCAAACATTCTAGTTTAGCCTCCTAAAAGATTATTATGAAACTTCACCAATTTCCCTCACAGTTTCACCCTTGATCTCATTCCATGGATGTGTGTACTGACTGCTTCAGGAAAAGCATGGTTTGAATATTTCTACCCTATTTTTCTTTGTTGATTTAATTCAATTTCATCTGCTGATGAAAGCCCGAGATTTAAATTACTTGATTTTCATTATGTAGAAAATGCTAGCCCCTCTTGCTGAATAAGTTACTTGAGGACAAGATGAAGTTCAAAAATGAGGAAAGATGGCCCATGAAAGGAGGAACTAGTTTGTAACGGGAACAAACTACTGCTCGTTGCAATAAAGTTTTACCATGTGTTCAAAAGGGATATTGGTTAAGTTCAATTAGTTCAAAACTCTATTCTTTTGAAAATGTTCTATCTTTCAAATTATTGATGATGTGATAAAGTTATCTTCATCATACTAAGTTAATTCATTGAGTTAGAAGTTTGAATTTCTATGTTCAATACAGTTATTCCTAGGGGCGCCTGGGTGGCGCAGTCGGTTGAGCGTCCGACTTCAGCCAGGTCACGATCTCACGGTCCGTGAGTTCGAGCCCCGCGTCGGGCTCTGGGCTGATGGCTCAGAGCCTGGAGCCTGTTTCCGATTCTGTGTCTCCCTCTCTCTCTGCCCCTCCCCCGTTCATGCTCTGTCTCTCTCTGTCCCAAAAATAAATAAACGTTGAAAAAAATTAAAAAAAAAAATACAGTTATTCCTGGTCTTTACAAAATTAAGCTTGAGTTGAGATTTTCTATAAATGGTGTCTTCCTTTGCATGGATTTTTAGAGGATGCATAAAACATATCTACTGATTTTCAAAAGAGTGGTGCATCACTGGGGAGCTAGAAAATGCAAACAGCTCAGCATTACTTCTCAGAAAGAACATTAGAGGAATTGTAATTAGCTGAGTACAAAGTTGAGCTCATTATACATACAGTATGTATATAGGTGTCTCTTTCTTTCTCTCTCTCCTATATCAATCTATCATCTCTTTCTTTATCATCTCTATCTTCATAATCTATCACCTATTTTACCTATCTTTATCTACTATCATGTATTTATCATGTATATTAATCTCTCTTTATCTACTATCTATTTATCATCTACCTATCATCTATCTTCCTAGCATCTTTATTCATCCATCCATCCATCCATCCATCTACCTACCTACATACTTATATATGTCTATCTCAATCCAGCCTGCTGTTCCTGAAAGCGTTCCTTATCTTCTCAGAGGGGACCATAACATGACAGGTGACACTAAAGCAATGATGTCCTCAAATAAAACTCAACAGCTTTTTCATTACCATTTTTCATAACAGTTGGAGGCCTAAATTCTTCTTCAGTTCTTTCTCACTTTTTTTGGCCTCTGGAGCATAAATGTGTGAAGACTAAGGACAAGATATAATTTATCTTTCAATGTGGGGGGCAAGAACACGTTTCAGAGTGAAAGAAGAACACCTTTAACAATTCAACAGGGCCAATGGCATAAACCAGCAGAGTCCCAGGAAAACAGGGATCCATGATTATCATGTCCAAGACCCACTTACATTTAAAATCCAACTGCACTCCACTGTCAAACAGTTTACTTTTATTCACAAATCTTATGACTCCTTTGCATGTTTATAGCATTTTCCAATTTGAAAGATTAGCTGACTTTATGGACAGCCAGCCAATATGGCCCCTAGATTTATAAGGGTTCGCTCTGAGCTCACAGGTGTCTTGTTTGGTAATAATAAGAAATATTTATGACCTTTTCTGTCAAAAGTGGCAAGTTATTACCTGTAAATTGCCAGATGCATTGTTTAAAGTTTCCAGATGGATCAGTGTTCAGCTGTTGTTACTATAATTTCATGGTATGTGCTGTCCTATCGCTCTTGAGAAATAGTCTCTTCCAGGTGGTAGTTTCTCAGTCCCAAATAACAGTAACATTTCATGCAAGCCAATGTATGTTTTATTTTAGGAGTACCATTGTGCTAAAAACTGAAGAAAATGCCCCAAATACCTTGGCCAACGGACCCATTTTTGCCTTAAGAACTGAATGAGCTAGGTCAAAAGTTGATGTTCAAAAACTGATTTTATGCCATTATCCCTCATCACTTTAAGGCAACGTGAAATTGGACACTGAAGTTGAATGTCATGACTATGGCTGGTTCTCTAGCAGTCTCATTATGCAGTTCTCTAGCAGCATCTTGTCAGAGCAGACTGTGCCAGAAGAGAGACATCACCATTTAATTTCAAATATAAAATTCTTCCTAGTCCCACTAGCATCATTTACTAACATAATTTAAGACCCATGAAAGCTGACAGCGGGGTGGGAAGGTGGGCCTGGGAATTTGTTTAGTTCAAAAAAGTCAATATAAATGTGATAAATAATGAAATGAATGTGCTTTCAGAAATTCAGGGGCTTGCTTACTTTAAGAGACATTTCACTTTCCAGTATGACTAGATGGCCATGAGAATTTTATATAAAAATTTCCCCCTTTGAAATGGTTTTTCTTCTTTTATTTCCATGAAATGGATTACTGAGATACTAAGATTCTGGAAGGTGAGCTTTGGGAGCTAAACCAGAATCCTATCTTAAAAATTTGGTGACTGTAGGAAACAAACATCAAAATGGCAGCCATTCCCATGGCCCTCCTGGAAAGGAATCTGTTGTGACTATTGACCCAGCCTCCTGATCACAGTTGATTGGACAGGAGTGACATGCAACTCAAAAAGGAACTCATGGGTAGGTTTGCCAGGGGTCTTTCTTACAGTTTAATGCCAAAGCTCCTCCCAAATAAGAAAGGTGGTAATTAAATAAAAACTCAGGGAAAATGGATGAGTTGGTTTAAGTGGGAGAATAAATGAGAAAAGTTAACTGATAACTGACAGGGGCAGGCAAAGAACAGTGAAATTCTACTGCTAGAGGCTTACCAAATAATCCCTTCAGCTAAACTTCCAAGGATCCTGGGAACCTATCATGAGGCATAGTTATCCTGTAGCTCCTGCTCCTTTTCAGAGGCCTGACCCATGTGGTCCCGATGTGTCCTTACAAACAACTTCCTAATGTTGAAATAACCTGAATGAGTCTGTTCTCCATAAGCAGAACACTGTATGATCCCAAGTAAGAGAAAATTCTCTCTCTCAAAAATTCTATTTGACTTAAAAAATACTTGGCTTGCCTATAAAAAACCTAACCAAAGATGTAAACGATCTGTATGCTGAAAACTATAGAAAGCATATGAAAGAAATTGAAGAAGATATAAAGAAATGGAAAAACATTCCGTGCGCATGGATTGGAAGAATAAATATTGTCAAAATGTCAATACTACCCAAAGTTATCTACACATTCAATACAATCCCAACCAAAATTGCACCAGCTTTCTTCTTGAAGCTAGAACAAGCAATCCTAAAATTTGTATGGAACCACAAAAGACCCCGAATAGCCAACGTAATATTGAAGAAGAAGACCAAAACAGGAGGCATCACAATCCCAGACTTTAGCCCCTATTGCAAAGCTGTAATCAACAAGACAGCATGGTATTGGCATAAAAACAGACACAGAGACCAATGGAATAGAATAGAGACTCCAGAATTGGACCCACAAAAGTATGCCCAACTAATCTTTGACAAGGCAGGAAAGAATATCCAATGGAAAAAAGACAGTCTCTTTAACAAATGGGGCTGGGAGAACTGGACAGCAACATGCAGAAGAATGAAACTAGACCACTTTCTTACACCATTCACAAAAATAAACTCAAAATGGATAAAGGACCAGAATGTGAGACACGAAACCATCAAAACCCTAGAGGAGAAAGCAGGAAAAAAACCTCTCTGACATCAGCCACAGCAATTTCTTACTTGACACATCTCCAAAGGCAAGGGAATTAAAAGCAAAAATGAACTACTGGGACCTCATGAAGATAAAAAGCTTTTGCACTGCAAAGGAAATAATCAACAAAACTAAAAGGCAACCAACGGAATGGGAAAAGATATTTGCAAATGACATATTGGACAAAGGGCTAGTATCCAAAATCTATAAAGAACTCACCAAACTCCACACCTGAAAAACAAATAATCCAGTGAAGAAATGGGCAGAAAACATGAATAGACACTTCTCTAAAGAAGCCATCCAGATGGCCAACAGGCACATGAAAAGATGCTCAACGTCTCTCCTCATCAGGGAAATACAAATCAAAACCACACTGAAATATCACCTCATGCCAGTCAGGGTGGCTAAAATAAACAAATCAGGAGACTATAGATGCTAGAGAGGATATGGAGAAATGGGAACCCTCTTGCACTGTTGGTGGGAATGCAAATTGGTGCAGCCACTCTGGAAAACAGTGTGGGAGTTCCTCAAAAAATTAAAAACAGATCTATCCTATGACCCAGCAGTAGCACTGCTAGGAATTTACCCAAGGGATACAGGAGTACTGATGCACAGGGCCACTTGTACCCCAATGTTTATAGCAGCACTTTCAACAATAGCCAAATTATGGAAAGAGCCTAAATGTCCATCAACTGATGAATGGAAAAAGAAGTCGTGGTCTATATATACAATGGAATACTACTTTGCAAAGAGAAAGAATGAAATATGGCCTTTTGTAGCAATGTGGATGGAACTGGAGAGTGTTATGCTAAGTGAAATAAGTCATACAGAGAAAGATAGATACCATATGTTTTCACACTTATGTGGATCCTGAGAAGCTTCACAGAAGACCAGGAGGGAGGGGAAGGGGAAAAAAAAGTTATAGAGAGAGAAGGAGGCAAACCGTACGAGACTCTTAAAGACTGAGAATAAACTGAGGGTTGATGGGGTGGGAGGGAGTGGAGGATGGGTGATGGGCATTGAGGAGGGCACCTGTTGGGATGAGCACAGGTGTTGTATGGAAACCAATTTGACAATAAATTTCACATCAAAAAAAAATGACCTGGGAGATGTTATGTGAAATTGTAACATTCTAAATAAGGTTTTGGTATTGTCAAGATGGTGGAGATGGTGGCACGCAGTCTGGATTTCCTATTGGGGAAGTGGATGGTGATTGTCCCTTCCCAGATTCACCCAATGAACCAAGAATAGGACAGCTGTTTCCACCACCCCCATTATTTCTTCTGCCTTCTTGCCTCCCTTTCCCTCCTCTTCTCTTCTTGTTCTTCTGATGCTAGTTAATCACCTTTATCTCCTTCTTCTTCTTCTCCCCTCTTCTCTCTCTCTAGCTCTCATCAGAATACTCTTACCATTTTCCCAGTCAACAGTATTAGTGGTCAGCCTAAGTGTTAACGCATTATAAGTCACAGGCTACTATTCACACAAATATTGAACCTAGACAATGCTATCAACAGCTGTTACATGCCAGATTTGCTGGAGGACATTTCACACTCAGGAAACTGACTACATATGATGGGTATGGATGTGTTTCAGGTAAATCTGTCATGTTGTCAATACATACATGATGATACGTACTTTACATATTGTACTTATTGTCAATAACTACTGGATGTTAATTACAAAGGTAATGACATTAACTGGTTATCATTTATTTTTAACAAGCATATCTTTGGTCTTTGATAGTAGGTCTGAAACAGCTTAATGCAATAAATTTGCAAACACAATCATCATCTATCTGATTTGTAGACAATATAAGAAATTACTTTTTAAAGAGAAATACTTCAAAGGCATATGGCAGCCACTGTATTTTACTGCCATTGTCTTATTATAATTACAAGATTGAAAATTCATCATGAACGAGACTTGCAAATATATCTTTCAAGTGTATCTCTTAATGGTAAGTAACACTAATGAATTTTGAGGCCCATTAGTATGTGACTAAAACCTCAATCTAGAATTTTATTTTTGTGTAATGAAAATGAATGAATTCATAAAGAATCATTTTAAAACTTTATAGAAAAATGAACCTCTTACAGGTTGCATGTTCAGGTTAATTAAAAATGGTTTATTCCATTTCTGAGTTAATTACTGAAACTTAGAATCCGTAAATAGACATAATGGAAGAAATGCTTTTGTTGTCTATGACCTTCTAAATCCATAGTGAATTCATGAAACGTATGTCTGCCTATGGGATACACAATTAAAATCATCACATGAAGGGCTTTTTTGCCAATTAAACAGAAAATGAATGGTTTCTCCTTAATTCATTTCTTTGGGGAAAGCTATTCACTAAATTTTATTCTTTGAGCTGTGATTTGTCAGAGAGTTACCAAGTTTCACTTTTCTGCTAGCATTCTGCTGACTCAACCAATCATTTGCAGTAGCAACCATCAATATAAAAGTTGAGGTAGGCTCCATTTCATTCAAGCATTTAATTTCAAAGTTGGATTGGACTGTGCTGTGCCAGACACATTGTACCACTGGGTGTCATTGCTCTCAGTTAAGCTAACAAAAACCTGTGATTCTATGTTCCTTCAGTACAGAAGGTGTCAGTTCCTTTTAGAGCCAAGCCTGTATTTTGCCCCCCTTGAGCTCCGTCCATCTGCAAATCTGTGCTAGGGTTGTCGATGAGCGACTATAGCGGTCTGCCTCTGAATTTTTCCAGATCAGCCCAAACCCATCCACTCCATTATTCCTTTGCCGCCCAAATGCCCTGTAAGCAAATGGAGCAATCTTTTGAAAAAGACAAATCAGGCATCGCCAGCTCTTTTAAACCCTCCAAAGATTTCTCATTAAAATGAAAAAGAATTCTAAGACTTGCTAGGGCATATGAAGACCCCATGTCATCTACGCCTGCTTATTTGTTCGGCCTCATCTTCAACAGCCCTTCTCCAAGTTCCTTCAGCGGGTCCCAGCCATAGTAGGTGTCACTTGAACTTACGGAGCATTCTCCTGGATTAGGGTACCTTATATTTGTTATTACTTTTATCTGGCTGACTCTACGTGTTTGCCCTGCTGATTAAGCACTCAGGTCTTGGTTTGAATGTTACTTTTTCAGAATGATCTTCTCTGAATTCCTTTTTTAAACCTCAACTCTGTCAGTTTCTACTTCAACAGCTCATTTAATTTTAATTTTAATTAATGTTTGCATATGCTGCTACCTTTAACTGTCTTCAACTACTTGTGTTTTGATTTCTCCATCCCCTTACAAGAGTATATATGGTCTGTAAGGGCAAAAATTGGTTAGTATTCAAGGAATGCATGAAGATAAAAATAAATTCTCGTGTTCGAGGATTTTTATAATTCTTGATTTTTACTTCTTTTACTTCTTACGTCATTGTCAATTCTTCAGATTCCCTTCGTGACAATCCAGTTTAGCCCTGCTCTGTGGGCACCTGACTTTGACACCTCTCTAAGTCTATAAGCTCAACTCACTGTATCCCAGTTAAGAGTAAGGGTATCCTTGGGATATGACTTTGGGGCCTGGCAACCTAAAACAGAATGATCTGATTCTCACGCATTCTCAACCCAAATGGAGAGGAAGAATTGATCTTTTTGTAATTAATTTCACTGATCCAAAAGAGTAAACTAGGATCTATCAAGGTACATTTGTTTTTTGTGTTGGAAGCATGAGTTATAAACACTCTACTGGAACCACCTTATAAAGGCTTTCAAAAGCCAACTGTTAAATGTTCAAGAATCTTGAGAGCCACTTGTTAAAGTAACATGGTGGAAGAATTTACACGGCAAACACTGGCAAATATGACATAAAGGAGACTTTTCCCCTTAGACACCATTTATCTGTCCACCACCAACTATATTACCCTTTCTATGACTATCTTTACATGGTTCTTGCATTGACCAGTGTGAGGGCAAACTCGCTCTTTCCCTAACAATGTAGGCAAGGGGACTCCCATTTGTTGAAGACATGTCTAAAGGTCATATAGCCTAAAAATCTGACCTTTTATCCTTACAAAGTTCAGAACACCCACAGGAATCATTTTTTAAAACACCTAAACCTTTTTGTACTGACAAGGTACAGCGGGAGGTTGAGTACATTTCCACTTCTATATTAATCATACAGGATCACCATTGGTGCTTTGTGATACCCTGCTCTGACATGAAGGATTGAAACAGATAGAGAGTCATGCAAGATCAGAGACCTATGATGTTAGCCATCAATTCTTGAAGCTCAAATCAAGACGATCAACAATACTCTGCCAATAGATAGTCTGCCAATCTCCCGTAACCAACACCCTCTTGGGCGTTTTCATAACTCTGACCTTTCAGTTCACTCACAAATTCTTTGTCCGATGAGTGCTGGTATGTGATGGCAGTTGAGGTGCTAGGGGATTGTCATGGTGTGTAACAGCCATGGAGGTGGTGGCCCACCTCTAACTGCGAAGACAGTTCCAAGTTTCAGGGGAGATGTCCAGCCCTATGTTCCTAGAGTGTATGAAGACTCAAGGCCAGTAGGCTTGCCATCCTCAGCCTATCTCCTTTTTGCAAACCCAGGTCCTCATAAATCCCTCTTACTATGAAGGGCTGCTGTAATCTTTGAATATTAATTCCTAATTTCCCATATATGGGACTAAAAAAGCTCTAGTCCAGCACATGGCATCCAATCTAGACAGCCTCCCATAGCCGTGACTGTGACCCAGCCCATGAGGGCAAATGACTGGGGATCTGACTTGAGCAGGGGCCTCAGGCCCTATCAAGGAACGTACCCCACGTACATGGTAGCACAGAAGTTGGATCTTGCTTTGGGCATGTCTCCCCTTCCCCGAGGACTCCAAGCACTGATATTTCCCCTTCTATGTTCCTATAGGAGAATGTAACCTGTTCCATCTGAGAAGATGCCTGCCAGCAGAAATCAAAGCCTGAGGCACTGTGATCCTGGTAATTCTGTAAGGCAATGACTACAATGAGTGACTAGTGCTGAGAGAAAATATCATTTCATGTGTGTTTTCATCCACCCAAACATACACCCACATTTAGGGAGCATGTGATGGCCTATCTGCACACCCTCACCCTCATTTGAATGTCACATGGTTCTTATCAAAAAGGAGATGCTCAGTAAACTTGGTTGAGCAGATAAACGTGTTTTTCTCAAAGGAAATGGGAGACTCGCGTTTTTCCTCTTTCTTTCCCTTTTTTTTTTTTTTTTTTTTTTTTTTAAGTAGATCATTAGCGCTGTCTCTGACACAAAAGTGGTGGAACTTAATCTCATTAGTGTAGTGAGAACGTTAAAATGTATCTGCCCTTTTCCCTGGAAGCCTCTTTCTTAAAATATGGGCAAATAAAGTTGAATGCGCTTATCACCTTGTACTTTGACCTGGGTAATTGTGGACTTGTCTACCAGGTCACAATAATCTTTGCTGACAATGGCTGGAGATTCCAGAGAAACCCAGGGTGAGCTTAAATAGGAAGGAAGGACAATCAAATAAAGGGTAGAGAAAAATCTGGTAACACCCTCAACCTATAAAGGGTTATGGCCTTAGCTATCCAGGGGACAGACTCAGTTGGAATAATTGGCAGCTGGAAATTAATTTTTCCACATGGCGCGGGCCAAACAAATCAGCACAGAACCAGAAAACTGATTTGGATCTCCCCTCTATCATTCACTAAGCCATGTGGAATCAAGTCAATCATATCAATGACCTGGATAGCACTTGCCTGTGAAACAGAGACCTTAATATTTGTTAAAGAGATTACAAAAGAAAACCATTTGCAAATCACTCTGTAATGTGTTTTAGGATTTATTCCTTTGTTTACCAGTTATTTACTGGGTATAAAAGTTTATAATGTAGCTGCAAACGTTATTGTCAGATATAATTGTATTGTACTTACAGATTCTGCGTGATGTTGTCGCTATGCTGTTATTACCGTCGTTACTGAGAAGGAGAACGGAACAGTGTAAGAGTCTCGCCGCAGGAGACACTGAGTTCCTTTTGGATCTGCAACCTTGACGGTCAGCAACCAATTTTATCTACGGCTTTCAGCTGGCCTCAGCCTAGAGCGCAGGCCTGAGGAGGAGCTTTCCAGAAGGAACTAGTGGAAACAGCTGTTTACTTTTCCTTCCACATTCATTATTCTGATGAACCTCGGTGCCTTTGCAAGCATTGGGAGACCCAGGAAGGGCACCTGTCTATCAGTGTAAACACGATGCAACAATTCACGTTTTCGATTTTAAGCCAAAGTGGCAGGAAAAACCTGCCCACACACTGAAAAGGTGAGAGAATCCCTTTTAACAGTTTCTTTAGAGGTTCTACAGGAAAATTAAGTAGAAAGTGGTCACCAGAGCATATAAAATCCCCTGCCAAACAGTGGCCACACAGCCCACTCTGCTTTGCTCTAACTTGAAGAAATCACTTATTGCTCTACGTGTGTTTGATCATCCGCCTACATGTTTTGAATGAAAAACTGTAATGCCTGATGTTACAAAGAACACAAAGGAATTTTTGCAAGGCCCTCACTGCCTTCTCAACTAAAAATTGGGCTCTGCTCTTTTTCTTAAATGAACTGTGGCTATGGGAGATTCATACGCTTCAAAATGCAACAAAACAACAACAACAAAAAACAACAATAATTTTAAATTCTGGATGCCTTGCTTGTATGGACTTGGGTGTCTCCCTTTCAACCAGGCCTGCCTATTGTGTGAATCAAGTCAGGGCAAGTAACTCCTAAAACGCTCTGCCATCATTTTACACCAAAGTTTTCACTGGGTCGCCTATGAAGAATAAAATACGTACCTCAAGGGTCAATCATTAGACTACCGTGGCAAAGGTGAGCAGACAGCTTTCAGTATTTCGAAGGCCCCTGTAGATGAAAACACAAAGTCTTCAGGTGTATCTTAAGCACTTGGAAAGAGACGACATATCTGTCTTGGGTTTTATTTATGGTGCCAATAACCAGCTTATTAGAAAGCTCTAACCCTTCGACAGTTGTTCTAAGGCTCAGAAATAGTTCTTTCCAGGTCAGAAGTTATATCAAAACAATGTACCACACCCCATTTTTGAAATCTGCTGAAGCCCAAAGACAGTTGAATTCCAGTGTGTGCCTCAAAACTGGGTTTAACAGACACAGGTGAGTAAATTGCAGAGATGAGCTTAAAGTGGCAGCAATCTTTCCTGTGCGAGTTCCAGCTACTTCACTAAGAAGATATGAGCTCAGGTCATAGGACAGGGTCTTGTAAGAGACTAGGAGACTTGCATGAAATAGTTTTTAGTGCATGTGTTGTTTTCTCTATTCCCCACCTCATTCCCTCTTTGCACCTCACCAATGATTTATTTTAGTGCTTGTGAAAGGTAAACACAAATATAAAGAATGATGGGCATTCACTGCATAATTGAGGCTTTGGATTTAATAGAGGGTAGAGTGTACCCACCTGTCATATCCTGGCTTTAACACGGACCAGAAATTGATTTCTCTGCATTATGTTATGGACACACATCATTCTGTGCCACAGGATAATTGCAAAGTCCTTACTTTGCATTTCCTGCTTGTTTTCTGGTTTATTTCTTACTCTTGACCGTACACACCTTTGCCTACACTCTCCCAGCCTGCTCATCTCCCTCTAAGCCCTGTTACCTCTCTGACCTCTACTCCCACTTCATATATACCAAGGGTTTAATTACGACATGAGCCACAAGTTAAAAAGGAACAGGAACAATCATCACCATTTAACCAACTTATGTGTGGTCTATCTCTTAAACTCTTAACCGCTGAAATCATTTTAAAAAGTATCCTTAAAAGCAAAGATTTTTAAAAAGGTAACTTGTGTGTGTGTCCTATGTGCACATTTTGCCACATTCTAAAATCTCGTAAAATCTTCACAACTAAAAAGTGAGGACTCAAAGTTCATGTTTTAATGTTGCAAGCAACACAACCAGCATTTTAAAGGGGGAGGAATAATAAATAAGTAAAGGAGAAAGAACAAAAGGTGAATAAACATACATATGTATATTTACCTGCTTTGAATTATTGCACAAATACCTTGGTACAAGTCTAGCTACATAATTTTGAGAATTAGAGTGGTAATATCACCTTCAGATCATAATGGTCTACAGCAGAACCGAGAACGTGAACTCATATAATACCAGGCCTGGTATAATTAAACATTCTGCTCATACCTCAGAGCACTTTTGGACAATTTCAACAGCCTCACCCTCCTGAGCACAGAAACCGTCTTAATCCATAGTTTGAACAGTCACTAAAAGTAACTTTTATTGAAAAGGCATCATATTACACTGTTGAGTATGTATGGAACTATAGGAACCATTCATCTCTAGGATTTTGGTGTATCTTCACTTTTCTGTCACCCAGAAAAGAGGAGTGATCCTGTTCCCCTTCTGTTATATTTTCATTCACATTTCTTTTCCTCAAGCCCCCAGGTGTGGCCTGATCTCTGACCCCAAGGGAGATATCAACACAGTAATTTGATTTCCCCTTTTTTGTTACCAGGTCTAGACAATTTTGTCAAGAATAAAGGGAAATGTGTTATTTCGCAACAATGAGAAAATTCGTATAGAATGAAGTGTCATGTTCTAATGTTAGATTGAAAACGACTGCTTAGTAGCCTCCAAAATAATTGCCACTCAGAGTAATAGAGCCGACATTAAGTCATGAGCTTTTGTTAATCATATGTGCATCGACAAAGCCCTGGGGGAAGGTTAGACTCTTCTAGAAGTTTCATTAAGTGATCTTTTCCTTGTCTGGTCCTGACTACAGTTTTCAAAATCCAATTTATCACAATCATCAAATAATATGTACAATAAGGGAATGTGACTCGAATGTTCCCTCTTTGATCATAAGGGACATTTTAATGTGTATAGGCTCCACTGGATGACCTTCAGTATTTGGTGTAGAAATCTTATTTCCTTCCCCTTTATACAAAAAAAGGAGCCACCACTCACCCCAACTCCCAGCCATGCCTGTTCTTTTTTCTCCTCTCTTCTTGAGATTCTCAGCAAACAATCAGATAGTCCTGGGAAAGTGTATTATTTACTCAAAAAGAAGTGGAAATTTTAGAATTGAAGATAGTGTTACTTAAATGCTTCAAGTTAAACTATTTTAGTTTTATTAAAGTAAACAAGTCATGGGGATGAAAAGTACAGCATAGGGAATACAGTCAGTCATTTTTTAATAACTTTGTATGGTGAGAGATGGCAAATACCCTTACTATTGTAAGCATTTCATAACATACGTGATTGTTGAATCACTATGTTATACATTTGAAACTAATATAAAATTGTCAACTGTACTTCAATTAAAAAAAAAACTAAATAAGTCAATCAGAGAAAGACAAATACCATATTATTTCACTCACATGGGGATTTAAGAAACGAAACAGATGAGCATAGGGGCAGGGGATAGAGAAGAGGGAAATAAATCACAAGAGACTCTGAACTATGGAGAAAAAAATGAGGGTTAATGGAGACAGAGGGGTGGGAAATGGGCTAGATGGGTGATGGGTACTAAGGAGGGCACTTATGATGAGCATTGGATATTGTATGTAAGTGATCAATCACTGAATTCTACTCCTGAAACCAATATTGCCCTGGCTGACTTGCGTACATTTCTATCAGCAGTTTCTTTCTAACCTCCCCTCCTGAATTCTCAACTCCTACTTGAACCAACTTCCTCCTTCTGCAAGCTTTGAGAATGATGTCTCCTTGCCTTGTTTAAGAAGGAAGGAAAGTAACACCATGGCCACCAGATCCCCTTGGCTGTAGGTCTCTGAAGTATCCCCTCCTTACCTCACACTCTGCTTTATTTCTAGGGCCTGTGTCTGCCTGTCTTTTGTTGACCTCCAGTCGAGCTTGATCCCCATGTCCATGGTCTCAGATGAGTGATAGTTATGGAAAATTGCTAGAACTGACCCCCATGCTGAACCTTAGACTAGTGAAGTCTAATTTTCACTCCTAACTACTACTGTTCCCTCCGGTACAATTTTTCTCTCATGGTTCTCTAAGCTTTGGAAGGTCATCCTAAGGCCAGGCTACTACATGATTACACAAAGTGGAGCAATAATCAACTATTTCCTCTAAGCATTTCACTGATTTTCTCCTCTTAGCTTCAAATCCAATCTAAATGAGAGCTTATAAATCCTCCTCGGACATGCCCACTCAACTTTTTCAATCAATCTCCTCCTTTCCCTGGATTTTTTTTTTTTTTTCCCATTTCCTTCTCTGGGGCAACCCTTAGTTTGATGAAATTTTCCATTTATTCGAAAATCTCTCCCCCCTCCTTTTTAAAAACAAAACCAAACATTAGACATTCTTTCTCCAATCTCTCGTTACTTCATGTGGATGCTACTTCTGAGTTCACTCGCCTTTCCTCAACCCTTAACAACAGCTCTCCTATTGTTCCTACGTCTACTACAAAGAGGTACCAAGGGTGTGGCAAGTTTATTTAGTGTTTTCTTGCGGCATCTTTCCAATCTCTTTCGGCACAGCCATGATGGTTCTCCTAAAGTATAATCTAGTATGTCCCAATTCTATTTTAATATGAATACTGGCCAAAAATCTCCACGAAAACCTTTTTTGACCTCTTGTCTCTTTGCTCTTTGTCCCTGTCTCATTGTCAGTAAGTATTCAGTAAGGATTTTCAGAGTTTTCATGACATTTTTTCTTTTTTCACACCACCCTTTCTCATCACCTTGTCTTATGTTTCCTTCACATACAAACAAACACGTTTAGACCCAAGCACATCCATGTGCAAAGCAGGACACAAGGGTGACAAGGTTTTTGTTTGTTTGTTTTAGCGTTAACCCATGACAGGAGAGACAGAGATAAAAGAGGGAAAATGAGAGCAAAGGGCCGAAGCATCGCACGCTAGACTGAGCAACTGCTCTTGATGGAACAGGGAGAGAAATGTGACAGAAGAGACCCAACAGAAAAAGTTGCCTATTTTGTCTTATGACAATTATCTTAAGACAACTTAAATAATAAAAGCTAGAGGGATAACAACCACAATGCAATTTGTACCCTCCAGCGTTACCAGCCAGCTGACCTCACACAGAGATTGTCCACTCTCACATCTAGGCTGCTTTCAAAGACTGAGCACATATCAGCCTTAAAAACAATTATTTTTAAAGGTAACAACCCAGAAAGAGGAATTAGAAAATTTCATTCACCATCACGTTTCTACATTGAGCTCAAGCCATTTTACATCATATTACCTCTTATCTATTATGATCATTTGCTAGAACAGTTCTTTTTTTCCAAATTAGGAATCTACTCCCTTTTTTTTTTAATTGTAATTATTTATTTATTTATTCATTTATTTATTTTTTATTTTTTTTCAATATATGAAATTTATTGTCAAATTGGTTTCCATACAACACCCAGTGCTCATCCCAAAAGGTGCCCTCCTCAATACCCACCACCCACCCTCCCCTCCCTCCCAGCCCCCATCAACCTTCAGTTTGTTCTCAGTTTTTAAGAGTCTCTTATGCTTTGGCTCTCTACTCCCTTTGAAGTAAAACCAGTATTTTGAGCCTGCTTGAATGAAATCAAATGGGCATCCCCTCGATATTGGATCCAGGAAAAGGTTAATGAAAAAAACTTAATTCCTATTTTGTGTTAACCCACAACTATGATTGTCATCCAAGTCATATACAATTTAGCTTCCAAAGAAATGTGCCCTGTTCGTTACTTTATGTCAGTATTTTCTTCGTTTTCAAGCGTTTCTATCATCCTACATCTGCATATATATTGTTTCTTTCCACCTTGTGATTCTTCATTTTCCCTCTGACCAGTTTATTTTTCTTTGCTCAATCCCATCATTCTGTATTTTTATCTTCTCCCAAGTCCCAGTGCCAGAGACAGAATCAGTTATGCTGTTAAAGCAAAAAAAGATCAATATCATTGTTGAAGAAAACCCTAGTAATGCATTATTATCAGTTTGACCTTTTTCATATGTTAGATATTCCTTGAAATTACAATCAGATTAGGGGTACTGTATGATTTGGTGATTTCTTTATTTCTTTCTTCTTTTTATTTTTATTAAAAAAATTTTTAATGTTTTATTTACTTTTGAGACAGAGAGAGACAGAGCATGAACAGGGGAGGGGCGTAGAGAGAGGGAGACACAGAATCTGAAGCAGGCTCCAGGCTCCGAGCTGTCAGCACAGAGCCCGATGCGGGGTTCAAACTCACGGACCGTGAGATCATGACCTGAGTCGAAGTCGGATGCTTAACCATCTGAGCCACCCAGGCACCCCTTCTTTTTATTTTTATTTTTATCTGAAGGTGATTATACCTAAAGATACAAATATGAAGTATTGAGAGACCTGATAAATGCAAATATTGTTGGACCAGAAGAAGATGTATGCTATTCATAGTGGAAATATGGAATTTACAAAAAAAGAAAAAAAAAGAAAAAAGCAATGGCAAGAAGTGAAAGTTTCAAAGATAAGGCAATATAGAATTAGGGATGGACATTTTAGCATAAGGACATTTTAGCATCCTTACATGATAAACTGTCCTATTTATTGAGATTGCTTTCCATTTTGTCCCTGGCTTAATTTCACACCAAGAAAATTTAGCACTGCTAGCCCCAGTCCCTCAATGCAATTGCTAATATAAATCACCAAGATACCAAACACAGTGTATGAAAGAACATCTGCCACAGATGAGCAGCTGGGTGTTGCTACGAACATGAAGAGATCAAGAGAAGCCATATTCTCCAGTCAAACTATATTGTACTACTGAAGATACTTTGACTACTCCTAGCTAAATCAGGAATAGCAGAGGATTTAAACTCTAAAATACTATCTCATGTTATTAGTTGGTTACCTGATGGCCCAGGAGAACTTTAAAGCTAATACTTCCCAGAAGCTCGATCACTTTCCTAAAATGTGTTTATTAGTTAATGTGAAAGCAAATTCTACCTCCCTACCTCCCTACCTACCATCATCTCTCCCCCACCTTCTCCTCTTCCTTAAAACGCCAGAAAAGATTTGACTATGCTGTGGCCACAAGCAGCATCTCTGGGGCTTCTAAGAAATTACTATTTTGTTCGTTTTCCACATCTCCATTGGAAATGGATGTCCATTTTTCGATGAGTGACAGCTCCGCCCTGTATCATCTTCACAGGAGTGCCAGGCTCACAGAGAAGGATCCATCTGGAGGACCTTCAGCCTTATCACAGAAGGAGAACAACAACAACAAAATGGAAAACCGTGTTCTGGTTCTTAGCTTTTCTGTTTAGAAAGGACACTCATCACTTCCACTCATGAGTCAAATGGCCAACCCTCAATGCAGTAGGGTAGAGATTATAATCTTTTCCCCAGGAGGGTCATTATAAGGAATGGCAACATAATACCTGACAAAAAATAATGGATTCTTATCACACATATAGTATTTTGATGTATTAAGAACATGTGTTTATACAATTTTTTACCTATTTTTGTGTAACTTCATTGTGAACAATATCAAACATACAACCATATTTTACGAATTGTGCAGTGAACTTCCATCTACACACCATCTAAGTTCTACTATTAACATTATTCTATAGTCATTCAATTATGTATCAACTCATGTATCATCCTTCTTGCCCATCCAAAGTAAAATGAAGACATCAAATTATATTACAGACATATACGCACATTTCCCTATGTATTTCAACCTGCCTATCATTAATTCAAGTTCAGTATTCATGTAGAGTTTTTAAAAAATGAAACTTATATACAATGAGGTAGACAAAGATTAGTATTCATTTGCTCATTTAAAAAAAATATTTTTGAAAGAGAGAGCACAAAAGTGAGAGTGTGAGCAAGAGAGGGGCAGTAAAGGGGGCCAGAGGATCCTAAGTGGTCTCCACACTGAGAGCACAGAGACTGACGTGGGGCTCAAACTCAGGAATAATGAGATCATGACCTGAACCAAAGTGAGAAGCTTAATTGACTGAGCCACTCAGGTGCCTCTCATTTGCTGAATTGTGACAAATGCATGCAACATAAGTCCCTTTCACATTACAGAACGTTCCTGTAACCCCAAGAGTTTCCCTCAGCCTCTATCAGAGCCATTCACTGCCTCCACCAGAAAGTAGAAATTTCTGAAGTAATTTCTGAAAGTAGAAAGAGTTACTCCTCCAATTAGTTTCATCAATTCTAGAACTTCACATAAATGGAGTAAGCATATCTTTTGTGTAAGTTCTTTTTCCACTCATCACTTTTTGTTTTTGAAATTTATCTATGTTATAATTTCTTTATAGTATTAAGTGCTATTCAATTGTTTGAATATTCCACAATTTCATTATTCATTCTCATATTGATGGACACCAAATTCCAACTTTGGGTAATTGTTAACAAAGCCGCTATGAACATTTGTATACAAGTCTTTTGGTGGATATAGGTTGCTATTTATTTTGAGTAAATCCTAGGAGGGTTGAATGGGCACCTGTTTGCTTATAAGAAACAACCAAAGAGTTTCCCCAAGTGTTGACATTTTATATCTCCTCCAGCAATGGCAGAAATTTTCAGGTACTCACCAATAGTCTCACCAATACTTTTTAACTGTTGCCATTCTAATGTCTACGAAGTTGGTCTGCATTGTCATTTTTATTTGCATATCCTAGTTGAATATGACATTGAGAACAATTTCATGCACTATTGGCCATTCTTATAATCTACTGTGAAGTGACGAATCAAACATTTTGTCCATTCATTTTAATTGTGTTCTTTTTGTTGTTGTTGTTGTTGTTGTTGTTATTGCTATTATTGAGTTGTATTCTAGAAAGAGAGACTTTGTCAGAAATACGTCTTTCAGATATTTTCTCCCTGGACATTGCATACCATTTTATTTTCTTAAGGATGTCCTTTGAAGTATAGAAATTTTTAAATTTTGAAGAGTCCAACTTATAACTTTTTCTTTTCTTTTTAGTGCTTTTTGTGTCCTATCAATCATCTTTGCCCATCTCAAGTTTACAAAGCTATCTTCTAGACATTGTAAACTTATGAATTTACATTTAGGTCCATGATAAGTTTTTATATATTCTGTGTTTGATTTCACATGATCTCATGGGACATATTTTTCCATACAAATTTCTAATTGTTCCAGCACTATTTGTTAGTAATACCATTTTCCTCCGTCATGGTACTGCCTTGAAATCAACTGACCTCATACAGTGAAACTGTATCTGAATTCTCTATCTTTACACAAGTATCATACTGCCTTGAACTATATAGGTTTCATGTATATATTTTCCAAATGTGTTCTTAATTTTCAGAACTATCTGGGCTATTCTGTGTCTTTTGTATGTCTAGTCTAAGCTGTAGAATCAGTCTGTTGATTTCTCTAAAAAAAACAACAACAACAAAAAAACACCAAACGCTAAAGCAAACACACACACACACACACACACACACACACACACCAGCATGATGTGGTTTTGGTGGATAATATGTTGACATTATCTATCAATTTGAGGAGAATCCATGGTGTGATAGATTAAAGAACATAAAATTTTACTACCCCTTCTATTGAGGTATAGATTTGAATTCCTCTCCGCTTCAACCTTGGCTCACATCATGAGAGAAGCCTTACAAATTCCACCTGGGAGCATGAGCTCCCCTCTCAGATGACTGACTACTTGACATTCTTACCTTATTTCCAATCTTAGAAATTGTGTTGTATTAAGTCACTAAATCTGTGCTAATTTGTTTCAGTTGCAATAAGGCACTAATGCAGATTTGGAACCAAAAATAACATTTTAAGAAAAACGTTGAACACAAATGGTTAACATGAATTTCTTTGTTGTATTCTCAGTCTTAGCAGTAAGGTTCTTGCTATTTTATCATTAAGTATAATGCTAGAAGTAGGTTTTTCCTATGTATCTTTTATCAAGTTTAGAGAGTTCCCTTCTAACCGTCATTTCTTGAGTCTTCTTATCATGAATTTTTTCTGCATTTATTGAGATGATAATGTAATTTTTATTTTATTTTGTTAATGTGAATTTTATTGGTGGGTTTGAGAACTGTGTGTGAGATAAAGAAGCTCTCATGAATATCATCGATATTGTATCAGGTTTTTTTTTTTTTTTCCAATATGGTGCTAGTTTAAACTTCTTGATATTTCGATTTTTATTTCTATGTTCACAAAATACAGACCTACAACTTTTAATTTATTTTTTAGCATGTGTGTATCTGGTTCTGGTGTAAGGTTATGCCAGTCTCAGTAAATAAGCTGGAAAACATTTCCTCCTCCTTTCATTTCTGAGTTTATGTGAGTTGGGCATATTTCATATTTTTTTCTAAAATGTTGCCAGAATGTACCACTTTGACCTCCCAGTTTACTTTGTAGAAATGATGATGACTATAAATTTAGTTTCAGAGTAAAGGCCTGTTCAGATTTCTTTGAGTGTGTATGTGTAAATTTTAAGTTGTAGTTTTAGAGAAACTTGTCAATTTCATGTAAATTATCAAATGTATTGCCATCAAATTGGGAAACCTTTTGAGCTTTGGCACCTTCAGGGCTTTCTGAGCACAAATTGCTGGCAGGCTGGGATAAAGTATGAGCAAAGGGCAAATAATCCTTGGTAGTTATTTATAAATGACAGACATCTACAGAGACACTCACAGGCTCATCTGTACTTGGGCCAGGGGATTGTGTTCCAAAGTGTAACGAACCTAGGGACCTCCCCTCCTCTTTTCCAACGGGATTTGTTTAATACCTAGGACAAAGGTCATTCTGCTTCTCCAGGGGAAGGAGGGTTGGCGGTGGCACCACCCTTACCATACAAGGTTTGTGCTGTATTCCAGACACCCCTCATCTATACAGGTGACATCTGTCCTCATTGTGGCACTTGATGAGAGATGGGGGGTGGAGAACCTATACTAAGATGCTTTCTGAGTAACCTACTGATGTCTTCTCTGACCCATAATCCCTCTCTTTTTGTCAGGAGAGTGTGAATAAATGTAGACCCAAAACACGTTAACAGTATTTCTTCAGCATATTCCCTGGTGTAACTAGATGTGTTTTTCCTTCTGCTGGTCTTGCTTAGTGTTCATGTGTTAGATCTCAAAGTCAGCGCATTTTATTAAACTGGGAGAATTCATGTAGCATTTCCATATTTGTCCAGTGCCTAGAAACCACTACCCTATGTGTTTGTCAAATTTTATAGCTGTTTACAGGACGAGGGGTAGTTCAGAACCAGTTAGTCTTTGATGATCTGAAGTAGCATTCCCACCATTTAAGTAACTTTTGATAACTCTACAATCAACACATCCTGCCACATCTTTTTTGGCTTTCAATATATATGCCAACTTTCTACTTGCTGAGTACACGATGTCCCACGTTGAGTTAGCTCAAATTCAAAATCTGAGTGCACAAATAAACGCATTTATTCTCCCTTCAAACCTCTTTGGGTTTTTTTTTTTTTTGCGGCAGATAACAACATCATGAGTTACTCCTACTTCCAAGGCAAATACATGAACATTCCGTCCAAAACTCAACCTTTCATTCATCCTTGAGCTTGACAGGATAAGGTCTCTGTCTCCATAATGTCCACATCGGGACCCACGGAACCTATGAGATCCCTACCTTACATGGCAAAAGAGATTTTGCTGACGTGACTTTGGTAAGGCTTTTGAGATGAGAAGATTATCCTGGTGGGTGCAATGCGGTCACAGAGTCCTTATAAGACACAGGCAGGATCATAAGCTGAGGTCAGAGAAACAGGGTTTTGAAGATGCTACAGTGTCGCTGTGAACATGGAGGAAGGGGCCATGAGCATCTAGAGCCATGTAGAAACCACAAAGGGCAAGGAAATGGATTCTCCTGTACGGCCTCCAGAAGAACACAGCCCTCTGTCACTTTGAGTTGAGCCAAGTGAAGCAGATTTCTGACTTTGATCCCCAAAACTCTAAGATAATAAATTGGTGTTATTTTAACTCACTAAGTCTGCAGCAATTTGTTACAGTAGCAATAGGAAACTAATACAATGATCACTACCCAGCAGAAACGATCTCATTTGGTTAATCCCTTGTGATTCCTTATTCAATGCCACCTATCATACCTACCTCCTCTGCAGACCTACTTGACCAGCCTCTAATCTTTTCTTCTGATCATCAGTTTACCCTGCAGCAACCATACCCAACTAGCCTCCTCCCATTTAACTCAAGGATGGTGCTAGAGTGATATTCCTAAAATATCCATATATTATATACTCTCTCTCTCTCTCTCTCTCTCTATATATATATATATATATATATATATAACATAGTATATTATAACCCATTTCTGATAATCCTTGTTTAAAACTCTCCAATGGATTACAGTACTTGTAAGATAATTTCAAATGCTTTAAGCTTAGCATTCAAGGACCTTCATATTCACACTGGTTCCTGTTGCCTACTACGTATTCCTAATCCTTTGTTCTTCATCTGCTGGAGAGCACTCCAGGGATGTCCCATCTCATAATGTGCCCACAAATGTGCTCTTCCCCCCTCTTCTTCTCTATCTAGGACTTTCAGTACATACCCATTGAGTAAATGACTGAATATAATTTCCCTATCATCACGACTACCAGAGTAACCTTACGAGTTTGATATCGAGACTAATGTATCACATAAATACATTTGCTGTCTTGAACCACATTTAATACATCTCTACACAGAGCAAAAACCGTTTACCCATGCTGTTCCCTACTCAACCCTCTAATGCTTCTTTTCACTGCTTGAAAAGGGTTTATTTTCCAAATGAAACAAACGATATTATACCCTTCTTTCAAAGCAGTGTTCATTTGCAGGCCTACTTAGGAAATATTTATTAGCTTAACTACATGCTATTAAATTGGAATTGTGAGGGTATGACCCTGCCCACTGCTTCATATACTAATTTCATTAAGCCCATTCAGAAATTCTGTTGTTTGTTCTTGCATTAATATCTGAAAAATGTGATAACGTCATTTTCTTTAAAACTCTGTCCTCAAAGCTCCTATGTTGAACGTCATATCTAGAAAGATTAAAACAAACAATTATGACATAGTCTCATTACAAAACTACGTACAGAGGAGAGGGATACGTAACTCAGACTGGGGTCAGGGGAACAGGAAGTTGAGGGAAGATACCATGAAGCGGTAATGCTTGAGTTTATAGTTTAAGGGAAAATAAATCCAAGGGCAATCGAAACAAAGGGAATGTGAATAAACGAATATATATAAATGTGAAATTCTGACATGCATTTCAGAGACCTGCCCATGGGTTAATTCCACTAGAACATGGAGAGTGTGTATATGGGGATGGGGGGGGGGTGGGTATGGGTAATCTGGGTAACTAAGAAGCTAGTCAAATAAGTGGACATTTGGAAAGGCCACATGAATGTAGGAAACTGCATCCTGTGGAAAATGAGGACGGTTTTTCACAGAGGTGTGGCGTGATCAAATTTATCCTTTAGGTAATAACTTGTCAGCAGGATTTAAGTGGATGAGAGCAAGAGAACTTCCACAACAATGAGAACAGGGAAAACTTGTTAAGATTTTATGGGCGTGGAGATGAGACAATAATGGGATTATGACATAGGGGTACGGCACTGAGACTGGAAGCTAGATTACACTGGAGTAATATTTGAGAATTTATATAGTACGCTGTAGTTGCAAAAAACATGGGCTTTGCATAGGGACATAGATACAATCCCAGCTCAGCGACTTATTACAGTAGTTATTTAAGGAAACTAATGAAACCTTATGGATTCAGGCAGGGATGAGAATACCTATTTCATCCGTAGAATTCGATATGTCATAGAAAAAGGAACGTGCATAGTTTGTGACCGACCATAGATGCTCAGTAACTGAAAATTGTTTGAAATTCGTATGTATCAATAGGGTTTGGCCACTGACGAAGGGAGTATGAAAGTGGTAAGAATGTAGGATGAATCTAAGCTTTTCAGCCTGCGTTCCTGGGTGATTTCTGGTCACATGTCCTAAGACACGCAATGAGAAAAAGAAAACACCAGTTTTGGTGAGCAAAAATGTCTTAAAATAGATTTCAAGCTTCACTAACTGAAACAGTAACGATGGGAAAAACACAGCCAATCCTTCTGGTTTGTCTTGGTCACCATCTTTTCACAACCTTGCGTTCATTTTTGCATAGCAATGTACAGCAGCCAAGAATATAGACTCAGGAGTCAGAATGCCTGGGTTAAAATCCCAGTCCTCTTGTTTCCTCGCTGTGTGATCTCGGGCAAGTCATTACACTTCTCTGTGACTAGGTCTTTCTTTGTACAATCTCAGAGAATGGTTGTGAAAATTAAGTAATATTTTTCAAGGGCTTCAAACAGCATCTCCTCACTCTAAGAGGTACAGAAGTGTAAGCTATTTTGTTTATATTTTTATTTAGTATCCTTATAAGGGAAGTTTCCCCAATCTACTTTCTCCTACATCTCTCTCTAATCCTCCTGATAAAATAAGCAAAAGCTTAGTTGGGAACTCAGAAGTCCCTGGCATTTACTTCATATGACAGGTCAAGAACCATGATAATTTGACAAAGCAAACTTCATATCTGATGTGTGCAGACCACTGAAGATTTGCTGTGGGGGTTATTAAAGCCTTCTACACTGGAGAAATGAAATTCCATATGCACTGCAGATTTACAAGGTAAAAGTTGTTGAGATTTACTACTGCTAGAAGCCTCAAAACGAAAACTTTCTTCTTCAGGAAGCTGTTATTTTATTTTTCCTTTCCTTTATTAGAAATCTTTAATAAAGAGAAATTCGTATACGCCTAAATCAAAATGTCAATACTTTAACACAGATCTGCGAATGTTATATTCTGGCATGGAAGCAGTTATATAAATTTTTCAACACCTTAAATATATCTCTTAACTTTGGGTAAATCCAATTGCATTAGTAAGGAGAGTTTTATGTTTTGAGAAATTATGATGGCCAGTAGTAGGAAGCCTATAATTTACTACTTTACAGAATATAACTTTTAAAAAATACCACCTACTGTAGTTTACGTGGAGAAATAACAGATTTGGAGGTCAATTCTGTCATTTATGGTAAGAGAATAAATGACTTACTATCATAATATTTCCCCTTTTGATTCAGGGCATACATCTTCTACACACCCAGGGCAGAATTATAGTTCAGTGAGAGCTATGCCTACTTAAGGCTCTCAGTCAGAAGTCCTTATTTTATCCCATGGAGTGACCTGTAATTGGTCCTCCTGCATGGTTGACACTGTGACTTTCCCAAATGTGTCCAATGAACCTCACCACGTTCTCTATATCCTGTTTTGTAAGTAATATTAAACTTAATGTTTTTCCTATGCCAATCAAAATTACCACCAGCACGATAGTTTAGAAAAGGGTTACTCACAAACGGCAGCTTTTACTTTCTAGATATTAAAAAACAAAAACAAGGGCACCTGGGTGGCTCAGTCGGTTGAGCGTCGATCTTGGGCTCAGGTCATGATCTTGGTTTTGTGGGTTTGAGCCACACATCAGGCTAGCTGTTGTCAGCCTGTCAGCACAGAGCCCATTTGGGATCCTCTGTCCCCCTCTCTCTGTCCCTCCCCAACTTGCGCTCTCCCAAAAATAAATACTTAAAATAATATATATAAATAACAAAAATAGGTGCATTTTTAAAAAAAATTCAAGTTAGTTAGCATATATTGGTTTCAAGAGTAGAGATTCAGTGATTCAGCACTTACATACAACATCCAGTGCTCATCCCAACAAGTGCTGTCTTCAATGCCCATCACCCATTTAGCCCATCCCCGCACCCACCTCCGCTCCAACAACCCTCAGTTTGTTCTCTATGTTTAAGAGTCTTTCATGGTTTGCTTTGCTCTCTCTTTCTATCTTATTTTATTTTCCCTTCCCTTCCTCTATGTTCATCAAAAACAGATATGTTTCAAAAAAGATAAGAAACACCCCTGTGTCCTGCTCAGAATAAAACGTTTCTCAGATTTTCTTCAAACGTGATTTTACAGAAGAAAGAGAACATGATAGAGAAGGTGACTTTTTCCTCCTTCCATTCCATTCTTTCCCATCCTCTAAGAGACATCCAAGTAATAAATTGTGCATGAAAACTTCTAGACCAATTTAATAACTGTGAGACATACGCACACACACACAAATATGTTCAATATAGCTTGAACATTTTAAAAGGGTTATATAAATTCTATTAAAATGTGTCCATTATTCTACCACTGGCTTTTCTTTTCATGTCAATACTGTGTTTTTGACAACTATTCAAACTGTGACATTGATCCAGTTCATTCATTTCAATTGTGGCAATTCTAAGAACTTTGCACAGCTTCCAGGGGACTGATGATTTGGGTGCCACTGGATTTCCCATCTGAAAGCAGGGGGGCCAGAGGATGTAGCACAATATTTTTAAGGTTCTGAAAGTAAAGAACTGTCAACCATCACTGTTTTACTCTGTGATTTTATGAGTCACAGGCATCGTTGTAAATTCTCTGTACCACTGATCTATTTGACTTTTTCTGTTCTAGTATAGCACAATTTTAATCACCTAGCTTTATAAAAAAGTGTTGATATTTGGAAATCAATCTCCCCTTCCTTGTTTTTAATATATTCTTGGATATTTTTGGACATTTACACTTCTATATAAATTTCTTTGTTTTCAGTTTTTTTTTAGCCTTTATTTATTTTTCAGAGAGAGGGAGAGAGAGGCAGAGAGTGAGCAGGGGAGGGGCAGAGAGAAAGGAAGACAAAGAAGCTGAAGCAGGCTCAAGGCTCTGAGCTGTCAGCAGAGATCCCGAGCTGGGGCCTGAACCCACAGGCTGTGAGATCATGACTTGAGCTGAAGTCGGATGCTTAACTGACTGAGCCACCCAGGTGCCCCTATACTTCTATATAAATTTCATACAAAATTTTTTATTTCCTATCAACACTGTTGGAACTTTGACTAGAATAATGTTATCTTTGAGACAGTGAGTTTTCCCATCAATTAAAATACTATAGTTTCATTTAATCTGGGATTTATTTTGTGTCTTTCAACAATATATTTTTATATAAAGCCTTTACACTTCTTATTTCTATAAACCATAAATCTGTTGTTTCTTCCGTGAGCCTGTTTGTAATATCTTTTATTGTATGAACATCTCCTATGTATTAAACATGTTTTTAATGTTCACACAGAAAACAAACCCTAAGTGCAAAAAATTAGGCTGCTCAATCAAAATGCTAGGATTTTCTTTCAAGACTGAATTTTATTTCAAGTTGAGCACATCTGAATTACTGAGAAGAGATACATCAGTATTCAATATGTTACCTTCATTAGGATAAAAAACATCTATGGATTATTTTGATTGTACTAATACTTTAATCCTTAAAAATGTAACTTCTACTAAATGTGGCTGTATTGCACTTAATATATTTATTATGTGTGTGTATATTTTTAATATATTCATTATATCGTTCTTCCGGGAATTTACTTGTTGGGAGAGCATCTAATCAAAAATAAAAATAATGGAAAAACTAATGTAAAATTTCTAATGAAGACACTATTGATATTTAGGGCAATTGGTGTTATGAAGCTGGTTGGTAACCTCTAAGTTTATTATGCTCACATCCTTCAAACTACCTCATACGTGCAGACATCCATGTCAAAGACCTACCTCAACTACAGGGAACAAAAGACAGTTTTACCATTTAAGAACATGAACAAAGTATTTCCAGCTTTGCCAACAAATAATCCCCCTTAATATTTAACCAATCAATCAGGATTTTGTAATCAACTAATGGAGGAAAGTGCTGGTGTAGCTCCCAGGGAAGTCTGTGAATTTCTAACAAGAAAAAATTGACTTAAGGGCCCCTTTGCAAATGTACTACACACACACACACACACACACACACACACACACGCATATGCACACAGACATGCACACCCCCCACACACAGCTGAATATAATCACTGTAGGGATTGAGGGGTTACTTATCTCAGAATTTTCTTGGCATTGTCATTTTGAAAAAAATTGCTGTAATGACACTGTTTGTGTTATGTAGAGAGGTGATATTTACATGTTCTGTGCCTTTGATCAAATCACAGTATGAAATTCAAGCTGGTAGAGATGAAGGTTTTAGTTTATTTTACAAATTTTAAGAACTCAAGGGTTAATACGCAGGCATAGCAAGGACCAGACATCTACTATCCCTCTTTAAGAAAGAAAGGATCATTAATTATATCTTTTCATATTTTTTCCATATGGTTGCCAAAGTCCCCTATAGTAGATTGGAGTCTATTTCTGATTTATGCTTTCCCCTCTTGGTAAAAGCCTCTTAGCAAATAAAGATGCCAGAACGAGTAATCTGGAGGAAAATAAAGAGAAAGAAACAAGGAATGGAAAGATAAAGAAGATAACTTTTCAAGAGCATCTATTTTATGCATAGTATGTTCATCAGTCCTAAAACCAAGGCTACAATATTACTTATCTTTTGCTGAAGAGAAAACTAAGGCCTTGAATTAACATTCTCAAATCAAGCATGAGGGATAGGGTCAAGAATTAAAACCACATCTCTCTAACTCTAGGATCCATGTTTATCCAATTTTGTTTGTTTGTTTGTTTGTTTATAGAACCCTTTTACTAATGGCTCTAAGTGTGTTTTATAAATTTGGGGGGTGGGTGGGTATTTTCAGTTGTCACATGTTTCTGAGTCATTGCTGACATTTAATGGGGAGTACTCTTGGATAGTATCTAGACATCTCTCAATATTAAGGCAATCTTACACAATAAAGACATAGCCTGTGTGTTCTGTCACTTGAAAATTTCCCAAGAGAATACCAAAGAAAAATCTGTTTATATAATTTTATACAACTTGAGCTTAACTCTACTTTGTATTTAAGCAGAAATATTTAAACTTTTAATATATGTTGAACTTCCCAGAAATGCAACTTCTGAGTAACTCAGGGGGAAGATTTGAATTTGTTTTGGTTGGGGGCATCTGGGTGGCTTGATTGGTTAAGTGTCTGACTCTGGATTTCAGCTCAGGTCATGAGTTTATGGTCATGAGATTGAGCCCTGAGTTGGGCTCCTTGCTGAGCATTGAGCCTGCTTATGAGAGTCTCTCTCCCTCTATGCCCGCCACCCCCCACCCATTCAAGCTCACTCTCTCTCTCTCTCTCTCAAAAAAAATTTTTTTTGGTTTAGTTTGTAAATTTCCCAAGGGCTACTGACCATTTCAAAACTCTTGTAATTCATGACATTGCTGTCCATAGTATTTGAGTTGCCAGAACAAGTTAAGTAACGTGTATCAGTTTGTAATTGTAGCTGACAGTCATATTCTTATTTGGCCCTCATATTAAAATGTCAAGTGTAAATAAAACAAATCAAAACAGCCCACTGATTATTATTTTCCATCTCCTAAATAAAACCTCTCTTCATTATAAAATGTTTGCAAGTACCTAGCTCCATTGTTATGTCAACTAGCGTAGTTAATCCTACATATTTTAATAAAGAAACATTACTTTATTATGAATTATTTTCTTTATATTACAATTAGACCACTGTGTTGAAAATTTAAGCTGATTGTGAAGGTTGGTTCAAGTAGTAAAAATGTCATTCAGAACACTCACGTTGGTTCTTAAGGGGTTAACAATACTTTATATCACAATGTAAATTTGGATGTGATCTATGTTTAAAATTCTCAAGGCTTGAAAATAGGCTTAAGTATAGAACACAAGTTAAGAAGTGTCTAGCAATAAGCACCAGAGTGGCTTGGGTGTTAGAAATGATTTTTTCAACATTTATTTTGTCTTCCCTGCATTGTTAAATAGTCTTAACAGATTTTTTGTTTGTTTGTTTTTTTGAGAGAAAGAGCACATGTAAGTGAGCACAAGCAGGGGAGAGGGGAGGAGGGAGAGCAAGAGAGATTCATAAGGAGGCTCTATGTTCAGCTTGAGGCCCAACATGGGGCCTGATCCCACCACCCAGGGATCATGCATGACCTGAGCCAAAATCAAGAGTCCAATGGTAAACTGAATGAGCCACCCAAGAGCCCCGAAATAGCTTAAGATTTTAAGAATTCACACCCAGTGAGTCTGTTCCTTGAACTGAAATTAAGGAATATCATTTCCTTGGTGGTAACTATGGACAATTTCTTACCAGTTACATACCTTTCTTTTCTTTCTTTCTTTCTTCTTTTTTTTTTTTTTTTAACATGTATTTAATTTTGAGAGACACAGAGAGACAGAGCACGATCTGGGGAGGGGAAGAGAAAGATGGAGACACAACAGCCGAAGCAGGCTTCAGGCTCCAAGCTGTCAACACAGGGCCCAATGCTGGGCTCGAACTAATGAACCATGAGATCCTGAGGTGAGCTGAAGTCGGAGGCTTAACCGACTGAGCCATCCAGGCGCCCCTTCCCCCTTTCTTATTCTTAAACAGAGAACCGAGAAACCACTCTAGGGGCAAAGAATGTATATTCCAGTTGATGTAGGCAGCCATACAACAAAATCCTTCAGCTGGCAACAGTATTTCACAAAGTAAAATAGACCCTGTAGCCAGAATTCAGATAAAGAGAAAGAATCTTTCCAGAACCTACGAGTCTCCTGAGTGGCTCTTCCTGGTTACTATTCTCACAAAGGGAACCACTACCCTGTCTTCTAACGCCCTAGATCACTCTTCCCACAGTTCTGTAATCCCACTGGAAATATACTGTGTGTCAGTTTGCTTTCTCTTAATTTTTTTAAATAAGATTCGTCCATAATTTATATGCAGCGACAGTTCAATAGTTTCCATTGTTACATATCATTACAGTTATTTACCCAAGCTACTGTTGACAGACATTTATTTTGTTCTTCGGGTTTTTTTTTAAAGTTTATTTATTTTGAGAGAGAGCGAGGGAGCAGGGAGGGAGAGAAAGAAGTCCCAAGCAGGGTCCCCACCATCAGCAGAGTCCGACATGGGGCTTGAACTCAGAAACTGCGAGCTCATGACCTGAGCTGAAATTAAGATCAGATGCTTAATGGACTGAGCCACCCAGGTGCCCCACATTTTTCCGTTTGGAATTACTAGGGGAAGGGCTGCTGTGAAGATTCTTTGATGAACCTAGGAAAGCATACTCGCAGAGTATATACCCGGAAGGGATCTGATAGGACACAGAGAATTCACATGCTCAGTTTTGTGAAATGCCACTATGGCGTTTCTCAAAATATTTGCACAAATGTATACTTCAGCTGTCAGGGTATGAAGTTTCTAATTGTTCCACATTGTCACCAACATTTGGATTTGTCAGCTTTTAACTGATCCACGCTGATAGATTCTTATTTGTATCTCACTATGATTGTCAATTATATTTTCCTAATGACTAATTAGGAAAAACACATTTGGTGTCATTGGATCACTTAGATATCTCCTTTTGTAAAGCTCCAATCTTCTATTTTTCGATTTGTGTGGATGTCTTTTCTAATGGATTTGTAGGAATTTTGTATATTCTTTTTTTTTTTTTAATTTTTTTTTTCAACGTTTATTTATTTTTGGGACAGAGAGAGACAAAGCATGAATGGGGGAGGTGCAGAGAGAGAGGGAGACACAGAATCGGAAACAGGCTCCAGGCTCCGAGCCATCAGCCCAGAGCCCAACGCGGGGCTCGAACTCACGGACCGCGAGATCGTGACCTGGCTGAAGTCGGACGCTTAACTGACTGCGCCACCCAGGCGCCCCGGAATTTTGTATATTCTTGATATTGGTCCTTTATCAGCTATACATATTCCAAATATTTTTGTTTTATAAAACAGGTTTCTTTTTTTTTTTAAAAAAATTAATGTTTATTTTTGAAAGAGAGAGAAATGGAGTACGTGCAGGGAAGGGGCAGAGAGAGAGGGAGACACAGTATCCGAAGCAGGCTCCAGGCCCCGAGCTATCAGCACAGAGCCTGACGCGGGGCTCAAACCCACAAACCGGGAGATCATGACCTGAGCCGAAGTCGGACACTTAACCGACTGAGCCACCCAGGCACCCCCATATTACAAATGTTTTTGATCCTGATGTCATTGTTGAAACACTGGGTTTAGCAGTTCTGTGCTATAAATGTTTAACAACTAACCCTTCAGGGGTAAAGGATGCCCTGATTTATAATGTGCACTGATTTTTGTGGTGTAAATGCACCCACCATGTGGCCAACTCAAGGTCTAATGTCACTGAACACAGAGTTGCAGTAGAGTAACATTATACAATTTTTCCAACATCGAAAGAAAAAAATGGAAATAATCTCAAGAGCATTCTAATTATTTTAAATTAGAAAGTGATGTGTTTTAAGTACTTGTCACTCTTAATTTTTAACATAATTTATTATTTAAAAAAATTTTTTAATGTTTATTTCTGAGACAGAGAGAGACAGAGAATGAGTGGGGGAGGGGCAGAGAGAGAGGGAGACACAGAATCCGAAGCAGGCTCCAGGCTCTGAGCTGTCAGCACAGAGCCTGACCTGGGGCTCGAACTCACGGACTGCAAGATCATGACCTGAGACAAAGTTGGATGCTTAACCGACTGAGCCACCCAGGCGCCCCACTAAACCCAACTTTTTATTAATATAGTTTTAAATATTATTGAATTGAAGCATGCCACACAACAGAAACATGCACATGTATGAAGTGTACAGGTGGGTGTGTTTTCCCAAAGTAAACACACTCGTGTTGCTATCATCTACACTGAGACATAAAGCGCTGCCAGTCCCTAGGAACTTGCCACAGATGTACTCAGCATTGACTCACAAAGGTAACCATGAATTTCACTAATCATCATTGATTAAAGGGTCTTTCCACTTTACATATGGAATTATATTATGTTTTACTGTGTAAAAATTACTGTCTACACTTTACATCATATTGCATACTTTATAGATCGCTTTAATGTTCTCCAACAACGTGACAGGGTATCCCCAGATTTGAGACACATACAGCCGTGGTACCCAAGGTGACTTTTGTTGGCGTTACTGATACCTCACTAAAGAATAATGAAAAAAATTTACTCATTTTACCTTTTTATTCTTTTGAAGAATCTTTTTTGGGGGGGTCATTTATTTATTTTTTTTAAGACAGAGAAAAACAGAGACGGTATAAGCAGGGGAGGGGCAGAGAGAGAGAAAGAGAGAGAATCCTAAGAGTCTGAAGTGGGGCTAGATCTAACGAACCATGTGATCATGACCTGAGCCAAAACCAAGAGTGAGACGCTTGACTGACTGAGCCACCCAGGCACCTCTCTAATTCCTTTTTAGTTCATGTGCTTGTATCAGAGGCAAGTCGCAGTAAGATACTATTAAGTATGGAGCATTTCTGGTCAACCTGCTTCTCTCCCTTTCTGCCAATCAAAAATCAGGCTTTAAATTACCTGGCGAATGATGCGTGCTAGAATTCGATTACACCATATTGTTTTTATTAACGTACCTGGATGTAATAATCTTCTATTTATTAAAAGTATGAATTTCACATATATGATAGTAATATAACATTTCCCTTTCAAATAAAGGACTGAGTGTAAAAGTGAGTCAATTTCATGAAATTCCAATACTAGCAGGAGAGTTTATAGTTGCATATGGTAAACATTTTATGGGAATACACAACTAAGGGAAGTTTAAGAAGTTTAGATCATGAAATCTGTCTCAAATAAGAGTGATGGTACAGAATGGCTTGAGAAAAAACAGAAGGAATAAATAAAGCATTTTGATTCCGTAGAGCCGAAGGTACACAGAGAGACTGTAAGGACAGAGTGTCTGTGGAATTTCCATGTCAGGAGGCTTCAGCGTCACCCCCTAATTAGTTGAGGGAAATTTCCTGGAGGAAGTTGGTTTCAAGAGTGATCTGACAGATCCAGTGACCCCGATAGGTTCTAGAAAGATTTGCAAATAGAATGTTACCTGTCCACTGCTGCTGTCATTTGAAATGCTTAACTACGTTACATTTCCGATAAAATGTATAAAACTGTCTCATATTTTAAATGTATGCGCAGTATGTTTTATTGAGCATATCTAACAAGTATGTGGGAAAATATTGGATTCATTTCCATGAGGAACACACAATGCCAACTTTCCCAATCTACACCGTAATTACGGCATAGCGATAGGATTAGGACTGTGGGGGATGTGTTAACTGTCTGAATTTTATAAGCAAATTCCTCCCAGAATGGAATCCTCTGGTGCATCTGTTATGTATTTAGGCCTTTACAAAATGTAGTTCAGCATGAGCCAAGCAGGTGTGCCGTTCTTTCACCCATGAGATCACATAAAATGAAAAGTTCATGACTGTCCACAGGCTCAGAACCAGGATCAAGGAAAGGTACGGCCCTTCACTCACGCCAGCGGAGTTTCATATCCCTGGCTCTCATGGGGAATTTCTAAGTGGACCAGAAAACTTGGAACAAAAATGCACAATTTGACTAAACAGTTCTTTCTGCTCTCGTCTACTATTTAGGCATGGAAATCTGAGTCACGGCAATGACTGCGATTGTCAGTAGAGAGATAAATGCACCAAAGAGTGACTGACAGTCCCTTAGGGTGTGTGTGTGTGTGTGTGTGTGTATGCACCACAGATGTGTGAGCTCCACTCAGCTTTGTTTAATGGAACAGTGGAATAGTTTCATTCCCCTCAAATACTTGCATTTTCTCCCCACTGTTCCATCACACGTTCTGTTCTAAAATCACATGGTAGGTTTGCACCGAAGTTGAGCTTTTGGTTCTCTTCCTCTCCCGTCTCCCATCTCCAACTCAGCCATGTGCTCATAAACATCCGTTCCATCAGCAGGAACAGGTGCTTCCCAAGAGAAGCGGAGTTCTCGCTGGGGTAGGGCAAGAAGAACCCTCCGCTAAATTTTGCAATTCCCGGCTGCTTTTTCCTTCCTCCTTTTTCCCCCCATTAGTATTCCTCATCTCAGAAGTCAAAGTGTCCAGGCTCACAGTCTAATTAGACAAGGCAATGTGTCTGCGTTTCTGGTCTACACGTACAAAAAAGAAAACTCGTCTCAGAATGTAGGAGTTAAACAATCAATCGCCAGCACATCAACCAGACATAATGATGAGCTCCATAAGCAGCAGAAAAGAGCTACGTAGGAGGCTGGAGAGTCGGTGTCTAGAGTAAGGAGGGAATCAGAGGTCATTCCTGCGCTGTACCTCTGCTCTCCTCTGTTCAGATTCCCCTTTACATTGTTATCCGTGAGATGAATCCTGGCATGCCGCCTGATTTTTGCTGATAAAGGAGAGCAAGGTCTATTCAAATTATTTTAATACGTGACGGCTGTTAGAGGCAGAACCGCTCGCGGACTGCCGAAGCGCTCAACTTGATTGTGAAAGTCATGGTGGGAAAGAGTACCATTGGTCTTTGCGTTGCTCCGACTCAGCATGATCGATACAGCTGGTCTGCCTTCCTCCTAACAGCCATGTGTGGGATGAACACCACCCCTTTCGCTTTTATTCTGCTGCCATCGTTGGCTCATGAGGTTTCCTGGAGGTTAAATAGCAGTCTCTGATTTACTGAGGCTGCTGATAAGTAAACACCTTCCGTTTCACCAGCTCTCTGGGCACTTTCCAGCCATCTGTGAAGGAGCTCCTTAACCGGTGACTCATACAAGCCACATCTGGCGAAGATCTCGGTCAGAGGGTAATAGCACATAATCATCCCAGGGCAAAGGCGCCTGGAAACGGGGATGGGAACTAAAGAGAGATACCGCATTTCGTCTTTTCACAGAAATTAAAAGTAGGCACTGCTGCTTAAGGCCAGGGTTAGTTCCCACCGTATTTCCCAAGCCATCGGGAAACAGTCATTGATCTCCGGCATCTCACATATGATCAGTTGTGATGAAGACAGCAGTGGTCACTAGTGATTCTGTGCTAACAGCCTTCATTTGTCCAGAGGTGATGCTCCACAGATTTTCCTGGGGTTCTGGTTTCAGAATTGGTAGGTCACAATTAGACATATTCACGTCCCATCGTTAGAGATGTATTGTAAGGAAAGGCACTTCAGAGATCAGGCTCTCCTTTGGCCTCTCAGTGGGCTGAACACTTGTTACCATAAGTAAAGGGAAATAATAATGATAATAATAACTAGTTATAATTTAATGATTATTTTGATCACCAGGAAACCCACCTTTATTTTTTTTTTTTAATGTTTTCATTTATTTTTGAGAGAGAGACAGAGACAGAGCATTAGCAGGGGAGGGGCAGAGAGAGAGAGACAGAGACAGAATCTGAAGCAGGCTTGAGACTCTGAGCTGTCATCACAGAACCTGACACGAGGCTCAAACTCAGGAGCCGGAGATCATGACCTGAACTGAAGTCGGACGCTTAACCAAATGAGCCTCCCAGGTGCCCCACCCCCTTTTTTCCCCTGATTTTCTAAAATGTTAGCGAAACACACCTTTAGTGTTTATTTAGCACAATGCCCTCTGTGCATTGATTTCAATGCGGTCCTTAACCTTAGAATTAACAAACAACTAAGAAGCAGAGAGACATTCAGGAAAATATAAAAGCGATGGAAATCAAGAGCAGAAAACTTAAACATGGTGTCCATTCTTTAATTGAAAGTTTGATTTTGAAAAATACTTTTTTTAAAAATAACTTAAACACCAGAAGCTATTAGCGTTGTGTTCAAAGCTACATTTTTTTAGCATTTTCTCCTTATTATATTCTTCATTCTTAAATTGAGATAGTCACACTAACATCTAAAGAGCAATAAAGAGTCCCATCAAACACGGATTTTAAATTAAGATAAGAACAGGAGACACACAGAGAAAAACAATCCAAAAGCAGAAAATTCATGTAGGTTAGAGAGGAAAGTTGCATGAAAACTAAGACGACATATCAAGGCTTAAAAAGTGATTTAAGTCGTATGTCTTCACTTTTCTCCACTGGATGTTGGAATGATTCCTGATGAGGAGGGAGAGACAGATTAGAGAAAGGGTGATGGGCTGGGTGGGAGACTTGGAAAAACAGACAAGTACAAGTGACAAGATCTAGACAGAAGAGCCTAGAAGAGGGGGAAAAGTAGAGTGCGTTGCAGCCTAAACCAGACAGCTGTTGAATTTTGCAGTGAGCTTATAGGAAAGTGCTCGGTAAAAATAACTGGATATGGAAGACAAAGTGCCTTTTGTATCTCGCCTGGTTGCCATTACTCCATAGCACTTGGGAAGAAAAATACTGTGTAAATGTACTAAATAAATAAAGCTTTGGCAACGTATTTAAATTGTGTTGAAAACCAAAGCACTTCAGGACGCCGAGTAGTATTAAATCAATAAAGTGAACTTTACCGCAAAGAAATATATTCTATTCACATCGGTCATTACCCAAACTTCACAATGATATTCTGATTAATAGTGCATGGAGTAGATCTCCCAGATGCCAGCCAGATGTTCAAAGAAAACTAATGTTGTTTGACTTAAAGAGAAAAGTATAAATCATATGTACTCTGACACACAAAATGGAACAAATGGAAAGCATCCCATGTGAATTCCATACTGATTTCATAATTCTATTTAGATTAAAGATGAGAGAGAGAGAAGACTATACAATTTCTAGACCCACAAAGAAAATAAAGGAGGAAAAAATACGGTTTAAGCACAGTCAACGAGCCTAAACGGTTAAATATATCTGTAAAAATATTTTTTGTATTTTTGCTTGCATCCTAAAAGACAATGAGTTTTTGCAACTCACCAGGGCTTGAAGACAACTCCAGAAGTGAAGATTAGCAGGTAGGGAATAAGAAGAAAAATTCAGTTTCCAGTGAAACAAAGTTACGGACTCAAATATGAAGAAATTTTTTCTTAATTTTAAATTATCAAAGGTTGTCAGGTCTGTCAGATATTGAGTATGGAAACACAATGTATCAGAATATATACTTGTAATGAATACTAAAAACTAGCAATATTTTCCCCTTTGCTTACACAGTTACTGCAAATGATTACTAAGATATCCCCTTTTTAAAATAAATCTTGGGGCACCTGAGTGACTCATTGGGTTAAGCATCCGACCTCAGCTCAGGTCATGATCTCACAGTTCGTGAGTTCGAGCCTCGTATCGGGCTCTGTGCTGACAGCTCGGAGCCTGGAGCCTGATGCAGATTCTGTCTCCCTCTCTCTCTATGCCCCTCCTCTGCTCATGCTCTCTCTCTCTCTCTCTCAAAAATAAATACACATTGAACAATTTTTAAATAAATATACAAATCTCACATTGATGGGCTTGGCTGGTGCTATGATCACTTACAGTTATTAAAGTTATAATAAAAATAGTTAAAAAGCTACCTGTTTTTTTTTAAATAAAGAGAATAAAAACAGTGCTCTTTAAAAATATGTTTGTTTATTTATTTATTTTGAGAGAGAGAGAGAGAGAGAGAGAGAGAAAGAGAGCATGAGCAGGGGAGGAGGAGAGAGAGAGGGAGAGAGAATCCCAAGCAGGCTCCAAACTGTCAGTGCAGAGCCCGACATGGGGCTCGATCCCGCAAGTCATGAGATCATGCCCTGAGCGAAATCAAGGTTAACGCTTAACTGACTGAGACACCCAGGCGCCCCTAAAATGAGTACTTTTAAGAAAAAATATAGTGGTAGGCTAGTACATTTTTAACTACTCATTGGGGTAAAAATAGATTGTTTGTCAATCCCCGTGGTGTAAGTAAATACTCCCAACATGCTCAAATTAATGCTACTAACATGCTGTCACTGAAGGCAGAATCGAGGAAAGATGTTCAAAATTGTGAACTCTCCTGAGTCCCGGCTCTAGAGCGCTACGGAAGTATCATCCTATTTTCTCCTGCAGTAGAGCTAACGACCTCTTGTTAATGGCCAAGATTCTTCTCATCCAGGCTGGCAAGCAGCAGGGGGTATGGGAGCTGGAACCTACTTGTATCATAAAGTATGCTGTGGTTTGGTTGGTTCTCGAACAGTGAGTGTTGTGGAGTGTAGTGCCGTAATCACCGTGACGAGGAAGTCTCTTATGGTGTGCTAAAGAAAAATGAGAGGCGGAATATAGACAGGCCTCACTGATGGAAAATTTCTACCATCTGACCCAGAGTGGAATAGAGCAGTCTGACGTTTGGTTTGCAGATACATTGGTCAGGATCCACCTTTTTTTTTTTTTTTTTTAATTACAAACAATCATGTAAGGTGTCGATTTTTCTGCTATTACATGTAGATCGATTTCACTGCGTTAGAAACAAAACCCTATTCTATTCTGCTCTACTTGATGATATGCTGTGTTCTGCTGCTTTATATGCATTTATTTACTATGACCCTAATAAGTGCCTAAATTCTTCTATCCAGTATGTGGGCTAAACATAAACACAGGAGACAAGCAGTCCTTTTCTTCTAAAAGCAGATAATGTAAATTATTACATAATGTACACTGAAAAGAAACAGATCAGTTAGACTCAGGATTTAGAATGACACTTCAAGAAAAGATTAAGTGACTATTTGCCGGCTTTCTTAATAAAGTACATAACTATTTTTATATGTGAGCGCAGAGACACTAGCCTCAGCCCTAAAAGTGCTATCATAGTTTTCACTGAAATTTAAAATATCCTATCAGATTGAATCTATTCAAGGATAAGAGATTGTACTCCTATCTTTTTCACGGTACCTATATGTTCAAATGCATGGAATTAAATGCTATCGTAACGAAAAAGCGTTTTTTACTTTCAAAAATAGCATGTCTCTTTAGTTTCTTAAACTAAGTCGCATTAAATATAAACCTCTCTCAGTTCTACATATTGACTAACTTGTAAGCTAGAGTCGCAATAACTGAGAAGCAAATTCGGCTCGACTTCCAGTCCTATCTTTAGACAGGGACCATGGCTGTTTAGCATAAAGCTAGACGTAACAGGTAAAAAAGAAGTAAACCAGTGTAAAATCTGGGATAGTCATCATTTTCCTATAACTTCAGTTTCTCTTGCATGAACTCCTTAGGCTACGAGCTCCTTTTCTTCCTTGAGATTTATAACATTTCATAACACCGTATGAATTACAAATCAAGATGTACTATAGAGACGACAGAGTATTGATTTCCTAAGACTAGAAACATCAATCTCACTCACAACGACTTTCAGAAATAACCTGATTCTTTTATTTCGGGCCTGCTTAAATGTGAGTGAACTTGTGTCATGACCTCTCTTTATAACCGTTTGTGTATTTTCCCTCACAGTACACCAGCCGTCCTTGCTTTAAGGAACCCACCTCACCACCAGACACTGCATTTAATAACGGTATTTCTTTTAGCTGCCTTTGAAATTCCTGTTGGCTCATGATCCCACAGGCTTCGCCAAAAAGTGTAATAAATTCTGGAGGGAGAGTGTTTAGCTACGAAACACGTAGTTGACATAACGCTACTTGTGAATTTTATTTTCATAGTAACAAATTAAGTGGCAGCAGTAAATGATGAGGTTGCAGGTCAGTAGTGAACTAGGATATGGGGTACATAACTCCACCGGACAATGGCTCTGGGGGCCAAAAGAGAATGCTGTGAGTTGGGAGGCCCACTGAGAAAGTTGTGAAGGACATAATTAATCCATATATATATATATATATATATATATATATACACACATATATATATATATACACACATATATATATATTTTTTTTTTTTTTTGAGAGAGAGAGCGAGAGACAATGAACATGGGAGCAAGGCAGGAAAACAGAGGGAGACAGAGAATCTTAAGCAGGCTCCATAATCCAGAATTGAACCCCACGCCTGGCTTGACCCCAGGACCATGAGCTCATGAACTGAGCTGAAATCAAGAGTCAGATGCTTAAGTGAATGAACCACTCAGGAGCCCCAATCCTTGTATATCTTTAAAAACATCTGAGGTAGACCTTAGATATAAACTAAGGTCTAACAGATAGGGTGGTAGATTTAGGGAGTGGTCTCTCAGTTACTTAGTCATGGCGGAGGATTCCAGTCTCCCTGACCCCAATGTTATTGTCTGGACCCATTGACTCTCTGATAATCTCCATGCATTGTATGAGGGATTCTGCTTTGTGGGATCTTTGCAGGGACACTCTGGAAAGATCAGTAACCTCTCTGCTCACTTTTTCTAGAAATCTTATGACCTCAGAGTTCACTATGTAAACCTGGTGCTTCTTAGATTACAAAACAGAAGTACAAGTAACACTTTTCATGCTTCCGGGCTCACTCTTCCGCTTTCTTAAGACCTGATAAGAGGAGCGACCGCGTGGCCCAGACAATTAAGCGTCCAACTTCGGCTCAGGTCGTGATCTCACAGATCATGGGTTCAAGCCCCGTGTCAGGCTCTGCACTGACAGCTCAGAGCCTGGAGCCTGCCTCGGATTCTGTGTCTCCCTCTCTCTCTGCCTCTCCCCAGCTCATGCTCTGTCTCTCTCTCAAAAATAAATAAGCATTAAAAACAATGTTAAGGCATGATAAGAAATCCCATTGTTAACTTTGAGACTACGTGCACAAGGTTTCAGAAGCAGTGTATCATTCCGCTGACACTTTGTGCCACCGGTATTTTTGCAGGTGGGTAAGAGACAAAAGGGACAACGTGTCACTTTCAGATACTTCCTGACAGGAAAAATTGACCACAGTGCATGTCCCCCCAAGTGAGATTATTTTAATAAATTGTTTTAATGGAAAGCAATTGTAAACCATGAATGTTTAGTGCTTTTAGAGAATATGTCTTTAATTTGAGCATCACCCTGGTTTCTTGCTGCCACAAGAGAACTAAGATTATCACAGGGTGCTAGGAACATTCATAAAAGAAAACCAAATTCTACTTTACGTGTTGCTCTGAATCTGTCCATTGGTTATTTAATGGACACTGAAAATTCCCTTGCATGAAACTTGGGTATTTGGGGAGTGACTTTGGGCTTGTTCCTTAACTTTCTAAGCCTCCATGGTTTTCATCCATAAAATGTAACCATAAAACATATTCGTCCTATAACATAACTATGAATATTGAATGCGACTAAGTGTATAAAGCACTTAGAATAGTTCCTGGAACACATAAGCTCCCGGATGGATCTTGAGGACACTGATGAGGGTAGTGATGAGGCTGATAAGGACTGACACATCAAAACCTGAAGTCAAGTTTGTATGATTTCCACATACAATGGGTGATCATGGCTGTCAATTTCCAGAAGCAGATTTCCCCTAGACAATGTCTACTCTAATATACACAAAGACTTGAACTAGGGAACGTTGCAAATTTGTGGCTCCACTGGCCACAGTGACAAAGCAAAACTAAATGTTTACACCAACGAGCCCTTTACCCTAACAATTAGAGTGGTAAATAAAAATACAAACACACGTTTCTCTGTATGTATGACTGCTAACTTACAAAGCAATTATTTCATGTTTGCAACAGCAGGATTTCCCCCATTCTAGGTAATACAACCCCTTCTCCCCAAACCCTCAAATGTATTAAACTCCAAAAGCGTAGGGGAAATCATGCTTCCAAAGCAGCGGACATCCTTGCAATTTTCTGTGCTTTGCTACCCCCTCCCCTGAAACCTGGCCCTAACCCAGGGAAAAATTTAATGAAGCAACTCCAAAGTGATAGTCAAATGAGGCAAAAGACCAAATTCATGCTCCCAATAGGGAACTAAAGTTTTGAAAAGGTTACAGGTGAATTATTTCACTCTCTATGGCTCTAAGTTTCCGAAAACATATTTATTCTTTTCAACAGCAACAGCTTGGGCCAGAACCTTGAGAGTTTCTTTAGGGATTTAGATGACCACGTACAAGCATTTCCAACCAGACCAAGAGTCTCACATTTTTTTCTCCAAGGCCCAAATGATACCCCATGAGACACAGCCAGCTGCTTTGATAGTTCTTATTCTTCAAGAAAGGGCACAGTAATGAAGCTATATCTTCCCATTATAGTACTTCCTGCTCGAAGGGACACCTTCAAGTTTGTGAGGCTTAAAAATGGACTTGCCTTACATAATGGTCTCTGTGGTTTTTGTGTCCTGATTTTAGGCAATGTGTTTTATTTTAAAACCATTCTTGTCAGGGAAGAGAGAAGGCAACATATGGCAGTAAAAAAAAAAAAAAAAAAAAAAAAAACTCACTTCGGGTCAGCGGGTACTCCTAAGCAGTTATTAACTGCGTGGTGCTCTACCAAGCCTTATTATGTAGAGTAGGAAGGAGTTGTGTGGCCCTAAATCTAGGCTGCCAGAGCTGGGGGATCCCCCAAGAGGTACAGTTTGGCTACACACCCAATAAAATATAAAATTGTATTAAAGGAGATGAGGGGCGCCTGGGTGGCTCAGTCGATTGGGCGTCTGACTTCGGCTCAGGTCATGGTCTTGGAGTTCGTGAGTTCGAGCCCCGTGTTGGGCTCTGGGCTGACAGCTCAGAACCTGGAACCTGCTTCGGATTCTGTGTCTCCCTCTCTCTCTACCCCTCCCCTCCTCATGCGCTCACTCTCATCCTTCTTTCACTCATTCACCAATTATATATTTCAGGTCTCACATCTTTTCCTGAGCAGTGTATTTAAAGTTCTACTCCTTTTAACCTTGGTGCTAACTCATTTAACTTTTCTCAAGGCAAGTTATAATTCTGTGTCACTATATTAAATTATCTTGTTCATTTTTATTTGAATTTATTTTTTATTTTTATTTTTTGCAGTCTTCAAAACTATGAGCCCCTGGGGTGCCTGAGTGATTCAGTTGGTTAAGCGTCCAACTCTGGGTTTCAGCTCAGGTCAGGATCCCATAGGTCATGAGTTTGAGCCCTGCATCAGGCTCTGTCCTGACAGTGTGGAGCCTGCTTGGGATTCTCTCTTTCTTCCTCTCTCTCTGCCCCTTCCCTGCTGGCTCTCCCTGTGTCTCTCAAAAATAAACAAACAAAAAAGAAATAAACTATATTTTAAAAAATAATATAAAATTATAATCCCTTTGGATTATTCATGTTTTTCACTACTGTATCTCAGGATCTAGAACGATGTCTAGTAGATGTCCAATAACTACTTATAAACTATCAGACATTATTTGGCATACATACATATTTAATTTCCTAAATTCAGTCTCCTAAGACTACTTGCTCTTTTTTCCAAGATATGTAGTCCGACTCAAGATTTTTAAGAGATAAATACATACATGTTTAAAGTTCTGGTAAAACTTCCACATAATTCTAGTGCATAAAGCCAGTTCAAAGGATGCATGCTACTTCTGTTCATGGTCATTGCCCCAGTAAATGTAAAAGTATAGAAATAACAAGTAGTAATAGCAAAGTCCACAATAAACAGATTTCCTCAAAAAAATTTTTAATGTTTATTTATTTTTAAGAGAGAGAAAGAGAGACAGGGCATGAGCAGGGGAGGGGCAGAGAGAGAGAGGGAGACACAGAATCTGAAGCAAGCTCCAGCTCCGAGCTATCGGCACAGAGCCCGACATGGGGCTTGAACTCATGATCTGTGAGATCGTGACCTGAGTCAAAGTTGGACAGTTAACTGACTGAGCCACCTAGGCACCCCTCTTAAAACTTTAAATATATACCGAGTAGATTCACTGCTATCTCCCAGAGACAAGTGAACAAGAGGAATAAATGTAAAATATTAGGTAAAGAACTACAGTTTTGGTTGTCTGATAAGAAATATTTGTGGTCACAATTGATTTGCAAAAGAATCAAAGGCAGAGTATAGTATCTCAATTATCTAGATCTATCCAGTCTGATTCCTTATTTTTAAACATCATCAATACATTAAGAGAAACTGATTTAAAACATACCTAATGCTAAGGCTTGGAATTGCACAGACAATCCCTGACCCTGAGCTTAAAGACAAACAAATCTTTAAAAATAGATACAGCCACTGTTATGACAAAAATTCAACCAAAACAAAAAATCCATTGGAAAAATAAAGAGGAATAACTAAGCGTGTTTCTCGTGAAAGAGAGATCACACATTCATATATTAATTTACTTATAAACATTTATCGTGCCAACCCTACATATTATAAGCTGTACTAGCTGGTAAGACTGATACACAGTCTTAAAGATATATAAAAACTGCTGTCTAGAGAAGAACTGAGAATTGACATGATGGTCGTAGCATATACTAAAACACAAAAATACGTGAGAACATTTCGGACCGCCGATAATCTTGAGAGGAAACATTTACTCACTCCAGGAAATCAGAGAAAGCTTCAAAAAAGAATGTAATTTCTCATCTGAGAGCGGAAGGATGAACTAGATTTATAAAGTAATGGTTATGATGTGCTGAAAAAAAGAAATCACCATGGGCTGCATTAAAGAGCACGTTCAAACATCTAGACGAGAAAATTCAACACATTCTAGAAACTTAAGGAAGGGCACCACAAAGGAAGCATATCACATGCTGGAGAAACTGACATGAAATGAAGCAGAGGAGAAAAGCAGAGCCCATACTGTAAAGCATCTGGAAAGTCTTGCTGAGGTGACTATCAAAAGGGGGCATCTGAGTTTACCAAGAAAAGGGGGAGAGAACAAGCATTCCCAGAAAAAGGGAGGACACTCCGCAAACACACAGAACTAGAAAAGCCTTATTTATTGAAAAGCAATTAGGCACTTGGGCTGGAGTTTAGTGGCTGTTGAAAGAGTAAGGAAGGGGCAAGAGATAAAGATTGAGTCTTATCTACACTGGAGATCTGGAAGAACTCTCCTTTCCTTTCAACACCATTATCATTCCCTGTCCTCAATATTCCTTACATGTGAAATTTACACTCCCCTTCTTTCCATATTGTTCTTTATGGAAAAGTCTTATAATTTATTTTAAAGTAGAGTCTCCTTAAAGACAAGGATTGCTAGCATAAGGCCATGAAACACAACGGACAGTCATTAATTCACCAACACAGTAGATGGTGAAAATCCAACATTTAAAAATAGTATGCTTCTATTTCTTTGGTAACTTTCAGTTGCTGGTATTTATTTTATTATAATTATTATTACTAGCATATTATTATATTTTATTTTATTTATTTTTTATTTTACAGAGAGTGTGAGCTGGGGAGAGGGGCAGAGGGGGGAGAAAATCTGAAGCAGACTCTACGCTCAGTGTGGAACCCAAAAGGGGGCTCAATCTCATGACCCTGGGATCATGACCTGAGCCAAAATCACGAGTAGTATGTGCAAATGACTGAGCCACCCAGGCACCCCCAATTGTTGGTATTTCTTGAAGGCAAAATCTCAAGAAAAACTAAACCAAAGAAGAATTTGCCTATGCCCTTATCAAGATAAATACTGAGTAAAGAACATTGATTCATTCCATTCCTCAATTCCCAAGGATATGCAACTAAATATAACTAAAATTTAACTAAATATAACTAAAATTTCTTTTTAACTTACTACATGTCCACATATATTATGCCAATGAATATTCACAAATCGAAGGAAGGAGAAATATGTAAGCTACATGTAATTTGGTTACTTTCATCCTCTAACTTCATCTTAAATGGTGCCATTTCATAAGACTGTTTTTTATACATTATGTTTCATCTTCAAACTGACCACATTCACTGCTGATACCCGTTTTAGGTGAGATTTGCGTGCTTAAAAGGTATGGAGTATGGGGCGCCTGGGTGGCTCAGTCGGTTAAGCATCCAACTTCAGCACAGGTCATGATCTCGCCATCTGTGAGTTCGAGCCCCACATGGGGCTCTGTGCTGACAGCTGAGAGCCCGGAACCTACTTCACATTCTGTGTCTCCCTCTCTCTCTGCTCCTCCCCCACTCAGGCTCTGTCTCCCTCTGTCTCTCAAAAAATGAATGAACATTAAAAAAAATTTTTTTTTTAAGGTATGGAGTATGGCTTTGTCAATTTTATCATCTCTGATGAAGGTAAATTATTACTATGCCAATTTGTCATAATTGATGTTATTCTGTTTGCAGAGGTCAAAATAATCTGAATTATCAGGCTTCATTACTACTCAGTGACCACAGAGAGTTCACTTTTGCCTATTCAAAATTAAAGCTGTTTTTCCTTTCTCTGTTCAAATTTAATGATATTCTAATCTCATTTGCATAAAACATTTTTCATCTGTTAAAGATACCTTAGCCAACAGATGGTGCTATATATAACATTTTTATGATAGTGTATAGTATTTAAAAATATATATTACAGCTGAGCTGTAAGTTTAATTATATTGTTAGAAGCTATGTGTGAAAGGAAGTTTTTTGAAAATATTTATTTCATAAAGCCTGTAAGATATAAAAGAAAAATGCCAAGTCACTGCAAAATGTTTAAGTTGAGTCAGGGGTCACTGGCTTTTCCATTATGCATGGAATCTTGTCGGAGTTTGGGATGTCCATGTTAATAAAAATGAAGCTTAACATTTGGTTTGATTTGGAAGCCTGGAACTGATCAACAGGCCTCCTCTGATGCCAGCTCTCTGTTCTGAAAATACCTTGCTCTCAAATCTTTCTGTCTCCAATATCTATCTCTCTAATCCATCTTTACATGACTACTACACTGGATTTTGCATTTAGCAGTGGGAACCATCGATAATCTTTGAGCAGCTTGGTAAAGGAATCCAAGGTCTTGATCTTAGTCTCGCCTTCAGCTCTTGTATCTCAACCTACTTGTCGAGCCATGGCTCCAAATTTTCCTGTGAAAAACGTATATAACCTAGTCATATTAATCTTGTAAACTGTCATGGTTCACTCACAGTCTGGAGAGCTGAGATTGGTCAACACCAGCCCTATACATCACTTTTCTGTGAAGCTTTTCTGATCACAAACTCTGAATGCTTCTGACACTTTATATTACTGTACTTACTTTAACTTGATCTCACACTGCTTTCTGTTATAAAATGTCCTAACAGAAATAAGCCCAATCCATTATGCTTCTGTCAATTTACTTCTTATGAAGTAAGCCTTCTCCTGAAAAAGGTAGAGATGGTAACATCAACACATGAACTATTTGATTCAAAAACCATTTTCAACTGGTTTCTGTTGTTTTCGTAGCCAACTGACACACATCTTCACCTATTAGCGGACTTTCAGTCTTATTCTCCTAGAAAAAAATACATAATGTACTAATTTTATCTATTCTTTATTACTTAGCTTATAAAACAATTGTGATAGTTGGGTTTTATTCTTCTGTTCCTTGTACAATGTGTTGGGTAGATTACTTACTGCATTTGAGCAAGTATTTCTGGAATAGGAGGAGGAAGGGTAAAAAACCTTCCCGAAAATTCCAGAATCTATTTTTTCATAAAGAAGGTACCACTTAGGGGGACCTGGGTGGCTCAGTTGGTTGAGTATCTGACTTGGGCTCAGGTCATGATCTCACAGTTCGTGTGTTCAAGCCCTGTGTCTAGCTCTGTGCTGACAGCTCAGAGCCTAGAGCCTGCTTCAAATTCTGTCTCCCTCTCTGCCCTCCCCCACTCATGATGTGTCTCTCTCCCTCTCTCAAAAATAAACATTAAAAAGATTTTTAAAAAAGAAATCACCACTTATAAATGATGAAGTATTTGTTAAATAATATATACAACAATACACATGTTGAGAAAAACTTAAGTCTTTAAAATGGGCTTAAGATGTATCCAGAGCATTTGATAATGATGGGGTTCTCACACTTTTAATTTTTCAGTAGTTATTCTAAGCTTGTTAATCCTGTGGTAAGCACTTCCATTTGGTTTGGTTTGTATAATTTCTATCTCTTTGTTGATATCTGCTCTTTGTTGAGTCATTGTCGTCACACTTTTCTTTAAATCTTTAAATATGGTTACCTTCTGTTTTTTGAAAATATGAATGTTGCTGATTTGCTGTCTTTGTCTACTAACTCCAATATCTACAGACAACTAATGACAGATTCTATTGATTTTTTTTCATCAGTAGGAGTCTCATTTTCAAGTTATTTCTTTGCTTGTCTTGTAAGATTTTGTGAAATGTATGTCATTTTATGGATTTTACTAATCCTAGATTTTGACATTTTCTTAGAGGATTATAATTGTTTTGATTTGTCTGTTCGCCCATTAACAAACTCCTCTGAATTAAATCTGTGAAATCTGTTTTCCCTGTAGTGCCAATCTCTATTTTCATCTTTTAGTGTTGCTGTTTTTATTTCTAAGCCTAGATCTTTAGGTGGTTTTGCTGTGTCTGTACATCTTGGTATTCAACCAAAGATTGATAGATGTCGTGCTCAAATATACCCAGCCAGTATGCCTTCCAGTCTCTGATTAAAGATCTCTATGTGGCCCAGAAATATATTAAAAATTTAGGTCATTTTCAAATCTCCTCTGGCTCTTATTCTATACCGGACCATCTCATCTCTCTTCTGCATGTATGCACGGACATCCTTGGCCAGAGATGCATGGATATCTTGGATCCCCTTTAGTCTCAGCTGTGCATGAGCCCAGCCCTAGGTCAACCTAGAGCCTGCTTTGGATTCTGTGTCTTCCCTTCTCTTTGCCCCTCTCCCACTCATGCTTTCTCTGTCTCTCTCTGTCTCTCTGTCTCTCTCTCTCAAAATAATAATAATAATAATAATAATAATAATAATAAATAATAATAATAAACAAACAAACAAAAAGATGGTTCTGGCATCAAAAATAGCTTTAAAGTGGCACCTGGGTGGTTCAGTTGGTTAAGCAGCCAACTTCAGCTCTGGTCATGATCTCAGTTTGTGAGTGTGAGCCCTGTGTTAGACTCCATGCTGACAGCTCAGAGCCTGGAGCCTGCCTCGGATTCTGTGTCTCCCTCTCTCTATCTGCCCTCCCCCACTCACACTCTTTTTCTCTCAAAAATAAACACTAAAAAAAATAAAGTAAACAAAGAACAATGTTCTGACAAGCTTAGGCCATGAAAAGACAACCCGAGATTTCATTGTGTACATTTCCCACCGGTAAGGGGCCCCCAGAACATTACAAGGACAGAGTCTGTAAGTTCAGCCTTTCTTCTCCAGCTTCCTTATTTATCCTGCCCTTCCTTCGTCTCTGATACCTGTTTGGAGCATACACTTGTCCACACCCAGTACAGAAGGGCAGAAAGAAAAGAAATCAAGCAAAGATGAAACCAAAAGATTTGCAGTCAGGATAGAGACTTTGATGAGATACTAACAAAAGAAATCAGAATGAAATAACGACATAGAAATATTTGTCCTTCTGGGGCGCCTGGGTGGCTCAGTAGTTTAAGTGTCCAACTCTTGATTTCGGCTCAGGCCGTGATCTCAAGTTTTGGGAGTTCAAGTCCCGCATCAGGCTCCTTGCTGAGAATGTGGAGCCTGCTTGGAATTCTCTCTCTCTGCCCCTCCCCCACCCACACTCTATCTACCTTTCTCTCTTAAAAATAAATAAACATTAAAAAACATTTTTTGTAAATAGCTTAAAAAAAGAATCTGGGTCATTACTGTATCATTTTCTTGAGACAGAAAAGTGTATTGTGCTTTGGAGGTAACAATGACCATGGCTGGAATCAAGGTCTTATTAGGCTGAAGACTATTGAAACTGACTTCACTGGAGTGGATATGCCAGACATAATTGCCATGACTTCCTATGGCCATTCAGAGTCTTAGTTACGTTTCAGTTTGAAATGTTGGGTTTGGGCATATTTTAAAAGGGGTTATTAAATAACTGCCTCTAGTATTTTGAGGTTTTGTGTCAAAAAAAACAAAAACAAAACCAAAAACTTGGTGGGGTGCCTGGGTGGTTCAGTTAGTTAAGTGTCCAACTTTGGCTCAGGTAAAGATCTCACCATCTGTGGGTTCGAGCCTCACGTTGGGCTTTGTGCTGACAGCTCAGAGCCTGGAGCCTGCTTCGGATTCTGTGTCTCCCTCTCTCTCTGCCCCTCTCCTGCTCATGCTATCTCTCTCTCAAAAATAAATAAGTAAACATTAAAAAAATTTGGCTAATAACTGTGTTTGCATTACCATTAGCTTCATGCAAAATACATATTAATTTTTAAAATGACAAATTCATAAATTTCTACTTAACTTACCTCACATAAAATGATTCAGAAGATAAATAGAAAATGAGGGAGAAAATAAAAGTAGATACAAAAATGATATTTGGCTTGGACTGAAAAGAAAATACTTTCTTCCATACTAGATATGTATGCAAGGTCAAAGAGTATTTTTGCCAACCTCCATTTTAATTTTAATGGATAATTTACAATATATTATAGCAAATGGTGCAAACAGATTTCTGATTTCACGAAACTAGTAAACAGATTATATTACTGAAAATTCACCTCTTTACTATTTGGCTAAAGAATAAGCAGGAAAAAAAATAGGCAGAGAAAAAGATAGAGAAAGATTTTATGAAAATAAATGGAAAACCCTATTTTAATTTTGCAAATGTTTTCTGCAACAGACATAGAGTTAATTTCCCTGAAAACCTGTTCACAGTAAGTTACCCGTAGCGTATTCAAATTGTGTGTGTAAACCTCACTACGAGATTGTTATGTGGCCTTAACTTGACAACACATTGTGATTGTAGAGATGAGAGAGATCTTCTAACACACTGAATCGTTTTGTCTGAAAGGCTGACAGTAGTAATCTTTTTTGCTGAGTGTGAATCACCTTTTGCATATTATGCTTTCAGTTTTTACCAGGATTGTGTACCAATATTTGCTCTAGAAGAGAACTTTTACAGAACATAACATTGCTGCTGGATATCCAGCAGATTGGAAGTACCTATCTAACTCATCTTAAATTCGTCCTTGTTCCTCAGGTCAGGTTTCCATTCTAACTTCCACAAATAACTCTGGGCAAGTTTTCTTTTTGACCTGTAAGAGTGGCAATACACTCAGTTGTTTAATAGGAAATGGCTCATAAGTTTACAGACATCGAAAAAAAGGGACTTAACATTTTATAAGTGCAATTATTGCTAATAAAGCTTGTTCGTGCTCCTTTGCTCTGGTCTTGGCTTCCAGACCCTTTTGGACAATTGGAAACACTAAATCCATCATCAGAGGGCAAAGAGCTAGAATCATTACATGTATTCAAAAGCATATGCCAAGACACCAAGGGCAAGTCAAAACTAATGGAGAAAACTTAAACATTGGCATTATTTGGGTTCGGCTGGAAATAGCAATCCTCTGTCATGTGTGTGCATATAATACATATTTTAGCAACCTGTGCCTACATTGCAGAGTCAGTGTTAATGTTAAGGTATGAGAATTAGCATGAGATACTTAGGAAGTAAATGGGGGCTGGGACATTAGACACCCGGGTCTGGAACGGTGTGTACCCAAGAAGGTGTCCATGACTTTGATTCAGTAAGATACTATCCTACTTGAAAAGAGACCTTCTTCTTTTGCACACCAAAAGTAATTAATAGAAGTGTAGGTAGTGGTCTTGATGTCATTTTTGTTACTGCATTTTTCTTCCCAAAAGAGGGAAGAATGGCTGGAAAAATTTTTTGGAGGTTAATATTAACTGAAAATGAAAGGATTCTTAGCTATGGCCACCTTGCCATGGACAAACTATTTCTTCCACTGACCCTAAAGAATCAACATAAGAAGGTGAGGAAAAGATATACAAAGATTATTCTAATGCCTCAACCATTAATTTATCATTACCATTCATTCCTCAGTAATTTGCTCACTAAGAGGAGTTTGAAATAGTCTTTAAAGTACAATTTATGATCTATTAGCTTACAGTTTGGGGGGGGGGAAGCCATGGGATAAAGTCAACCAATATAAAATGGCATTGCACTGTAGCAAAACTTTTAAAAAGGCTGCATTTCTAGGGTTGCGCTTCTGAGAATTTATTAGCAAATGTTATATGCCACATGGTAACTTTGATTTATAAAGTGCAGGTGTTTCATTCCGTTCTTCCAATTATTAAATAAAAATATTTTTATGGCGAGGATTTCTCCTTGTTCTCCCCCAGCACATTTTTACTGAACTGGCCATTACCTCATCTAGCCACTTAAGTACATACGAGTTTTAAAACACCCTCTGCCGAGATTTTCATTCAGCCCTGCTTACAATCAGGGAGACAGACCTGAACACAGGGTTCTATTCAAAATAGAGGTTGTATAAGTTTAAGCGTTTGCATCAATCTATATAAATATCCTTGAACACCGTATCTAATGGAAAGCCCTTTTAGCCTACTCCTTAAGCATCTTCTCAGGAACTACCACAAGACATGTTGATTGCCAAAGCTTCCCTGCGACATCTCCTCACCCCCCTCTCTGTGACTGTGGTAAAACCTGCCTTGTTTGCTGGGCAGACTACCATCCCGCATTTCTGAGGTGGGACTCAAGGGGTAGGTGCTTAGCTAAACTCATTGAAAGAGCTTATCGATATCTTTGTTTTTGTTTTTGTTTTTGGCCAGCTGCTGTCTTGCTTCACACCAGAAGGTATAAATTCTTCACTGAAATAACCGTCACTGTAAGGCAGTGGAGGGTCAGGAGCCAACTTGGGAAAGTGAATGAAGGTGTCTTTAAAGAGCAACCTTGAAGCTAGCCATGGAATCCCAACTTGCCCCAAGCTAGAAGGGACCCAAACCAGATGGAGATTTGGTCAGTACACAGCATCACAGAGCTTCTGGGCTGGGGGAGAACACCACGATGTGTTTTAGAGAAGATCTCGGCTGAGTCTCTGTGAAGCTCTATGAAGGGAGTGTATTCATTTAACATTTAGCAGTTAGATGCAAGAAACCGGATGGATAAGGAAAGAGAGCCCATATCATTCAGACTGGATAGACCCAATATTCTAAACTTACAGCACACTTGCTAAGGATGGGCAGCCAGGGGGAACTCCATTGGCAAGAGGGTATGTGGTCTGAATTGGATCAATTTTGAAGTTATTTTATTTATTTATTTATTTATTTATTTAGAGAGGGAGAGAGAACACACACACAGGGGAGAGGCAGAGAGAGAGAGAGAGAGAGAGAGAGAGTCCCAAGCAGGCTCCACACTGCCAGCATGGGAGCCAGACACAGGGCTCGATCTCACAAACCGTGAAATCATGACCGGAACGGAAGTCAAGAGTCATTCCCTTAACTGACTGAGCCACCCAGCTGGCCCTTAATTGGATCATTTACATCCAAATGAGTAGTGTGTTTTGCGGGTTTATCTTCACATGAGAAGGAAATGGTAATACGTACCATTTATTGAACACTTTATGTCATTAAATATATACATACATATGTTAAGATACATGAAATTGCCATATAGTCACATAATGGCAATTTCATCGGGTTTTGCCTAATTTACTATAACATTCACAGTAAATGTATGAATAAGTATCAGCACACCGGCTTTCTGAAGAAGCTAGTCTTTGCCCACTTCTGTCGAGTAGGCACTGTTCTTAGCTCTTGATAAGAACTAATCCATTTAATTATCTCAATGACCCCATGAGGTGAATGATATCCAATATTAAGATCTACATACAGATGAGGAAGCTGATGTACAGAGAAGTGAAGTACACTGCCTAAGGGTGCATAGCTAATAAGGGTGTAAAGCTGGGATGTGAGCCAAGGCAAGATGATTCCAGAAACAATACACTAACGCATCAAAGAGCAGATGTTTTTCCAATATCCAATATTTAGAAAGGTATGGAACCATAGTTCAGCCCAGATAGTATGGATTTTACAGGTTATAGTCTTAAGCCCTGTTCCTATGGTTGACAGCTGAATAAAACTGGCCAATGCGTGGCAAGCATTGGAGAAAAAGCTTCAATTTCATCTTATGAGAGAAACTAACACTTTTTGAATGACCATTATATAATAGAGGCTAGACTCGATGTAACTTATATATTTTGTATTGATGTAACTTGTATGTTTCCATCCTGCTAAGTGGACTTCTTATCCCCATTTTAAAGACAGAAGAACTTTGGTGGAGAGGAATTATTTAGGTAGTGTGTCCAAACTGGCAAAGCAGGTGCTCAAACCCAAGTCCATCTCGTTCGGGATTTGTGATGCAGTGTGTAGAGCGGGAGACTGAAGAGCTGTTGAAATCATGAATCCGGAATTGGTGTGATGGGGCTTGCAGAGAGCTGCAGAACAGGCTGAGAGTGTCTTCAGGACCCTACAGACGCCCAGGGAGCCAGGCACCCTGGTCTCTTGCAAGCTGGACCTCGCAGTGATCCAAAGCTTACTCATCATACCCAGCTGTGCAGGATTCAGAGTCACAGCCCCTATAAAGCTTCCAGGGTCTTTCCTTCTGCAGGAAGCTTTGCCCGCAGCGCCAGGATCAAAACGCGGTCTCCGCAGGCCTTCTCACACAGATTGTTACCAAGAAAGTAAACAATCTAAAATCACAAACACTGCTCTGGAGGAGGGAGCAAAGATAAGAGGCTTGACTACCCTTGCGTGCTGCAAACAAGACGGGGTGAGCTGCAGCTGGTGCATGGGAAACTCATTATGGCCACTGGAAGCCTTGGCAAGTACAGCAGGAAACCCGAGAGCCCAGCGAGGAGCCTCCTGGCCCAGTGGTCAATCAGTCTGCTGTCAGGTCCAAGCAGACAGCACAGACCAAAGTAAGGCAGCAGATGAGGCCCCGGTAGTGCACATGGTCAGCTAAGTAGGAAAACAGGGCTGGATCATGATCAGCAATGATGCTGGAAGCAGCTCAGAAGAGAACAGCCTGCCGTTTCTCTCCCGTGGTGAGGGGGGTAGCTCCCTTATTAATAATTATCATACCACAATAAGTGCTTTACTGCATGAGTCAGTATGAAACAGAACTTTGATCAGATAGGGTCGCCGAAGAGAATTTAATAAGCGGACAACTTCTAGAAACAAGGGCAGGTGCAAGAGAACCCAAAAGTAATGCTGAGATTCCTAGAGGCCAGTCGAAGGCTGAAAGACAGTTGTGATGACACAGGATGCAGCCACTTTTGCAACTGTGAGGCTGAAGCTGGGAGGGAGTGGAGAAAACATTCCCCAACTTGTTTTTCCTCATGCCCTTGGATCTCTTGCAAAGCCTCTCATTGGCCAAACCAACCCAAAGCCACAGGGGAAATGGAACCTACGTGAAGTAATCTGTGCAGATCAGCTGCCCGGGTCCAAAGGCGGGTAAAGACGGGTGTGCAATGTTTCTGGATGGACATAGTAACCATCCACCTTAAGAAGTGCTTCAGTCTGAGAGCAGTGGACTCCAGTGCAAATGTCTACAGGGGACAGACAGGTACACAAATGGGAAGAGGAAGCAACATGAGCCTAAAGGCCATGGACACCACCCATAGAACTTCCTGCCTGCCTTGGGGTTATGTAGATCCAACACTTCTTCAAGGTCCACCTTTGGAAATGAATCAGGAAGTCCAGAGTATTCTACGAACCCTCCTTGAAACATTGGGAATTCAGCGGGAAAGTAATTCGATTCTAGGATGACCAAACCAACCATATCTGTGAGAGATGTTCACCCCACCTTCTGGAAGTAAAGCATATTATGGTGTGAATTCTAATGATTTTTTTAATGTTTCATTTTATTTTTGAGAGAGAGAGAGAGTGAGAGAGGGCTAGGGAAGGGCAGAGAGAGCGGGGGAACCGAAGATCTGAAGCAGACTCCACACTGTCAGTGCAGAGCCCCATGAGGGGCTTGTACCCACCAATGGTCAGATCATGACCTGAGCCAACGTTGGATGCTTTAACTGACTGAGCCACTCAGGCAACCCTGAATTCTAATGGTTTTTAAACACTGGCAAACAAGTGAACAAAATGAGATCCTGGAATGACCCAACAAAAGACATCTAGGTAGGTGTTCATCCCACGGGTCAAACATATTAGATAACTCTTGCTCCCCTACTCATGTCTTCTAGGTTTATTTTGACTCCAGACAGTGATGAGGCAGAAAGTTCCTGTCTTGGGAATCTAACTTAAGAGTTTCTTTTTTTCAGCAGCGCTGAATAGATTTCACTTTTATGCCCCAGGGCTTTTCTGACCCCTTGGCATGTTATACTTGCAGGAATAACCCAGGGCTCAAGTTTGAGTAACTGGAAATAGAAGCAGGGCAAACATGGACCGATGTGGGGCCCACACTAGGTAATAACTGTTTCCTTCCCCATGCTTTTGTCTGGACTATCCCAGCTCATGTACATGATTCTTCAGAGAGTTCAAGTGTAATCACCCACGGTGGTACACCAGGGATGAAAACACATCCTTACGTTGGTCTCTCTTCTCCTCTGTTTTAATTTCTCAAGCCCTTCACTCCTTGGGATAAAATACCACAACAAATGATCTGCAAACAACCCTTTTCTCAGGCTCTGCTTTCTAGAGAGATTCTTGCTAAGACTCCAGCATTCTGAAAATTCTGCTTTAGAAAAAGATCTTAAAAGGTCTCTCTCTGTCTGAAAGACATGTTACGGACACAGACTATTTATTAAATATTTGCGGCTAAGGAACCAATTCAACCCTAATTCTAACATATTTAAATGGGTGCTTTTAAGCTGAGAGAGGAGTAGAAAGACAAGTGGTTCTTTTGTGGCCAGGTATCGACCCAAGTTAGGAAATACGTTCTGTGAATAAGCATGAATTTTTGGCTACCTTTTAAGCCCTCACCCCTGAGAAAAATCAATAGGAAGTTATCTTTAAACATTTAATTGTTTATGTGTGTAAGTGTTCATTCCTAAAATGGTTTTGCACTCTTTTTAAGAAGGGGGAGTACCATACATGTATTAACATCCTTCATAATAACACACACAGGGGAAGCGTACGGATCCCAGAGAATAAGCCTGTAAGCAAAGAAAATGAGACGTAGTGTCAACTAATTTATATTTATAAGCCACATATTGATCAATTAATCAAACACATTCATCCATTTAATCTTAAAGCCAATGCACATTTATTCTGTGCTTTGTTTACGCCAGGCACCGTGCTATACCCTCGAGTCCCCACCAGGAAATCAAAAGCTTTAACCCCTCCCCTCACCCTCACAAAGTGCACAGGCTACTTGATCAGAGAATAAATTAAACATGTGCAAATAGCCAATTAATAAAATGTAGATGTGTCAAGGAAGCATAAAGCATTTCTGGGACTCCATCAGCGGTACTTCTCAAGGCAGGAGATAAGGACAATTTCCCATAAGGGAATTTTATTTTCAGCTGAGACCTTAAGGATGAGTCAGAGTCATCTGGTTGAGGAGTAGGAAGTAGGGAAAGGCTGCTTCCAGCACAAGGGCCCAACGCTATAAGGGGCAGGGCTCTGAGAGCGTGGTGAAAGGGTTGCACTACCAAGGGAGGACGCTAACAGCTTCTCACAAGAGAGGCAGGAAGCAAGTCAAGAAGACTATGTATTGCATGTTAAGGAGTATGGCCTCCACTCCATCTGGTTTGGAAAGGCAGAGAAACTCCCGGGCCCTCTCAGCTGTGTGGGAGGGCACGGCAGGACGGAGCAGCCAAGGTCAGCCCTCTGCAAAGAGAAGCAGGCGCAAGCTGTTGGAAAGAGAAGCACGCAGAAAGCCCACAGAGGCTGGCAAGTGGGATGTCACCCAATAACGATAAAAAGGAAACCGAGGGTGTCTGGGTGAAATGCTGATGGTATTCAGTACGGCAGACTCACCAAGTACCAATGCGGATTCTTATAGCTGTCCTCATCCATGAGCAAAGATGACTTTGCAGTAACCGATAAACAAGGGCAGTATTCACAATGCTTTGCAATTATCCAAAAATACCCCAGGTCTTCCATTCCACAGAACACGTCTAGCACATCCACAGCACGACACTCCATAGTTACTTAGAACTGAAAAGTTAAGACCACCACACAACCCTGATCCTCCGAATTCGGGCCTCTTTAGAAGTTAATATCACCTTAGTCCCCTCCAGTTTTCATTGATCTGGTCCCATCTCTTCTGCCTCAGGAGTAAATCTTGGGCCCCAACTATGGGATACCTGCACACACTTGTAGACAAAGCACCTGCCAATGAAGCTTTTCGATTTATTCAGAGGCCATTGTCACAAGGGCTTAAGAGGAGCCTGATGATAACATGTCAAAGGACATCATCCCCCTGCAAGATTCCCCATTTTAAACACTGCCATAGTCTCCTTAGATCTCAAAATCTGCCTTTGACTTCCACTTGCAGTGTTCTCCAGACTCATTCTTAGATCCCAGACTCAGGGCAAGAGAGATGCCGAGGCTGCAAACAATAGAAGGTGCTTTCTGTCACGGTCACATCAGTGCCAGCTCTGCCCTTGCACAAACCCAAGAGCGAATATCTCCCTACATTGGGCACCCCCAGTGCCTCACATTCCTCACCCTGAGCCCCATTCTAGTTCTGCTGAGACTTATTCGAAAAGCGCTGCAAAAAAAGGAGGTAAAGCAAAACCTTGGTTTGCGAGCATAATTTGTTCTGGAAACATGCTTGTAATCCAAAGCATCGTATATCAAAGCAAATTTCAAGAACCATTGACTCCGTGGTGATCATGTGATGTTTGTCATCACGAACTACTCAGATTGCAAGATATGGTTCATTTATCAAGTTAAAATCTATTAGAAATGTGTGGTCCTCTTGCGGAACCCTTACAGAACAAATTTACTTGCAATCCAAGGTCTTACTGAGAAATGATTTGTCCTCCTCCTCAATCCCTTTCACATCTAATGATCTATTTTACATCACCAAATCATTCAAATCCAAAGCATGTATATTCCAAAGAGAAAACAACATAATGTGCAGTGACGGCATCGTGGCCACTGTGGAAATATGGCAGAGCTCACACTCAAATGTAGTGCACACGTATCTAAAAGGACAACACTCAGTACATTGTATACTTTCGATGGGACAGAGTGGATCAGGATACTCTAAAGAGACTTTAGAAAACTACTCAGGCGTGTTTGTGCCCTTCCTTCCTTCCTTTCTTCCTTCCCTCCTTCCTTCCTTCTTTCCTTCCTTCTTTCTTTCCTTCCTTCCCTCCTTCCTTCTTTCCTTCCTTCCTTCCTTTCTTCCCTCCTTCCTTCCTTCCTTGTTTCTTTCCTTCTTTTCTTTCTTCCTTCCTTCTTTCCTTCCTTCCCTCCTTCCTTCTTTCCTTCCTTCCTTCCTTCCTTCCTTCCTTCCTTCCTTCCTTCTTTCTTTCCTTCCTTCCCTCCTTCCTTCCTCCCTCCCTTCCTTCTTCCTTCCTTCGATCCTTCATGTAACAACAGGGTCTTGAGAACCTACTGTGAGCCAAGCACTGTGCCCTGTGCTGGGGACACAGAGATGGCACACAGGTGCACTAGACACAGTATGCAAGAAAGTAATTTAATCTATCCTCATGTCACTGTGAAGATGACAGCCTCCTGTGACAGCAAGTTCATAAAAGAGTGGAAAAGTCTCCTTCAGTACCACATTCTGTATTCTAACTATCCTGTAAGCATCCCGCTCTCAGTGAGTGCTCACCGTCTAATTTCCAAGGGGCAGACTGATGGAGACATGTCATGTAATAGTCTGAACACCAAAGCAATGATAACCACTTGCCACCTTTTAATAGTAACTGGTAGCAGAAGCAATTAAATCCCTTCCAGGGAGAGCTGGTAGACGGTGTAACAAATTTGCTGTGAAAGCAAAGAACTGAAAAGAATGCACATCCCTGGTACATGATCACACACAGGCCTGGGTGTGATCACTACACTTCATTGTAAGATGAGCAGTTTAAGCACAAAATGTCAAAATGGCCAAGACTCAAGTTTAGGAGAAGTTCTGGAACCAGACTGCTTGGGCTTTTGCTTAGCTTGGCCACTGACCCTCTCCTGCACCTTGAACGAGTTACTCCACCCCCCTCTTTCAGTGTCCTCATTTGTAAAATGCCTAAAGTAATAAAAAATCATACTTCACAGGATTCTTATGAGTAATACCTAATAATTGTACAGTTCTTAAATCAGGGCCTAGAACATTATAGCACTCGATAAAATTTCTTGACGTAATTAGTGGAAAATAAGAATAGCAATAATACATTTGTTTTCCTTGTAGAGCTATTATGTGTATCCAAGTATATAAAATAAGTTAAAATGAACTAAATAGAATAAATAAAACTATACATATGTATAATTTTTCTACCATTTTTCAGTGTATAAGTCAGTGGTATTAATTTATATTCACAATGCTGTGCAACCATCCAGATTATTTGCAAAATGTTTTCATCACTGCAAATGGAAACTCTAACCATTAAGCAGTAACTTCCCATCCCCACCTCCAGTCCCTGGTAACCTCTAAGGGACTCTGTGTTCACATAAATTTGCCTATTCCAGATATATCATACAAGTGGACTCAGTATTCATCCTTTTGTATCTGGCTTGTTTCACTTCATATAATATCTTCAGGATCCATTCATATTGTAGCATATATCAGAGCTTCATTTCTTCCTATGGCTGAATAATATTAATATTACATTGTATGTAAATATTACAGTTTGCTCATTTCTGTTGATGGACACTGACTTATTTTCACTTTTGGCCATTGGGAATAAGGTTACAATGAACACTGGGGTACAACTACCTGAGTGTCTGTTTTCAATTCTAGGGAGTATATGTCTAGTAGTAGAATTGCAAGATCACATAATTTCACATTTAGCTTATAAAGGGATTCCCATATTTTCCCAGTGGCTGCACTATTTTCCCTTCCACCCGCAATGTATGAGGGTTCCAGTTTCTCCATATCCTCACTAGGACTTGTTAGATGATGATGATGATGATGATGATGATGATGATGATTGCTATCTTAGAAAGTTTAAAGTTGTATCTCACTATAGTTTTGATGCATATTTACTAAATGACTAAGCATGTTGAGCATTTTTCATATATTCTTTGGCCACTTAAATGTGTTTTTTTTTTTTTTTTGAGAAATGTCTATTTAAGTCCTCTGCCCATTTTTTTTTTTTTTTTTATTTGTGATGCTTGGGTTTTTTGTTGAGTTGCAGGAGTTCTTTATATATTTTGGATATTAAAGCCCTATCTAACATACGATTTGCAAATATTTTATCCCCATCTCAAGGTTGTCCTTTTACTTTCTTGATAGTGTTCTTTGATAAAAATATTTTAATTTTTTTAAGTTTGTTTATTTTTGAGAGAGAGAAAGAGAGTGAGCGTGCGCAATTGGGGAAGGGGCAGAGAGAGGAAGAGACAGAATCCCAAGCAGGCTCTGCATTGTCAGCACAGAGCCCGATGTGGGGCTCAAACTCACAAACCATGAGGTCATTATCTGAGTTGAGATCAAGGGTCAGTTGCCCAACCAACTGAACCACCCAGGGGTCCTGAACGATTTTAATTTTGATGGAATCCAATTTATCTATTTTTTTCTTCTTTTGTTGCCAAGATCATGAATATTTACCTCTTTGTTTTCTTCTAAGAGTTTTTGGTCTTAGCTCCAATTAAATATACTAACTTGTTTTTAAAATAACACACCCTGTACACTGTTAGTAGTTTTTCAACTAGTTCCCATCAATGTGGCAGGACATTCTCCTGGCATCATATGTGGTTGTAGCTTTCCATCCTCACTGTAAGCCACCTCTTGGCACCTGTCTGAAGGACTTAACGCAGATGTAGCTGGATGGCTCTTCAGGATCTATGTGTTCCTTATGTCAAGCACTAGTGATGAAAAGACTTTGACTCTGAAGATGCATATGAGAACATTTTAGCTAAAATGTGATTGATTTAAGAAAGAAAACAGTCCTATAAATCTATGGAAGATTCTATTCTATTCTATTCTATTCTAAGCAGCCTTCACACCCAGCACAGGGCCCAATGTGAGGCTTGAGCTCATGACCCTGAGACTAAGACCTGAGCCGAGATCAAGCATTGGATGCCCAACCAACCAAGCTACCCAGGTGCCCCCATGGCAGCTTTTAATAGTTATTTCCTCAACATAAAAATTTAAAAATATACAAAAACCCTCAGTAACTTCATATTTCCCTCTGCTGACTAATCCTTCAGTTATTCTTTTCCTTACTAAGGAACTCATCATTAAAGTCCATTTAAATAAATCGCTTTCATATATTTAAAAATGTCCTGATATTAAAAATAACAATTAGAAATGTCATCAGGAATTAAGATATTCCACAAAATCAGGTACATCTGCATTTGAAAAAAATATTTAACGTATCCAATTCAAAGTAAAGTGTGACACAACTGTAACTTAAGTGCTCTCTGTCTAAACTGAAGTAAATAATGTGCTTACAATGAGCTATTAGATTTTCTATGGCAACATTTCCTTAGTGACTGCACAAAAGTATTTAAAATTACACAGTGACTTTTAATTTTCAACAGCACTTGGCTCTTACCTTGCATTTTATAAGTTTTGAAGGTAATACCAACAAGACCGTGTATTTTTATACCCAAATCGCAGGGTATAATTTCTTTCACATCATGGGAACACAGGAAGCACTTGCTAAAAACATATAGTCATATACATAGCTATAACTGGCAGTTGATAAACATTTGATGATTGAATGAAAAGCTTACTAAAACGAAAAATACATCATAGAAGACACAAGCATCAACCATTTAAGAGCTTATGGAAATAAGATTTAAAAAACTCATTTTATTGAGAGTTTACTATATACTGAGGCTCCATGCATTTATATGATAGGAATATAGATCATATATATTATATATAATTTTTATATATATGATATATTATTATATAATATGTATTATATATATATTATTTATATATTTTATACACACAAACACACACACACATATACACACCTATTGATAAATAAGATCTCTAGAAATGAAAATGGTTTTCCAAAAGAATAAGGTAAGTATGGAAAAAAGGATGCCACTTAGACAAAAGTATATCTGAGGTATGTACTGAGTTTATTGTACAACGTATAATATTGATTATATTGTTTGCTTAGGTGACCCTGAAGGAAAAATGGTGTGATTGCATCAGAAGGAACCTGCAGAACCCACTTAATCACTTCTCCTTCGCACAATGAGCTTTGGAAGCACAGAATTGGTGCCAGGAAACTAGAACAAATAAAGTTCAATCTTCACACTGTGGACCTCATGGTGAGTCTCCCAAGTGTATTTTACTAGGGTCACCAGGGCGGCTCAGTCAGTTCAGTATCTGACTCCTGGTTTCTGCTCAGGTCATGATCTCCCGGTTCATGGGTTTGAGCCCTGCATAGGGCTCCAGGGTGCAGAGCCTGCTTGGGATTTTCTCTGCTCCTCTCCTGCTTCGTCTTCAGTCTATCAACCTTATTCCTTCTTTAAAGAAGTGTCTTTTAAAAATGACAAAACTGTGTCTTCAACACCTTTAACAGGCTAACTGTGTTTGAAGCAGGGGCTCGGGTTACTCCTAAGAAAATGAAGAGGAAGTTACACACTGTGACGGGAATTTATATTAAATTGGATCCTTCCTGAACTGGTAAAATACATGGGAAAAAAAAATGAAAATAAGGAATAATAGCACCAGTCATTCATCACTTTAGAGGCATATTTTAAAATATCCATACAAGTCTATTCAGTTCAGAAACTACTCTCATTTTGACAATATTACACCTCTGTAGACCTCATAATGGAAACAAACATTTGCAATGAAAACTCACTTTGTGCAATATGGGACGATGTGATTTTTTTCTTTTTTTTGTGAAGAATCTGTCTTTATGTCACCTTTGCCTTGTCCTGGTGAATGAGTGGGTTTACATTGTATCTACAGTGCCTGCTTGAATAATGAGATTTTCTATCAGTTTTCCTGAAAATCTTGGCATGAACTGCAACTACAAAATAATTGTGTGCAAGGCAAGTGATCTTTAAAATCATTTTGCAAGGCTGCTCTGCTCTCAGAAGAGCCTTTTCACTTTTGATTAATACTTTTTCCTATTTTCTGGTTCAGAACGCCACTTCCTACAGATACACATTCGGTTTATGGAGTGCCTTTGACCTGCACTCCACTGGATAAAAATAAGTGTCAATCCAATGAAATCCAAAGATCCGTTTCGTGGGTATCTTCAGGTTATCGTGGACAATGCCAGGGCTCTGTAAAGTTACATTACACTTCTGTGTGTGCACAAAGTGCCAATAAAGAGAGTTACAGTAACCTTTGAAAATCTATATTACGTTTCCTCTAATCTAGTCTGTCAGATGCTTTTGGGTGAAGTACGTATAATGACAACAGCTCAAGAGTTCACCCCAAGTTCTTCATGAAACAAAACAAAATGAAAGTTCATTCTAAAGACCTGTGGAATTCCATTCATTTGTGTCACCCTTTACAGTTACTACTCCGATTTCGGTAATATCAAAAAGCATTCTTGATGTGTCTGGGTGGCTCAGTTGACTGAGCGTCTGACTTTGGCTCCGGTCATGATCTCGCGGTTCGTGGGTTCGAGCCCCGTGTGGGGCTCTGTGCCAACCACTCAGAGCCTGGGGCCTGCTTCGGATTCTGTGTCTCCTTCTCTCTCTGCCCCTCCCCCATCCCTCAAAAAATAAATATTTTTTAAAAAGCACTCTTAATCTTCTCTTATTCACTCCCCTGCCATATTGTGCATCTTCTGTACTAGTATTAAAAACACAATTAAAGTCAACAGGCTCTAGTTATTAAAGACAATCATCAGTTGTGAAACTCAACTTTGTCCTCGTATTCAACAAGCACCTACAAAAAAGCTTGGAGTCACAAGGTTGTTTTTTTGTTTGTTTGTTTGTTTTAATTTCTTTACACTCACGACTTAGACTCAATTCCCCTGCTTCCTTCTGTACACATCCCACCATCTGCTGCCCTGTACCCGTGCACAGCAATGCGCACTGCGCACGATTCCTCCCGAGAGTGGAGATAAGGAAAACAATAGGAAGGACTGGGACGTACAAGCTGTGAGGAACACTGCGGAACAGTTCTCCAAATGTAAGCTGCGCTGTAGGGGGTGCGCCTGGCTGGCTCAGTTGTTACAGCTTGTGATTTTTGATCTCAGGGATGTGAATTCAAGCCCCCTTTTGGAGGCAGAGATGACTTACAAATAAAATGTTGTTTTGAAAAAGATGCAGGGGTACCTGGGGAGCTCAGTTGTTTGAGCATCTGAGTTCGGCTCAGGTCATGAGCTCGCAGCTCGTGGGCTCGAGCCCCGCGTCGGGCTCTGTGCTGACCGCTCTGAGCCTGGAGCTGCTTGAGATTCTGTATCTCCTCCTCTCTCTGCCGTTCCCCTGCTTGTGCTGTCTCACTCTGTCTCTCAAAAATAAATAAATGTAAAAAAAATAAAGAAAGAAAGAATAATAAGATGCAGTGTAGGATTTCAACTGTCCAGAAATACCAGGTAACATCAGTCCCTCCCTATGTTTGATACTCTACGAGTTGCAGCGTGTTTTTCAATATCGTGAAGTGTCTCAACACTCTTGTGAAAACTAGAAAAGCTACAAGAGAATGACAGTAAAGCAAAACAGAGTGATTCAAGGCATGGGCTTTAACCTGGAGTTTGAATGTTGACACATTGCTGGTTCTGCTTCCTTGGACGAGTCACTTCACATCTCTAAGGTGGGATTACCAACCTTACTTCAAAGGTGAAGCAAGTGAAGCTTAAAAAAAAATTAAGTCCATGGGGTGCCTGCGTGGCCCCATTGGTTAAGTGTCTGACTTGATTGAAGCTCAGGTCATGATGGCACAGCTTCCAAGGTCGAGCCCCACGTCAAGCTCTGCACTGACAGTGCGGAGCCTGCTTGGGATTCTCTCTCTTCCTCTTTTTCTGCCTCTCTCTGTCTCTCTCTGTCTCTCTCTCTCACACACACATACGCACACACACAATAAATACATAAACTTAAGAAACATGTTTATGTCCAGGCTGGCATGAGTCATAACCAATATTTGAACTCAGAAACATTTAATTATAATATTTGCGTTCTTTTTCATAATTATGCCTTGATCACCTCTCCACTATTATAGAGAATCTTCATCATGCACATAAAGTTCTCAGTCTAGGGTCTCATGTGTGTCAAATGCCAGGTAAACATTGTCTGTTAAAACTATATTCGATGACCCCGGCTGGGCAAGGCAGTTTGGTTTGAGATGTGGAACAGCAGGGGATGAGAAGGAAAGGTTGGCACTGGTGAATGTGGACAGACCGCCTTGCACAAAATTTGAAAGATTAATTAGCCTGATGTAATGACTTTTGAAAACTTTTAGCCAAGCTGCCATAAATACGTCCAAGATTGTGCCTTCTCTGTATGTTTATATAATTTTCCCTGAAAGGTGGGCAATTATTATTCATGTACGTAGACTGTATTTAGGTGTAAATGAGGTTTCCATCATTTCGCAAGTGTCCAAGATAATCACTGTTTTGGTGAACACAGGCCCGAGAGGCAGACACAGGCCTTGGCAGCTGCAGCTGAAGGGAAGGGGGCAATTTCAATCTCCCACAGCCGACTTGTCCCAGCAGGGGCTGGGCCCAGGATAATAAAAGAGAGGCATGAAGCCCTCTATGGACCAGGATTCAAATCACATCATGTTAAATTAGAGACGTCATGTAAATAAGCAGGTTTTCCCTTGAGAAGGAGATGGGCTTTATATGAGGCTGAAATCTATTTCTTCCTATCGCTTCTTACAAGCCTTTGTCAATGACAACCTCACCCCATCGAGGGTGTATCTGCCATGACCTATGACAACTTGCACTTTCCACAATTTACATTATTGTGTGCTGTTCTTTAGAATGCATGAATCTCTTAATGCCCTTGCTAGAAGGCAACAAATCGTGATGAGTGTACTGCAATATTTTTTTATATAAAAATGTATAATTTCACAATGAATCATTAGGTGGGAGACAACCTTGTTAAATGGAAAAGGAGAGAGTAATTCAAGGGAACCAATCAGTAACTGTACTCAACTCTGTTGCTTAATTATCATTGACGTTGTGTTGGTTTCTCTAAGTAGAAAAGTGGCCCCAATTATTTTTTTTATCCCCATCACTTCCACTACTAAAATTATAGGAGATCTCCTATGCACTTTTCATGATATAAATGAACGGCAAACCCATGATATTTGGGTTTTAACTACATTATCAAATAACTGCTTGTTCACTGATTAATAAAGGACCTCTTTTAAAGCTGAATGTGGTATGAAATGTGTACAGATGGCAAAGGCCTCACCATCCTGACACAAAAAAATCACAAATGAAGTAATGACCTTTAAGTAATTCTAGATTACGATGATTAATTTCAGATATAAGAGCTTAAAGTTATGGGTATGTTTAGATAATTGAATGAGTAAGTCAACCAGAGAATGATAAAATGGTGTAGTGAAATTCACTCCTGTTATTTATGATAGTTTTGTGATAAGACTCCTCTTTTTCTGGGATCCTATATAAAACATAGACAAATGTTGACATTGGGGATCTGCTTGTATTTTATTTTGACAGCATTTTGTCATCTCTAGTTTAAGAGATGTAGGAAATCTCCTGAGACTTATTGATTCTGAATGCAGGAAAATGAAAAAACTCATTTGCAAGGGAAATATTTGACACAGTGAATAAGGTAGCATTTATGCAAAATTCCAAAAAAAAAATGCAATTGTGTCTACTGTAGTCTTTTATAAATATTTATGATACTAATTACAGAAATTTGTCCTAGTTTGCCAGGGAATAGGCTAACCAAATCTCATTAGAAAAACAAAATTCAGTAGGCAGAATCTTATTATGTCTGTAAACTAAGACTGGGATAATACTCAAATATCTTACCTTAAACATCCTGATATACATTATCTGAGAGTATTAACTGAACAGAAAAAATACCTTAATGCAAAAGAGCAGATGTAAACACTCATTCCAAATATTTTAGAATATCAAGTCAGTCATTTCAATGATCCTTGACCAAGATACAGTCCCTGAACACTATGTTCTCAGTCTGCTTCTGATTTCTATTAAATGATCCTCTAATTACTGCCAGTATATGACTTCCTCCAATTAATCAGTTCAGCATAATGTCAATATTTAAAGAAAATGGTAAAATTTTATTTCAGAAATAAATCCCTTGTAATTTTTTTTAAAGTTTATATTTTTATTTCGAGAGAGAGAGGGAGCGCATAAGTAGGGGAGGGGCAGAGAGAAGAAGACAGAAAGCCCAGCAGGGTCTACTCTGTTAGCACAGAGCCCTACTAGGGGGCTCGATCCCAGCAATTGTGGGATCATGACCTGAGCCAAAATCAACAGTTGGGAGGCTTAACCGACTGAGCCACCAGGCACCCCACACCCACGGTAGTTCAAATAACATCATCAGAAAGTAGAAGACTACACACAGAATGGGAGAAAACATTTTCAAATCTTATCTGATAAGGAACTTGTATCAGAACACATGAAGAACACTTACAATTCAATGAGAGAAAAGGCAATTCACACGATTTAAAAATGGGAAAGGGTTTGAATAGGTATTTCTCCAAATAAATATGTTTTTCAGTGTCTCAAAACGTTGGCTACAGAATTAGCACACGACAATAATAATTCGACTCCTAGGCACGTCCCCTAAATAAAAAGACATGCTCACACAAAAACATATACATAAATATTCACAGCAGCATTAGTCATAATAACCCTGACGTGAAAACACACATAATGCCCCAAAACAGATGAATGGATAAACAACTATACAATAAAAAGTGATCCATCAATGCAAAGGGATGAAGTATTGAAATATGCTGGAACATGGATAAAACTCAAAAACATTATACTAAGTGAAAAAAAGCCACTCACTAAGGGCCACATATTGTATGACTCCACTAATATGAAATGTCCAGAATGGGAAAATCTATAGAGACAGTAAGTAGATTAGTAGTTACTTCCAGATAGACATGGAGGTAAATGGAGAATAACGGCTGATGGGTACCCTATTTCTTCCTGGAGTGATGGATATGTTATAAAATGAGATTATGGAGATGGTTTCATGACTATAAATATATTGCAAAACCAAAAGGGGAATTTTATGATACCTAAATTACATCTCAATAAAGCTGTTAAAAATGTGTGTCCTGCTTTTTCCCCTACACTTGTATAATCCTTACCTAGCTCTCTTGGTTACTCTAAAGTTTTGGTTTATTGCTTTTGTCCTTTTTTTTTTTTTATGTAGTTTCATCTTTCATATGGAAGGAAGTCATCCAAAACCTATTCTTGGATGAAAATTTACTTTTTTTTTTTAATGTTTTATTTATTCTTGAGAGAAAGAGAGAAAGAGCATGAATGAGGGAGGGGCACAGCGAGAGAGGGAGACACAGAATCCGAAGCAGGATCCAGGCTATGAGCTGTCAGCACAGAGCCCGACGTGGGGCTCAAACTCACGAGCCATGTGATCATGACCCAAGCCGAAGTTGGACGCTCAACCGACTGAGCAACCCAGGCACCCCAGAAAATTTACTTATTAACATCTAGTAGAAATACATCTATAAGAGAAACTTAAGAAGGAATATCAGTTTGGGGATTTCATGTAGCCTAAGAAATAATAATTTTCTATGTCCATACTAAACTTGTGGCCATTTTTTGGTATGTATCATGTCTAAAGGTTTTAGATGTGTGAGATAGGGAAGAATATTAAACTACAATTCTAGACTTCAGCTACTTGAAAAGAGTAAGTATTAAAGGTTGAAGCTCTGCTGAGTTTTATAGTTTGGAAAGCTAGTGAAGATAAGCACAGGTCCCTAGGGCATCTCAAAAACCTCTTCAATAAAATCCATTTGATGAAATCACAGTAAGGAGGAGAAGAAAGAGGAGGAGGAGAAGGAGGAGGAGGAGGGGAAAGACAAGGAAGGGAACAAAACTGATCATTGGATGGTTGATTTTCCTTTCATAAGGTAAAAGTAAATTGGGATTTTTTTTTTCATGATAAGTAAAAGACTACTGAAAAGACACTACTTTGCCATTGGTCACAAGATGCATATTCTAGTCTGAGTTAGGTAGTTGAACACATAGGTTAAAAACAAAGTCTTTGAAATCAGGCCACCTGTTCAGTTCTACATCCCTGATAGTAACTTAAGTTACTTCTCTTTTCCCTGGTGTCCACATGTGAATATCACAGAATAGTGACTTTAAATCTCTGTTATCATGATATGATATGATTAGGCCATTAGATAGGACTCCATTACTAACTTGCAGCATGATAACAGGAAAATCACGCTCTTAATGTATGAGGGAGTAAGTATAGGATGCCCCAAATTCCTTTCAGTTATATGCCATCTATTTGGTTTTTAAATTAAAGTGTAATTATAAGGGTTTAATCTACAGCCTACCCACACCTTGTCAAATGAGAACTCTGAATTCTAATGCTGTTCTCAGAGTTGTAGTGGCCATAAAGCAAATGAAGAAAACGCCCAGGGGAAAGATCCAGAGAAACACCACCTATCTGGAATGGCTTTCTGGTGTATCGAATTGAGGGCACTATTAAGATGAGGCAGGTTGGCACAGCCGCCATCTTGTAACATGCACACATTTTCCTCCAAGTCTTTAATCAAAGACTAACCTTGGGGCTGCTGTGAGGGGATCGTGCAGAAGGTCTAATCAGTTCAGCTTTATGTAAGAGAGGCTGTCTGGTGGATCTGATGTCATCTGTAGAGGTCCTTTAAAAGACTTTGGCATTCCCTTGAGAGATACTTTAATTATAGGACTAAAATTTGTTTTCTCTTCACAGGCTCTTCCTTTCCTGATCCTTCAGCCAATGCCCAAGGGAGTTTCAGGCTTCTCATGATCTTCCCTTCGTGAATTTCTCCCCTATGGATTCCGAACTTATTTCATTAGTTCCCACCATCATGTACACCAGCTCCTTGCAGCCTCTCTTTCTGTCTCTTCCTCTCTCCATAGACAGAAAGATAAAGGTACATTGAATGTTGTTTTGCCTAGACAAACTATTTCTAAGAGGTGTGAAAATGCTTCTTTCTTCTTCACCCGGTTTCCTAATTGATCTGTTCCTGGCAACCATTTCCTTCATAGCCTTACAAAGCCCCAGGCTTAGTTTGTTGTAGCATCCAAGCTAATGAAATTCTAATTGAGGCAATAAGTAAGAGGAGATATAGTAATAAAAAAGATTAAAAAAAAACCCACAAAAAACCCTATACACTAACAAAGTAAAAGCCACCAGATACAAATTTGAATCTCCTTATAAATCTCAACTTCCATCCTTAGCTACATAGCCTTGGCCTTCACATACATCATCAGGGTTCTTGGGGCACGTGTGAGCGGTAGGAAGCAGAGACTTTATCCAAATTTAGTACATGTTATGGCACTTCACCTTGTTGTGTTTTTAGACATTGCATTTTTTTTTTTTTTTTTTTTTTTTTTTGCAAATTGAAGTTGTGTGGTAACTCTGCATGGAGCAAGTCAATGAGCACCATTTTTCCAATAGCATTTCCTCACTTTGTTTCACATTTCAGTAATTCTCAGGATGTTTCAAAATGTTCACCATTATATTTGCTATTCATCAGTGATCTTTGATGTTACTCTTGTAATTGTCTTAGGGCACCACAAACCATGCCCATAGAAAATGACCAATTTAATTGATAAATGTGTGTGCTCTGACTGTCCCAATGACTGGCTTTTCCCCCATCTCTCTCCCTCTCTTCAGGCCCCCCCTCTCCTTGAGACACAACAGTATTCAAATCAGGCCAATTAATAATCTTACAAGAGCCTCTGAGTGTTCAAGGGAGAGTCACACATGTCTCACTTTAAATCAAAAGCTAGAAATAATTAAGTTTAGTGAGGAAGGCCTGTCACCAGTCAGGACAGGTTGAAAGCAAGACCTCTCTTGTGCCAAAGAGCCAAGGCATGAAGGCAAAGAAAAAAGTACTTGAAGGAAATTAAAAGCGCTGCTCCAGTGAACACATGAATGATAAGAAAGAGAAACAGCCTTACTGCTGATGCGGATACAGTTTTACTGGTCTGGATAGAAGATCAAACCAGCCACAACATTCTCCTAAGCCAAAGACTAACCAAGAATAAGGCACAAACTCTCTTCAATTCTGGAAAGGCTGAGAGACATAGAAAGCTGCTGAAGTTTGAAGCTAGCGGAGTTCAGGGGGCTTAAGGAAAGAAGCCATCTCCATAACACAAAAGTGCGAGGAGAAACATCGAGTGCCATGCAGAAGCTACAGCTAGGTTACCGGAAGACTGAACCAAAACAATCCATGAAAGTGGTTACATTAAAACAACAGATCTTCAATTTAGATGGAACAGCCTTACACTGGAAGATGATACCATCTAGGACTTTGACAGCTCGAGAGAAGTCAATGGTTGGCTTCAAGGCTTCAAACGACAGGCCAACTCTCTTGTTACGAGCTAATGAAGCTGATGGCTTGAAGTTGAAGCTAATGTTTGTTCCCCATTTTAAAAACCCTAGGGCCTTTAAGAACGAAGCTAAACCCACTCTGCCTGAGCTCTATAAAGGGAACAACAAAGCCTGGATGACAGCACATCTGTTTACAACATGGTTTACTGAATATTTTAAGCCCAATCTTGAGAACTACTGCTCAGAAACAAAATTTCTTTCAAAATATTACTGCACACTGATGAAGCACCTGGTCACCCAAGAGCTCTGATGGATATGGACAACGTAATTAAATTTTTTTACATGCCTGGTAACACAACATCCATTCTGCAGCCCTTGACTCAAGGAGTAATTTCAACTTTCAAGGCTTATTATATGAGAAATACATTTTGTAAGGCTATAGTCTCCATCTTTTCTTGGCCATAGATTACACTGGAGCCACCTGTAAATGTCTGGTCACAAGGCACAGCCAATGAAAAACCAGAATTGATGTGTCTGTATCCACTAATTAGCTCATCATCATTGCTAAAACAGTGACCTGATTGTGGCCAGGTTGTAATCTTTTTTCATTCTCTATATCATACCAAAGTACAAGGGATTTGTAAATTCAAGTTTATTATAGCATCAGCTTGAACCATTTAAGCTCTACCTAAACTCAATGGAGCCAGGTTCTAAATAACTTATTATTTTGGATTGCTGCAGTTGTCACAGTTGTCCATTTAGGAAAGTCTCTCGATGTAAAATTGCCTAAATATACACCTTCAAAATTATTATAAAAGTATCCCTAAGATATGCTCTTTTGCACGCTTCTTAAATTACACTAAAAGCAATTTAACATGAAATCTATCCACATAACACACTTTAAGTGTTAACAATAGGCATAATATTGTACATCCGATCTCAGAACTTACTCATATTGCATAAGTAAAATTTTATACCAATTCTCCATTTCCCCTCTCCCCAGACCCTGGCAAACCATTGTTCTACTCCTTGCTTCTACAAGTTTTACCATTTTAAATATTTCATAAAAGTGAAATCATATAGTATTTTTCTTCTGTGACTGGCTTATTTCAGTTAGCATAGTATCCTCAAGGCTCATCCAAGTTATTGCATATGGTAGGATTTTCTTCCTTTTCAAGGCTGAGTAACATTCTATAACATGTATATACATCACGTTTTTAACCCATTTATCCATTGGTGAACACTGGGTTGTTTCCATGTCTTGGCTATTGTGAATAATGCTGCAATGAACATATGAATACTAGTATCTTTTTGAGATCCTGCTCTCCATTCTTTCAGACGACCATCTAGGAGTGTGATTGTTAGATTACATGTAAGTCCTATTTTTATTTTTATTTTTTTTGGTACCCCCCCCCCATACTGTTTTCCATGGTGGCTGCACCATTTTCTATTCCCAGTAACAACGGATAAAAATTACTGTTCTGCTACATACTTGTCAATACTTATTATCTTCTGGACTTTTCATTTTTGTTTTTGATTTTTGTTTTTTATAATGTCCATCCTAAAAGGTCTGAGATGATACCTCATTATCATCTGGATTTGCCTTTGTCTTATGATTAGGGATGCTGATCATCTTTTTTATGTCACAGTTGGTCATTTCTATGTCCCCTCTGGAGAAATATCTATTCAAGACCTTTGCCTGTGTTTAACTGATTATTTGCAGGAGTAGAGGGAGCTATTTAAGGTGTTTCTTACCTATTTTGCTTATTAGAAAATATTTTCTCCCATCCCACAAGTTTCTTTCCTATTGTTAATTGTTACCTTTGATGTGTAGCTTTTTAGTTTGATGTTATCCCACTTGTCTATTTTTGCTTCCACAGCTTGTGCTTTTAATGTCATAATGAAGTCATCACTGTCAAAAACAATGTCATAGGATTGTCCCTGGGCTTTCTTCTATTAGTTTTAGAGTTTCAGATTGTCCATTTGCCTTTAATCTACTTTTAGTTGAATTTCTTTTCCTCTTGCCTATTGTGTGAAAAAAAAAAGAGTCCAGTTTCATTCTTTTGCATGTGGATATCCAGTTTTCTCAGAACCATTTCCTGAAGATGCTATTCTTTCCCCACTGTGTGCTCTTGGCACTCCTCTGAGAGATGAGTTGACCATATATGCTTGGGCTTCTTTCTGGACTCTATATTCTGTTTCCTTGGTCTACATGTCTTTTTATGTCAGCTTTGTACTGCTTTAATTACCATAGCTTTGTATATATTTTGAAATCCAGGAGTGTAATTTCTCCATCTTTGTTTTTCTGTTTTCCTTTTTTTGTCTTTTCCTTTTCAAAATTGCTTTGGCTATTTTAGGTCTTTTGTGATTCCACATAATTTTAGAATTCTTTTTATTCTTCCTGTAAAGAACGCCACTGGGATGTTCACAAGGATTGCACTGAATCTGTAGATCACTTGGTAGTATGGACATTTTAACAATATTAATTCTTTCAATCCATAAACATGGGATGTCTTTCCACTTACTATATTTGTCTTTAATTTTTTCACCAATAGTTTATAGTTTTCAAGGTACAGACATTTTACCTTCTTAGTTAATGTTATTCCTATTTTATTATTTTTTATTCTATTGTAAATAAGAAAAAATATCAAAGACATCCAAACCAGAGAAGAATAAATAAAATTATTTCTCTTTGTAGATGACATGATCTCATATGTACAAAACTCTAAAGACTCTATACATATACCCACCCCCCCAACCCCCACCCCCCCCCCCACACACACACAGAGTGAGAGAGAGGGAGAAAAGGATTTGTTAGGACTTGTAAACAAATTCAGCAAAACTGCAGGATATAAAATCAGCTTCATTTCTAGATGGTAGCAGTGGACTATTTAAAAAAGGAAATTAATAAAATAATTTCTTGCACTTTTAAGTATTGATATTAGATATCTTTGGAGTACATGGAAGAGTTTCCAGTGAGGAATGTTCTGGAAAATATGGGATCCTAAAGTTCTTAAATTACCTATACAAAAATGCTGTTTTGTGTGCAGTCAATGTATATGACTCCTCACCTAGAAAAATATTATGGAATCTACAACTTAATGAAGTCAGGATAGTGTTCATAAACAGGATACAAAGGTGGTTAACAGTTGGAATTTGGGGGCTTTTTCAGAGGTTAGAGGGACAGAGGTTGTTGAGCCTGGAGGCAGATGGCTTATTACAGTCTTCAAATATATGAGGGATTTCTATGCAGAGGATGGTGATCTCCTGGTTTCCTTTTTTTTTTTTTTTTTTTTTTTTTTTTTTCCCCTGAAAAGAGGACCAAAGAAAATAGACTTACACTGAGTCATCCAGATTAAAAGTAAATAAAATTGTCTTGGTAGTGAGCCCTGTTAATCACTGAAATGACTCAGGCTACAGACACCTTTTCTGCAGGCTGATAAAAAATAAATGGTTTTGGTTCAACCTGAAGACAAGGTAATGAAAGTGGATCTGTGATGGCTCTTATCAAGGTTCATTAGTAGAAAACAACAGCTTAAAGAACTTTGGAAGAAGTCACATATCTCTTCAAAATAACTTGCAAATCGAATTTCAGTGAAAAGTGACTGACAGGAATCTCACAGTTATAAAAGGGCATTTTTTGTCATTTAGCGACACTGAAATTCATGAACTCATGATAGGCTACAGATTGAATTTTGGAAAACTCTCAAAATGATCTCTAAACTAAAAGATATATTTAAGGGAGGAAGTGTGCAAATGTTACCTTACACATACCTTACATATTATGGAAAGAATTCATGTTTCTCTACTATTTTTAAAAAGTATTTCCTAAGTTTGAGTCTAATAGATTGTCACAAGTAAAATACATGCTGTTAGAAAATAAATCCAATAATTGAAGAGATTAAAAAGAAAATACTAATTTTTGTCCTTGAGAATTCAAAACCCAACAGCGAACCCTATTAACAAATACTTAATTGCAACCTAATGTAAAAAAAATAATGTGATGCTACAAACACACTAAGAGCTCTAGGTACATAAAAGATGGAGTTAAGAGACTCCAGACTCAGATTTGGGGAAAATATTTGAGCTGGGTTTTAAGAATGAGCAAGAGTTTTTCAAATATGTAAGGGAGTGCATAGGCTATGCAGAGAAAACCATAAAGGCATGGAGAAGAGACAGGAGATGGCATGTGCCAAAGAATATGAAGACGTTAGCATGCCAGGAAGGTAGTGAGCTAATAGGAGCTGCAGAATACCAGTTAGAACCAGACTGTAAAGATGCCAATTGGGGTGTTTGGACTTTACATGGTTCAATGAAAATTCATGTGCAACATAGTTGCTTTGGCCCCAATCCCAGAGTGCTAAGATGACTCTCCACCAGGTTTTTCAAGGAACAGACTCTGACAAGAGTACAAGGCAATATGGAACCAATAAAATTCACTGAGTGTCTCTGTGGTCCTGGGCAACTTGATGCACCTTTCCAGAATGTTCGTAAGGAAGGTCAATCGCATCGCCTCCTTATATCCATAAATGGCTTCACAAAATGCTCCAGGAGACAATTATGCCAAATAGTCTGCTAGAATGGAGAACAAAACAATCGAATCTACAAAATCTCCCAGGTCTACACTTGCCTCACAGGCCACTGGAAAATGGTGGCTTATTTTTTCAAGCCCAAAGAAACAGAACATGTACTTGGGCAGATAAAGTAAGGTTGCTTACTTTACATGCACAGCTGCCTTCCAGACTGTCATCCACTTGACAGGATGGAGCCGACTGACATCCCAAACATGAATATTTCATAGCAAAACTGTGACTCTTACAATAAATGGAGTGGGAAGTTGGCAAGGAGGGCAGCGAGAGATGTTTATAGTCATGTTGCCACTGGATAAACACCCCCTCCCCAGCGGAAAGCCAACTTTGAGTGACAAAGCTCTTCAGAAGAAATATATGCAATTTAAGGCTTCAAACAAGCCAAAGATATTAAGTTCCTGATTTTGAAATAGTCACTCAGCGCTTCCTCTAACTTTTAAAAAGTGACGTGGAAAGGTGTGAGAGACAATGTGAATGGCCTTCCAATGTTTATGTGATAAAAGAAACCAACGTGTGCAAATTTTAAGAGTTAATTGAATTTTATGGATTTGGGAAACAATAAACCTCAGGAGTGAAGATCACTAACTTGCTCTACTTGTGTGCAGAGCATGTACCAGTGAAAGGCTATGAATAAATAATTATAGGGACATGTTTGAGGGTCAAAACATGCAACAATTTGCCTGTAGGGTTAACTTTCAATCATCTGCCTTATAAAGAAAATAAAATAACTCTTTTTGGAGCCATACCTAGTTGGCATAAATAGTGTAAAAAATCTTTTAAAACCCATTTTGGGATGAAATTTTAAAAAAAGAAACAAAAAAAACAAACAAACAACCCTAGAGGGAAGACACCAGTTTAAGCAGGGCCTTTGTATTCATCTCAGAGGAAATCCACCTTAAAAGGAAAAGTCCAGAATGTATGAACTAACTGCTTTGCAGGATGAGGCATTTGCAAAATTTCCACCTCTTCTTTGCAGTTTTATTATTTCTTCAAGAATTGTGATTTCCCAGAATACTGTGAATTCATACTTATGGGTAAGTGAAAAGTCATTGATTTTTATCTGATTCTATATATTGGATACTAGCAAATATTCTAGTATTCTATTATTTAATGTGAAAAAAATATGGGAACAATAGAAAAATGTGATTCTCAAGTAATACAGGGGAGAAAACATACGATAATAAAGTTATTATTATATATATGCACATGTAATGCCTTACACTTTATTTTTAGTATGATTATTGGCACAATAAATCCATCACACTGAAGTAAAATACACAAACACACTTAATTTCACTAATTTTATAACTCTATTCTGATTCAAAGTGTGAAATACTCACTTATTTAGCAAGAGCATACTTTGTGCAAATTATCATTCTAATTCAGTCAGGGTCTTTGTTGTTGTAAATTTTCTGAATAATTATCTTAATTCATTGATTTTCTAGGCTATATGTACAATGAATATAGATGTGGTACATATGCCTCAGATAGAGGAAAAAAGACATTTTCATTAGCATTATACAACATAAAATTTATCTCCTTCTCTGATCCATTATTCAGTACATGACAACCTACTTTTTTTGAGTGCAATACCATATAATGCCTGTAATTCTCCTTTTTAGTGGGGCCTTTGTCTAGTTTTGGAATGAAGGTAATGCTGGCTCTGTAGAATGAGTTTGGAAGTTTTCCTTCTATTTCTATTTTTTGGAACAATGTGAGAAGAATAGGTATTAACTCTTCTTCAAATGTCTGGTAGAATTCCAGGTCAATATCCCTGATGAACATGGATGTAAAACTTCTCAACAATATATCAGCAAATCAAATTCAACAATACATTAAAAGAATTATTCACCATAATCATGTGGGATTTATTACTGGGCTGCAGGACTGGTTCAAGAGTTGCAAATCAATCAACGTGATACACCACATTAATAAAAGAAAGGATAAGAATCATATTATCCTGTCAAAAGATGCAGAAAAAGCATTTGGCAGAGTTGAGCATCCATTCTTGATAAAAACCCTCAACGAAGCAGGAATAGATGGAGCATACCTCAACATCGTAAAGGTCATATACGAAAGACCCACGGCTGAAATCATTCCCAATGGGCAAAAACTGAGAGACTTCCCCTTATGGTTAGGAACAAGAAAAAGATGTTCACTCTCACCATTACTATTTAACATAGTCTAGAAGTCTTAGCCTCGGCATCAGACAACAAAAAGAAATAAAAAGCACCCAAATTAGCAAGGAAGGAGTCAGACCTTCACTATTTACCAATGACATGAGACTCGACCTAGAAAATCCGAAAGACTCAAAAAAAATTTGCTAGAACTAATGCATGAATTCAGCAAAGTCACAGGATATAAAATTAACATGTAGAAATCTATTGTATTTCTATACACCAATAATAAAGCAGCAGAAAAAGAAAGCAAGGAATCAATCCCATTCACAACTGAAAGAAAAACAGCAAGATACCTAGGAATAAACCTAACTAAGGAGATAAAAGATCTACACTCTGAAAACAATAGGACACTTAGGAAAGAAACTGAAGAGAACACAAAGAAATGGAAAAGAATTCTATACTCATGGAGTGGAAGAACAAACACTGTTAAAATGTCTCTACTACTCAATGCAGTCTGTACATTTAATGAAATCCCTATCAAAATACCACCATCACTTTACACAGAGCTAGAACAAATAATCATAAAATCTGTATGGAACCACAGAAGACCCTGAAGAGCCAAAACAATCCTGAGAAAGAAAAAAACTAAAGGCATCACGATTCCATATTTCAAGCTATATTACAAAGCTGCAATCATCAAGACAGTATGTACTGGCACAAAAACATACACAGAGATCAATGGAACAGAGTAGAAAACCCAGAAATAGACCTACATTTATATAATCAACTCATCTTCAACAAAGCAGGAAAGAATATCCAATGAAAAAAAAGACAGTATCTTTAACAGATGATGCTCAGGAAACTGGACAGTGACATGCAGAAGAATGAACCTGAATCAGTTTCTTACACCACACACAAAAATAAATTCAAAATGGATGGAAGTCCTATATGTGAGACAGGAAACCATCAAATCCTAGAGGATAAGCCAGGCACCAACCTCTTTACTTTGGCCAGAGCAACTTCTGAAGGAAAGAAAACAAAAGCAAACATTTGGGAATGAGTGGGACCTCATCAAGATAAAAAGCTTCTGCATAGGAAGGAAACAATCAACAAAACTAAAAGGCAGCCTATGGAATGGGAGAAGACACTTGCAAATGACCTATCAGATAAGGGGCTATTATCCAAAATCTATAAAGAACTTACCAAACTCAACACCCAAAAAACAAATAACTCAGTTAAGAAATGGACAGAAAACATGAATAGACACTTTTCCAGAGAAGACATCTAGATGGCTAACAGACTTGTGAAAAGATGTTCCACATTACTCATCATCAGGAAAATACAAATCAAAACCACAATGAGATATCACCTCACACCTGTCAGGATGGCTAACATTAACAACTCAGGCAACAACAGATGTTGGGGAGGATGCGGAGAAAGAGGATCTCTTTTGCATTGTTGGTTGGGAATACAAGCTGGTGCAGCCACTCTGGAGAACATTATGGACTTTCCTCAAGAAAATAAAAATAGAACTACCCTATGATCCACCAAATGCACTATTAGGTATTTACCGAAAGGATACAAAAATACAGATTTGAAGGGGTACATGCACCCCAATGTTTATAGCAGCACCATCAACAATAGCCAAACTATGGAGAGAGCCCAATGTCCATCAACTGATGAATAAAGAAGAAGTAGTATAGGGGCACCTGGGTGGCGCAGTCGGTTAAGCGTCCGACTTCAGCCAGGTCACGATCTCGCGGTCCGTGAGTTCGAGCCCCGCGTCGGGCTCTGGGCTGATGGCTCAGAGCCTGGAGCCTGTTTCCGATTCTGTGTCTCCCTCTCTCTCTGCCCCTCCCCCATTCATGCTCTGTCTCTCTCTGTCCCAAAAATAAATAAACGTTGAAAAAAAAAAAAATTTAAAAAAAAAAAAAAAAAAAAAGAAGTAGTATACACAGGAAATGGAATACTACTCAGCCATCAAAAATACATGAAATCTTGCCATATGCCATGATGTGGATGGAGCTAGAATGTATTATTCTAAGTGGAATAAGTCAAACAGAGAAAGATAAATTCCATATAATTTCACTTATATGTGGAGTTTAGGAAAAAAAACAGATGAACATATGGGAAGTGGGGGGAAGGAAGACAAGAGAGGGAAACAAACCACAAGAGACTCTTAATGATAGAGAACAAACTATGGGTTGATGGAGGGAGGTGGGTGGGAGATGGGCTAGATGGGTGATGGGTGTTAAGGATGGCACTTGTTGGGATGAGCACTGGGTATTGTAGGCAAGTGATGAATCTGAATTCTACTCCTGAAACCAACATTGCAATATATGTTAACTAAAATGTAAATAAAAATAAAATAGTGTGATAACATAAAATAACATAAAACAAAAAACTAATACCCATACTTGACAGAAATAGAGCACAGCAAAAAAAAAATCAAATTTTACCCATTTAAACTGTAAAGATACTTTGTTTTATTTCATTATCTGGCTGTCAGTGTCCTATTGATCTAAATTTATTTTCAAACACATTTACTTGTGTATAACGATAAAGAGTTTCAATCATTAATAAATTCTGTCCTATTACAGTGAAGACCAGAGGATGCCTTCCTTTGGTATAAATATCTACAGTTTTAATTAAAAAAAAAAAGACTGTTTAATTTGAAAAACATTACTCATTGTTAAAATCAGAAATGGACTTAAATTGCAGATAAATAAACTTAAAACTATGCCCTGTAGCCTACTAGCCTATTCCTTAGGAAGTGGTTTTTTTCCTTTCTTTTCTTTGTTGCTTGTTTTTATTTTTTCTAATTGAGAGAGAGAGAGAGAGAGAGAGAGAGAGAGAGAGAGAGATCATGTACAACCAAGCAAGCAGGAGAGGGACAGAGGGAGAGAGAGAATCTTAAGCAGGCACACCCACCTCAGAGCCCATCGAAGGGCTCAATCTCACAACCATGAGATCAGGACTGGAGCCAAAATCAAGACTCAGTCACTTAGCTGATTGAGCCATCCAGGCACCCCAAATTAAGTTTTCTTTCTAATGAATAGTCTAGGAAAAGGTGGTTTGTATGTACTGAATTTAGGATTCACAGAGTTCAGACATACATATTGACATGCACATACATATACACACAATATACAACACCTACATAGACACACAATGGAATATTAGGCAGCCATAAAAAAGGATGGGATCATGCTACTACAACAATATGCATAGACCTCAAGGGTATTATGGAAAATGAACCATGTCTGACTGAGAAAGACAAATATCCTATGATTATACTCATATGTGTAATCAAAAAAACAAATGAATAAAGAAACAAAAACCAAAATCAGACCTATAAATACAGAGAACAAACCAATCGTTCCCACATGGAAGAGTGTTGGGGGATGGGGAAAATGTGTAAAGGGAAATGGGAGATAAAGTTGCCCAGTTTTGGAAGTCATGGCAAGAAAAGATACAGCATAGTGAATACAATCAGTGAGATCACAGTACTGTATGGTAACAGATGGTTAGCTACACTACTTGTGAGCACAGCATAACCTGTAGAGTTGCTGAGTCACTGTATTGTACCCCTGAAACTAATGTCACATTGTATGTCAAGTATATACAAAGCAAAATTTTAAAAAGAATGCTCTTTTAATGAATTAAAGTATTCTTTAATTCCAGATGATGCCTCTTTAGTTCCAGATTACTCCTCTCTGGGGCTGTTCACGCTCAATATCTATTCCTATGTCTGGAAGCTCCAACTGTGAGTCCACAGTCTGACTGGCAAATGCCAATATGGTTCGTCAATCTTACACAGGTTACTCTGTGTCAAATAAAGACAATATCCTTCATCGCTCATCACTGCGGATAATTCGTTAGGTGGAATCAGGTTTCACAACAACATCCATGGTCCTCATTTTGTAAGAGCAGAAAAACAGTGAATTTGCTTTTGCATTTTGTCCAAGTAAATGGATTATAACATCAAAAATATATATAAAATAGATGCAGGTGGACATTTGTTGATTAAACCTAAAGCTTTTAATGTGTCAATCTCATCACGTATCCTTGCTTTACTTTCCTCTTGTCCCTCTCTACTCTACTGAGGACCACAAGCCACCCAGTCAGAGCAGGGCGATAACCAGCTCTACAAAACTATTATCTGAAAAGAGAGACTGGCTGAGAAAAGGAGAACACCCTAATTCCTTTGTGTCTGAACCACCACTAATTGTAAACGGGTTAAAGTGCGCCTAGAAAATAAAATGTGAACCGTACTCATTTCAGTACTGGGGTGGAGGATGGACCTCAGTCAGACCTAGTCCCCAGTTACTTGGGTGACTTGTGATAAAAAAAAAAAAATTTGCTTTTCATCTTAATCACCAGCTCTCTGTGTCCAGAAACGTATGCTGTATAAAACGGGCACTGCCAAGACCAAAAACCCCCCAGACCAAATATTTTTCATAAAACAATAACCAAATAAGAAACAAATTTCATGTACTTCAAACCATAGATAATACTCTGAGAATCTCCTTTCATGGGATTCTCTTTTCTACCAAAGGTATAAATATCTTTTTTTTTAACGTTTATTTATTTTTGAGACAGAGAGAGACAGAGCATGAATGGGGGAGGGCCAGAGAGAGAGGGAGACACAGAATCGGAAGCAGGCTCCAGGCTCCGAGCCGTCAGCACAGAGCCTGACATGGGGCTCGAACTCACCAGCTGTGAGATCATGACCTGAGCTGAAGTTGGATGCTTGGCCGACTGAGCCACCCAGGCGCTCCTCTTTAACATCTTTCTTTATTTACTTTTGCCAGCTATGATAATGGATGAGCTATTTTATATAGAATTATAGCCTCTTAGAAAGTTCGTCGAGATTTTGTCCTTGCCAGTTCTGCACCTTATACCTTCCTGATGCTCGGACTGGACTATTCACTTCCAATATCAGTGCTCTTTGAAGAATGAGTCTTCTATCAGTCTCCTATCGGGCCACTGCAGAATCAGCCAAAAATGTTTTCTGACTATTTTTGGTGATTTTTGGCTACTTTGGGGGTGTGAGTATATGTGTCTTATAAAAATAAATACATGGGCACAGAGACTTCTGGTATGAATACGGCTGTCTTTATCAACTTCCTGTCCCCATACCTGTTACTCCTATAAATCACATAAAAGCAATAAGATCACTTCTACACACCCACCATATTCGATAACAGTAGGAGAAATACTATGTATATACTATGTATACAACAAATGTACATATATTGATAGGTCAGTGGGATTTGTCAGAAGCTGCATAAGAGGAAGAAGAGTGACAGTAGAAAGAGGCACAGCAGTAACAGTTCTTTAAAGACAGAAAAATACAGTTCCTGAAAGAGAGGCATTCATTCACCAGTGCAAAAGTTATATACTTTGTATGCAGGCCAGCAGCAGAAGCTTCCTAGATAAGGTTTGGAAACAAAATAAAAAATAAATTACAGATCAAAATCTAAACGTTGCCCCAAGGAAAGTATATCTCATATATGCAATGTGTATATACTATACATATATGCCATGTATATCTCATATATATGCTTATTGTATCCAAATAAATAAAACACTACCTGCCATGTAGGAAGTATTTGTTGAGTGAATAGCTGAGTCACATAGAAAAAAACTAAGCAGGGGCGCCTGGGTGGCGCAGTCGGTTAAGCGTCCGACTTCAGCCAGGTCATGATCTCGCGGTCCGTGAGTTCGAGCCCCGCGTCGGGCTCTGGGCTGATGGCTCAGAGCCTGGAGCCTGTTTCCGATTCTGTGTCTCCCTCTCTCTCTGCCCCTCCCCCATTCATGCTCTGTCTCTCTCTGTCCCAAAAATAAATAAACGTTGAAAAAAAAAATTAAAAAAAAAAAAAAAAAGAAAAATCTAAGCAAAGACGGTTTTGTAGAAAGAAATGAGAAATGGCTTTTATACATATTTAACAATGTTTAAGCCCTAATCATAGTAAGATAAATTATTCCATTTTTTATCTATTAAACTGGCAAAAATCCACCTACTTAATAAAACTTCCTGCTGGTAAAGCTGTGAAGAAACTGTTCGCATACATCGCTGAGGGTCATGTAATTTGTATAAAATTTATGAAGGGAAAGCCGGCAAATTTTACCAAAATTATAATGGTAATTTTGACACCGTGATTCTACTTTGGGTAGTGTCCTAGAGACCTGCTCATATGCATAATGAAGTAGGGATAAGGTAATTCTCTGCAAATTATTACAAGTAAAACAATGGAAGGAAATCAAATTCCCATCGATGGAGACAAGGACTGTTTAAAATACTTATAATACATCCTTTCCATAGGAATATGATGCAGCTCTAGAGAGACATGAAAGAACTTTCCATAAAACCTTCAGGATATATAATTAAATGAAAGAAGAGTAAGTCAGACGGTATTTATATTATGCTATCTTTTGTGTTTTGCAAAAGGTAGAAAATAAGAATATTCATTTGTAGTTATTTGTAGACACACCAAAAACTCTGGAGCCACTAGCACCAGAAGCTAAAAATACTTTGATTACTCAAGTTGAGCGACGGAAGAGGGAACAAGAGAAAAAGAGAGGAAGGAGATGTGGAGAAGAGACATGGACACAAAACCTTTTCTATCTCAAAATTTTGGAAGCTTGCCAATGAATTTTCGACCAAAAGTTTCAATTTAGGGGCACCTGGGCAGCTCAGGTGGTTTAGCGACCAGCTTCAGCTCAGGTCATGATCTCACGGTTCACGGGTTCGAGCCTTGCATCGGGCTCTGTGCGGACAGCTCAGAGCCTGGAGCCTGCTTCGGATTCTGCGTCTCCCTCTCTCTCTCTGCCCCTCCCCTACTCATGCTCTGTCTCTCTCTCTCAAAAATAAACATTACATTTTTTAAAAATTTCAATTTAAATTAAGAGAGAAACTATGAGATGAAATGCTAGTAAGTAAAATAAAGTAAAACGTCCGGATTCATTACACAATGACACCCTGAGATTGACAGCAAGAGAAAAACTCATTCATTCGTCCATTCAACAAGGGATTATTGCGTTACTTCCACTATTCAAGATGATGGACATAACACAATGAACTGAACAGGGATTGGCAGGATGGCTATTCTCTTGAAACTTATTGCAGTAAAATAAAAACAGACAATTCACATTCAAAAAGAAAAACCTAAAACCACGAGGGTATCAGCCCCGTGACGAAGATAAAATAACGTACTTTATAGATAGTGACTTAAGAGGTTGTTTTTGTTTTGTTTTGTTTTCATGATGTGGACAAGTGCCTGAGGACGGACATTGAAGACGATGACTTTTGAACTCTGACCTGACAAGAAAGAGGGCAGGCACGCACATGTCAAAAGGACACGCATTCCACTGAGAGACCAGCAGAAGAAAAAGCTTGGAGGGGAACAGGCTGTGCATGCTTGAGAACAGACAATCACACAGTGTGAATACAGAGAAATGAACAAGGACTTGGGCGGCATGGATTTAAAGGTGTGGATCCATAACGTGGATATACTGAGCAGGGCAGGAAGTGTGAACTGCGGCGTACGGTGGTTGAGAAGCCAACGGAGGGTTGGCCGTAGATGAATCACGTGATCTGAACTGTGCAAAGAAAGGGCTTGACTCTGCCCTCTGCTGGGTACTTTAGGGAGCAAGAGTTGAAGCCAGGTGGGTGTCTGTGAAATTCAGGTGCACACGTGCATGAAGCTCAGGACAAAGGGTGAATCGGGACAGAAAGATCGGGCATCATTTACATACAAAGGCTATTTAAGGCCAAAGGAGAGGGAGACAAAATCACTAATGAAAACAAAGAGATACGGAAGAGATGATACGCTCGGTATTCATGCCATGAGCAACGCCAACGTCCAGCAAGGGGGAAGAAGACAGATGGAAAACAAACTGACAGGTTAACAATATAAAATAGTAAGAATTATGCACGAATGAAAGCAGCTAATATAAAAGTCATGCTGGGGACACATGCATCAAATGTGCCTTTCAAAGAGTCTGCGGTAATTGAAGATAATTTAATGGGATCTTGCACTTCATTTTATTATTTTTTAGGTTTTATTTATTTTGACAGAGAGGGACAGAGAGCAAGCATGAGCAGAGGAAGGGCAGAGAGAGAAAGAGAGAGTAGAGTATCCTAAGCAGGTTCCGGGCTGTCATTGCAGAGCCCAACGCAGGGTGCTAACTCACTAACCAGGAGATCATGACCTGAGCCAAAACCAAGAGTCAGAGTCGCATGCTTAGCTGACTGAGCCCCCCAGGTGCCCTTTACTCTCCATTTTAAATAAGGTAAAGATTATGAGTAAAAATTTACATAAGTGAAGATTATAAAGACAAGGGGAATGTACAATTTTGTCAGTTATTAAAATAATAGAATGCTAAAAAAGGGAATATAAACATCTCTTAGGATACCACCATATTCTGAAACTATGGGTAAAACAATTTTGCTTCAGTGAAAATATTCCAAACCGGTGCTATCGTGATGAAACTAATACAACTGAACACAGCTGTTTGCTGTGTAATATACAATACATGACAAAGGCAACAAGTTCATCCAGTTTGACTCAGTAATTCTACCTTTGGGAATATGTATCCTAAGACCATATTTTCACACAAGAGGACTACAGTGGTGCAGAGCCAGATTTTCATTGCTTTTAACTTTAAAAAACTGGAGTCAACAGAGACACATATACAGAAGTGGTTAAAACCAGTATAGCATATGTAGGTCGGATAAATATATTTAAACTAGTAAAAATTATCATTTAATTAAAAGTGACGTACTGGGGCACCTGGATGGTTCAGTCGGTGAAGCATCTGACTTTGGATCAGGTCATGATCTCATGGTTCAGGAGTTTGAGCCCCATGTTGGGCTGACAACTCAGAGCCTGGAGGCTGTGTCTCCCACTCTCTCTGACCCTCCCCTGCTCTCTCTCTCTCTCTCACTCTCTGTCTCAAAAACAAACATTTTTTTTTAATTTAATTTAATTTTTTTTTTCAACATTTATTTATTTTTGGGACAGAGAGAGACAGAGCATGAACGGGGGAGGGGCAGAGAGAGAGAGGGAGACACAGAATCGGAAACAGGCTCCAGGCTCTGAGCCATCAGCCCAGAGCCCGACGCGGGGCCCGAACTCACAGACCGCGAGATCGCGACCTGGCTGAAGTCGGATGCTTAACCGACTGCGCCACCCAGGCGCCCCCAAACATTTTTTTTAAAAAGTGACATAAGGAAACCCATAGAAATGTGTGTCGTTACACTGAGATTTTTTTAGGAGACTAAGTAAAAGGGGGCATCTGGGTGACTCAGTTGGTTAAGCTCCTGACTTCAGCTCAGGTCATGATCCCACGGTTTATGAGTTTGAGCCCCATGTCGGGCTCCGTGCTGTCAGCAGAGAGCTGGCTTGGGATTCTCTCTCTTCCTCTCTCTCTCTCTCTCTCTGCCCCTCCCCTGCACTCTCTCTCTCTCTCTCAAAAGTAAATAAACATTAAGAAAAGACTAAATAAATGGCATTTGTATTGTTTTAGTGTGTCCCAATCTCATGACCAGTTGATAAATTTTTCTTTTGTATCTCTTCCCATTTCTAAGATGTAAAATCCCCAAGGACTAGCTTTTTGTTCCTTTTCCTTCTCCAGTAAGTACCTCTACCATGTATCCAATCACCCACTTTGCTGGCATGAACTTCAGGGATGTGGCTCTGAGTTAGTGAGGACATCCAAAATGATGGGTCTTCCTTTTAGGAATCACGGTGTAGAGTTCTGATGAGGATTCAGTGAATGTAAGATGGAGGGTTGACCAAACATCAGTTGTGGAGTGGTGCCAGAAGTGGCAGCAGAGAAATGGTCCTAAAACAGTTAGGTGGAAATAGGAAAAGGAGACACATCTAGGTTGAGATCATCAATGCTGAAACATGAAACAGTCTCAGCACACATGAAAAAAATTTAACACATATCCCAACTCCACCATCGTGGGCTAGGTATAGAGGGCCTAGAAAAGATGCACTGAGGGGCACCTGGGTGGCTCAGTCAGTCGAGCGTCTGACTTCAGCTCAGGTCATGATCTCATGGTCTGTGGGTTCGAGCCCCGCATCGGGCTCTGTGCTGACAGCTCAGTGCCTGGAGCCTGCTTCAGATTCTGTGTCTCCCTCTCTCTGCCCCTGCCCTGCTCATGCTCTGTCTCTCAAAAATAAATAAAGATGTTTAAAAAATTTTAAATACACACACACACACACACATACACACACACACACACACACACACACACACACACACACATATATATATATACTCACCCCAAAGAAGATGTGGTGATCATGTGACCAGATAGAGGTGTTAGCTAACCCCATAATGGTAATCATTTTGTAATATTTAAGTGTGCCAAACCAAATCAAAATGCTGTAGACCTTAAACTTACACACTGATTTTGTCAATTACATCTCAATACAGCTGGGGGAAAAACAAGAAAGCAACCCCTAATGGGAAATGTAAGACACTGCAGTAAACACATTAAGGCGATATTTCACTTTAGAGGTTTTTATTTATTTTTTAAACATTTATTTTTACTTATTTTGAGAGTGACAGAGAGTGCCAGTGGGGAGGGGCAGAGAGAGAGAGAGGGAGAGAAAATCCCAAGAGGGCTCTGCACTGTCAGCGCAGAGCCCGATGTGGGGCTTGAGCTCACAAACTGTGAGATCACGACCTGAGCTGAAATCAAAAGTCAGACGCTTAACCGACTGAGCCACATAGGTGCCCCAAGAGGTTTTTTGGTTTTATTTATTTTGGGAAAGAAAGAGACAGAGTGCATGTGTGCCAGTGGGGGAGAGGCAGAGAGACAGAATTCCAAGCAGGTCCTGTGCTATTACCATGGAGCCTGATATGGGGCTTGACCCCAGGAACCATGAGATCATGAGCTGAGCCAAAATAAAGAGTCGGACACTCAACAGACTGAGCCGCCCAGGCCCTCCTTACAGGCTTTTTTTTTTTTTTTTCCAACGTTTATTTATTTTTGGGACAGAGAGAGACAGAGCATGAACAGGGGAGGGGCAGAGAGAGAGGGAGACACAGAATCGGAAACAAGGCTCCAGGCTCTGAGCGGTCAGCACAGAGCCCGATGCGGGGCTCGAACTCATGGACCGCGAGATCGTGACCTGGCTGAAGTCGGACGCTTAACCGACTGCGCCACCCAGGCGCCCCCTTTACAGGCTTTTTGAAACCGTTTTCCAAATCACAAAGATGGCACTATCTCAAAGACATTTTTCTTAGAGCTGGACACATTCCCTTGTAGTGAATCAAGCACCATAGGAAGCGCAGTGACCTTTTCAGATAACGGAAGAATTACTGAATACTTCTGACCCCCAGGTAGATGACCAAAATCATTAGCCTGTCCTTATATGTGCAGCTCTGCCCTCTGCGGGGGATTTCATCACATCAGAACCCATTACTATTAAGATCCACTGAGTCCCGGGGTGCCTGGGTGGCTCAGTCGGTTGGGTGTCTGACTTTGGCTCAGGTCATGATCTTACAGTTCGTGAGTTCGAGCCCCGTGTCGGGCTCTGTGCTGACAGCTCAGAGCCTGGGGCCTGCTTTAGATTCTGTGTCTCCCTCTCTTTCTGCCCCTCCCCTGCTCACACTGTGCCTCTCTGTCTCTTGAAAATAAACATTAAAAAAAATTTTTTTAAAAAGAATAAATAGAAATGTATATTCACCTTCACCTTCGTTACCTGATTTACAAAGTGAATAATTCATAAGGGAGGAAATCCAAAAGAACAGTGTAAGAATCAGGCTGCTTAAAAGAAAGGCTAATCCAGGGCTGAAGAAAACAGGCTCCCTTTTCCTGAACGGTATTACAAACATTTGTGATTCTACTGAAGAACTCCTACCTCAGTTCAGTTTTTTGAAGAAACAGAGCAAAAGGAGAAAACTGTGTGTTAAAGTCCGATCAAAAAAAAAGGTTAGAGTGGGAGAGAGCCAAAGCATAAGAGACTCTTAAAAACTGAGAACAAACTGAGGGTTGATGGGGGGTGGGAGGGAGGGGAGGGTGGGTGATGGGTATTGAGGAGGGCACCTTTTGGGATGAGCACTGGGTGTTGTATGGAAACCAATTTGACAATAAATTTCATATATTAAAAAAAAAAAAGTCCGATCAAGCTCCAGAACTGTCTAACAAAGAGAAAATTACATGCATGTATTCAATACATGTGCCATGATGCATTGGCTTTATCCTTTAATGTTAAATGTAACACAACTTCCACTCTAATAGGTTATTATGGAAACATTAGTTTTGCATTTTTTTTTTTCCTATATCAAAAGGACACACCAGAGCTGCAGGGATGATAGTGCGATGAATCCCATGTCCCCGGAGTCTTTTGTTTTAGCCTACTTCCTCCAGAAATGAGAGCCGGAGGCCAAGGCTTCTGTGCTGCTCCTGTTTTTAGGAAAGGCAATACCAGAGAGCTGATCAGCAGAGTGAGACACGGCGGAGAGGCAAACTTCCAAGAACACGTTTCTGAACTGATGGCTAGTGATGGCTTGATGTCATTAAGAAATCATACAAACCGCATTCAAGACACCCTATCCCAAGGTAGGAAATGATAAAAATATATCCCCTCATTCCGATCTCCTATTTGTTCAAGATTGGTCCTCAGGGAAGGTGGAAATTCCCCATGGTTTCAGACTGCTTACGTATGGATACTAAGCTGAATCCCGTACTCTTGTTGTGTGTTGGGAATCCAAAGGTTAGCTCTAGGACCGGAGACACAGGTTGTAGGGTACAACAGGAGGAGGTGAGACACCATCAGGCTATACCTGTAGGAAATCTGTTGGAGCCCATGCAGGACAGAGGGCCAGAAGCAGGGGCTGGAACAAGGCATAGTGGGGATAAAAGAAAATGATGTGGCCCCTAAGAGAAGTGGTCTCAAGTTGTTGCCGGAATCAGAACCCCTAGAGCTTTTGGTAAAATACAAAATGCTGGGGCCACCCCAGAGATACTGACACTGTAGGTCTGGGGTGGTGCATGAAATTTGCAGTTCTTTTTTTTTTATTTTTTTAATGTTTATTTATTTTTGAGAGTGAGAGAGACAGAGCATGAGTGGCGGAGGGGCAGAGAGAGAGGGAGACACAGAATCCGAAGCAGGCTCCAGGCTCCGAGCTGTCAGCACAGAGCCCGATGCGGGGCTTGAACCTAGGAGCCACGAGATTGTGACCTGAGCCAAAGTCAGATGCTTAACCGACTGAGCCACCCCGGCACCCCTAAAATTTCCATTTCTAATAAGCTTGTAGGTGATCCTGATGCTACTGTTTGCTGACCACACTTTGAGAAACACTGCACAAATCTCTAGTCCACTGAAACCCTCCCATAGGTGTTCCCTCGGTTGCCGGTAGTGTAGACTAGCCAACTCCTGTGATTCCTTTCGCGTGCCGTCCATTTTCTCCAGGCCTCAGACTATACCTTCCTGGCTGTACTGGAGGGTAACTCAGGTTATCCACCTCAAGGCAATGAAGGTTGAAGGCAATGAAGGTTGTCCTGGGGATAAGCCATCTTCTGAACTATATGCCTCAGGTGATACCTTTGTAGAAACTGCAGGGGCAGTGAGATCCTTCTCTGGCAAGCAAGAAAATTACTGTCACCAGCCCAGAGAGTTCAAAGGGATCTAGAAGACAAATGTATTCTCTCTTGAATCTTTTCTGTGGTTATCTTGTTTGTTCAGCCATAGCGGGGTTTTAGGAAAAGATGGAAAGAATAATGAAAATCTAGAGTGAAATCCTTGCACTAAGCTCCCTGATTATCTACCTGTAATCTGGACTTTTGAGAACAGTAGAGAAATATTGTAGGAAGGTGCTAATTGAGTAATAAAGTTTAGCTTAGAGTATAGAAAACTTGATAGGACCCAAGAATACAGATAGACTGTAAAACTCAGACTACGGATGGGGAGACATGATTCTTCACTTAAAAAAAAAAATTAATTTTTTTTTTATTTACTCTGAGAGAAAAGAGAGGGCAGGGGGGAAGGAACAAAGGGGGAGAGAGAGACAATGAATCCCAAACAGGCTCCACGCTCTCAGAGCCCGAGGTGGGACTTGTTCAGGAACTGTGAGATCATGACCTAAGCTGAAATCAAGAGTCGGACGCTTAACCAAATGAGCTACCCAGGCTCCCCTGATTATTCACTTTTTATGAAGAAGATCTATATTAGGAATTCTTTAAATTTCCTTGAAGTAATTACAGAAGTATCACAAAAATCATGTCTTATCCATTTAGGAACCTGTCTGTTAAATTAAAAATGAGGTTCAGAGGAATTGAGAAACATCCCCTCATACTAATTTCACAAATGACTCTGCTTGCTGACTTTGCAGCTACAGAGTAGAAGCCCTTCCAGGCGTCCCAAGGGAGCATCTGTTTAATTGAATTAATAATTTAATAATAACTATTAGAGGATCCGTGAATTGAGAAGGATGACGAGATGCTACAGAAAGCAGAACATTTGGACAATTTCCATTGCATCATTCAATATTTACTGAACACCTGTCTTATATTAAGAACTTTGCTAAGTACTGGGAAGTACCAAGGTGATAAAAGGTACTTTTATTCTCTGGAAGTTCAGGATCCATTGTGGGAGATGATGAATAAGCAAGTAATTCCAATAATTTGGGAAAAGGGGATTGCTCCAACTAGGGGCAAGGGTGATGAAATTCCTTTAAGAAGTCCTGTCTTGGGTTCCTGGTGGCTCAGTCGGTGTTAAGTGTCCAACTCTTTATCTAAGCTCAGGTCACGATCTCACAGTGCATGGCATCGAGTCCTGAGTCGGGCTCTGTGCTGACAGTGCAGAGCCTGCTTGGGATTCTCTCTCTCTGCCTCTCTCTCTCTGTCCCTCCCCTGCTCCTGCTCTCTCTCTCTCTCTGTCTCTCAAAAAGAAAAAAAAAAGTGCTGTTTCACTATTCTATAAGCCAGAATGTTCATCTCTCCTTCATATACAAACCTCATATACATTGTTCAAATCAAATAAGACATACTCACAATAACTCATTACATATGTGCCTGTGTCCAGACACACACACACGGATGGATAATGTACTTAATGAGACCCAGTTTACAATCTGTGTAGCCCCTCTGCACATCTCTCCTGAATATGATTTTGGTCGGGTCTCCCTCATGTCTGACATATGTCTGACAATAGCCTGAATTTTCTCAGAGTCAAAAATATGACCTCGCAGCACTGAATGTAACTCTCATCACTTGTATTTATGGCTTAGCTGCTTATCTGTTCGGGAAAATGCCAGAGGATGGGACTTCTCCAACACCCATCCTCCAGACTATTTCTTAGCCCCTTTCCCCCATAAATATCCATCAAACCCCAGACACCGTGGGTGACTTTATAAGAAAACAGGTCAGTGGGATGCCACGTATCAAGGGAGCTGGCTCCCAGAAGGGATTTTCTTTTGGGAAATAATTCTTTCCTTTAATGAAGCAAAAATATGTACAGGCTGAGGTTAGTATTTGAACAATTGGCACTTCCTAGGTATTAACTACCATCAGTTTTTATTTTGTTTATAAATGTGTATTTATTTTAGAGAGGCAGAATGTGTGTGTGAGCAAGAGAGGGGCAGAGAGAGAAGGGGTCAGAGGATCCGAAGCAGGCTCTGTGCTGGGGCTCGGATGCACCACCAGTGAGATCATGACCTGAGCCAAAGTCGGACGCTCACCCGACTGAGCCACGCAGGTGCCCCGATATCAGTTTTTAAAAAGGCAATATTCATTGTATTTAATCACCGCATATTAATAATATCATTGGGTATGAGTTAGATAGGACTCATGAGGGCAAAGGGAGAGAGAGCAGAAGAGAAACTTTTTTCTCTTCCTTTTCTTCTCATTCTTCCCTTCTCCTCTTCTTCCTCCTCCCTGTCCCTCCCTGTCTTTTTTCTCCATCCTCATTTATTAAAAATAAAGAGTTCTGGCCCAATTGAATCACAGCCAAGTGCTTGGAGAGTGTGGAAGCCTGCAACACTGTGCCGGGTGAGGTGCCATTGAACTTCACACTCAAAGACAAGCAGGAGTTTCTCAAGCAGCAAAATGGCCCAGTTAAGAAGGAGCAAAGAGGGGCGCCTGGGTGGCGCAGTCGGTTAAGCGTCCGACTTCAGCTAGGTCACGATCTCGCGGTCCGTGAGTTCGAGCCCCGCGTCGGGCTCTAGGCTGATGGCTCAGAGCCTGGAGCCTGTTTCCGATTCTGTGTCTCCCTCTCTCTCTGCCCCTCCCCCGTTCATGCTCTGTCTCTCTCTGTCTCAAAAATAAAATAAAAACATGAAAAAAAAAAAAAAGGAGCAAAGATGTCCTTTGAGGACTGAAGGGGCCCAACACGCATGGCAATCAGCAGAGCCACCTAAAGTTTTGCTTTTGTGTCACAGGACCTTTGGACTTCCCTTGCTACACTTGTAGAATGCAACCAGTGCCAGATCTTTAGATTCATAAATATTCCTTTTTAACCCTTTGAGAGAATTAGAGGTAATAAATACAGCAGTCAAAACTCATTAGACAGAATGATATGGTGTCCCTCTTATCATGTACCTGAGGGTCGTGGGCAGCCTGGGGAATTACCACTGAGAGAAACCTAGGCGTGGGTGGCTATGGAACTGAACAGTCATTAGAGAAGCTTCATCTCTATTTCCAATTCCCATGTCAAAATTTCTCCCAATTAATCCTCAATCCCTAAGATGGTCTCCTTTTACAAAAAAAAAATTTAATGTTTATTTATTTTTGAGAGGGAGACAGAGACAGAGACAAAGCATGAGGATGAGCAGTGGAGAGGCAGAGAGAGAGAGGGGGAGACACAGAATCTGAAGCAAGCTCCAGGCTCCAAGCTGTCAGCACAGAGCCCGACATGGGGCTTGAACCCGCGAACCATGAGATCATGACCTGAAGTCAGACACTTAACTGACTGAGCCATCCAGCCACCCTCTTGTCCCGAGACTCTAATTTCTAACATTGCTTTTATAAGAAAATACAACCCTGATTTCCAAAGGAGCAACCTAGGAATCGTTTGAATTAGCAAAGATCACTGGTATATTAGACAGTTCTTGCGTAAGAAGCTATAGGGCATGCAATTCAACAGTGGCATCAACCCACCCATTTGTATGTTTTTGTATCCTGTGAGAAATATACGTGTGACCCTGGGGGGGGCAAGTGCTGGCTCCCTCTTTTCTTTCTTTGACTTTCACAGTAGAGAACGCCAAGAGGTGGATGGCTATTTAAATGTCAGCTTTACCTTTTGTTGATTAGTTCATAGCACAATCTTTTTATAAAGGTCTACCAAAAAGTAATGAAATAATAATTCATTTCACACTGAGAGCACGCTGTGTAAATAAGTATGAAAGAAGAAATGTTTATAGCAATGTAAGTCCCGTGAGAAGCATAAAACCACCCTGAAAGGACATCGCACGTACTATTTTAAGATTCTGGACAGCAAGTCCCAGGTATTTTAAATCCTGAATCAGAAGCTGGGACTTTATTATTATTTTCTCTTTCACTATTCAAAATGTATGTAAGGTTTTTCACCAAGATTCACTCATTTATCCCCGAGTTCTCTGATCCAAATCTAACCTCTCGGATGGCTTCCCTCCATCCTTTCCTCTCACTATTTTACTTCCAATCTCCTCAAACTGACCCACTGACATCGCTTTTATTGATGCCAAATGTACTGTTTTCTCTTAGAAGTATGTCTCTAAACCTTCATCTATGGAAGATTACACGCTATTACCCTCCCTAAAGGACTTTTGGGCTTTGCTTTTCTGAACAGATCAAAATAAACAAAATACCGATTTTGAAAAGGACTTTTGTGGAAACCTCATCCCTTTGCCTTTCTTAGATCAATGCCTCTTTCACACACAGTCCACATGTACTTTCAATAACCATTACTACTGTCCAACAGATCCCTCCACCAGAAAGGAAGAGGCCACTGCTTTCTTCCGTGTTTGCATCGTCCAGGTAAGCGAGGCAGAAATGACACAACTTTAAAAATCTTGATTATGATCTGTCGAAACCCAGCACGTTAAGTCTGTACTAGAAGGATAATACAGATTTAGGTTTTTGTTTTTTTTTATTTTTTTTTTCAACGTTTATTTTTGGGACAGAGAGAGACAGAGCATGAATGGGGGAGGGGCAGAGAGAGAGGGAGACACAGAATTTGAAACAGGCTCCAGGCTCTGAGCGGTCAGCCCAGAGCCCAACGCGGGGCTCGAACTCACGGACCGCGAGATCGTGACCTGGCTGAAGTCGGACGCTTAACCAACTGCTCCACCCAGGCACCCCATAGATTTAGGTTTTATTGGAACTTAAAGAAAGCAAGCTTTTAAGGAGACTGCTCCAGCACTTGGAAGGGGAAAGTGATCTCAAATGTATGGGAGTGAAAAAAATTGTTTCTTATTTCAAAGAGGGCTTACCTACCTCTGAGAATTAATGGGGCCCTGTCTACACCCCATGCCTAAAAATATATTAGTTTCTCCATGGAACAGAAATATAGTGTATGAGAAAAATGGCCCATCCCTAGACCCCTGTGCAGATCCTTGAGTATATTAAAAGGATAGGCAGAAACCCAGTAGGAGAAAATAAGAAGAAAATTCCTCTCTGATCACTCAAGAGGACAGCCTCTCACATTCCAGACGGAGGGAACTCAACTGTCTGCTTCCTGGCCAAAACTTCACAAGTCCAGAAGGTGTATCGAACCCCCGTATAGGGCGTCCCGCACCCTCTCCACCACCTGATTCCCTGACGAGTTTTCTGCGGGATTTGACTGAGGTTGTGTCAACAGTGCGTTGGCTCAAATATGCTGCGTGTGATTTCTGCTTTCTTTCAGGGCTTTTCCAATGCCCTGATGCGAGGGGGTGACAAATTACGTGCTCGCCCACCCAGGGGAGCTCTCCAAAGCAAGGGTGACAAGTGCTTTCCCTTGGAGATCTTTTGTGGACGTTTTGAGAACTGTTATGTTTACTCCCCAGAAAATCTCAGAGGGATCAAATGCCAATGGCCACGCCCAGGGAGCAACCTCCCACCATGCTCTCCCGTGGACCCTTCACCTCTCTTGACTGGCTCTCACTGGCTGCTGCCTGTTATGTTCCCTAGACTAATCTCCTGTCACTTCCCCACCCCCCCCCCAAAAAAAAAACATCTACACACAAATCCTTAGTTTAGCCTCTGCTTTGAGTAAAAAAAAAAAAAAAAAAAAAAAAAAAAAAATCCAAGCTAATTTGGAGAGGACTCTAAATCCTATTCACAAATACTGGTAGTGGTCTGGTGGGAGAACTCTGTTTTCTCTCAATCTACAGAGCCAACAAGATTCATCCAGAGGTGTGTATCCAGGCACAGGAGAGTAAAGATTTCATTCAATGTCATTCGAGGCTTGAATCTCCAGAGGCCATCAGTGAAAGTTGCCCTTTTTTCTTTTAATATTCCATAGGTTTTGCTTTTTTCAGCTACTTCAGCGAATCCCAGCCTACAAACCTTCCTCTCTTTTTTTCCTTATCAAAGCGGCCTATCTTGGGTTGCTTTTTCCATGTGTCTTATCCAAACTGCTTCAGGTCCCGCCAGCCGATTTCCTTCTGGGTCTTCCTTATCATAAGATTTGGAAGTGACCTTAAAATGTAGTCACTTCATGAGTCCAGTGAAAAAAGCCGGGGCTTAAACTTGGCCAAATAGCTGACCCTGGCTACTCTAAATGGTGCACAGTCTAGATAAATCACTTTGCCTACTGCTTTATCTCAAATGGGCAAACAGAACTATAGTTATTTCGAGACGATAATTTAGCATGAAATCAATAAATACAGTTATTTCCTCCGTGATACGTGTTCTCTGTATTTTTCCACTCTTTGTGCCAAAATATAGTAATTCTTATGTTCTGTTAGGCTAATCAGACATTGTACTTCATTTTCCAATGAGCTACATACAGTTAAAAATGCTCTTAAAATATTTTAACAAAGCACTAAGTCAAATTTTATAGTTCATACGGTATTCAATGATATCAAAATGATGCAAGCAAATAGCGTATTCTGTCTTGTACAGACATTACATGCAGGTACAGTAGCAACTGCTTCCAACATGAGGAGAATAAGATGAGATTGTCTAATTTGTCTTGTGTTTGTTTATTAATACTTCCTGGATCTCAGATACAGGGGGTTGAGTTTATCAAAATCCTCAGTTTATTGCACAGTGTCAACCTTGCGTAACGAAAGTTTTCTCCCTTACTGTATCTGTGCATTCTCTGCTTCATTTGTTCATACCCTTATAGCCCCTTTCTTCCCCTTCATCCCAGGCAACAATTTTAATACATTCAGTGTGTTTCTGTTTATGTGAATACGCTCTTACAAAAGGCAAATTGTATAACACACAAATATTTTAATTTACTTAAATAGCATTGTGTTATGTATCTCATTATAGTGCTCATTTTTTCAATATGGATTATTCTTAAAGACCCATTCACAGCTTTGCTTCTGTTTGGAATGTGAAAACCACAAGAGAACATTGTTCTTATTCCAACAATAAGAAAATCAGACAAAGGATATGGGACTAGGTTTTGCGGTTTTTCGTTTTGTTTTGTTTTGTTTTGTTTAGTCTATCAGTGAGCTGAAGTCTGAAGGCAATAAGGTGAATTGACTTTCAAAGGGTGACAAACTCTTCCAAGGAAAGAGAGGATGTACCAACTGTTTTTGCACTGGCAAAGCACAAGACAGAAAAATAGCGCCCATTACAATGGATAAGAAAAAAAAAAAATACCGTAACTGATATGTCAACAGACACATGAAGGCAGAGTATGGGCTAGTATGACAGGGTATAGTCCCTGAGAATCCCAGTAACAAAAGGACTCTCTAGCCACCTGCCAGATTTTTCTCATAAACCTTCAGCAGGTGTCCACGAGGACAACGGGAGGCAAGAAAGGACTCCTGAGAAAGCTAGAGATGATGATCACCCGGGGAACAGGCATGAAGTGTAAGTGTGGCTAAGACTCTTCTCTCGTTCAAAGCAAAAACTGTCTTCCTCTAGGTACGGGGCAAGGAAGCTTCCTTCCCCATGATCCCAGAAATAGGTGAGTTTTCATTGAAGGAGGAGTAAAAACAAAAGCTGTCTGCCTCTTAGGGAAAACAGGAAAGCCTCCCTTTTCCTGCCACAGGCAGAGGTTAGCTGCTGCTAGCAGAAGGGAAGAAAGTCTCCGGTTTCAAGCATTCTACACAACTGCCAAGTGGTATTGACCTTGGAAGTGAACAAGAATTCGTTTGTGTCCCAGAACCACTGGGCCAGACTCCCCTTCTAGGACAGGTGGTTTGGCTGCTGTGTGAGGAAGGACAATAATGCTGAGAGTTCAGGGACACAGGAAGTAATGACTAGACTGCCTCAACCACACAACCTGACAGAAGCAGAGGAATACCGATCTCTAAAAGTGAATCTTACAGGTCTCACTTTCTACTCCTCTTTTCTGCATACTATCCAAAATCTAATGGAAAAATAATTGCAGAAGACACAAATACCAAAAAAAGGACATACCACCAAAAGATAAAGGAGTCAAGAGAACCAGACCTGGAGATGGTCCATATATTAACAATATCTGACAGGGACTTTAAAATAACTATAGTATGTTTATGAATATAATGAGAATACGGACAACATGGATGAACAGATGGGAAATCTGGAAGAAGGATGGATACAGTCGGAACATTAAAAGAAAATGACAGAAATTTTTTTAAATTTTTTTTAATGTTTATTTATTTTTGAGACAGAGGGAGACAGAGCATGAACGGGGAAGGGTCAGAGAGAGAGGGAGACACAGAATCTGAAACAGGCTCCAGGCTCTGAGCGGTCAGCACAGAGCCTGACGCAGGGCTCGAACTCACGGACTGCGAGATCATGACCTGAGCCGAAGTCGGAAACTTAACCGACTGAGCCACCCAGGCGCCCCGACGGAATTTTTTTAAAACTCCTATCAAAGTTGAAAATTTCCTTTAATAGGCTTATTTGCAGACTGGACACATTAAACATAATCAATGAATTAGAATACATTTTGGGAAACAAGCAATTGGATTGCTCAGTCGGTTTAGCGACCAAATTTGGCTCAGGTCATGATCTCACATTTCATGGGTTCAAGCCCTGCGTTGGGCTCTGTGCTGACAGCTCAGAGTGGAGCCTGCTTCAGATTCTGTGTCTCCCTCTCTCTGCCCCTGCCCCACTCATGCTCTGTCTCTCTGTCTCTCAAAAAAAAAAAAAAAAGCATTAAAAAATAATAATAAACAAATAGAATATATTTGGGAGAAATTCTCCAAACCGAAAATACATATTAAGAGAGTGAAGGAAAGAAGATAACAAAATCCCCAAGTCCATTAGCAAACAGTCTAATGCATGTGTAATTGGAGTCCCAATACTAGAAAAGAGAAAGAGACCAGGATCATAGAAATACTTGAAAAGTTAATGGGTAAGAACTTCACAAAACTAATGAAAGACAACAAACCATAGGTGTGAGAACCTCAGAGAATGCAAAACAGGATAATGGGAATACTAACATATACAGGTACATCATAGACAAACTACCGAAAATCAAAGATGAATAAACATTACTAAAGTTGCCCAAGCTAGAAACATTTTACATATAGCAAAACAAAGACAGCAATGACCTCAGACAACTCATCAGAAAGTATGCAAGCCAGAAGACCACAATTACATACAATACTGAGAGAAACAACAGTCAACCCTGAACTCTAAGATAAGTGTTAGTAAGTTATTCCAACAGAATATGATAACAGATAAGTTTGTAACTACACCAAAAAATGAAGTGACAGGCCCAGTAAAAATGTAAGAAAATAGACATTACATTTTCCTTATTTTTTATCTCTTTATGTGACAGAGTGTAAACCAAATCATAACAATCTATTTTAGGGGTTGTAATATGTACAAAACATATGACGGCAATAATATAAATGAAGATGGCGGAAAATGGAAGTATATTCTAGTCTCTTACACGATGTGTCAAGTAGTACAATATTCTTTGAAGGTAGATCACTGTCATCTCAAGACATGTACTGGTAACCCTAGAACAATCACTTAGGCGATAAAAGGAGGTATAACCAGTAAGCTATTAGTGGAGAAACATTAAAACACTTAGCACTTTGGGGCGCCTGGGTGGCTCGGTCGGTTAAGCATCCGACTTCGGCTCAGGTCATGATCTCACGGTCCGTGAGTTCGAGCCCCGCGTCGGGCTCTGTGCTGACAGCTCAGAGCCTGGAGCCTGTTTCAGATTCTGTGTCTCCCTCTCTCTCTGCCCCTCCCCTGTTCATGCTCTGTCTCTCTCTGTCTCAAAAATAAATAAACGTTAAAAAAATAAAATAAAATAAAACACTTAGCACTTCATAACAACTCATAACAACTCATAACAAAAGGAAATTAAAACAGAAACAGATGGGACAAATTAAAAACAAAAAGTAAGAAGATACAAGATATCAATATTTGCTATCATATCACTGACATGACAGTCCTAACATATCAATAATTGCTTTATATGTATTTTATCTAAATGCTGCAATAAAAGCTTGAGACTGTAAATGCAAGTAACAAAGCCATATCCAATTATATGCTGTTAAAAGATGACGGAAAATGAAAATAATAATGAAAAGGAAATTGTAGTGGCTTTACAAATATCAGGAAAGTATACTTCAAAACAAGGAATTTTACCAAAGTAAAACAATGAATTTATTCTTAAAAAACATCTAACACAACATCAGAATCAGTCATTTTTTCAAGGGGACATAAAACATTCAAGAAGATAGACTGTAACCTCAAAGAGCAAACTTCAAAAATTATATCGTCTGACCAGAACAAAACTGAACCATCAGTATAAATAGACAATATGCATGGGGCTCCTGGGTGGCTTAGTCGGTTAAGCATCTGACTTCAGCTCAGGTCGTGATCTCACAGTTCATGAGTTCAAGCCCCACATCAGGCTCTGTGCTGACAACTTGGAGACTGGAGCCTGCTTTGGATTCTATTTCCCTCTCTCTCTGCCTCCCCCCCTCAAAAATAAACACCAATTTTTTTTTTAAATAACAATGTGTATGGAAAATACACAAGTAATCACAAAGTCAACGACAAGTTTCTATGTAGCCTCTGGTGCAAAGAAACCATAAGGCAAATTAGGCAGTATCTTGAACTGAATGGATATGAAAACCTAACACTAAAACTTGTAGAACATAGGTAAAACAATACTTATATTCAAATTTATAGCAGTAAATGCTTACAGTAAAAGATAAGAAAGTTCTTAGAATAATGATGCCATTATTCTAATATAATGAACTGGAAAGAGAGGAGCAAATTAATCGAAATGCAGATAGAAGAAAGGAAATAATAAAATGCAAAAATGAATAAAATAGAAAAGATAAAACCAAAGAAAAAAGTAAATACAACAAAAATGTTTTTTGTTTTTCAATTTGTGAAAGTGGTAAAATTCTAGGCAGATTGATAAAGAAAAATATAGCTTACTAGTCATCAGGGAGAAAAAGAGTATAGCACTGTGTCTAATATGGTAAATTCTAACAAACATTTAAGGATTAAACACCAATTATACAAAAACTGTTCTCAAAAATACAAGATAACATCATGGTTTCTACCACATTTCAGGAGACCACATCATCCTGATATAATAAAGAGATTCCAAGAAAACTACAGACCAGTATCTCTTATAACATAGGCTCAAAATCTTTAACAAAACATTATCTAAGCCCAACAACATATGACCCAACACATTGGTAGCTTCATCCAGGAATGAAAGAATTTTTTAACACTTGAAAATCAACGAGTATGATTCACTAATAACTACACACTACAACAAACTACAAAATAATGCAATCATTTTAAGAGTCAGAAAATGCATTTGAAAAAAAATTAAAATTTTATTCATGATAAAATTCTCAGCAAACTGGGAGCTTCCTCAGACTAATAAACATCATCTATGAAAAACCAACAAGAAAACATTTTACTTAGTGGTGAAAGATGCAATTCTTTACCCGTATGACTAAAAAAAAAAGCAGACAAACATGTTCAGTCTTACCTTTTCTCATTAAACTTGTACTGGAGGTTCCAGAAACTTCAAAGTTTGGCGGTGGGGGGCGGGGTGGGGGGAGAAAGATTGATGGGGAAACGAGTAAAGATGGTCAAAAAGTACAAACTTCCACTTATAAAATAAATGTCATGCGGATATAAATGTACAGCATAGTGACTATAGTTAATAGCACTGCATTGTATATTTGTAAGTTGCTTAGAAGGCAGATCTTAGAAGTTCTTGTCAGAAGACACAAAAACTTTTAACTACATGGTGATTGATATCAACTAGACATGCTGTGGTGCTCATTTCACAATAGATACATATTGTGAATTATGTTCTACACCTAAAACTAGTATATTCTATTTAAATTTTATCTTAATTTAAAAAAACAACTCTCAACACCCAACAGGAAGGAACAAGTGATCCAGATAGAAACAAAGCAAAAGATATGAAGGGATATGTTACTAAGCAGATACACACACAGCCAAGAAGCCCATGCAACCATTGAGAAACACAAATCAAAAACACAATGAAATAGACCCAACTGCATGGTGACAATAAAAAAGATCACAGCAAGCACTGGTATATATGTGAAGCAATTAAATCTCTCATCTGTGTTTAGGGGGGGCACACTGAATGATACATCCACTTTGGAAAACAGTTTCATAGTTTCTTAAAAAGTTAAGTACTCACCTAAGGTATGACCAAGCCATTCCACTCCTAGGAATTTACCTAAGATAAAAGGAAGTATATGTGAATTCCAAGATTTGTGTTTAAATAGTTATAGTAGTTTTATGTGTAATAGCCCCAAACTGGAAGCAACGCAAATGTTAATCAGCAGGTAAATGAATAAACAAATTGGTATGTTCATACAATGGAATGCTGAGTAGTAATAACACATGTAACAGCATGGGTGAAACTTAAAGTAATTATAATGAGTGAACGAAAACGAAGAAAAATAGCGTATGCCGTGTCTTCATTTATATAAAACTGTATAGAAGATATAAACTAATCTATGGTGACACAGTCAGTAAGGTTACTATTATTAATTAAACACGACATTGCGTATTTTTTATTTTTATTTTTTTCATGACATCATGCATTTTATAAGCTTATTTATAAAGATGGAATTAATATACAGTAAACTATACAAATTTAAAGGGATACATATTTTATTTATTTTTTCAATTATATATGTACTATACATATATACATCATATATAATGTATAATGTATTATATAATGTTATAGAGACAGAGCATACATATATAGCATTATGTATGCATATGTATATACATATAAACATTATATAAAATGTGCATTATGTATGCATACACATATATACATTATATAAAATGTGCCCTATGAATGTATACATTATGTATGTATGTATGTGTATGTATACACATATATACATTATATAAAACATGCACTGTATTATATAATGTGCATGTACATTATATATATGCGTTATACATATATATACACATATATATACACATACATACACACAGAATGCTAAGAATGCCTTTATTTCCAAGATAAAGCAGTTTATACCAATATTCCCTATTATAGTTTAAAAAGTCATTTAGAAAAGAAAGCTAAATGCAGAGCACATATATTGGAAAGGACAAGTAATTTGATAGCAACATACCCTCTACATAGAAAATCCAAAAAATCAAGCAAAGAGTCACTTGAATAAGTGAATTTATGAAGGTCACAGAATACAAATCAAGATACAAAAATCAACTGCATTTTTATTTCTTGGCAAGTAAAATAGGTAACTTTAATTTTTAAAAACAATATGCTTTCAGTGTTCCATTAATAAGCATGAAATGCTTAAGGGCCAGTTTAACAAAATATATGCAGGATCTGCACACTGAAAACTGCAAGACGTTGTTGACAAAAATCACGCAAATGCAGAAAGTGACCCATATTTATCATCAGAAGTCTCATTATTATTAAGGTTTTCTCTTTGTATTTACTGACTGGGAAAGTCAACAAATTTTTACCGAAATTCTAGGAATATTTTTATATTACATGAATTTAGAAGCTGACTGAAAATTGTATTGAAAAGCAAAGGATGTAAAATGGCAAAAAACATAATTTTGAAGAACAAAGCTGGATACTACTATCTGATGTCAAGACGTACTACAAAACTATAGTAATCAGTAAATGTTACAGGTCTTATATGCTGGATGAGTGAGAGAAAGAGAGACAGAAAGACTCATAGATCTGAAAATGGAACAAAATAGAAATATACTCACATATACATGCATATATGGTGCCAAATCAATTCAATAAAGAAAAAAAGTATTTTCAACATGATACTAAAATTATTGGGCATCTATATATATATATATATATATATATATATATATATATATAAATTTGCCTTGATCTTTACCTAATACCCTACACAAATTTTAATTCAAGATGATTATAGACAAAAGTTTAAGTCCTGGATATATAAAATATAGAGGAAAAAAAAAACACTGAAAAATACTTATTACAACAAATTATGTCTTAGATGTGATGCCAAAAGCACAACCAAAAAAGAAGAAAATTAAATAATTCAGACTACACAGAAATAAAAAAAAAAATGTCTGTTCTCAAGGCGCCTGGATGGCTCAGTCAGTTAAATGTCCAACTCTTGATTTCAGCTCAGGTCATGATCTCAAGGTCACAAGATGGAGCCCCACGTGGGCTCCACACTGGGTCTATGATTCTCCCTCTCCTTCTGCCCCTCCCCAACTCATGTGCAGTCTCTCTCTCTCCCTCTCTTTCACTCCCCACCCCCCACAAAATGTCCGTTCTCAAAGATACTGTTAGGAAATGAAAATACAAGGAGCGGGAGAAAACATTTGCAAAAAATATATCTAATGAAAGGACTTATAGCCACAACAGAAAAAGAGCATTTACTGCTGAATATAAGAATGTAAACTTGCTAATACAAAAAGGACAAAAAATTGGTTGTGACATTTGAACACACACAATAAATAAATGGCTCATAAAGTGCATGACAGTGACATTCAAATGCATCAGCTATCAAGAAAATGTAAGTAAAATCTCTAACAATATATTAGTAAACATTAGAATGACTAAAACCAAAAATCTTGACATGAGCAAATGATGATGTAAATGTTTAGCGAATGGGACTCGTATACAGTGGGAATGTAAAATTTCCACTTGGAAATCACTATATATCAATTTCTTATCAAGTTAAATACACACTTTCCATATGACCCAGCTCTTCAACTTCCCGGTGTTTATTCAAAAGAAATGAAAACATATGTTCACACAAGTATCTGCATGCAAATGTTTAATAGCAGCTTATTTAAAAGAGTCCGGAACTAGGAACAACCCAAATATCCCTCAGTTGGTGAAAGAACAAACACATTTAGGTTATAGCCCAATAAGAGAATACTACTCAGCAATACCAAAAACTGTTCGTATGTTCATACCAGAAGAATCACAAAGAAGTAATGTTAAGGGAAAGGATCCAGGCACAACAGACTACATACAGTATGATTCTGTTTCTGTAATATGGTTTAAAAAAAATGTCAAGCTTCGGGGATAGAAAATAAATCAGTATGCATCTATTGAGATGATCTTATGATTTGCTTTCATTCTATTAATGTGACGTGTCACACTGATTGATTTACATATATTAAACCAATTTTGCATCCCAGGGACAAATCCCACTTAATCATGGTGATTGATCCCTTTTAATGTGCTGATGAATTTGGATTGGTAGCATTCATTGACGATTTGGGCCTCTATATTCATCAAGGATATTTGCCTATAGTTTTTTAGCATTGTCCTTTTTCAGTTTTTTAATAAGGAGAGCCCTAGCCTCATAAAATGTATTTGATAGTATTCTCTTCTCTTTCACTTTTTGGAAGAGTCTGAGAAAGACTAGTGCTAATTCTTTACATGTTCGGTAACATTTATCATTGAAGCCATCTGATCCTGGGCTTTTCTTCGGGGAAAGTTTTTGATTGCTGATTCAATCATCTTACTAGTAATCAGTCTACTCAGATTTTCTATTTTTTTCCTAATTCAGTCATGGGGAGTTGTAGGTTTCTGCGAATTTTTCCATTTCTTCTAGGTTGTCCAGTTTGCTTGCACATAGTTGTTCATAGTAGCCTCTTCCAAGCCTTTGGATTTCTGTACTATCAGTTGTCTGTTTTTTTATTTATAATTTTATTGATGTGCATCCTTTCACTTTTTTCCTTGGTTGGTCTAGCTAATTTGTCAATTTTGTTCCTCTTTTCCAAGAACCAAATCTTAGTTTGGTTAATTTTTTTCTGTAGTTTTTCTGTTTGCTATTTCATTTAGTTATAGTCTAATCTTTACTATTTCCTTTCTTCTGAAAACTTTGGGTTCAGTTTGTTCTCCTTTTCCTCATTTTTTTTAAGCCATAAACAGGTTGTTTATTTGAGTTCTTTCTTCCTTCTTAATAAAGGCATGTCTTGCTATGAATCTCCCTAGAACTATATTTGCTGCATCCCTAAGTTCTGGTGTTTCCATCTCTGTTTCAAGAAACATTTTTATTTCTCCTTTAATTTCTTCTTTGACCCATTGGTTGTTCTGAGAGTATTATTTAATTTCCATGTGCTCATGAATTTTCAAGTTTTCCTATAGTTATTGATTTCTAGTTTCAAGCCACTGTGATCAGAAAAGGATACTTGGTATGATTTCAATCTTCTTGAACTTGCTAAGATTTATTTTGTGGACTAACATACGGTCTATCCTAGAAAACGTTCCATGTGTATTTGAAGAGAAAGTGCATTCTGCTGTTGTTGATAGAACGTTTTACGTCTGTAAGGTCCATTTGGTCTATACTACTGTTTAGATCTGTGGTTTCCTTATTGATTTTCTGTCTGGATGATTTGTCCACTGTTAAGAGTGGGGTGTTAAAAATGCCCAACAATTAGGATTATTGTTTATTTCTCCTTTACCTCTTAGCTTTTGCTTTGTATGTTTAGGTACTCCAATGTTAGGCACATAAATATTTATAATTGTTCTATCTTCCGCATGGATTGACCCCTTTATCATTATCTAATGGCCTCTTTTGTCTCTTTTTACCATTCTTAGTTTACAATCTATTTCATCTGATATAAGTATAGCTACCTCTGCTTTTTGTTGTTGTTTTCAAAGATTTGCTTGACTCTAAAAAAAAAAAAAAAAGGGTGGGGGGTGGCGCCTGGGTGGCTCAGTCGGTTGAGCGTCCGACTTCGGCTCAGGTCATGATTTCACAGCTTATGAGTTCGAGCCCCGTGTCAGGTTCTGTGCTGACAGCTTAGAGCCTGGAGCCTGCTTCAGATTCTGTGTCTCCCTCTCTCTCTGCCCCTCCCCCACTCATGCTCTGTCTCTTTGTCAAAAATAAATAAATACGTTCTCAAAAAAAAAAAAAAGATATGCTTGAAACATCTTATTCCATCCAATCATTCTCAATCTGTGTGTGTCTTTAATGCTCAAGTGAACCTCTTATAGGCAGCATACTGTTGGATCTTCTTTAATACATTCAGACGTTTTCAATCTTTTGATTGGAGAAGTTAATCTGTTTACATTTAAAATAATTGTTGACAGGTAAGGGTTTACTATTTCCATCCTGCTACTTGTTTTCTGGTTGTTTTGCAGATCCACTTTGTTTTGTTTTGGATCCTGTTATCTTTTTGTGTGTGTTTTGATGACTTTTGGTATCAGTATTTTTGACTTCTCTACTGTGTTCTTCCCTGTAATTAAGACAAGATTTTCCCTTGTGGTAAATGTGCGCTTACCTAAAACCTCTTAAACTAAGGACACCCTGTTTTAAATGGATAACAACTTAACTTCAATAAAATTCACATAGTTTTACTCTTCCCCCCTTACATATTAGGTTATTGCTGATACAACTTACATAATTTTTATATTGTGTATCTAATAACAGGTTATTCTGTTTATGGGCATTTTTGCTGTTGTCTTTTTTTTTTTTTTTTTTGACTTGTCAATTAAAGTGAGTTATACACAGCTATTACCATATCGTAAATTCTAACTATCACTATGTATTTACCATTACCAGGGAAATTTACACTACTATTATCTTTTTTTTTTTTATGTTAAATAACATTCTTTTACTTCTGCTTTAAGAACTCATTTTAAGATTTCTTATAAGGGAGGTCTACTGATAATATCTTCAGCTTTTGGGAAAGGCTGTATTTTTGAAGGAAATAATACTAATCTTGGTATCTAATTCTTGGTTGACAGTATTTTTCAGTATTTTTGAGTACGTCAACCCAGTCTCCTGGTCTGAAAATTTTCTGTTGAGAGTCTTCCAGTAATCTTATGGGAGGTCTCTTTTATATAACTTCTCTCTTTTCTTAACTTTCTTTACTCTTTTTTTTTTTTTTCTTTTTGCTCCTCAGCCTGAGTCATTTCCAATGTTCTATCTTCTCAGTCACTGATTCTTCCTCTGGCATGGTCAAGTCTAATTTTGAAACTCTATTAAATTCTTTAGTTCAGTTGTTGTATTTTTTTAAACTCTTGGATTTCCATTTTTGATTTTGTTCTTGAAGGTTGCTGTTTCCTTATCAAAGGTCTTGTTTGGTTTATGCATTGTTTTCTTAATTTCAGTCAGTTATCTGTGTTTTCTTGTAGCTCACTAAACTGCCTTAAGAGGACTATGCTGAATTCTTTGTCTGACAGTTCATAGGTCTCCCTTTCTTTAGGATCAGTTGTTGGAGCTTTATTAGTATCCTTTAGTGGTGTCGTATTTACTTATTTTCATGATCCTTGATTCTTTATGCCAGGATGTGTGCGCTTGAGTAATGGCACTCCTCTTCCAGATTTTACAGGTTTGCTTCGTCAGAAACAGTTCTTCACCAGTGAGCTCAGTTTAGGTTTTGCGTGTGTCTACTTCGGCAGGTGGGACCTGTTGTCATGGTCTATTTTGGGGTGAGGCAGCTGATCGTGCTCTGAAGATGGAGATGAGAGGATATGCCGCTGGCTGAGAACAGCTGGATTCAATTGCTAGCTTAGTTACCTACTCAAATAAGGCTACAGGAGAGGCCCCATGGTTTCCTAGGTTCTCTGGTTGGGCTTACAAAACAGTCAGGATGGGGTACTATCTTCAATAACAGATGTTCCTACAATAACAGGGCAGCAGGCCAAAACCCAGGGACTATATAGCTGATTGATTGGGGACCGACACCAGACCTGAGGATGCACTGAAATCCCTGGTCAGGTGAGGCCACCTGTTTTACTCTGCCAATGGAGGAAGCCACAGGCTGTGCTCTCCATTCAAGGGCCATTGTATGTAAGGCTGTTGAAGGCACTACATAGCTTCCCTTGTGCTCTGGTTAGTTTCCGGGTTGGACAGGCTCAAGGCTGTATTCAGCAATGACTAGGGCGTTGCATTAGATTCCCTGCTTGGGTGCAGCAGGTGAATCAGCCCTAAAACTTGTAAAGCTCTTTTTTGTTGTTGTTGTCTTGACCCAAGTCAACCCACACCCCAAGGTATCTGATTGAAAGAGTCCCTAGCTTTGCTCTACAAACTACCAGCTCTGTCTGTCCTTCTCTTGGGTCAAGTGCTGCCAAGGAGCAAAACTTACAGGAATGTTCTGGTGCCCTTCTTGCCTGGTTTGAGGGTGAGGGATTGTTCTACCCTACTCTTAATTTCCACAACAGGCTCTCCAGTTAGGAGGGGCCCGGAAGTACCCCCAGCCATGGCTATGAAGGAATCCCCTTATGCTATGCACAGGAAGCCTGCGTGCCAGTCCTGGCTTCACCCTGGAGACAATCAGCTGAGCCTCCCCACATGTCAGCTCAAGCACCACTGGGTCCCACAGATTCCAGATTCCAGACATTCTGGTCAAATGGGGCTAGAAGGCCCTCTCCATAGCAGGTGGGGGCTATGATTGGGCTCCATGCCTGGGTGTGGATAAAACGGATTTGAGGGTCAGCAGAAATCCTCCTATGAGGATCTAGATCGGGCAAATATGCATCCCAGCAAGCGTCCTGGGCAGAGTGCACGCTTGACTTCCTTCTGGAGATGAGTAAAGGCCCTATTGGGATTGCTACTTGGGCACTGCAGGTCTGACCTCAGTCTGCCAAGATCTTGCTGTTGATTTCAAGCCCCTACCTCCTCCTCCATCACTGTCAGACTCCCAGTGGCTGGGCCCCACATATTCCTCTGCAAGCTCTAGGGAATCTCAAGGGAATTTCTCCATGTAGTGCTGCAATGGCCTGGGACACAGGCAATGTGGTCCACATGCAGCCGCCCCTCTTACCTTCTAGCGTAGTCTATCGTGGGCTACAGGGGGGTGCTTCAACCTCACCTTTGTGTTCTAGGAGTTTCTCAGTAGTGTCTTATTCATCAATAGTTGTTAGTTGTTGGGAGGGGGAGCAAAGTCAGGAATGATCTAAGTGACCACCTTGATGGGACTCTCCTATCTTATTTATATTGATCATTGTTACATACACCCAAGTGTGGAAGTTAGTCAAAACTCATTAAACAGTACCTTTAAAAAGGTAAAATTTAATGGGTGCGAACTATTCCTTAATAATTCGTGACTTTAAAAAATAGAAAGATCTCTCCATGTTGCTATGTATATGGCTAATTCACTGTTTGGAATCACTGAAAGAGTCGCCATGACATACAGTTATTTATGCACTTTTTCCGTCATGGTACCCAAACTCTCTCCAACTTCTGATCACCAGCAACACTGTGGTAATTAACACTTTCACACATGTATATGACAATTGCCATGGATTATCTATGGAATATATTCTGGGGAAAAGAACTGCTCAGTCATAAGATACATGCCATGAGTTTGCCACAGTAAGACCAACTGCCCCTCTTAGAGAGTTCACCAAGCTGTATTTAGTGCTTCTATCTACGTGGGAGGTTAAAAAGACTTGTATAAGAAGCGCCTGGATGGCTCAGCTGGTTAAGCAACCGACTCTTGATTTTGGCTCAGGTCATGACCTCATGGTTCCTGAGGTTGGTTAGCCCCATGTCAGGCTCTGCACTGACAATGGGGAGCCTGCTTGGGATTCTCTCTCTCCCTCTCTCTCTGCCTCTCCCCTGCTCACTGTCTCCATCAGTCTCAAAAATAAGTAAATAAACTTTATTTCTTTTTAACTTAATGTTTATTTATTTTCAAGAGAGAGTGCACAGGGGAGGGGCAGAGAGAGAGGGAGACACAGAATGTGAAGCAGGCTCCAAGCTGAGCTGTCAGCACAAAGCCTGACGCGGGGCTCGAACTGGTGGAACTGTGAGATCGTGACCTGAGCCGAAACGAAGAGTCAGATGCTTAACTTACTGAGCCACCCAGGCGCCCCTAAGTAAATAAACTTTAAAAAAAAAATGACTCCTATAAGATCATCAGCCTCCCTCCTAGGTGACAGGCCATGCCATGGCTTCACAAACTACTCGACGCCTTTACGGAAATAATTCTTCGTTTCTCATTGTTCCCTGCCCAATGGGTCCATCATCCCTGTTGCTTTCATCTTCCCATACATGTTTTATGCTTTCTGCAATTGGCCTTTCCCTATCCAGTTGTCACAACAATGTTTAAATTCTTCTCTGAATTATTTCATTTCTTCTCTCTGATCTTATTCAGGCTTGCTGGCTCTCTGAGAAAGATCTCTCTTCAAATTCCAGTTCGATTTTGACATTTTTCCTATGTGCTGTGACCCATGATTCTTATTTCCAAAGGAAAAGAAACAAAAATGGGCACAGATACCCAGATTTTCAACAATCAGACATCTGCAAAGCCTCATACACTTAACTTTGAATCTAACCCTCTTCTTTGTCACATTTGGAAACACGGAATGATTAACATCTATCACGTGCAGTTTTTTGAAGGTAGTTGGGAAACTTAGGCTCAAATTGCTGTTCTATGAGCAAAACTGAACACACTGCATTTTGAAACTTTACTATCACATAAGCCACTAGATTATCGACATGTATCACGATCTAGGCATTTATAGCAATTCTTCTGTACATTCCTCAGGAAGTTCTTTATCAAATCAATCATGGGCTTTTCTCCCAGCTGCTTGATCTATATTGTGAGTTCAGTTTCTTGTATTGTATGTCTTACCCAGAGAATTAAATTCTCCTGCTTTTCTGCAATTAGGCACAAAAGAGTAATTCTAATATTTATATTTGCCATAGAATATGAGGCATATTTAAGAATTTTTATGGGGAAGTCATTAAGAACACCCATTTTTATGATTAAGGGAAAAGGCAGTTCCAGGATTTTACATTGTACCTAGAGTGAATTCACAGCAACCTAGCTGAATTCATTTTATAAAGTTTATTGTTTTACATGGTTTCGTGTGAATTAGACACTCACTTATGATTAGTCTACTTCCAATAATTAACATTAAGAATCATCAAAATGTGAAGTACCAATCCATAAAAAATTCACTCAGTAAACAATTTTCAGGCACTATAGAAGAATTTATTTACTTCCAAGTACCTGTCTAACAATGCCTTATTATTTTAAGTATCTTCGGCAATTTATATTTCTTATAATTAACATTATTCCCAATTATGTCTAATTTGTTTTTCCTTTTTCTAAGTAAGTTCTTTATTTTGAGAGAGAGAGAGACTGAGAAAGCACAGGAGGGGAAGAGAGAGAAACCCCCAAGCAATCTCCAAGCTGTCAGTGCAGAGCCTGATGTGGGGCTTGAACTCATGAACCGTGAGATCATGACCTGAGCGGAAATCAAGAGTTGGAGGCTTAACCGACTGAGCCACTCAGGCGCCCCAGTATGTCTAAGTGTAATAAGGTTTCACTCTTTTTGTTTGTTTTTAACTTTAGCAGTGTATATCTAAGCAAATACCATAGAATACATTTAAAAGAGTTCCCTTGCTATGGCCCTGGAACAAACGCAAAAGTCCTATTTTTCCCGGAGTTGATTGTAGGCAGAATATATTAAGCAATCAATTATTTAGCTGGAAAACATAAACATTTTAGTTTCTTTGGCTTTGGTTAATGCCCCTGTGTTCTTTAACATGCCTGTCTAAAACTGTCCCAGCAAATCTCAAATCTGCACAAAGAAGTACATACTGAGTGCTGTTCAGCCAAAAGAGACAAATCCAGTAGACAAAATTTGGGTAGAGATTTCTGACTGACTGTTCAAAATAAGCACTCTAAGGGTGCCTGGGTGGCTCAGTCGGTTGAGCATCCATCTTCGGCTCAGGTCATGATCTCATGGTTGGTGGGTTCGAGCCACGTATCGGGCTCTGTGCTGACAGCTCAGAGACTGGAGCCTGCTTCAGATTCCGTGTCTCCCTCTCTGCCCCTCCCCTGCTTGTGCTCTGTCTCTCTCTGTCAAAAATAAACATTAAAAAAAAATTCAAATTGGGCATTCCAGTCACAGTGTGCTTTGGACACCTAACCTCAGGATGCTCCCTGACTCCAGCATTCTGTGGCAAAGAGCTGGGCACAGGAGTAAGCTGACATTATGATGCCTCAGCAGCATTCTGTATTTCCCCCTCAATCCTGGGGTTTCTCTGCCACCACCTCACGTCATGTCCTAAAAACATGGTCAACCATTCTGATGCACATGCCTTACGTGACTACCCTTGCCAAGATGATAAAGCAAAACCACGACGCAGGCCCAAGAGTCTATCAAAACATGACATGCACAATATACAAGGAAAGACCCACCGACTTTAAGGTTAATTGGATGATTTACGGTATTTCCTGGGCAAAAAACAATGAGCGATAGGTTAAGGCTTTACGCAGACCCTGTTAAATCCCTTTTACTCTAAAAAAAACTGGCATGTACCTCACTGAAATTTCTATTTCCCAAGTGGTTTTCCAAAGGAAGAAAGAAGAGTGAAACCAATTAGAAGGAAGGAACGCTACCAGCGTCTTTCCAAAAAGAATTTGCCTGCTCATTTCAATGTGGACACAGAAGAGTAAAAGTTTTCACTTACTTAACGGCTGTTGATTCACTTTGCCATCAGTGAAACAAAAACCTCTTTTGCATGGCCTCAGAGACATCTTATCAATGGAAATTAGCATCTGACCCCTACCAACATTCCCACAACACTATATCCAGCAGATCAAAATATTCAGCCTCTGTTTTTGGTTTTTGTTTTTGTTTTTGTTTTTTTACTATGTAACTAGCTGATTTCAGACCTCCGAAGAAGTTGATTTCAGACCTCTGAAGTAACATATGATTTTTATAAGTCGAACACACGGACACGAATACACTTCCCAGCTTTACACACAAAGGCCCTAATGCTTTCCTGCCGATTATGTTCTCCATGCTCCTCATGAAGGACACTGTTCTGTCTGTAGACTTGAAGGAACCATGAAGCCAATGCCGTGTGCCTGGATTTCACTTTCTCATAGTGAAGGGGGTAGACTTGTGACTCAAAAGCCTTCCTCCTGCAATACTGCTAAAGTCTGGAAGACATATGCTTAGAAAGATAATGGATTCACGACAAGCAAGAAAAATCTGCAAGGGTAAATATTAAGCCAAAATAACAACTATGAACTTGAATCAGAGAAGGCACCTGTGGTGAGTATGTGATACGTATCTGGTATGTGATGGCCCTAGACACTAATACCTAGAGTGATGCTGAGAGGAGAGCCAACGTCTTGGGAATGCCACAAAGTGAAGGAGCTATATCTAAAATACCTGAATTGGGGCGCCTGGGTGGCTCAGTCAGTTAAGTGTCCGACTTCGACGCAGGTCATGATCTCACGGTCCGTGAGTTCGAGCCCCGCGTCAGGCTCTGTGCCATCGGCTCAGAGCCTGGAGCCTGCTTTGGATTCTGCATCTCCCTCTCTCTCTGCCCCTCCTCCGCTTGCACTCTGTCTCTCTCCTTCTCAAGAATAAACATAATAAAATAAAATAAAATAAAATAAAATAAAATAAAATAAAATAAAATAAAATAAAATAAAACCTGAATTACAATGGAAACCCTAAGGCAATTACGGAAGCACCCCATGTTATTAGCAAATTCTGGGCTTCAGCAACAACAAATTAAATTCTCCCCCTACATCAGAACCACAGTCTTATCACAAATTAAGTTCAACCAAATAAAGAAAAACATTTTAATTACAAGAAAACCTATAAAATAGGATAACATGAAGGAAAGTCGGCAGAAACTAAAAGACAACAACTTTAGATCTCCAAGGACTTGAGATAATAGAATTAGAAATTATGAAATAATGTAAAGTGTTCAAGGTTAAAAAAATGCAATTTTTAAGAGAATAATTAATAAGAAACTATTACAAGAGTGATTTGGAAAAGAAGTATAATTCTAGAATACAAATTCACAATCCATGGATAGGTAACAAAATGGTCACAGGCTATCAGAGAACTGTAAGACAGGTCTGAAGGACATACCTACATCATAGTTCAGGCACAGGGAACAGAAAATTTAAACAAGAGAAGTGAGGGATAAATGGGAAGTTCACCTTCTAGTTGTAATTCTAGAAGGAAGAGATAGAGACTGGAGCAGGCTAATAGTCTCTGTGGAAAAAAGAATGAAACTTTATTGAAAGATATATATATTTTTTAAGTTTTTTAATGTTTATTTATTTCAAGAGAGAGAGCAGAGCGTGAGCGAGGGAGAGGCACAGAGAGAGGGAGACACAGAATCCCAAGCAGGCTCCAGGCTCTGAGCTGTCAGCACGGAGCGACAGGGGGCTCGAACCCACAAACCATGAGATCATGACCTGAGCTGAAGTCGGACGCTCAATCAACTGAGCCACCCAGGCACCCCTACTGAGAGATATTTAAAAGACTGAAGTTAGGTGGGGCAATATACCCTGTTCATGCACTGGAAGGCTCTTTATTCGAAATCTCTACTGGACCACAATCTAAAATTTATTCCTTAATGTGAATCATAGTAGCGTTTGAACACCATGTAATAGAAAGTCTTGCCGATGTGCACCAGAGAAGATATTCACAAAAGGATTGTTCACATAAGGGGGGAAACAAACAAACAAAAAAACCTAGCAACAATGCATAGCCAAGGGTATGGATAACATTTTACCAATGTCATGGTGGCATTTATTAAGGAATAAGAAGAAAGAATTGTGGCAACATAAAACAATGTGGATAGATCTGAGAAACAGAATGAAGGAAAATGCAATCAAAAGTGGATAACATAACGTTTGGTAGTTTTATAAACATTTTTATAAACTTCAACAAGAAAACTAGATGCCACATTGTTTAGTAGCATTAAACACATAATAGTAGCATTAAAAACAACAAAGAAAGGATATGGGTAATGTTGAGAGTAGTGGTTAATTCCGGTAGAGAACCTAGGAGATGCATTTAGGAACAAATATCAATATTCCTGCCATTTTATAGTTAATAAGTTTGATAGTGAGTTTATAGCTAATACTTAGGGGCACCTGGCTGGCTTACTTGGAAGAGCATGTGACTCTGGATGTCAGGGCTGTGAGTTCGAGCTCCACGTTGGGGGTAGAGTTTACTGAAAAAAATATATAGTTAGCATTTAATGCTAAACCTTAAAGTTTACCTAGAGGTTATACACATTACTTCCAATCTATCATATATTACCTTGGAAGTGTATTTTGCAGTTTACAGATATTTCTAAGATTGTTCACTCAAATCTATTCCCTTTATGCAAAATTCCAAAAAGCGATGTATTCAGGATCCTAAACCACAACCAATCAGAAGGTAAAAGAAAAAGCTGTTAAGCATGAGCCAAAGTCAAATGCTTAACCAACTGCGCCACCCAAGTGCCCTGTGGAGCGATTTAATATTAAAAGAAATGAGTCAGCAACTTCCAGGCTTTAACACCACCATGGGGTATAGTAATCGAATTCCTTCGGGCAATCATGAGTCATGATGCTCAGAGGGCACGGTTACACTAGCAGAGAAAGAGGTGGAACCTATGGAAAGAAATCTCAACTCAACTTGATCAAGTAAATGTCATCCCCTCAGTGTCTAGAAGGGATGCCCCCTTCAGACTACACAGAGTGATACTGCCTGCTTCACTTGGGTCACCTGCCGGGTTCCTGAAGGCATTTGTATTTTTGATCCACAGATTAGCAACTCTTACAAAGTTAGCAACAGTCTGTTTTGCTGCTATGGAGAGAGAAAAGAGGGCTGTCTGTGGGCAGTGGCATTCGACAGGTGGATGGAGGGAGACGGAGGGGTGTCCCTGAATGGGCAGTGGAATTCGACAGGTGGATGGAGAGAGACGGAGGGGTGTCCCCGAAAGAGAAAGCAGTGTGAGTAAAGTCAAACTCATCACTTCTCATTCTCAACCCCCCACGGTCCTAATGGCTTGTTCTTTATTTGGGACGTTGTCTTTCTGTGTTTCCAATAGCACCACAAGGAGTTAGCACCAGGTTCCCTGGCAGAGTGAACATGTGGCTCAAGTATCTGTGGTGCCTTTTACATCCCTTTTGGCAGCTTTCCTAGTTTCTGACTTTGCATTTATCTCTAGTGTTGGGGAGCATGGGGTATCATCTTTCACCATCTTCCACAGCTGACACTCATCCGGGTGTATTCTGTACAAATTGCCTGGGGCACCAAAATCAAATCTCTTCCTAAATCCTTCCACTGCACCAACCAAAAATTAATTAATTCAACAATTAATGGTGACCACTACGTTTCTATGCCTTCCATGCAATTAAACGCAGCTAGTTATTAACAGGAGAGTAATTGAATTATTCAGCTAAAACAAACCACCCTGAATGGCGAATGACTCATTTATTATTGAGTAATTCTCTCAAGGACTTTCCATAAGGTTTCTGAAAGAATATAGAGACGAGATGTTCTTGAGGGCTCTTTTCCCACACATGGGCAAAATTGCAAAGTTTTGTCATTTATTTATTTATATATTATTTATTTATTATTTTTTACTTTAGGAAGAGAGAGAGCATGCAAGGGAGAGGGACAAAGGGAGAGAAAGAATACTAAGCAGACTCCAGTCCAGCGTGGAGCCCGATGTGGGACTGGATCCCATGACTCTGGGATCATGACCTGAGCTGAAATCAAGAATTGGATGTTCAACCAACTGAGCCACCCAGGTACCCCTTTTTTCCCCCTTAAGTTTATTTATTTATTTTTGAGAGAGAGAGAGAGAGAAAGCATGCATGAGGGGGAGGGGCAGAGAGAGAGGGAAAGAGAGAGAATCTGAAGCAGGCTCCACACTGTCAGCCCAGAGCCTGACATGGGGCTCGACCTCACAAACTGCGATATCAGGTGCCCCAAAGTTTTATCACTTAAACCAGAAAACACTAAATATATTTTTATTGTTTTTATAACATTAGGTTATAATTAGTTAACATTGACTCAATTAGGTAATAGTTACAAGGGTACTTGGCAAATTATACCATGGTATTGTAATACACCACATTCATACAAATAACGTGAATTTCTTTTTTTTTTTCTCACGTGGTACAAACGTACCAATGATCCTGAGTCAGGGGATGTGGGTCTCAGTTCTTGCTTTGCCATTAGGTAGATCATCGAGTTCAGCTACCTTGGTTGGTCTAGACCATTTGTTATTTTTTTGTTCCATCACTAAGCAGAAATACAGTATTCCAGTGTTTAAGAGGTAAATAGGACTCCTTGTCCTGCTACTGACAACCTGTGGGTTGTTAACTTCGTTGGGCCTCAGTTTTTCCTCTCATGAAATGGGAGTCACATTAGGAACATCAACTTTCAAGAGTTCTCGAGATGGCTGAAATGAGATTTGCAAAGCCCTTAACACATGGTCTACCTAGAACATAGTAAACGGTTATAACTTTGTCTTTTATGAACTGAGGGGACTCCTCAAGAAATACATACGTGAAACAAGAGACTTAACTATTTTTTTAATCTTCCATGTTTCTTTAGGTTTGATGATTTTACACCTATCATCTTGATTTTCACCGATTTCTCTCTAAATCTTGTCTAAGACATAGATATGGATGCAAAATAGTAAAGTGTATAAAATGTGTCATGTGACTCTAGAAACAAGATACCGTAGTTGAGGATAACGTTTCAATACTTACACTGTAGAAGAGAGAGGTCTCTAGCATAAATCCCTTTAGATCTTAGCTTAGTTTATTTCAGGCTGAGTCACATTTCTAATGGTCTGGATAAAATGTCTGCTCTAAAATGGCTAGGGCGAGCCTTGTTCCTAAAAAAGCAGGAGTGATATGGCAATGGTACACATAAGTGGTAGCTTTTGCTTCAAAGTGTTTCTAGAGTTTTCATGCCATGAATAAATAATTGAGGTATTGCACATAACTGATCTTCTAACCAAGGTCCTTGTAGGCCATCGGGAAGGGCTTAGCTTTCTTTTCTATTTTCTGTGAGTTTCATATAAATATCATTTTATCACAAATATGGTTTGGGTTACTAAGAGAAAGGATATAGTTCCCTATTTGCCCTGAGAAAACACGGAGTGGAGCCAGAGATGTACATCTGAGAAGAGAAAGCTTCCAGGGGCCTATTAGGGAGTTTCCATCCAGATGCCAAAATTCCTTAAGGGAAACTAACGCGATCTGAGGACGCTCAGCACGCACAGTTTCTTGTTTGGGGTTAGCGAGTGTGCTAAGAGATCATCGAGAGGCATGAAAAATAGGGGTGGAGAGGAATATTGGAGGGTGAAAATAGAGCTCATTCACTGTGTAAACAGGAGGGAGGGGGGGTTGAGGTTCAGGGGCCAGAAGGGGTTGGCAGCCAAAATATTCACAACTTCGCTGCAATCGGGTCCCTTCGCGCAAGTGTGTCGACTCCTCAGTTCCCTCTGTTACTTGGAACTCGTTAACATTGACAAAATTTACGTCATACGCTGGAATCAAAACAGGGTTCTGCACATTTGTCTAAAGGCTGCTCAACATAATCCCTGCTTGTTTGCGCATAGTCCATAAAGAAGTCAATACAGCCCTGTAATTTATTGAGATGTCAACTCCACAAACGTGGTTGGAGCCTGGAAAGCCAGGCTCCAGCCCCTCTCTCTCTCTCTCTCTCTCGCTCGCGTTTTTTAAAGATGCATTGACCTCATGCAGGGAACACTTCAAGGAGTTTTGTCTGGATGATCAATACATTTCTATATTTATAAGCCTAATCAGAGCCCATCTGCTTTTCTGCTCAAGTGCTGCTCAATGAGAGAGTCACAGAATCAAAATTATAAACTTTATTGCATCGATTTTTTTGTTCTACTTGCTAGTCAGACCACAAAAATAATTAAATATCTTCGTTTTAATAACTACAACTTGACACAAAATCATTTCTTTGGGAAATATCTCCCTCACGCCAGGACTATGGCATCTGAAACTCCCCATCCTGCCATTTCTCATTCTAATTATTAGACTTGAACAGGCCCGAGACTTGTTTTAAATGCTCTTGTCTCAAAACTTAACAGCTGTTCCCCGGGCCATATATAGAAAACCAGTCAGCTGCCTCGAAGTGACCTGGACGGTGCAGTCACTGAGAGCCAGACCTCCACCAGAGAGACTCTAGCTTCACATTATAAATCCTGCAGGGTCATCTATAAATACGTGCATTTCACCACGTTTCACCTGCTGTTGTTTTGCTGAGCCAAGGGCCTGCCGCCCTTATTCATGTAGCAGCAAGCACCTTTGGAACTTTAAACCACATTTTTTTTCCTCGCGAAGTGGGGAGAGCAGAGGTAGTGAAGGTTTAACTGGCTCCATCAAAGCGCGGGTGGGCAGTTCAGAAAAGAGAAAAATGAGGATGGCCAGCGTGGAGGAAACGTAACAAGAGATGGCGTCTAGCAATGCAGAGGACAGGCCGCCCGCCCTTTAATTTGCTGATGTGTTGAACCGAGACTTCGTTGTATAGAGCACGGCTAATGATTTCACTTCCCACGGGCCCGTGCAAGTTTATGACGTCGTTTATAGAAAGGATTGGGGGGGTGGGGGTGGGGCACGTACCCAGATCAATTCTACCACTGCCTCCGCTGCTGGGCATTTTTTCTATCCAGGCAGTTTTTCCATTTAAGGAGATGAATTAGATCTGAAGACACCTAAATGCTTAGCATTTTCACTCTATGAGTATGCTCTCAGGCTAATTTAGGCCATATGGTGTCTTCACTTTGGCAATAAATATGCCCTTCCTGACTTTTGGGCCTTCTCAGCTATGGGATTTCTGAATTACAACCTGCACGTCTACCTGGCCTTCCTAAACTCTTCAAAGGCACATTCGTTTTCTCATGGCCAAATTACCAGACTGGAAAATCAGAAAAGTAGGTGTTAAAACTCAGTGTCTTGATTTTCATCTTTAGTAGGCCAAAAAAGTCCTGTGTGCTTTATGATTTCATTGAAGCATCTTTCTCATTTTAGTGGAAATGGCAAAGCAGCTGTTTCCATCTCAAAATTTTCAAAGATTTCCCTCCATATTTTTCTAGTGGACATTCTTTGTGTCTTACGTTACACCGACACGTAAAAATTGTTTTTTAGTACCATATATGAAATTGTAAGCAAACTTACGAATGGCAACCAACCTCATAAAGCTAGAAATTAAGTGTCAACTTTCCAGATGCTGAAAAATATCTCATTCATTTTTCTTTAGCGAATGCCTGTGTTTTTTGCAAAAATCTTCCCCCACAGTCAGTCTTCGAGGCTGTAAGATGACAAAATAAAGTAAAATCCAATAATGGCATACCACAGCAGTGAATTTCCAGTAAATGTAGCTAAAACTCTAATTAGGAGGACCCGGCTATATCTAGCTAGCTTAGATTTTGAAGCTTCCTATGCAACAGCATCGTCACAAATGAAGGACATTATTTCAGACAGGTGGTTTTTTGAAGCAAACACTCAAGATGTGGCACTGTGTGAACATGAATGGCTACACAGTTGGGACCTTGGAAGTAATGAGGGGTCTGGATGGTCATTTAGGCCAAAATATACATTTTATTTTCTCTACATACTCTTCACTACTGCAGTGCTTGATTAGCCTATAAGAGGATAGATTCATCTGCCATCTTCTAATGCAGAGCACTTCATATTGAGATCACTTTCAATGTTCTACATAACACCAATCTAGGATCTACCTCATGGCACTGAGTTATTGGTCCCAGGCACCACACAAACTTCTTGGAGCTAAGTTTACTTCAGTTTCTTGTGAGCAGAAAAACATACTTGCCTCGATTTCGTACGTACGTCCCTTAGGTTTCAGACTCAGAAGAATCGTTGAGTTTAGAGAAATACATGTGTGAAGGGGATATACACAGCAGTGGGAGTTGGGGGTCCCCTAAATTAACGAGTTCTCAAAGATAAAGTGTCTCATGGGAATGCAAAATGTCATACTGTCACACAGGAGAATGCTATGTGAGGCAGAAATAAGTACATTTGTATCACTTAATCATCCTGTACATGATACATTTTTATCTTAGAAATTTCAAATAGCTTCACTAGGCAAACTGTCTCCATACTTTGTCAGTTTCAATGCTGTTGTAATTTGATGTGTCAATTGCTGGGATGAATCCACATATCCATCTACTCTGTTTGTATCTACTCTTTCATATACATACACAGACGCACGTGAATATATATAAAGAAAACCATACGTACATACACACACACACACACAAACACACACACGTGATATGAAAAAAACAGTAATTCCAGTATTTCTTTTAAAAGTGCAGAGTCCAATGCAGAGCTTGAATTGACAACCCTAATATCAAGACCTGAGCTGAGATCAAGAGTTGGATGACCGATTGAGTCACCCAGGAGCCCTTCATTTTATTTTTTAGTTTATTTATTTTTGAGAGAGAGAGAGAGAGAGAGAGAGAGAGAGAGAGAGAGAGAGACAGGGAGGGAGGGAGGGAGAATATGTGAGGGGAGGGGGAGAGAAAGAGAGAGACAGAGAATCCAAAGTAGACTCCTGGCTCTGAGCTCTGAACTGTCAGCACAGAACCCGATGCGAGGCTTGAACTCAGGGACCATGAGATCATGACCTGACCTGAAGTTGGACACTCAACCGACTGAGCCACCCAGGCGTCCCTAATATTTCTAAGAGTAGAGTTTTTCTAGAAAGAGTGTATATATTATACATAATACCTAACACTGGAATAGTGGAATAATACTTTTTCTTTCAGCTGAAAATGTAGCATATATCATTCTCCGTGTTCAAAATCCTTAGTCAACTCTTAATATGTAATTGATGGTTAAATCTTAATTGTATTATTTATCATTTTCGTCTGACCTCTTCTGTATTAGAAGATGTTCCTATAAGCTGCTGTAACAATGAGAACAAAGACGATAGCAGCTCAAATACGATCTAAGTATATTTCTCTTTTATGTTAGCAGTATGGCCAGCTGAGTCTGGAAGGAGGACTCTGCTTCATGAGGTCATTCAGGGCCCAGGCTCCTTCTATCTTGTTACTCTGTCATAACCTACAGTATATTGCCCTTATCCACATGATATCGACTGTCTCAACAGTACCACATCTCCACTCTTAATTCCAAGGATGGAAAAGGAAAGAAGTGGAGTGCATGGTGTTTTATTTTCAGGGGCATGACCTAGGAACTGAGCACATCAATTTTATTCACATACCATGGTGTTTCAGTACACACAGCGACATGTGAACCACATTTCATCCGATGGCCACATCCAGCTGTGGTGTTCGCTAGGAAAAGAAGTTTCTCCTCTGTGGGCCATTGAGTCAGCAAAAGCTGGTGGTGTGAGTGAAGGAAGAAAGGGAGTTTTATTATTTAAATCAAAAGGAGATCATTGTAATGGGGAGAGTTCACAAGCTCTTCCTTTATTCCTGTGGAACAATTAGATTAATTCTAATTTAGTATACTCTTGATAACCGTCCTAAAGCCAGAATTTGTCTCTTTGATTAAAGCACTAATTATATCCAAACCACAATAGAAAATTTAAGATCATGACAAGAACTTTTTTTTTTTAAACAAGAAAAAAAATTCCATGCTGAAATGAATTATTTTGACCAAACTTTTGTGTACATCTGTCGTCTGTTAATGGTTTCCTTAGGACAAAACTTCAGAAGCGCAATTGATGTGTCAAAGAGAACGTGCTGTTTAGGCCTTTGGTATATGTTACCAAAATTTCCTCAAAAACTTCGTATGAATTTATACTCCAATCAAAAATGCACTAGGATGTGTTTGTTTCGATCTCTTTGTAAAGAATTTTATTGAGGTATAATTTATATGCTATAAAAGTCACCCATTGACATTTATATTTTCAATGACTTTTCGTAGATTTATGCAGTTATGTAACCATCATCGTAATAGTAGAACATTTCCATCACCCTGAAAGATTCACTGCTGGCCATTTGCAGTCAACACTAGCTCACACCCCCAATCCTGGGCAAACATTGCTTTCTGTCTCTTAGAGAGTTGCCCTTTTTAGAAATTTCATATGAATGGAATCATCCAATACCTAGTTTTGTGTGTCTGGTTTCTTTCACTATTGTATAATGTTTTTGAGACCTATCTCTGTCATAGCATGTCTGCAATCTGTTCATTACTATTGCTAAATAGCGTTCCATTGTATAAATATGATGCATTTGCTTACCACTTCACCAGCTGATGGGTATTTGCATTGCTACCAGTTTTTTTTTTTTTTTTTTGGCAATCATGAATAATAAACATCTATGAACATTTTTGGTTTGGTCTTTGCGTGGACAGAGGTTTTGACTGTTCCTCTCAATCTTGGTAGAACCACATCAATACCCAGTTTCAAATGTGAGAACACGCACACTCGCCTGTGATATGGAAAGAAAACCCAGTGACTCCAATATTTCTAAGAGTAATGGATTCTTTTGAGAAAGGGTGTTTATTCAAAGTGACAGTTCACCTTCCAAAGCCATTTCTCTACCATACATTTTTCCTGATTTTGTGCTCAGAAGAGGGAAATCTATTGTTCAGATGGAGAAGAGATGGCATCATCTTTCCTAAATTCTGGGCACACACTCCATCATTCAACAATGTGTAAGGAAACATCATATGCTGATTTATATGCACAACTTGTGGTTTGTTTTTTTTTTTTATATTTAAAGTTCATATAACCATCCAACAAATGTTGATTAGTTATCTACAATGTACCAGACGCTATGGTCAGAACTAAAGGAACAAAACAGAACAGAATATGGCCCTTGCCTACGTGAAGCTTTACAAATGAAGGAGACAATTACAGTACACCGCTATTTATAAAAGGATACTTACTATTTACAACACACACACAAAACACACACAAAACTAGTTTTAAAACTCTACATCTACAGTGAAAAAAAAAATTCAACTTTCAGAGATCTGGAAACCATTGCCAGAAGAAGGAATATCCAAGCTGAGACCCAAAGAAAGGGAGAGTAATCTGAGGAAGACGATGCAAAAACCAGTGGGACAATGAACGGGAGGGAATAACTTATGCAAAGGCCTTGAGTACTGAGAACACAGTTTCTTTGGAGAAATATAGGTAATTTTAATGAGCTAAGCAGAGCTTCTCAGAGGGCAGTAACAACAGAAGAGCTGGAGCAAAATCATGAAAGGATTCGTAAACCACATCAAAGGATTCGTAAGCCATAACTGAAGCCCCGTAAGCTACATCTACTTTTACTCAACTCACCAGTGTCCTCTATGTTCATCTCCATTCACATCATCAGGCTCAGCTAAAGCCTAAGGAAACTATTCCTGGGCCTTGAAACTGTGAAGGTTCATGATCTAGGGAATCACTGGTTCACAGTACCCTGAAAACTTTCTTTAGAACTCAAGAGAGTTAGACATAAATAGCGTGTCTGCCTCCCCTGTGAGTATGTAAAATCTTGAAGGCAGTGTATTGCCTGTGCTGGGTCTACCCCCAATGTCAGCAACATCCCATGTGATCACTTGATTATAGAAAGCCTCTTAATAATAAGTATGTGTTGAATCAGTAAAGGATGGATTTGCTGTTTATCATATAGATATTGAACAGGTCCTGATGACTTTCAGGCATATTTTTGCATTGTGGAGGTCACTGTTTTGTGGAGAATGGCCTGAAGAGAGATGGGAAGACTGGATACAGGAGGACAAGGTAATAAGAGGGACTAGTTGTTCAGAACCAGACAATGTCCTTGAGTGCTTCATGTTTAATATACCTCTTAATTATTATAGCTCTGTAAAGTAGATCCTGTCGGTAATCTCCTTTATGTCAGAAACTAAGACTCAGAGTAGTAAAGAAATTGCCTAAAATCACATAGTTATTATGTAAGCGGTCAAGCCAGGATTCAGATCCTGGAACACTGATTCTACACATTATACTCTTAATTACTATGTTCTACTGCCTCTAATAACTCAGATCAATAGTGAACTAGACCTGAGTTAAGAGATCTTTCCTTTGAAAGTTCTAGACACACAGAAAAAAGCAAAACTTCTGCACTGATAGAGAACATGGTGGATTCAAGTCTCAAAACACAGAGCTGGCTACCTTGGGAGCCCACAAAGTGTCACAAGAACTAGAGTATGATCAGGCTGAAAAGGAGACAAGACAGAATGCGTAGGCTCCTTCCTGTGAATCAGGGTCAAGAGTCAGTCTTCATCTCCAGTGGGAACCTAACGAGGGATTTTTAGCACGACAGTTTAACAACCCAATGTGAAGTTGAACAAGACCACTGTGAATGAAAATTGGTGAAAGGATTTGGGGGGCAGTAGGAGAAAATGGCACCAGTAAAGATACACAGATCAGTTAGAAGTTGTTCCAATTATCCGGGAAAAGAATGGTGACATCCTGGACAGTAATTGTGGTGGTATAGGTGGAAATAAGTGGATAGATCTGAAAATATTTAGAGGAAATATTTAGATACAAATAGCAATAGGTCACTGTGAAGAGTAGGAGATGTATTTGACTACCCAATAATGCGTATCTCAGAAAACAAGACCATTTCTATTTTTGTTATTAAAACATGTGCTTAATGTTTATTTTTTTAGAGAGAGTGAGACAGAGCAGGGGTGGGAGAGGGGCAGCGAGAGAGAGGGAGACAGAGAATCCGAAGCAGGCTCCGGGCTTTCAGCTGTCAGCACAGAGCCCAACGTGGGGCTTGAACCCACGAACCACAAGATCATGACCTGAGCCAAAGTCAGATGCTGAACCAAGTGACCCACCTAGGTGCCCCAAACCATTTCTATTTTTTATGCAAGAGAGGGAGAATGCTTTGGTACAGAGGCAAGCAAGAATGTTACAGTAGATGATTGAAATTGTGTTGGATTTTATTTACTCTGTGAAACAGAGAACAGGTCATCTGCTGACAGTGAAGGAAAGATAAGGTTCAAGGTAAATCAGAAGGGTCAAGAACAGGAATACAATTGTCTTATAATGTGTTTAACACACACATAACCTGCTTTATGATGATGGGGTAAGAAAATAACAGATATATCCTAAAGGATAAACCATTCTACATGCCATTCTTGGAGGAATGTTTATATGCATATTTTGCACTAAATTTCAAATAATAAAGTGACAATAAAAATGCCAACAGAGCTTTGATATTAGATCCAGAAAAATGAAACCTAAATTCACATGGAAAGTTAAAGATGCAAAACAAAAAAGTACTTTATTGGATTTTAAAACATATTATAAAGCAATAGTAAATAAAGTATGAATAGAGTAAAAGAGAACAAAGAGTACAGAAGAGGTTATATAGATGCATTTATATGTTAATACATATGTATGTGAATTTAATATATGTTTGAGAGCAATTTTTCCAGGAAATGGTGAAAAATAATTGTTTGGTAAATTTTTTTTTTAGCATGGTTAATAGTGACTTTGGAAAATGAATATATTGAACCACTCTTTTACCCCTTACTCTGAAATAAATCCAGAATGAATGACAAATATAAATGCATGCAAAAATTGTATGTGGACCCAAAATAAAGAAAATTAGAAATATTTTGGAGAATGGATGATTTTCTAAGTATGATATAAAACCCAAACGGCATAAAAGTTTAATCAATTTGATCATGTAAAACTAAAAAATACCTGAGCGGCAAAATAAAACCATAAAATATATCAAAAGAAAACCAGTAAAACTGAGAAAAAAAAATATCATACAGGGACGCCTGGCTGCCTTACTCAGTAGAACATGCCGCCTTCGATCTTGGGGTATAGAGCTCATACCCCATGTTGAGTATAGAGCTTACTTAAAAAACAAAACAAAAACAAAAACAAAATAACGTACATATTATCATTGGATATTAAAGGTTAATATATAAAAAGCTACATGAAAATAATACATCCAAAATATAATAAGCAGTGCACAAAAATGGATAAAGGACACTGAACAGACTTCTACTTAAAACATTAATAATTATGAAATATAAGAAAAGGTATATGATGTCACTCATACACATCATAATGGAAATGAATTTAAAATTACATTATGTGTTTACAAGTAAGATTGTATCAGAAAATGGACACATCTATTGTTTTTTTTTTTAATTTTTTTAACGTTTATTCATTTTTGAGAGACAGAGACAGAGAATAAGCGGGGAAGGGGCAGAGAGAGGGAGACACAGAATCTGAAGCAGGCTCCCGGCTCTGAGCTGTCAGCACAGAGCCCGACGCGGGACTCAAACTCACAAACTGCAAGATCCTGACCTGGGCCAAAGTCAGATGCTCAACCGACTGAGCCACCCAGGCGCCTCTGGAAACATCTATTATTGATGAGAATTTAATTTAATATGCAATTTCAATGGAGAGGAATTTGGCAATGTCGTAATTTTAAGTGTATATATTCTACCTTTTAGGTTTAATTTTAAAACACGTTTTTGCGCTTGAATACACATACACACCCATAATACATAAATATGTTCATTGTGGCGCGTTATAACAGTTTTGTTTTGTTATGTAGTAAAACACTGGAAACAAGCTAAGTGTCCATCATCAGATAACTGGCTAAAAATTTATGGCATATTTCCACAGTAGAATACTAAAAAGCTACTTTAACACTGAGACAGATACCAAAAAAGCTGCAAGGGTTTTCAAGTGAAATCATCTTGCATATATTGTCTTCTCATATGTGTAATGATTTTGTCCACACCTATCATCTATCTGTATCTATCTATCTATCTATCTATCTATCTATCTATCTATCATCTTTGTAAATGAATGAGTCATTTCTGGAAATGAATACAAAAAAAATTGTTAGTGTTTACTGCCAGGGGAAAAAAATGAATACTTGAGAGATAGAGGTAGAAGACAGAATTCCATTTCCTTACAAACTTTATTCTATTTTTAAAATACGTTGGGCCAATTATCAAAGCTGACTTTGCTCTTTGGAAGACATTTTAACAATAAGCAAATCCCAAATCCAAAACATGAAATTGTAAATATTCAGCTGCAAAACTTGTGCACATAGCAGGATGTTTGGCTGCCAACGAGGCAGTGTCAGTTAAGGTGCAGAGCACAGGGTTTTGAATCATTGTTTTGATAAGATACCTGCAGAAAAAAAGAGGGTGCAATTAAGTTAGAATAATTTAAAAATGTTTAATGAAGAGGTACTTTATAAAGCTGTTGTCAAGATGGAATATCTTAGTATCAGTGAAGTACTCGATAGTTAGAAAGAGAAGGCCTAAGTTACCTCCCTCAGGTTACAAGGGGAAGGGGAGAAAGTGTTGTCAGAAAATGGAGACAGGGGACTGCATGGAGAAGGCCCATCATTAGGAGGTAAAACCATTTATCAAGTAGCACAGCAAAACCACAGCAACTGTTCAGGGAGGGAGCTGGGAGAATAACCTCCTCACTTTCTTCCTTCCTTCTGGCCTCTTATTAGGGTTTCCTGTCAACTAAGGCAGGACAAAGAAGTTCACTGATACAGCTAGCCTCCTGTGGCACCAAGAAGGACAGAGAGAAATGGAGAGTGAATCCAGAAAGGTAAGTGGATGATAATCTGCACAAAAGTAAAAATGGTTAGGGTCCAAATGAGAGACAGCAACCTCATGAGTCATTTGAACAAGAAATGTGATATAAAGAAGTGTTAACCAGCTAAAATGTGGTTAACTACTAAAGTGAGTAAAAGAAGATTCTACAGGGTACAGAAATAGCTAAAGCAAAGGTTAGAAGATACACTTGCAATGAACAAGCAGAATTTGTAAATAGACAATACCATTTACATTAGCACCCCCAAAATTGGAATACTTAGGTATAAATCTAACAAGATATGTATAAGATCTATATGAAGAAACCAAAAAATTCAACTAGTGAAATAGAGAACAAACAACTAAGTAAGTGGAGAAAGAGTCCATGTTCATGGATAGGAAGACACAGCTTTGTCAGGACGTCAGTCCTTGGCAACATGATCTACAGATTCTATGCCACCAATCAAAATTCCATCGAGCTATTTTGTGGATATTAACATAAGGATTTTAAAGTTATACAGAAAAACCAAAGATTCAGAATAGCCAACACAATACGGAAGGAGAGAGAAGCACAAAGTTGGAGGGCTGATAACTTTACAAATTTAAGACTTACTATAAAGTTAGAGTCATCAAGACAGTGTGCTATGGGCAAGAAAAAAGACAAATAGCTCATGGGACAGAATAGTCCGGATACAGACCCACGTAAACACAGACAATAGATCTTTGACAAAGAAACAAAGGAAATACAATGAAGCAAAGATTCTCTCTTTTTAAACAAATGGTCGTGGAATAACTGGACATCCACATTTGAAAACATGGATGTTCAGATTCTTCACCTTTCACAAAAATGAACTCCACATGGATGATAGACCTAGAAGTAAAACATAAAAATATAGAACACTTGGAAAAAATAATACAGGAGAAGAATTACCGAGTATCCGTGGGTCTAGTGAGGAGGTCTTCCATACAAGGCCGGAAACACAATCCAGAAAAGAAATCATTGAAAAGCTAAACATCATTAACGTTACCAAAAACTTCCACCGTGTGAAAGATAACATTAAGAGAACGAGTCGACAAGCCACAGACGGGGAGAAACTATGTGCAAAAGATGTATCTGGTGAACGATTGTTGCCCAAAATAAAGAGCTAGGAAAACTCAGCAATAAGGAAACACCCGAATTAAGATAGGAGCTAAACATCTTGTAAGACTTCTCACCAAAAAAGATCTACTAATGGCAAATAAGCATATGAAAAGAGGCTTCACTTCATTTGTCATTAGGGAGATGCAAATTAATGCAATGATGAGCTACCCCTATGTACCTAGGAGAATGGCCACAGTCTGAAACAGGGACAATACCAAATGTGGAGATGACAGGGAACAACAAGAACTCTCTTTGCTGGTGGGAGGGCAAAGTGCTACGGTCACATTAGAAGGCAGTTTGGTGGTCTCTTACAGAGAAATGCACAACCTTGCCACATGATCCAATAACCATGCTCCGTGGGCATTACTCAAAGGGGTTTAAAACTTACATTCTGAGGAAAAAAAAACTGCATGTAGTTGGGGTGTGTGTGTGTGTGTGTGTGTACGCACACACACACACACACACACACACACATATATATATGACAGCTTTTTCCATAAATATGACAGCCTTCTCCATAATTGCCACCACTTGGAAGCAACCAAGGTGTCCTTCAGCAGGTGAATGGATAAACTGTTATACATCCAGACAATGGAATATTTGTCACTACTAAAAAAAAAAAAAAAAAAAAAAAAAAAAAAAAAAAAAAAAGGAAAAAAAAAGATCTAACAAGCTATGAAAACACATGGAAGAATCTTACATGCATATTGCTATGGCATACGAAGTAAAAGAAGCCTGTTTGAAATGGCTCCATATAACAACACTAGGACATTCTGGAAAATGTAAAACTATAGAGACAGTTCAAAGATCAGTGATTGCTGGGTTGGAGGGGATGAATAGGCAGAGCACAGAGGACTTTTAGGGCACTGAAAATATTCCGTATGATATTATAATGATGGATACATGCCCCTATACGTGTATCCAAATCCAGAGGATGCAAACCAAGGATGAACTCTAATGTCAGCTGTGGACTTTGGGTGATTATGATGTGGCAGTGTAGACTCATGAAATGTAACAAATGCACTGCCTCGGTGACTGATGTTGATAGTGAGGGAGACTACGGGTGGTGGGGGGGCAGAGGCTATATGGGAAATCTCTGTACCTTCCTATCAATTTTGTTGTGAAACTAAAACCTAAAAAAAACCCAAAAAACAAAAAAATAATTAAGAGTCAGGCCCAAGCAGTCTGACCTGCCCAAAGGCCTCCAGAAAAAAATGGTAAAAGTTGAAGAGACATACTTAATTCATTGTAGGGGGAGATCAGTTAGTATGTCTGATATGTACAGGACATATATACTATAGAAAACTAGACAGGTGATGAAAGTTTAAATAAATAATCCAAGCAGTAACATGAATAAATGAATGCATGAATGAATGAATAAACAAATGAATGAACAAACAATTCTAAGCGCCCAAGGCTGACATTCAGGCTTCTTTGAGAAAGTGTGGCTGCCATGGGAACAAGAAGTTTGTCTAGAGCAAATAGATTTTTACAGACCACATGGGCCCGAGCAGGTCCATGAGGGCACAGAAGGTGGGTACTACCTTCCTGTAGCAGCTCCTACACCAAAAATGACACACTGAAGTAGAAAGGGAATCCCACCCTTGTGGCATCCCTCCCACGGCCTAAATTGACAGAGCTTAACATTTAGCCAGATGGCAAAGAAGAAATGTATACAAGGGTCCAGCAACCGTGTCAGAAGCATGGGAAAGAAGGTGGATTTGAATGTGAGAGGTAATAAATTGATAACTTGCATGCGTAGAATGACCCTCATACAAAAAATTTACCAACTATCCTTGAATTACGGAGAGCCACATAAACATTTTGTAAACATTATCTCACTTATTTCTCCTGAAAACAGTGTAATTGCGATTGTTGTACACATTTTAAAGATGAATTAAAAAAATAGTACCCTGCTAGTGTTCTGGTGAAAATTCAGAGATGTTGTACCTAAAATGCACAACAGGCTACCTAGAATATACATGATCAATGAGTGGGGAAGGGAGGAGCCAAGAGAGGGATGGAGACAAAAATGGAAATCACATTATCCAATTTCGTATTTGTATGTTTTACTTTAATTTTTTATATTTGTTCATAAGTTATCTTTAATTGCCTATGCGTCAAGGTGACAAATTCAGACCAATTCTTTACATAAGACCCACAGGTATTAGGGGCCAGAGAGAGATGATACAATGGAGGCCCAAAGGCAATGTAATAATATGTTTAAAGTGCCATATATATATCTATATATATCTATATATATATAGATACACACACATACACAATAAATATATATATATATTTACATATACACACACACACACACACAAATATATATATATATTTGGATTCAATGAAACTGTATTCAATGAAAGTGTCTTTCAAAAATGAAACTAAAATAAAGACATACTTCAAGAAATATTTATGGAATTTGTGACAAGACTTGCTCCCTAAGAAAATTAAAGGAAAATAGTGCAAGATGAAAACTCAGATTTAATACAGGAAATATAGAGTATCAGAAATGGTAAATGTGTGGATATTCTTATTTTAATTACTTTGAAAAAACACTTACCATATAAAACAAAAACTGTAATGTGAGGCTTGAGGTTTATAAAACCCCCTGAGGAAAAAACATGAGGGGAAAATATATTGTCACAACTTTCTTACATTTTCAATGAAATGCAACAATATTTACTCTAAGCAGAGTTACAAGATACTAATCTTAGTATTCTAAGTCCCAGAGCAGCATTATATGCAGAATAATAAATTAAGAGCTAAAAAATTAAAATTGAATAGCAGAAATTATTCAAGCAAAATACAAGATGGCAGGAAAGAAGTAACCAAGGAACAGAACCAGAATGAACAAATATCAAGCAATTTCAAAATAGTAGACCCAAACCAAAGTATATCAAAAATTATATTAAGAAAAAAGTCCTCAAATTAAAAGGCAGATATTGTCAGAATGGACCTAAGAGTAAGCAACAACTATACATTTCTAGAAGAAATATATTTTCCACAAGTTAAATTTAAAGACCCAGATAAGCTGAAAGTAAAATCATCAGGGAACAAAACCCCACTATTCATTCACTAAATATATGAAATCTCACGTGAAGAAATTTTTCATTAAAGAAAAGGTAGGTTTAAAGCCAATAAATATTATTGGAGATAAACACGGCAATTTGGGAATGCCACAAAAGTAAGTTTATCACGAAGATCGCAACTATTAATGCACGTGCGCTTAATGATACAGCTTCAGGACACATAAAGCAAAATTTGGTAATATTACAGAGAAAGAAAGACAAATGAACAATCACCCTGGAAATTTCAGTTACTGACAGAATGTAAGAATATATCCTGTTTGAACCACAATATCAATCACTTTGACCTAATGGATTTTTATCAAATGCCCACACTCAACAACTACAGATTAGATATTCTTTTCAAGTGCACATGAAACATTCATCACGTTAGACCACATGCAAGGCCATAAAAATAAATGCCAATACATTTCAAATGATGAAAATATTATAATGTTCTCAGACCAAAATAAAGTTAAATTGGAAATCAGTCATGATATGTTATTTAAAAATTTTCTAATACTTAAAATTTCAATAGCAGACTTCTTAAAAAACTCATAAATCAGAATAAAGTCATTCCAAAAGGAATGATAATAAAAATATAGAGGGTGCAGCTACAACCAAACTTACAAAGAAAATTATGACCTTAAATGCTTAAGTTTCTCCTGAGTAAGCAGAGAAAAGAGAGCAAATTAATCTCAAAGTAAATATAAAGAAAATAATGATAAAAGTAGAAATCAATAAAATGAAAACGCACACAAGAAGAATATTAACAAAGCTAAAAATCAGTTCTTTGGGAAGATTAATAAAATTAATAGGCTTCTAGCAAAATTGAACTGATAAAAGCAAGTAAAAATGCAAATTGCCAATATCGGGTATTAAAGGACACATATTAGTTAGATCATTAATTAAAAGAATAATAAGAGTATTATGAATAATTTATGCTAATGAATATGATAGCTTATAGAAAATGCAAAAAATGTCCTTGAAAACACAATTAATAAAAACTGATACTAGAGGGAATACAAAACTGAAATAGCAACTAAATGAAATTGCATTTCCATGTAGAAAACTCTTGAACTAGATGGCGGCACAATCTCACACTACATTTTCAGAAACTAGAAAAGGAAGTAACAGTCGTTAGCTGATTTCCTAAGGCTAGTATAAACTTAACTTCAGAGTCTGACAAGGACATTATCCCTCATGAACAGTGACTCAAAAACTCTTAGTAAATATTAGCAAATTGAGCCAAACGATATGTAAAGGAGGTAATACATCACTAAAAAGTGAGTTGTATTCCAGGAAAGCAAGGGTGGCCCACCTTTCCACAATCAATCCCTATTATTCACTATGTTGACAGAATACAAGGAAATGACATCATCTGACCATCTCAAAAAATGCTGAACAAATAATCTGATAAAATTCAATACCTATGCTATTAGTTCTGCTTTAAGATCTTTTTCTCAGAAGTTACTATGAGAAACAGCTAAAAAAATAAATAAATAAAATGAAAGAGGACAGTGATTTTTCCAAACTCATCATTGTTTTCCTATTGAGTTTACCCAGTTTTTTTTTTCAATGTGGTTTATTGTATTTTTCAGAGTTAGGGTTGTCCATAGTTCTATTCTCTCTAAAATTTTAAGAGTATTGGAGCTTACTCCTCAGAGCAAGGTTTTGATGGTTCCTTCAAAGGTTGTGTCTAGTAATCCCACCAGTTGGGTAACCTTGGTTTGGGCATCTTTTGAATTTTTTTTTTTTTACCCCCTGAGAGTCTTGGCATGTTTTGTGGTCTAGTAACTTTGAATTGGATCTTGGACATCTTGAAGTGTTCTTTGACCCTGTTTCCCATGTGTTCCATCCAAGGTCCATTCTGATGTTCTCAAAGATTTTGGTGTGCTGTTGAGGGTCAGACTCTTGTATGTGCAGTTTGCATGGAGCCCAAGAGTTCCTATCTCATCAACTTTTGGGGTTCAGCTTCTTGAGGTGCCTACTCTCTGCGATCTTCCCAATACTCTCTGGCTCTCCAAGTGCCCCTTTCTGACCATCTACCTAGAGAAGGAGGACTTTACTTTCCTTGCTCTGATGCAAACTTCCAGTAACTATGCCTGCTTCTGAGGCCAAGGGATAGAAGGAGGATTGATGAAGTTATCGCTCCATCACCACCAACCTTCAGTAGACCATTCATCTGGTCAGGGGAGTCTCGTCCCTCTGAGTTTTAGCTGCTTGCCTGGCTACAACAGTCATTGCTGCCATAATAGAATTATTGCCTTAAAACTGAGGATGGTCTGGGGGCTGGGGCAGGGGAAATAAAATATACGGACAACTTTTTCCCATTTTCTCTCTTCATAAGGCTCTCTTGATGGCAAGACCAGCAAGAAAGGGCTTCTCTTAGAGCTCTTTGTGTCTGCACTCTGTGCACAATTCCAGAATTCAGGTTCCTTTTGTATCCAGGATGGGAGATATGGTAAGAAAACAAAAACAAAAGCAAACAAAACAGAAACAGGAAACTCACCACCAGAGCAATCCCACTTGAAACTCTGGTTTCCTCTCCCCTTTTGCCTGCTATTATTTATTTTTCAAAAGTCTTCAGGAAGCCATCCCACACATTCTATACAGGGGAAAGACGTGACCTACGGAACATTGGATGTGCTTTTCCCATCTTAAAAGCAAACACATCTCGTAGCCATATTCCAAAACAAAATCAATACATTTCAAAGTTTCAGATGGTAAAAAAAAAATTGTATTAAGATTTAAAATTTCTACAGGTGGTCTTGTTTACCATTATGTTTGATTTCCAAGATGTATATATTTTGTATTTATATACTTTTTTATTAAAATTATGCTTTTTGAGTATTAATCAAGTGAAGCATCTAATTAGGGTTAAGTAATCTCTCTCTCTCTCTCTCTCTCTCTCTCCCTCTCTCTCTCTCTCTCTCTGGATAAGAAAGCTCCACATTAGACTCTGATCAGGACTCATTTATTTTGCTGTGATAGTTTAGTCACTCAATATTTTAGGCTTAAATTTTGGAGATACCTGAAAGAGTTCTCTTTGCCTTTTATAGCAGGTATTTTTGAAGCAGGTTGAATTCCATCAAATGCCATTGGAAATATATTGGTATAAAAGTGGCAGACATGAACTCTGAGACAGAGATAAGGAATGTGAGAACCTTAAGCTTTTTGAGTTCCTCTGGTCACCATCCTGTCTTTCACCATAGAGATCAGCAGTGAAAAGCTTGACTGGAAAGTTCTGGAGTGAATTTCATCCGGGGCAGCTATGTGGGTGGGGTTGAGGTTGTGTGTCTGGATAGGTTTTGTCTATCAGTGCTGCAAAACTCAGCTCAGAACTTCCTGAAAGGCAAGTGGGCATGATGGCAAACTGTGATGAAATAGAAATCAAGCTGAGCATTTGTAGCAAGAAAAGGAGAGAAACTAGAGACAGCTTGACAAGAAGGCCTGGGGCTTACCAGGTAGAAAGATCTCTATGAGGTTCACTCACCAGTCAATGGTCTAGAAATATATGGTCCTTTCTTAAAATATCTAATTCCATGGGGCACCTGGGTGGCTCAGTCGGTTAAGCACCCGATTTTGGCTCAGGTCATGATCTCACTATTTGTGAGTTCGAGCCCCACATTGGGCTCTGTGCTGACAGCTCAGAGCCTGGAGCCTGCTTCAGATTCTGTGTCTCCTTCACTTTCTTCCCCTCCCCCACTCATGCTCTGTCTCTTTCTCTCAAAAATAAACATTAATTTTTTTTTTTAGTTTAACTTCATGGTACTAAAAAATAAGACACTTTAGCATATAGAAGAACAGAAAATAGGAGGAAAAATCACTTGCTTTTCACTTCACTGGTTTAAAAGTTAACTTATTTTAAACTAACATTATAACACTAGGTTTCTTCTACCTTCTTATTTTAGCTCAAGCATGGTTCTTCCGATGAAAGCTAAAGCCATACAAAATCAAGGGTGGTTTTGACTTTCATAAAACACTAATATATTTTACTTGCAAAGTCAGCGTTTAAAATGACACCTGAAACCACTCTATCAGCTTATTGGCTAATTTTAGAGAAAGACACGAAGATCCTTGTTTCTTTCTGAAAAGCCTTCAGTCTGGAGAGTAAACTCATATTTTGGTTTTTTAGAGGAGGGCTTTCTTTCTTTCTGTACAATGAACACAATTTTGTTCTTTTGCAAAGCCCTTTGATATTTGTCCAGCCTCTCAAAATGTCCCGAGTGCCCAGTGCCCATCTTAACCTCCTTCCTAAGCTGCATTACCATTCTGTGAATGTTATATAAGGTCTCCTTTCTTCCACCAAGTTTTTAATCCGAGGCACCTGGTGGCTCAGCAGATTAAGCGTCTGACTTCCGCCCAGGTCATGATCTCAGTTTGTGAGTTCGAGTCCGTGCTGACAGCTCGGAGCCTGGAGCCTGCTTCAGATTCTGTGTCTTCCTCTCTCTCTACCCCTCCCCTGCCCATGCTCTGTGTCTATCTCAAAAAGAAATAACATTAAAAAAAAATAATCATTTACTGCTTGATATTAGAAAAGATGATATCTTAGTGGTTAATTTTCTAATCTATTACTTTATTGAAATCTGTGTTAAATTCTCTAATGGGCTCAATTATGTGCCCTAAACTTCTGATGTTAAAGTCCTAATCCCCAGTACTTAAGAATGTGACTGTATTTAGGGATAGGTCCTCTAAAAAAGTAATTAGGATTTAAAAATATCATAGGGGCACCTGGGTGGTTCAGTCGATTAAGCAGCTCAGGTTGCTCTGTGGGTTCGAGCCCTGTGACCAGCTCTGTGCAGATAGCTATGAGCCTGGAGCCTGCTTGGGTTTCTTTGTGTGTCTCTCCCTCTGCCCCTTCCCCGCTAATGCTCTTTCTTTCTCTCTCTTTCTCTCTCTCAAAAATAAACACTAATTTTTTTTAATATCATAATGGTGAGCTCTAATCCAATATGACTTGTGTTATAAGAAGAGGTGTTTAGGACGGAGACAGAGAGGGAAAACCATGGGGAGACATTGGAAGAAGGTGGCCATCTACAAACCAAAGATAGAAGTTTCCCAAGATAGCCCTCTGACATCTTGAAGTCAGACTCTTAGTCTCCAAAAATGTGCAGAAATTAAGTTCTGTTTTCAAGCTTCCCAGTATGTGGTACTTTGTCTGGACAGACCCTTGTAGAGTAAAACTGTGACAGTTTTTAATGGAGTTTCTTTGATGTCTAGGCTTTGCATCATACCATCTACAAATTCTTTCCAATTTTTATTCTCTTAATCATTCTACTGATCTAATTATATTGGCAGTAATTTCAGAACAATGCTAAATAAATGTGATATTAGTGTTTACCCTAGTATTCACTCTGCCTTTATGGGACTCATCTAAACTGTTGCAAAAATAATTGAACAGTAATTGAAAGAAATAAAATACAACCATAAAACAACATCAGAGCAGATAGGATTCCGGGGAGGTACATCCACAGCCTAACACTTTTATAAAGGGTATTCTTGCACAAATTTCTAAATGTCATTGTTAATGATTATCCTACTTTCATTTCTTATCTCTTCTAGGGTTAAGCTGAGTAATGTTATGATTGTCAGTATTCCTTTCATAGAGACGATAAATCTTTTCATTTATAATCCATTTCCTTTTACCCTTTGTCTATGATTATTCTTTGTAAACATTTTTGCTTAAATTTGACTTTTGAATATTTTCCCTATTGAATTAGCCATTAATCAATCTCCCTCCCTCCCTCCCTCTCTCTCTCTCTCTCTCACACACACACCTCAAATAGCCAGCTTTTAAAGTGTCATAAATGATAAGAGTTTTTCTATTTTCCAGTTTATTTTGCATTATTTTGCATTATTGCTAATATTAAGAAATTTAGGCTTCTCTGTGTCTTAACTATAACATTTTGCAAATACTTTTTTGAATTTTCAAATTTTGCAAATAAGTTTCACGTATACTTACAGAAGTTGTATCTTCTATTTTCAAAGTAGCACCTTTGATATGTGGTTTTTAGATGCATTTGAAAAAATTTACATCTCTTATCTTCCACATCCTTATTAATTCCACACATCTATTTAATGGTATCTAGCATTTCTTCAAATAATAGCTTTTTTTCTAAGTGTGATGGCCTGTAGTCACAGGAATTTTATTTCAAATTCAAGCTCTATCACTTAAGAGTGCTACTAACCCAAGCAAGTTACTTACTTTCTCGAGCCTCAATTTTCTCACTTATAAAACAGCACAAAACTTTGCTAAGCATCAAGAATCACATACATAAAACTTGGCTCCAAGTTAATGGCAACTGTAATTACTATTTTGTCCATGTGATCCACCAGTGAACCATAGTGGCATATTAGAATTTTCATTATCTTTTTTTTTTTTTAATTGTTCATAGGTCACTTTATTTCTAACTGTTTTTGCTTTGTGACTTATTACTGCCTTGGTTTGAATAAAGTCAGTGATGTATTTGCGGATCAATTATGCTTTTCCACGTAATTTGATCCTGTATCATTTACACCATTTTTCCTTACTTACAACACGTGTGATACTACCTCTACCTGCTTTTCTTGCCCTCACATTTATCGGACATGTAATTATCCCAAATTGAGGATTTTTAAAAAATTTTTTAATGTTTATTTATTTCTGAGACAGAGAGAGACAGAGGATGAGTGGGGGAGGGGCAGAGAGAGAGGGAGACACAGAATCCGAAGCAGGCTCCAGGCTCGGAGCTGTCAGCACAGAGCCCAAGGTGGGGCTCGAACTCACGAACCCTGAGATCGTGACCTGAGCCGAAGTTGGCCCTCTAATAAATTCTAACTTCATAAACGAGCAATGTCTTGCAACACGGGTAGTACCGTGATGCCAAACATCACATGATCACAACTGAGCCAATGGTTCTTAAAACTCACTTTGATGTGCAAGTGCTTGCCTACAATACACATAAAGACGATTACTGCAACCCGTCATTGCTACACAGCTGCCATCACGGTAACATATTTGTCTCAAGGGGCTTTTTTTTTTTTTTTGATCCTATGGCTCAGTTACCTGTTATCATAGACATGAGTTGTGTGAAGTCATATTTTAACTCATTATTTGGAGTTTGGTGATCAATGAAGCTACTGAAACCAAAGATGAATCAAGGTGAATTTTATGGAAAAAAAAAGTTCCCTTGGCAACTTTAAGAATGTGTTGTGTCATTTTGAAATTATTTGCAATATCGAAATTGAATAGAGATTACCCAAAGGCATGTTGTTTTCTTGTTCTTTAGTTATGGTAGGCTTGGAGTAGAATGGGGAGATGCTTATGTAATAGAAACAGAGTATATTCAGCTGGGAAGGATACTTGAATGCATATGGTCCAAAACTTTGCAGTGTCATATTCCTTCAGAGAATGCTATGTGCTTGCCCAGAGGCTGAAAGATAATGGGCATGTTTTTAACACAATCTTTTCTTGTGCACTGTCCTCGTTAATTCTGTAACAAGAATTCTTCATTTATTCTTGAAAGGCTCTGCTCACTGGATTTTTGAATTTTCAAAGTCCCCCCCCACCAAAACTTGAAGGTTTGAATACCTGATCCTTCACTTATGTGATTTTAATTAGTCACTGACCCCAGGGTAAATATTTATCAGTTTTGTAAACCTTTTGTTGGATTGCCACCATTAAACAGCCTCTGACTGTTGTATTTTTTTTAATTGTTTATTTATTTATTTTGAGAAAGAGAGAGCACGCACACGCAAGAGGGTGTGGGGCAAGAGAGGGGGAGAGAGAATCCCAAATAAGCTCCACACTCAGCACAGAGCCCTGTGCAGGGCTCAGACTCAAGACCACCAGATCACGACCTGAGCTGAAATCAAAAGCCAGACACTTAACCTACGCTTAACCGAATGAGCCATCCAGGCACCACCCCCCACCCCCACCCCCCCCCGCTCCCCACACGACTGTTGTATTGATGTAAAGATAATATGGGCCGATTGAATTGTTTTCCAGGACATTTATTTTAAGATGTGAAGGTTAATGTCCAGTTGCTGTTCAGATAAAATTCTCTCTATAATTAAAATCAGCATATGCCCCCACATAAATCAGAAGAGATTTTATTTTAGTAAAATTAGATTTGGTTTCGAGGGACAGGATTTTTTTTTTCCTCAGTGATGATTACGAGCGGTAGGCAAATTAATATCTGAATGTTACTTGTACAAATTAAAGTAATACTTAAGCAATGGGGCTATGAATTTGATCGCTTTACTATTGCAAACATTTGGTGAATTTTAAAAAGACACTAAGGAATAAATGAAAGATCAACCATCAGTGTTCTCCAATCTAATATGTACTACTCTTTCACTAGAGCGTTTAAGTTAGTAAAGTGGAACTTAAATCAGACTAAATCAGACACTATATCAATTACCAGATTAGCTATTCTTTTCCTTTCCTCTTCCTTGGTCACTTATCAATGCTGTATCATAGACACGGATTAAAATTATTTTATGAAATGACTTCAGACATCTGTGTCAGTTCAAATGAGAGAAAGTGGCTTTGAAGCATGTTTCTCATTTAATCTTATATTTTCAAACCTATTTTTATAGAGGCTTGAAGAAATAGAACATGTGCCGAGTTTAATTGTAGATGCCTTATTTGGAGAGTCTGAAATGCACAACTGCCCTTCATGAGTTTCTAGAGACATTCCTGTCGAACAGGTGAAGGTCAGCTACACATCCTGTCTGTTCTCTTCATGAATGGAGCTAAATGTGGGATAACTGCCATTGAAAGGGCTTGTCTTATTTCTCCTTCAAACGTTCAGTTTTACTATCTATACACTGTTTAGATAGTATTTTAATACTTAAGTAGTTTTTCATTAGCAAAAAGTATGTGTATGTTCACCTTTCCTTAATAAACGTTCTGAATAAAAAATTACTATGTAATTAAGTAATTTAAACTGTTATTTTTCTGAGTTGTTATAATTTGTCCGGCAAAATATTACAACCATGTTACTCCGTAAATGATTACCTTAAGGCAATGGAATAGGACGCAGGCGTCCGTGTATAGATTTTAGAACAGTGTTTACAAAGGTAGGATCCTAAGGTTCTTATGAGTTAATGTACACAGAAGTGTTTCATCTACTCTATGCTCTACTACTATGGCAATGCTTTTAAGATTTTAGTTAACAATGTCCACCTTTTATCAAATCTATTTTCTGCAACATTTTTTTCTTAAAAAAAAGTACCTAAAAATAAGAAATAAATCTACTTAAAATACCCTCTTTTTAAAATTTTTTTTAAAGCAAATAGTGTCTCAATTCCCGGCTCCACTGAAACAGCCCTTACCCAAGTTAACAGTGATCTCCATCTCGCTAAACCTCACGAGTCCACATTGTACTTGAATTTTAAGTACCATCAACATAATAGACCAATTCGTAAAAGAATACCTTTGGCGTTTATTATTTCCCCATCCCTGTGTACCAATCCTTCAATATCTACTTTGTAAGCATTTGGTTTGTGTAATAAACATTAACATTCTTCAAATTTCTGTCCTAAAGCCTCTCCTCATGCTATTCTTTTTCCCTCCACTGTCTTGTTTATGTACATGACTTAGGTGAACCATATACAGGTAATTCACAAATGTATATCTAAGTCCACCACCTATCTTCTTTGAGGTACATACTTTTCTACTTATTTGCATTTTGACATCTACTCTTTGATGTCTCAGAGGACATCCAAAGTCAACAGGTCCCAAAGTGAACTTACAGTCTTCAAACACTGATTCTTTGCTAATGTTCAATATCTCCGAAAAAGTCACTGCCTTCAACTCAGTCCTTCAATCAGAAACCTGAGAGTTTGAATTTGCTTCTACTGAACCCTTACATTCAGTCTATAGCAAGCTCTGTAATTTTCATGATAGATAGATACAGATATATAGAGAGATATATATAGATATAGAGAGATAGATATAAATACAGATCTAGATCTAGATCTAGATACATGTAAACACACACACACACACACACGTGTGGACATACACACCTTAAATCTGAAACATTGGCAGAGTTGATTTCAGAATACACATTAAACAACACTGTTGACTTAACTCTCTCAAAAACAATTGAATGATTACACAAGATTCAAGAGAAGTAAGTTAAGTTACCAGGCTACCAGATGGGGTATTTAATACTGAGGTTCCCACCAACTTTGACATTCTTAAATAGTTTACTGATTTTAGACCACAGATTTCTGTGTTCATTTTAAAAGATAGTTTGTCACTGCCACGTAGTATTCCACTGCGTATATAAACCACAGTTTCTTTATTCATTCATCAGCTGATGGACATTTAGCCTCTTTCCATAATTTGGCTATTGTTGAAAGTGCTACTGTAAACATTGGGGTACAAATGCCCCTATGCATCAGCACTCCTGTATCCCTTGGGTAAATTCCTAGCAGTTGGGATGAGCACTGGGTGTTGTATGGAAACCAATTTAACAATTAATTCGTCTTAAAAAATTAAATTAAATTAAAATAAAATAAAATGTATGGTAAAAAAAAGACAGTTTGTTTCTTTTTAAATATTTAAACACTAATATTTTAGCCATTTCAGGATAGGCTAGGTGGTGACTGGTTAACCAACTCTAAAATCTCAGTGGTTCAAAATAATAGAGGTTATTTTCAATTTCTACTACATGTCTATTTTAGGTGGGTGAGGATTCTGTTGTGCACCATTCCTATCTTAGAGCCAAGCAGAAGCCAGACATGACTGGATATGATGTCAGAAAGAAAGAAAACCCCGGATTAACAAGAGGAAAACCGTTTATCAGCCATATAACATTCTGTCCAAGAAGCAACACATGTCATTCCTGTTCACAACTCATTGGACAAAACTAGGAACATGCCCATCCCCATCACAGGAAGGCCAGGAAGGTGCCTAGTAAGCAATGAGCTGGGAATATTTGTTAACAGTACTAATGACTTTCACATTACTCAAAAAGAACTATTATTTTAAAATATGACTTAAGAGGAAAAGCTGAAACTTTAAATTCTTTGGATGTACCCATTATGGGTAATCCTGCTGATACCCAAACAATTTGTGTACTTGGAATACGGTATTGTGGAAGATAATTTCTACTTTTACAATTTAATTATAACTTTTAATGACACTTCTATTTTCTTAGTTTTTCAAATAGTAATTTGATTCAAGCCATTACTAACTCATCAACCATTTAGACTTATAGTTATGATTATATGAGTACTCAATTACCAGGGCCCTCTCATGGAGGAGACTTCATGAAAGACAGAGCTCATCCAAAAAAACAGACATGTCTTCTTTGGGCTCTGGTCAACCCTTTAGAAGACAGAAAGTCCTACTTCTTTGGAACTAAGCTTTCTTGGAATTCTCCAGCTCTAACTAGTCTGCTTTTATCCATTCTCTTTATTTTTTTAATTTTTTTTGAAGCTTCATTTGCCCTTTTCAGTGAGTACCTAACACAAGAACTCTATTTCCTCACTGAAGTGTTCTTTTCTTAAAAATTGAACAAATCTACAAGAAGAAATGATGCTCATCATTTCAAAAGTAGTTTAGCTGTATTCAAATTTCCCATCCCCTGAGGATAACAAGGAGCAACTAAGTCAAGTATATACCGTTTCTGGCAAACTCCTAGTGAGACTATGGCTGCATTCATCAGTAACTTGGTTTCCAAACTGTGTCAGAAAAAATTTCCTTTCCATTCAACATCAAGGACCCTTCTCTCCAGCCATGGGAAAGTTTCCTGACAAGAAGATTTTTAATGCTGTCTTTACGTGGAACATTGAGTTACTACAATTCCATTAACAGAATACGGTATGCCTGATTGGCCAAGGCTACAGGAACTTTAGTTAAATTTTTCACCAGGGAAAAAGAAGAACTCAAATCCTTTTCCCATAGCTGTAGCTGAATCATATAATACAACTTGGCAAGTGTAGATGACATCCCATTATAGTATGTCTGGGTTGGAAGCCCTGTAAGAAACTGTCATTAGCCCCTTATGTCAATCTGGAAAAGTCCCTGCACATATAATTCTTTTTAATGAAAGGAAATAACTGTAAATATAGGTGCAAAATTATAAATGTCCAACTTCGGGAGCAATATTATCATATTTAACTTGACATAAGTGCCTTTACACAAGGTGCGTACCCATTTCCTAAGGCCTGGTAACTATCAATGAGGTCATCAGAAGCTTTTATAAAATGAACCTGGATGTATTTCTTTCTGCGCTGTATATCCTCAAGACATGTTATTTGGAGAGCTACTAAGTTTGACTGATAATCCTAACGGAAAAGGTAAGATTTTCTCCTGGGAATATTCCGAAATAAATTATTTTGGTAAATAAAATGGTAGCCAGAAGCAATGGGTTAACAGCTGAGACATAAGAATGTAGTCCATTACCAATGATCAATCACTAACTGGCATGCACAGACTTTATATATAATGTTTGGGTTCTTGCTTTCTTCCTGTTTTTCATGGGTTAAAAAAAAAAAAAAAAACAGCTTACAAGTCAGTTGTCAAAGGGATTTGGTTCTAAAATAGCAGAGGAAACAATAAGAGTGTCTTCTCTGTTGTATGCTAATAACTACTAATAAAGTGATTATTTGCTATGGGTCTTTCATAGAAAGATATAATCATTATTTTGTTCTTATAGATCATCAAGACAGTTATGTGAAACATTTCATCTCATAGTATGATACAATAGTAAAAAGCAGAGTGGGGAAAATCATACATTTGAAATCCTATGTCTCTAGTTATGTTTGAAAAGTATTACAACTCTGTGAAAACCCTGATTACTGACTCAGATTCTAGGGAGGTCTTGTTATTATTTACTGTCAACATCTGTCTAATCAGAGGATAAAGGCAGAGTGATTTATGCCTTTAGGTAAAATTCTCCTTAAACCCACTATTTCTGTTTCCATTTCCAATGACTTAGGGCACTGCCCTGGTTTCTGATTTCTTAAAGAAAATACAACAACAACAACAAAAAAATGTTTACTTATTTTTGAGAGAGAGACAGAGTGCAAGGTGGGGAGGGGTAGAGGGAGAAGGAGACACAGAATCTGAAACAGGCTCTGGGCTCTGAGCTGTCCATACAGCCCAAAGCAGGGCTCAAACCCATGGACCGTGAGATCATGACCTGAGCCCAAGTCGGACACTTAACCGACAGCCACCCAAGCGCCCCCGTACCACCCCCTCCCCCCCCCCAGTTTCTGATTTCTTAAAGACTGACAATCTCAAGCTGAAACTCATCTTTTCTGGGCCTCTGTCAGCACCGTGCAAACCTACTATGCCTTATAAACAGTACTCAAGAGGCTTCTATGAGAAACTCTGCTATGGAGCCCATTCTACCCACATGCCCAAATTCTGAGAGCTCTCGCGGCTGCTGACACCATAGACAGCCACTGCATGAGCTTCACAGGTGCTGTGTGTGATATACAAACTCATTATTATTTTTCTTATGAAAATATTATCAGCGATACAATTGCAAAATATTTACAATAGATAGATACGATAGATAGATCTGGATGTCACCTGGAAAGGTCATCAAATCCTCAAAGAGCATTGTATTATTGAAAGAGTTCTTAATGTATTTTTTTATATTTGGGGGATGACTTAGAATGGGACCGTTATTGGGGTACCTGAGTGGCTCTGTCGGTTAAGCATCCAACTTCAGCTCAGGTCATGATTTCACGGTTTGTGAGTTCAAGCCCCACATCAGGCTCTGTGCTAACAGCTCAGAGCCTGGAGCCTGCTTCTGATTCTATGTCTCCCTCTCTCTCTCTGCCCTTCCCCCACTCATGCTCTGTCTCTCTCTGGCTCGAAAATAAATAAACATTAAAAAAAAAAAAGAAATGTAAAGAATGGGACCATTATTGTTAATGTTTTCTCCAAACGTTAACTCTTAACTCTACCATTTATTAACAGTTATACAGATGGTAGAATCCAGAACACTGATTCTAATGTGTGACTCCACATACAGATATTGCAGGAAAATTAGAGACTAAAATGACAACAGACTGAAAGGAGAACATCTATCAATCAGCCATGGAATATAATTTGGGGCTTACATTTTGCCCCCTCCCCCTATAGTTAAATGGTGAGTTCAGTCATGCCAACAACAAGTTGTTATCTAATAGTGAACAACTTTTTTCTTGTGCACTGTAACAGATCTTTTAGCAAAAGCAGGTCTATTACCTGAGTTATCTCAGTAATTGTCTGAACAATGTGATTTGTCCATGGAACCCAAGCCAAAACATGGAAATAAGCCTGTTAGGTGTGAGGGACCTTACCCTGCCCATAAGCACAGAGGTTTGGTGCCTACTGCCAAAAAAGGAACAGACAACTGAAGATCTTTATGACAAGTGTCCACCCCACTCTGTAGAGGACTAAGTATCACTGTGTCCAAAGTCGGGAATACGAGCAAAGAGCTTTGGGCTCGCTTCTAGCATCATTCTTTCAGTTATTCATTTGACAGTTTCTTATCTCACACGTGCTGTAGGAGGCACGCATGCTCTATACGAGGCACGAATGGTATGTAAAGAAAAGATAGAGACTTGGTCTTGAAAGCATTTCCAAGGATTTCAGTAAAGAACTGAGAGGTCAGAAGATACAGGAATTCACTCAGAAAAGTTTGAGCAAAGGCAAGGTTGGAGTTCAGATGGCCACAGAGAGTCATACTCAAAGGGCTAGTAAGACAGGGTCGACTGTGGGCAAGTGAAAACCAGGATTTTTTTGTTGTTGTTCATTCCTCCACGCACCCCCAACTCCACCCTTTTTGATGGCAAAGTAACCATGCAGTAAAAATTTGGGAGTTCAAAGGGTGAATAGTTAAAGAATTTTCTGAAAAAATTCTCCCTCTTTTTATTCATGCAAAGATATGTGAACCACAATCATCTGAGGAAATTTGGATTTCTTCATTGTTGTTGTTTTTGTTTTTGTTTTCAGAAGCCACAGTTCGCAAACATTACAGTTCCATTATTTTTTTCTGTGGAGAAATCTCTACAAAGCTTCTCTATGTAAGTTACTATTTCCTACTCTTTTTCTAGGAATCAAATTAAATTTCAATAAATTATTTTTAAGACTACATGATAAATTCTGATTTTTATGTCATTAAGTTGGGCAGGAAAGAAGGGGAAGATCAGAGTTTCAGTGAAATTTTTCAGTTGTACATCACTATCTCTATTATAGTTCTATAACTGATTATATATCTGAATACATGTTTTTTAATTCACCAAACACTTAGTGAACGCCTACTATGTGCCAGTACTAGTCTAATGCTAAGGATAAAAAAGTAAGAAAAAACAAAAAACAATTCCTTCCTCATGAAGTTCACATTCTTGAATTGGGGAAAGGATAAGGACATAGAAGATGCAAATGAATAAGTAATGCATAATGTACCACATATTTGATCTTGATGATGAGAAAGATTGAGTAACTATTGCAGAATTAAGAAAGTTGCATGGATTCCTTAGTGTGAAGCAAGAAAATCGTACTGCTGAAAACATTCAGCTGGTCGTATGAGTTTAGTGAGCTGATTATGTTTAGGAGCACCTGGGTGGTTCAGTAGGTTAAGCATCTGACTTTAGCTCCGGTCATGAGCTAAAGTTCGGGAGTTTGATCCCTGCATCAGGCTCTGCACTGAGAGCATGGAGCCTGCTTGGGATCCTCTCTCTTCTCTCCTTCTCTGCCCCTCCCCAACATGTGCATGTTCTCTCCCTCTCTCTCTCAAAATAAATAAATAAACTAAAAAAAATCACCTATATATAACATTATCATTCAAAATTTACCATGGTGGCAAATAAAGAGAGTTTTTTTCATTAATTTTAAGATATTGAAATGTTGCATATTAAATTGAAAGAAGACAACAGTAAGTACAGGTCAAAATGAATTAAAATAGTTGTATAAATGAGTTTTACAGTTACAAGAAATCTTAAGAATCATATAGCCCAAACTACTCTTTTTGTATATCCAAAATCAAATACATAAGCAAACAACACAAAAACAAAACCTAAGATCCATACATCATCAGAACAAGGGGACATTAAGAAGGCATTAAAATTAGAGATCATAAAAAGAGTTACACACCCTGACCAAGTGAGATTTAACTCAGGTATGCAGGACTCGTTCAAGAAAGTTGATTAATAGAATCCATCACATTAACAGGCTGAAAAAACACCAAATGACCATGTAAATAAAGGCATAAAGCATTAGACAAAATCCAATGTCCATTCATGATAAACATTCTCAAAAACCTTAAGGGGAAAATACCTCAACTTGATAATAAATATCTATAAAAAACTTATAGCTAACATTACACTTAATAGTCAGAAACTCAAAGCTTTCTAAGATCAGGTAAATGGCAAGGATATCTCATCTCACAACTCCTTCCCAATATCTTACTAGAGGTACCATCTGATGCAGTAAATAAGAAAAGGAGATACAAGGTATACGGATTGGGAAGAGAAAATAGAAAACTGTCTTTGTTGACAGATGACACGATCATCTATGTAGAAAATTTTTAAAAATCAACAAAACTTCAGGAAGTAATATGTGATCGTAGGAAAGTTGTAGGATATAAGGTTAATGTACAAGTCAATCATTTCCGCATATGCTAGCAATGACCAAGTTGGATTTGTAATTAAAACACAATATAAATTACCATAGCATTTTAACAAATGAAATACTTGGGCACAATCTAACAAAATATAATCTATACCAGGAAAATATGATCTGTAGGAGGAAAACTACAAAAATCTGATGAGTGAAAATAAGTAACTAAATAAATGGAGAGATATTCTATGTTTATAAATAGGAAGGCTCTTGGCCAGTTCTTGCCAACACGATCTATAGATTCAAGACAATCTTAATCAAAATTCCACTACTGGCACCCGGGTGGCTCAGTTGGTTGGGGATCTGACTCTTGGTTTCGCCTCAGGACATGATCTCACAGTTTGGTGAGTTTGAGTCCCCTGCGTCAGGCTCCATGCTGACAGTGGAGAGTCTCCTTGGGATTTTCTGTCTCCCTCTCTCTCTCTCTGCCCCTCCCCGACTCGTGCCGTCTCTGTCTCTCTCAAAACAAATAAATAAAACTTAAAAAAAATCTCATGAAGTTATTTTGTGGATATTGGTAAAATGATACTAAAGTTTATACAGGGAGACAAAAGCTTCATAATTGCCAACACAATATTAAAGAAGAAAAGAGTTGGGGTGCCTGGGTGGCTCAGTCGGTTAAGCATCTGACTTCAGCTCAGGTCATGATCTCCCATTTCATGGGTTCAAACCCCATGTCAGGCTCTGTGCTGACAACTCAGAGCCTGGAGCGTGCTTCAGATTCTGTGTCTCCCTCTCTCTCCACGCCTCTCCTGCTTTCACTGTCTCTGTCTCTGAAAAATGAATAAATGCTAAAAAAAAAAAAAAAAAAATTAAAGAAGAAAAGAGCTGAAGGACTTAGACTACCCAATGTCAAGACTTACTTATAGTACTGAAGATAGTGTGGTATTTGCAAAAGAATAGATACATAAAGGAATAAAACAGTCCAGAAATAGATGCACATAAAGATAGACAACTAATCTTTGACAAAGGAGCAAATGTGATACAATAAGGCAACGACAGTCTCTTTAACAGATGGTGTGCAAACAACTGGACATTCAAATGCAAAAAAAAAGAAAACAAAAAGGAAAGAAAAAAAATATATATATACAGACCTTGCGCCCTCAGATAAATTAACTCAACATGGATCACAGGCATAAATGTCAAATGCCAAACTGTAAACTTCCTAGAAGATGACATAGTAGAAAATCTAAATGACCATAAGCATAGTGATAGCCTTATAAAAACAGCACCAAAGGCATGATACATAAAATAAATATCTGAAAAGCTGAATTTCCATAAAATTAAAATGTTTTGCTCTGCACAAGACGACATCAACAGAATAAGACAAGGGCAAGTACCTTAACAGACAAGGGCCAAATACCTTAATGGACATTTTACCAAAAAAGATATAAAGATGGCAAATATGAATATAAAAGGATATTCCACACCATATGCTGCCAGAGAAATGCAAAATAACACAGTTATGAGATACTACCACACGTCTATTAGCATGGCCACAATCTGAAACAATGACAACACCAAATGTATGAAAGATGTGGAGCGAAAAGAACTTACTGGTAGGAACGCAAAATGGTACAGACCCTTAGGAAGACAGTTTGTGCAAAACTAAGCACGCTCTTTATACAAAGGAAATCGGGATGCCTGGGTGGTTCAGTCGATTAAGCGTCAGAGTTAGGTGTAGGGTGTTATCTCAAAGTTCATGAGTTCGAGCCCTGCATCAAGCTCTCTGCTGTCAACACAGAGCCCACTTTGGATTCTCTGTCCCCCTCTCTCTCTGCCCACCCCCTCTCACATGTGCACTCACTCTCTCTCAGAAATAAACATTAAAAAAAAAGAATATAAAGGAAATCTAAGACCTAAATCTAGCACTTAACTCATTTATATCTCAGTGCTGAATGTATAAAGTAGAACTATAAAAAAAATTACCAAAAAAATAATAATGGCTACAATTAACTGGGCTCCTGCTGTGTGCCAGTCATTATACAGGACTTTGCTACAATTCTGTGATCCACATATTTTGTCCCCATTTTACAGATGATAAAACAAAGGCTCTGACAGGGTGATGTTGTCTTAGTTGAACATCTAGTGAGTGGACTGTCCAGATCCATCCAGATCCATGACTGCCTGAAGCCAACACTTGTGTCCTCTTGAGTTCTAGATCAAAATTCATTTGAGTGAAGGCCACTCCGTCTCCTCTCCCATGCTGATTTCTGCCTCAAATTCATAAATTACACATAAAAAAATTTAAACAACAACGCCTAAGCACATGAATAAAAATTTACACGATTCAAAGTAGGAAGCTGTGTGCCGAAAGAAAAAAATGTAGAGAAAGTAGACAGAAAAGCACATGAGAAAAAGTACACATATAAATGTGAGTGGAGAAGCATTATGAAATTAAGCAGAAAGGGGAACAGAAAAGGATCATGACGTGAAGAGGGTAATCAAGCCTTAAATATGTGTTTCTGGAAGGCAGAAGTAAAAAAGGAAAAGCTTGAGTTTACTATATGAAAGGGGCAAGGTAAGTTGGGGAAAACAGAACAGCAAGCTAAAAGATGCTATATTTTAAGAGATACCTGTAAAATGAAAAATACAAAGGGAAGAGGAAAATACAAGGTGGAGAAGAAAGGAGCTAACAAAAAAACGTGTTGGGAAATACCACCGGAAAGACTCAGAATAGACAAAAAATGAAATGTAGTGAGTATAGTTGATTGGATGTAATTTTTAAGATGTCCATAGTGATTGAACACGTGTATGGAATTTTTTAATAAAATAAGTTAAATATGAGAAGCGGACCTAATAATAATAATAATAATAATAATAATAATAATAATGGGGTTGCTATTTTATACTGGGGCTAGGATGTTTTTGATGAGCAAAACATCCACGGAAGGAATTACACCCTGACAATACTAAATAGTTAACACAATTCAACACCCGATGTTTATTGAATACTTTTCTAAAATTGGCTTATTTTAAGTTTTCCATATTTACTTTGTCGACATATTATTGTATGCAGTATTGTGAAAACAGTATGAATCTTTAAATTTATCTGTTTTGGATGTCTTTATATCCCATACAACTGTTTTTTTCTTCTCTCACTGACATAATCGATTAGGAAATTGAAACAAGAAAAATAGTTTAAAAATGAACTATTTATTATTGCAGCAAGAAGAGTTAATAAAGACAGGCAGATGATAGGTGCATGAAGTCTATACACTCTGGAAGCCTGTGTAGATATACTTTAAGAATCTCTACACTCAAGGTAGAAGGCACAGAAGACCACTCTTGAGGAGAGGCTGAAATATTGCTGGGAGAACAGAGGCATTAAGGTAGCAAAGATAATTCTAGTAACTACCAGTGGCACCTCACTTCTGGAGCACGTGCTAGGATTTAACTTCAGATCTATGATGTTCCTCCTTCTTTTTTTTAATCTATTATTGAATATTTATAGAAGGAGAGGGAGATAGAATTACCTTCAAATAAGTATGGTTGTAACTATTTTGGTGTCTCGGCAAAAATTCTGGAAATGAAACCAAACAACGGGAACACAAAAGAAACATGCCCTCAAGGGGTCTTTGAGTTCCAAACCCACAAACCGCCACCATGTGTTAGTCAACTTCCACAACCCGAAAATTTTCAAGAAATATCATTACTATTTGCCACTGAGACATTCTCTGTCCAAGTTAAACGCTGTGCTGAGTAGCTCTACAAAACTATTACGTGGTTTTTATTACCATTATTTCATTAAAAGAAAACATCAACCAAGTGAGTAACTTGCCTGAATCTACCCAACCAGCAAATTTCACAGCTAGGAATAAATCTAGATACTAATAACTACGGCTGTGTCTTTCAGTTTCCTGAAGCAGACTGTGGGGAAGGGGAGTCCATAATTTTAAGGTCATCCTGATGCACAATCAAGACAAGTGATTGCTACCTTATACCTGCAGTGCACACAAATGTACCTACAGTAACCTAGAGATTTGAGTCATCACCAAAACGATTATGTCTGTTACGTCTAGAAGACAAAAATGAAATGAAACAAAAATCCTCCTTATTAGTTGGGTCCTGAACTCCAGTCAGCCTCTCTGTAAACACCGCTGAAGAACTCAGTTTGTAATTCGTTTGGCCCACCCACACCGTGTCTCTTGAAGCTCAGTCTGAGGCAGATGAGACTCCAGGGAACAGTTAGTTAAGAGCCCATTCTCCTCTTGGGGAAATACGCATTTCTCTCCTCCCATCTATTCATTTAAATGCCTCTGTCTTCAGGGCACTTGAATGGTTCAGCTGGTCAAGCCTCCGACCTTGGCTCAGGTCATGATCTCACAGTTTGTGGGTTCGAGCCCGGCGTTGGGTTCTGTGCTGGTAGATCAGAGCCTGGAGCCTGCTTCAGATTGTGTGTCTTTCTCTGTCCCTGTCTCTGTCCCAAAACTAAATACACATTAAAAAAAGCTAAATGCCTCTGTCTTCAAATCAGAGACATTAAAGCAATAAACTAGCAGAAAAGAATATCCATTTGAAACCATAATGGGTTGTAATATAAAGAATAAATACAAGGGAGGAATGCGTGTTGTAAGAGTGGAGAGAAGACCCACATTAAATGCAGTTATTTTACAAGGAATTGCAAGCGCACATCTTGCAACATCGACCTGCACTGCCCTCCTCTTCCTTCGCGTGGCGTCTACGCTTCCAGAAAGCATCTCTAAACCTATCTCCCCTTTTGCGCCGTAACTGAGAAGTGAGGAGCTTCTCAGTGTGTGAGAAATTCTGCCTTATTGAAAAAAAAAGTCATCCGAAAAAGGATCGAAAGAAAATTATAGCAAACCGCCAAAGAGCGAAGATACATTTGGGTTAGAGGGGGAGGAACACATGTGAGTACATAATGAAAGAGAATCCAAGTCAATGATCAGGGCAAATATGCAATTCCAGAGTCAGAAGAAAATGTCGTTTCCTCGAGGTGGTTGAGTACTTTTACTCAAGAGATGCAGTCACCTGTACCGAGGTTAGTGAAACAATAATAAAAGTTAACAACTCCTGTAGGGAGGCACTGTGTTGGATATTTGCATACATTTAATGTTTGCAATAATTCCCTAAAGGAAGTACAACTCCCATTTTCCGGAGGAGGAAACGAAGACTCTGAGAAGTTATTTGTTTTCAATAGCCCATTAACAGGAGCAGAACTAAGACCAGAACCAATTAGACATGCAGGGGCAGAGACGTATCAAACGAACAAAGATGGCAGACTCATGGAGGAGTTACCAGAAGAAAGGTAGTGGGTGGAGAGAAGAGAAGCATATTTCATTCGGTGTTCAAAAGCACCTGCTGAGCATCTACTGTGTCTTAGGCTCTTGGTAGAAATTATCCCTTTCGGGTCACTAATCTTGATCTAGAATACACTGAGTTAGACACACGGATATGTCAGGGATGCCCTGTAACCCAATCTTCCACCGTGATCTAAACACTGTTTTAAATGATGAATGATTTAAAAGACAGGGCAATCTCAGAAGTAGAAACAAAAATTCAAAAGTGGTGGAATTGAATTCAAGATGGAAAAAGAAAAATTGTTTTAGAATTAAAGACTCTGCTAGGAAACATACAGAACTGCTAAGCATAATGGATAATGACTTAAAAAAAAAACAAGGCAAATAGAAATTGTTAAAATAAAAGAGAAATGCAAAGAGATACATCAAAAATATGAGAAAAGACAGCAGATGTAGGAAAAGGACAAAAATGACCCAAAATACATAGATTTGGCATTTCCTAAAAAAGAAGTCTAAATCAGAGAACAAAAAAATACTGAAAGTTTTAATGGTAAGAAAATGCTCCTGGGATTTTTTTTGATTTTTTTTTATTTTTTCTTAAGGTTTATTCATTTTTGAGAGACAGACAGAGCATGAGCAGGGGAGGGGCAGAGAGAGAGGGAGACACAGAATCCGAAACAGGCTCCAGGCTCTGAGCGGTCAGCACAGAGCCCGATGGGGGCCCGAACTCATGGAGGGCGAGATCATGACCTGAGCTGAAGTCGGACGCTTAACTGACTGAGCCACCCAGGCACCCCAATGCTCCTGAGATTTAAAAAAAAAAAACACTTGTAGCTAGAAATTAAGGAATACAACACAAATGCAGAAAAACAAATCCAAAACTGCCAAGAGTGGGTCATATTCAAGTCAAACTACTGGAATTTAAAGAAAAGGTTCTCTGGACACCCAACAAAAACATGAAAACTCCAGGAAAAGAAATGGGTTCGTCTTCAGACTTTTCAGTAATGGTAGTTTATATCAATAATATACTTAATACCTATGAAAAGGAAATGTGAGACTAGGATTTGATCCAGCCACAGTGATTTTCAAGTATAAGGTCTTCAGATAAACCTTTATAACAATCCAAAGCTTAGGACCTTCTGTTCTTGTTAGAACTTGGTAAAGAACTTACTAGAAAATGAACTTCATTAAAATTTTTAAGTTTACTTATTTATGTTGTGAGAGAGAGAGCAAGGGAGGGACAGAGAGAAGGGTGTAAAGAGAGAATCCCAAGCAGGTTTCGCGCTGTCAGCACAGAGCCCGACACGGAGCTTGATCCCACAGACTGCAAGATCATGACCTGGGCCAAAGTCAAAAGTGGGACATTTAACTGACTGAGCCAGCTAGACACCCTAGACAATGAACTTTAGACAGGAGAATAAATGGAGAAACTACAACAAGAAGCCTGGTGATGAACGCTTGATGTATATTTGCCTATAGGATTGTGAAAAAATATGGTTTTAAGAGACGGCTTATAACATTTAGCAGCTATATGTTCTGAAAACAGGCATAGAGCAATCTATCCAAAACAGGAGGGGATGAAAAATAAGACATTAAAAAAAGACTGGGAAGTTTTTACCAACTGCCTTGTAAGTATTAGCTGAAAATAAAAGGATAGTATTTCAAATAATTTGAGGGAGTGATTAAAAGAAAGTTCTATTCTCCAGGAGAAAAGACTTTCCTAGCGCCTATACCCACCTGGGGGAAGAGAATTCCTGTGACAGTAGTATTTCTCTGGTCTCCTTACTAAGAAAGAAGGAAACACAAACACACAAGCAGTCAAGGAGGACTCAATAATTTAAAAAAATAAATGAATTGAGAATGCTATAGCCAGCAAGGTAGGAAGCAGCATGAAAAAAAGAAAAGGAAAGAAAAAAAAAAAAACTATACCACTAGAAAACCAATTTTGAAAAGCCACAACACTGAGACACATGGCCATTCAAAAATTGAGATGCAATCAAAAAAACCATAGAATGCTCCCCAAATTGGATTTACAGCATATAGGAGCTATGGGAAGTATATTAGCCATAGTTTTCCAGAGAAATAGAACCAAATATATAAATACGTGTGTGTGTATATATATACACATATATATATTTAAATACATATATAATATATAAATAATATATGTATTTATATATTATATATAAATTAATAAATTATATAAAACATTAATAAATTATATAAATATATAAATATGTATATATAAATATATTTTACATATGTTAATATATAAATATGCATATATATAAAATACATATTTATATATATAAATAAATTTATATGTATTTTTATATATGCATTTATATAAAAAATATAAATGCATATTTATGTATAAGTATTTATACATATAAATATGTATATATACATACATATATATGTACATAAATATGTATATGCATATAAATATGTATAAGTATTTATACATAAATATGCACTTATATTTGCATATAAATGCATATATAAAATATTTATATATACATATTTATACATTTACATAATTTATTAATATTTATATAATTTATTAATTTATACATTATATAAAGTATATTTATATATATATAAACAATGTGTGTGTATATACACATAGGTATATATGTATATAGAGATCACGAGAGACTGACTCATGTGATCATGAGACTGAGAAGTCCCACCATCTGCCATCTACAGGCTGGAAACCCAGGAAAGCTGGTGGTGTAATGCAATCTGAGTGCAAAGGCCCAAGAACTATGGTAGCCAATGGTGTAAATCCCAGTCCAGGGGCAGAAGAGAAGATGAGGTACCCCAGCTCAACCAGTGGGGCAGGAGAAAAGGGGTGAATTCTTCCTCCCTCTGCCTTTTGTTCTGAAGGCCGTCAGTGGATTGAGTGACAACACACATTGAGCAGGATAACCTAACAGTCCATTGATTCAAATGCTGATCTCGTCTGGACACCCACACGTACACCCAGCAATAATGTTTACTCTGGGCCACTCAGAGCCAGTCAAGTTGACACGTAAAATTAACCATCACAGAAAAATAAATTGACCACAACAGAAGCTCTCAGCAACATCTGTGTATTTTTCCATAAATGTTAAAACTATCCTAAAATTAGGGGCGCCTGGGTGGCTCTATTGGTTAAGCACATGACTTCGGCTCAGGACACAACCTCATGGTTCCTGAATTCAAGTTCTGCATCAGGCTGTGAGCTGAGAGTCCACTTTGGATCCTCTGTCCTCCTTTCTCTGCCCCTCCCCTGCTCATTCTTTCTCTCAAGAATAAATACATGTTAAAAAAAATTAAATTAAAAAAACTGCTAAAATTAAGTTTTTTTTAAAAAAAGAACTCAGAAACATGTCAATTAAAATGCATGGATTTTAATTTGATTCTGTTATTTTAAAGACCGTTACATTTATAAGGTAATTATAATTGTGAACCTTATTGGCTGTTTGATGTTATTTAGTACTATTCATTGATCTTTGGGGGGATAAGATAGTATTTTGTTCACGTTTTAAAAAGAGAATACGTTTGTTATGGCAGTACCAACTGAAATATTTGTTGGTGAAATAATTTAATGTCAGATCTTGCTGTGCATGAGGAGCGAGGGAGACGGAGGGAGGTGAGGCTAGGGGTGAAGCAGTCTGCAGAACATTCCAGTTGCTTGCTTGTACTGGGCCACAGTTGCACAGGGCCCGGGGGACTGTTCTGCTGACTTCTGTGTATGGTAGACATTTATCAAAATGAAAGGTTAAAAAGATCTCCAAAGGAAACACGCATCACTCCATAACTAGTTGTAAGGAATTAAGAGTAAACAGAATAAAAAACAGATGGACTAAATTGACAAGCTAAAAATGAACACTTGAGCAAAAACACTCAAATGTTCATAAGTCTGGATTCTGCGGTATATAATAATTTCACTCTCCTGAGCAACCAAATAAGATTTCGTTAACAGACCTTCTGGGTGCTGACCTTAACACCGGACCTTGCATTCCCATCTAATTAAGGCACTAAGATAAAAAAACAAACAAACAACAAAAAACAACAAAAAACAAACAACAACAACAAAAAAAACAGAAATATGTAAGGATAAAAAAGAAACAGGCTGCCCAAACTTATACTGAATTCTAATAGTAGACAGCAAGCAGCAGCTAGATGCACATGCTCGATGCAAAGTGAGGCAGTCCCAGGGTAGGCATTTGGAGGGCGGTCAACCATAGCCTGTCAGGTCCAGAACTTTCTGCCTCTTCAGAAGCATTGTAAATAGTTACGAAAGGGCAGATTTAAAAAAAAAAAAATTAATGTTTATTTATTTTTGAGCAAGATGGAGTGTGAATGTGGGAGGGGCAGAAAGAGAGGGAGACACAAAATCCCAAGCAGGCTCCAGGCTCTGAGCTGTCAGCACAGAGCCCCACATGGGGCTTGAACTCATGAACCATGAGATCATGACCTGAGCTGACGTCAGACACTCAACTGACTGAGCCACCCAGGTGCCCCAGGAAAGGGCAGATTTTTTTTAAAGAAGAAGACCTGAAAAATAAATTTTAAGAAGTCAAGAATAAAACTTTAACACAGGTAAGATCAAAGTTTGAATGAGTCATACACAAAATTCTATCTTCTCTTTTTGCCCCATCAGCAGCGCCACCCTTTAATTTTTTTTTTAATGTTTATTCATTTTTGAGAGAGAGAGAGAGAGAACAGGGGAGGAGCAGAGAGAGAGGGAGACAGAATCAGAAGCAGGCTCTAGACTCTGAGCTGTCAGCACAGAGCCCTATGTGGGGCTCAAACTCACAAACCGCCAGATCATGACCTGAGCTGAAGTTGGACGCTTAACTGACTGAGCCACCCAGGTGCCCCAGCAGCACCACCCTTTAAAGACAGGTGACACTTAGGAACTTGACTATGAAACTAGAGATGGATGGACACATTGCATGCAGGCTCACACACAAAATAAAACTCAGGAAGATCTCATATCCAAGGGATGCATGTTGAGAGAGAAATGATTTAAAAATTTGAGGGAAGGGGTGCCTAGGTGGCTTAGACAGTTAAGTGACAGAGTTGGGCTCAGGTTGTGATCTCCTGAGTTCGAGTCCTCCCATCGGGCTCTTTGCAGTCAGCACAGAGCCTGCTTGGGATCCTCTGTCCCCCACTCTCTCTCAAAAATAAGTAAATAGATAGATAGATAGATAGATAGGTAGATAGATGATAGATAGATAGATAGATGTAGATATAGATAAAAGAAATTTGGGGGGGAAATGTCTAGAAAACACTAAAGAACACTTTGAAGTAAAAATGAAACTCAAGTTGTTGAGTTAAACTAGTTTATTTATTTATTTTTTTTCAACGTTTATTTATTTTTGGGACAGAGAGAGACAGAGCATGAACGGGGGAGGGGCAGAGAGAGAGGGAGACACAGAATCAGAAACAGGCTCCAGGCTCTGAGCCATCAGCCCAGAGCCTGACGCGGGGCTCAAACTCACGGACCGCGAGATCGTGACCTGGCTGAAGTCCGACGCTTAACCGACTGCGCCACCCAGGCGCCCCAAGTTAAACTAGTTTAAAACCATTCTGGCTTTAGGCTTTCTACAGGTCATTAACATCTACCAGTTCAAGTCACTTCAGATGAGGCATTCCAACAGTGAGGTTCACATTTTCTCACTTCAAAAAAAAAAAAAAAAAAAAAAAAGAAGAAGAAGAAGAAGAAAGATGTGAGACAAAAAAAAAAAAAAAAGGAGCAGGAGGATTCAAATATGGCATTTCAATGCTAAACTATGGTAACACAGGACAAGATACATAAGGTGCTAGGGGAAGACAATGGATGGAAATCCTGTGGCTCTAGAGATGTCACCCGCCCTTCTAGAATTTTCAGCTTTGTGGAGATTAGTAAAGGTGGAAGCTGTGTAAAATTGTCAACCATGTGGCACACAGGGGACAAGCCTCTGTCTGCTTGTCACGCAGAGTCCAGACAGAGCGATCATTTGCCAATTCTGAGTTGGGGTTTTTGAAGGGAGACATCTCCATGTCCGAGGGGAAACTGGCAGCTCTTAAAGTGATTTATTCTACTGAGATGTTTGGGCAAAGTCTGTAATTTAAATTCATCTGTCACCTATGTTCTATTTTGTTCTGCATTAGAGTATATCCACATAGATTTCTCTGCTATGTGCTATTATTTACGACTAGGGAAGAATGTGACCACAAGTTCTGATAACCAAAACTGCTTCCAGCCTGAGTTTTCGATCTCAAAAAAAAAAAATGTATAAATTTGTGGCCAAACGTACAGCAATGGGCAGAGGTCAATGTGAGCTGGGGAGGTTAAGGGAACAGTTTTCTGAAACATCTGGGAATCCAAGATACACTCATAAACATTATTGTGATATAAATCACAGGAATTTATATTATTAGAAAGACACAGGGAGATCTATTTGTGAGTGTCTGGAAAATAATGAAGCAAACAGGAAACAGAATATGGAGAAAGGTGAAATTATTTCTTCCATGTTGATTTTGTTGCCATGAGTCTCCATTATCACATGAAAAAAATGCACTTGATGTAATGGATCTGGTGATTGCTAAAGTTTGTAACACACTGCACCTCAAGGCATCTTACTGAACACTTAACTCTAATTGGCTTGAAAATGAACAAGAACATCTCATAGAAAGCGTAAGCTTGGTCTCGAGATAAACTCAGAATGCTGATCAAATCAAGGTACCACTGTGGAGACACAAAATCACTATTTGGTTGATTTTTTCCTTTCACAGAGTCTCTCCTGAGTCTATAAGCTGTCCACATGAGTGGTATTTCCTACCAACTTTAATAAAAAGGTTTGGAATAAGAGGGAGTATGCAGCTTAATTGTATATAGTAGAGGTCGTCAGAAGGTCCCTCTACTGTGGCGATGCTGAATTTCATAAGGAAGCAAACAGCATGTGCATTTGCAGACAAGGGTAGGAAAGAAAACTCATGCCCAAAATGGCTTATAGACATCATCAGGATAAGTATTCCTCCTTATGTGAGATGTGTCAAAAAGACCTAGGAGTGGAAATAACAGATCTCCTGTCTTCTCTTCATACATGACAAAATCCAATTTATTTCTTAATTCAAAGATATCTATAATCAAGTATCTGAAATGGCTGAGGATGCCAAAAATCATAGCTGCTTAGAGCATCAGGATTTAGTCCATCTACTAGCGAAGAAATAGAGGAAATAAGAAATGTATCTGAAAGGAGGGAGAAAGCGACATGAGTCCAGTTGACTGAGAAGACTTTTCTAGTTGAAGAAGGGAGCTATATCCTATGAATATTCATGGTCCATAGCACCAAACCCTTTTCTCTTCTTGTGAGCAAGACGCCTAGAGTAAGGGAAGATTTGCCTTCATCCAGTGCAGGCTTACTGAGAACAGTTCAAAAGAGAATGTGGCAAAGGAAGCAAAGTAAGACGCAATTTTTTGGATTGCAATGTGAGAAGGTTTAACAGACATATAACTTCTCTAATAAGGGCAAAAGGGAAATATGGTCAACAGTTAAGCTCCCCTGAAAGGGTTTCTGATACTACTTTGTATTTTTTAGCATCATAAAAACAAATGAGGGAATAGTAAAAGCTCTGTATGGAGTAACTTGCTCTATTTCCTACTCTGAAAGTTAAGCCATAAATAACAATTTTATAATCTAACTCCAGTGTTCCCTGTCTGACTTTATGAAAAAGGTCATAAACTGGCAACTCATGGGTAAGTCGGATCCATGAGGTATGCCACCAAAAATTTGTTTTAAATGATAAATTTTAGGGGAATATTTGCAAATTGAGGGGGAAAACATGAATTTTTGTCTTTTCTTTGGCAGGAAGACTAGCAATCTTAGGTACGGCAAAATCGGTTGGACCTGAGTCGCCACAGCCAGCTTTTCATGAAGCAGCCCTGTTTATTTTTCAACATTTCCTGAGTCACTTTTTCCTTCTATTTCTACTGCCTGCCACATAGGTATTGCCATCTTGAGCAACACAACATCATATCCTTATGGATGTATTATATTCATTAAGCAGTAAATAATTTTTCACTGATATTTGACATGTAATTTTTCACTTTTTAAAGGTTTATTTATTTTTGAGAAAGAGAAAGAGAAAGAGAGAGTGAGCAGGGGAGTGGTGGAGAGACAGAGACAGAATCTCAAGGAGGCTCCACGCCTTAAGTACAGAGCCCTATGCAGGACTCGAACTCACAAAACCGTGAGATCATGACCTGAGCCAAAACCAAGAGTCAGATGCTTAACCAGTTGAGCCACTCAGGTGCTGTTGATATGTAATATTTTAAGTAGGTTCTACTTGCATAGAAAGAGGAAATTAGCCACTTAGTTTTCCCAGCGGTCCACATACTACTGGCTGAAGACATTATCTGAATGCATCCACTCGACCTGGAGGTTTAGTGCCACCTAGCAAAAGGCATCTGGGTTCCATTGTCTTTCTAAAACTTAAAAAAGAATGGAAAAACCTCATTTAACCAACCAACAAGCCGAATAGTATACTCTTCTCATGGTAGCAATGGGCATAAATCCCCCCCCATGACACCTGCTACTTAAGCTACTCTGCCTGACCAAATTTCCAGTCATTTCTTTTCCTTATGAAACATGAACTTCTTTAAATCCTAAAAGACAACAACAATGAAGCGTTTCCAGTCCAAGGGTAAGACTTTGACAAGAGGGAGAACATGCCCAGAGAATTGAAAGTCAGTGGGTGTAAAAGGACAACAGTCGGGACAGTTAAGTAAGATTCTGAGGATCCATTTTAACAGGAATGTTCTCTAGTTTCGGCTCTGAGATGCAGTTGAGCCCTACTCCTCATAGGCCATGAGTCTACACATGGTCTATCTGGCTATGTTTCCTTCCTAGGACGACCTCATGCCCCACTGCTCTGCCTGGCAAAACCCCTCCTGTCCACTCCAAGACTAACCATAACAGAGGAGAAGACCGAGGGAAAGAGACTGATTGGGGTTTCTGTTTCAAGCTGCTGGTGTTTGAATCTCCTGCATTCACTTCTGAGATCACTCAAAAGAGTTTAACTATAAAACAAGTCAGTCACTGAGGCTGCCAGAGGGCAATCATAAAAAACTTCAACTGGCTTGATTTCAGGAGCTCCCTGGGGCAATTTTCCATAAGGCTGGGGGCGGGGGGTGGGGGTGGGGGTCGGGTAACAGGACAGGTGTGACAGAATCACTAGCTAGAAGTTGCCTGTGAAGCTCTGGCCAGGGATTTCGATCAAGCACCCGTGGCTCCCTCCCCATTTCTGGCCCAAATGCCCTAATTAGGCACTGACAAAGAGCAAGTTGAGCAAATACATCAGTAAAAGGGCTCCCCTGGGAAAGAGGTAAGTTCTGACTGATGCAAGCCCCGGAGCTGTTGAAGTCAAACACTCAGGTACACTCAGCAAGGATTCCTGGAGGAAATGAGGTCTCGCTGGGTATGTGGGAGGGCTGCCAAAGGAATCAAGGCATCAGGTTATTCCAAAGACTCCAGAGGACTGTTGTCTCTGCTCTGCCAGAGGGCCAGGAATTGCTGAGAGCATCACCAGTGACCGGGGGCACTCAGAGGAGGTTTGATAGGGGAAAGAATGAAATCACCCATCATGCAACACCTCTGCTCATTTAAAACCAAGTGCAAAATACAGTAACTGGGAAAGTAATGTAACAATGTTCATGAATGCAACTTCAAGTATTATATGTATTTTTTTGTTGTTACAATGAAGTTTTTTTGTTTTTTTGTTTGTTGTTGTTGTTCGTTTTTGGTTTTTTTTTGTTTTGTTTTTTTTTTTTTTTTTCATTTGTTCTCACAACATGGCTTCCTATCTTTGGGAAAATACTGTTTTTTGTTAGCCATATATATATATATATATATATATATATATATATATATTTAGGTTTATTTTTATTTATTTATTTATTTATTTATTTGGAGAAAGGGAGAGAGAGAGAGCACAAGCAGGGGAAGGGCAGAGGGGGGAGAAACAATCTCTAGCAGGCTCCACACCGCCAGCGCAGAGGCCGATATGGGGCTTAAACTCATTAACCAGGAGATCACGACCCAAGCCAAAGTCAAGAGTTGGATGTTTAACAGACTGAGCCATCTGGGAGCCCCCATAAATATTTTAATATGTAATGAACAGTAACTTTAAGGCAAAATCCATTTTTCCTTGTCCAGAGATTTTTTAAGAAATTATTCAATTATCTAATGAGGACTGGAAACATAAAATGTGCTCTATACTTAAAGGGTGGATAAAAGGAGGTATTAGGAAAACTCAAAAGATTTTCTTACAGCAAAACCAATTTGAGTCAAACTTTCCTTTAGGCACTAACCTGTTTGGCTAATTTTTTCTTACTTTGAGTTCCTACAATTAATTTAGTCATTGCTTGATATTTATAGAGTACTTCGAAATTTCCTAGTGTTTAATACCATTACTTAGTTTTTCTTTACAACATTCCCAAAAGGTGTAAGCAGTAAAATCTTCTCAGGAACAGAACAGGAAATTCTAAACTGCCAGCAGAAAATATATTTTTATAAGGCATTTTGGGTGGTGAACCGAGTAAGGAAGTCAGATGCTTACTCATTTAACCAACTTAATTTCAAATCAATTCTTCCAACATTTATTTGAACTCAGCTGTGACAATAATCTTCCAGGGTTTAATTATGATTAATTACAGCCAATCCTGGCAAGGAACTAGAGTTTAATATAGGGGTCTTAAGATCAAGTCTCAAGTTGGAAGTATCTGGAAAGGTCAGCAATTCCAGAACAGCTCCAAAAGGCAGGCCATCTCCAACAGATGGAAATTGATTTTAAAGTTCTCCCCATACCTCCTTTTTTTCAAACCTGTTCCGCTTAAAGCCTTTTGGTATAGAAATGTTACTTTCCTAAGTCCAATCAAAATCCAGGCTTAAAGAATAAACCCACTTCGTCTGGCTCATACCTCACTGGAAAGAGCGAAATTTGGTTACAAACTACATCAACTTAAAAAAACAATACTGCTGGGGTGCCTGGGTGGCTCAGATGATTAAGTGTCCGACTTTGGCTCAGGTCATGATCTCATGGTTTGTGAGTTTGGGCCCACCGTCAGGATCTGTGCTGACAGCTCAGAGCCCGGAGCCTGCTTCAGATTCTGTGTCTGCTCTCTCTGCACCTTCCCCATTCATGTGCTGTCTCTATCTCAAGAAATAAATACACATCAGAAAAAAAAATTTTAAGCAATATTGCCATGTTCCACAATGACTTACTTTTTCATGTAAGAGAGATGCCTGTTCCTTAAACCCTATGACCTTATTTGAGCATTTTCCTTTCCACTTCCAGGCTCAATTGGGAACGATTAGAATAGTTTCTAGATCTCATGCCACAGCATAGTCTCTAAAAATTATGGTAACAGTGATAGACAGAAGTTCGATAAATTCTGAGCCCAATAAAAATCACAAAGGCAACATGACAATGGAATTGATTTCAAGAAGCATTTCATGAGAGTCTGTCTACTCTGTGCTTAAAAATGGGCAGTGTGTTATTTACATCCAAAAAAACAAGTAGCTTTTTTTTACAAGAAGATTGAAATAGAGATAAAAGCACATTTAAAGATTCCAAAAAGCCCACAATCACAAGAAAAATGCAAACTGTGTAGTTTAGACAAAATCAAGAGACATGTCAAAGTGAAATAAGAAATATCCTAACACAAGAGGTAGGACTTGAAATGAAACTTGCAACAGTTATCTCTATAAGAAAAGAAAGAGAAGAAATCACATTCTCAATAAAGGAAGCAACAATTCAAGTAATTACTTGATTAGAACGGCCTATTCTTAGGTTAATGATGGAAAATGTCTTCATGGACGAGTTGTTCACACAGTGAGGTGAAGATTAAAACTGAATGACTTAGGGCAAATTATCCTCTGATCTCATGAAAAGAAGGTCTTTGTTCCGTGTGTAAATTCCGATCTGATTTTGAGACTGATTTAAAAACACAAGACAATGAAGAATGATGTGGAAGGTCAGTAATCTAGCGCATAATAAAGACACCAACAGATCTACTGAGAAACAGAGAAGAGATAAGGTGAAAAGGTGGTATGATGGAAGAATATTTGAAGACACAAGAGAGGAAATTCAGATTAAAGGAAATCCATTAAAGGTAAGTTTTTTAATAAAGAGAAAGGGAGGTAAAGGTTACCACGATGAAGGAATTCTTATTATAGAACAAATATTCCATTTCTCCAACTATTGTAGAACGGACACCTTACGATCCTCCCTAAGATTTCTTGACTTCTTCCCTCTCAGCTACTCTACAAATTCTTCCTGGTTTGGCTTCTATGTCAATGACTTCAATTCTTTCAAGCACGTGTCCTTATTAAAACAAGTATGGGCCTCACATCGACTTTTCCGTTGTTGGACTCTGCTGACTATTGTCAGTAGCTATTTCATAGACCATTCCTCATATCCACTGCATCAAAACCCTAATCCACCGTTTTGCTCCAATCCAGACCCTCCACAGCCCAGCACTATGTCCTCCAGTGTGAGACTATCAAATGATACGTCATTATTTTCTCTCACCAGCTTCCTTACAGCAGCCTCTCACTTCATTTCTCTGCTTCCAACTTCTATCACTAATGTATATTTAAACCATCTGCTTGACAAAGACACTCATTGTTACAAATATGTAATGTGTTTTTTTTTTGACTGTAGGAAACATCCAAATTATATTGCATAATATCCAAGACATCATTATTTTTTTTTTACAGTCTTTCTTTTCAGACACTGTCCAACCCTGGTGTCTTTCCACTTCCGGAATATGTGTTCGTTCCAATATGGAGCTGTGGCTATAGCTATCAGACCATATCTGAAAATCCTCCTCAATTCTGTTCCCTTGGAAAATTTTGTATTGCTTTTAAAATAAGCTAGGAAAACATATTTTCCTATGACCACACACCCATAATTAATCAGTATCCCCTCCAAATGACCATTATACTTACATATAGTTCTATTGGTAATTTACGAGTAACTGCTCTATTTATCATTCTACTGGAAGCTTATCTGACTATAAGATAAGCTGGCTCACAGGTTTCAGACACATGCGTGCTCAAAAAATGTTATGAGATTTTACTTGTGGCCTTTCCTGTAACCTAAAGAAAGATGTTAATTGCCTGAGACAGTACTTTCTAAAGTACAAATTTTAAGTACTTGTCCATTTTTTTTAATGAATCTATATACATTTTTTTGCTTGTGAGACCCTTTCTGTTCTTCCATTCATACTCTGTATGATGCCAGTCCATTAGGCACAAACACACACATACACACACACACACACACACACACACACAATTGAGCACCATTGTGGTGGTATAAACACAGCAGCTGCTCTATACATGCTGTTTACATAAATTTCTACTATAGCTAGTTAATACAATGACACCAGAAAGAACATGTGCATAAAGCAGAGACTCCAACATAGGCCAGGGATTTTAAGAAAAGTGGACGTTATGGTTCAGGCACTCGAGTCAGACAGAACAACGGAGATCTAACTTTTAAAGACTCGCATACCTCATATGGCTGTTATAAAGATTAAATAAAACAGTGCATCCAGAAAAAGCTGTCATGTAACTATATGCCTAACCTGATTGTTACTCTGATTGTAATTGTGTTATCTATAAACTGTGGAAGACACCAGAGAGAGCCTGGGCTGGAGAACCAGACAGAATCTAAGTTGAAATATCTGCCAGCTGTGTGACCTGGACGACTATTGAACTTCCCTAAACCTCCCTGCATTTTTCTTAACTGTATCTATAATCAACATTAGATACAACCTCATCATTTTAAAATGAGATCTATATTGCAACCATCATGAAAACCGGCATACAGAGAATGCCAAATAAAGATGGTTCTTTTCTCTTTCTCTCAGGTAGAAAGCCTACCTTTCACTATTTTTAATAGTGTAAGTTTTGAAAGATGTAATAGATTCTCTGCTAATTACATCAGAATTTAAGAGCTTGTTTACATTTAATAATAAGTGTAAGTATCTCAGTATTAGCTCTGGTGAGAAGCCCTTTGCTAAAAGGGTGTTTAAGTTCTGATTGTTCTCTAATCAACAATAAACAGGAATGTCCACTTAGGGGACACAGAATTCTATTACAATCAGAGATTTAAAATTTTTTTTTTCAACGTTTATTTATTTTTGGGACATAGAGAGACAGAGCATGAACGGGGGAGGGGCAGAGAGAGAGGGAGACACAGAATCGGAAACAGGCTACAGGCTCTGAGCCATCAGCCCAGAGCCTGACGCGGGGCTCGAACTCACAGACCGCGAGATCGTGACCTGGCTGAAGTCGGACGCTTAACCGACTGCGCCACCCAGGCGCCCCTCAATCAGAGATTTTAAAGTAAAGCCTCTGTGGTTATACGTAAGTGGCTCAAAAGTCCTTAAGATTCCACCAATCCCAACAAAATTAAAAACAAAACAAAACAAGACAAAACAAAACCATGGATCCCTATTATCACCGAACTGCCAATGTATGTCCAATACTATCTAGACGTAATTTCAAGAGAGTCTCATCTTGCAAACAAAAAAACTTCATTGTTTTAATCCTATTCTTGAAAATGTAGACATATAGCCCTGGTATTTTTCACCAATTTTGAAAGAATAGAGAGACAGATGTGGAACATTAGGAGCAGCGAAAAAAAGGGAAAGGGAACTATCCTTTTATTAAACTTTACTTGCTTTTACCCAGGTACTGTTAATTGGCATGACCTACATATTTCTAGTTATCACATTATTCACCGTTGAGCTAAAGCAATACTAACTATACACTTTCTTTTATGACTTCAAGAATACAGAATATCTTAAATAATGGACCATATTGCACCTTCTCTCAATGGAATCAGTGTTCCAGGAAGACTCAACAGTGACTTTTTTTTAAATTCTTTTAAATGTTTTTATTCATTTTTGAAAGACAGAGAGATATAGAGCACTAATGGGGGAGGGGCGGAGAGAGAGAGAGAGAGAGAGAGAGAGAGAGAGAATCTGAAGCAGGCTCCAGGCTCCAAGCTGTCCACACAGAGCCCAACGCGGGGCTCGAACCCATGAGCTGTGAGATTCTGCCCGGAGCCCAAGTTGGATGCTTAACCGACTGAGCCACCCAGGCACCCTGTGACTTTTTTTTATTAACCAAGTCTGAGGGCATGTAAATATGGAATTGTTAGACGATCTTTCCAGACAGGCTTGACAGAGGCCTTTCTCACTCTCGCTGATTCTTCCTTCCCTTAATTCAGGTCAACTGACAATTAGAAGTGGAAGAGGGCATCACGTTTTACATTTTCCCCATCAGAACCCACTTCCTTCTGTGTCTCCTCTCCTTCAAAACTCGTTTATTACAGTTGGAAAAATGAATTTCATTCGTGACCTAATTTGGAGAAAAATGAGTTTGAGTAATCAACATCTTCCTGTGAAGTGTCAGTGTGGGAGCGAAGTCTCCTTGTGGTAGTTTGTGGGTTCTGATCTCTAAGTACCCACTAAGCTTCCTAAACGCACCAACTGTATGCTGCAATGCATTGATTTTAAAGTGTTTTGCCAAGTTTTACAGAGGAACCATTTAATGTGTCAATAATATTGCCTTTCTCACAAGCTCTAATTTTTGTGAAGTTCAATCAGACTCTGTTTCTCCTAGGAGTATTGAGTATTATTGCATGGATATGACTGCCATGTTATCGATCTAAGGGATACCATTTATGGTTTAACTGCAAATTCTAGTCCTCTTAGGGTTTAAGCTATTCTCTTTGTCTTTGGATTTCAACAGTGTGACTAAGATAGGTCAACTTGTGATCAGATAATGAGTGATCAGAAACTACCTTAAATACTTTGAACTGGTAAGTCTCCCGGGCTTTGTTAAGAGCTTCTCTATGTAGACACATCTTCAATGACCCATCAGGCAGCGGGCAATTCTGCCTTAGCCTTCACTTCCTGCTTGCTCCGAGCTTCAAGGTCAGCCTGAGGGGAAAGATTAGTGTCCTTTTCAAGTCTTTTCCTGGGCATGAGCACAACTGTGCCTTTTTAAGTGTCTCTTAGGGGGCGCCTGGGTGGCTCAGTCGGTTGGGCGTCCGACTTCAGCCAGGTCACGATCTCGCGGTCCGTGAGTTCGAGCCCCGCATCAGGCTCTGGGCTGATGGCTCGGAGCCTGGAGCCTGTTTCCGATTCTGTGTCTCCCTCTCTCTCTGCCCCTCCCCGGTTCATGCTCTGTCTCTCTCTGTCCCAAAAATAAATAAACGTTGAAAAAAAAAAATTTAAGTGTCTCTTAGAATTCCCCAGTATGTGTCAGAAGAACTTTCCCAAGTCCCCTATGAACACTTCATTTGCCAATTTTTCCGTGAAGTTTTTGGTCAGCTTCCTTTAGTACCAGCGAGTATCACTGCCTTAGGTATCCACAATATTAACTGATTTCTGCTGATTGGTCTTCACAAACACCCTAAGGACATGGTTGAAGAAAGAATATGGCCACTTGCACAGATCAAGTACTGCTTCAGGTGAAACAGAGATAACAGGGAACTGCCACACAAGTCAAATGGAGACAATTCTCCAGAGTTGAGGCTTTCCAAGTTTGAGCTTCAAACTTGTTCTTTCCCTTCAGTGGCTGCCAGACTACTGGTTTTCACATTGTGGTTGCAAAGCCTTTGCTTTCAAAGGCAAGGTGCATATTGGAAGGGGGTACTGGGCAAAACGCATGTTAAAACAGCACAAAGTTTTCTAGTCTTACTGAGTGAGATTCCACTCTTTTTCTTGAATAAATCCTCCTTGGATTGTTGTGAGCCTTTATTTAATTTCCAGAGTCGCAAAAGCATTAATTTTGACAATATTTGCTACTCCTCATTTTTTAAAAATTTTATTTAAAACCAAGCTAGTTAATATATAGTGTAGTAATGGCTTCAGGAGAATTTAGTGATTCATCACTTACATATAACACCCAGTGCTCATCCCAACAAGTGCCCTCCTTAGTACCCATCACCCATTTTCCCATCCCCCACCAACACCCCTCCAGCAACCCTCAGTTTGTTCTCTATATTTAAGAGTATCTTATGCTTTGCCTCACTGTCTGTTTTTATCTTATTTTCCCTTCTCTTCCCCTATGTTCATCTGTTTTTTGTTCTTAAATTCCACATACAAGTGAAATCATATGATTTTTATCTTTCTCTGACTGACTTATTTTGCTTAGCATTAAACACACTCTAGTTCCATCCACATTATTGCAAATGGCAAGATTTCATTCTTTTTGATCAAAAAAAAAAAAAAACATTCCCCATTGTATATATATAACACGTCTTCTTTATCCATTCATCAGTCAATGGACATTGGGCCCTTTCCATACTTTGGCTATGGTCGATTGCACTGCTATAAACCCTATGTTGTGTGTGCCCCTTCGACTCAGCATTTTTGTATCTTTTAGATAAATACCCATAGTGCAATTGCTGGATCATAGGGTAGCTCAATTTTAATTTTTTGAGGAACCTCCACACTGTTCTCCAGAGTGGCTGCACCAGTTTGCATTCCCACCACCAGTCTAAGAGGGTTCCCCTTTCTCCACATCCTCGCCAACATCTATTGTTTCCTGACTGGTCAATTTTAGCCATTCTGACTGGTGGGACATGATATCTCACTGCTGTTTTGATTTGTATTTCCCTGATGATGAGTGAGGTTGAACATCTTTTCATGTGTCTTTGTAGCCATCTGGATGTCTTCTCTGGAAAAGCATCTGTACATGTCTTTTGCCCATTACTTCACTGGATGATTTGAGTTTTTGGTGTTGAGTTTGATAAGCTCTTTATATATTTTGGATACTAACCCTTTATCTGATATGTCATTTGCAAATATCTTCTCCCATTATGTTGGTTGCCTTTTAGTTTTGTTGTTTCCTGCACTGTGCTGAAGCTTTTTATCTTGATTATGTCCCAATACATCAAGTTTGCTTTAGTTCCCTGGCCTCCAGACACACATCTGGTAAGAAGTCACTCCGTCTGAGGTCGAAAGGTTACTGCTTGTTTTCTCCTCAAGGATTTTGATGGCTTCCTGTCTTACATTAAGGTCTGTCATCCATTTTGAGTTTATTTTTGTGTCTGGTGTAAGAAAGTGGTCCAGGTTCATTCTTCTGCATGTCGCTGTCCAGTTTTCCCAGCACCACTTGGTGAAGAGACTGTCTTTATTCCATTGGATATTCTTTCCTGCTTTGTTGAAAATTAGTTGGCCATTCATTTTTGGGTCTTTCTGGGTTCTCTGTTCTGTCTCATTGATTTATGTGTCTGTTTTTGTGCCAGTACCATAGTGTTTTGATGACTGCAGGTTTGTAATACAGGTTGAAGTCCTGAACTGTGACACCTCTAGCTTTGGTTTTCTTTTTCAACATTACTTTGCCTATTTGGGGTCTTTTCTGGTTCCATACAAATTTTAGAAATGTTTGTTTTAGCTCTGTGAAGACTGCTAGTGTTATTTTGATAGGGATTGCACTGAATATGTACATTGCTTTGGGTAGTACTGACATTTTAATAATATTTGTTCTCCCAATCCATGAGCATGGAATGTTTTTTTTTTCATTTTTTGGTGTGTGTCTTCTTCAATTTCTTTCATAAGTTTTCTATAGTTTTCAGGGTATAGATTTTTCACTTCTTTGATTAGGTTTATTCCTAGGTATTTTATGGGTTTCGGTGCCATTGTGAATGGGAGTGATTCCTTGATTTCTCTTTCTGCTGCTTCACTATTGGTGTATAAAAATGCAACCAATTTCTGTACATTGATTTTATATCCTGCAAGCTACCCCTTATTTTTATATTCAAGGTGTGTTTGGGGGACTCCTTTCTCTACAGTCAGAAGTACATCACCATAAATATTAAATTTTTGGCTTCGGGGTTAATGTGTTTCTTCTTTCCTACCTCAAATATTCATGAGAACCTTCTCAACTGTCCTTAGCTTTATGGTCTGGATAAAAAATAAAAAATAAAAGCAAAAAGAAGACATCCCTCAAGTTGCTTATAATCTCATCACGAGTCTCCATGAGGGATGCGTTGGCTGCAAAAATATGCCTTAGAAGTTGTGAAAACATAGAAGCAGTAGTGATGTTAATCATCTGTCCCAGGGGTGCCAGGGTGACTCAGTCTGCTAAACCCTCGACTCCTGATTTTGGCTCAGGTCATGATCTCATGGTTTGTGAGATCAAGCCCCACTTCAGGCTCTGTACTATCACCATAGAGCCTGCTTGGGATTCTCTCTCTCTCTCACTCTCTCTCTCTCTCTGCCCCTCACCTGCTCATGAGCACGCACACTCTCTCTCTCAAAATATAAATTTCAAAAAATGAAGCAAACAAAAAAAAAAAGTCATCTTTCCCATTTCACATTTTAAGGACGTGAACAGAATGGATTCCATTTTTTTCTGTCCTAATCACCACAAACTGCCAAAGCTGTTAGTAGAAAATGGTATTTCTTTCTCAACCAAATGATTATTCCTCTCCATCTTTCAATCCCAATTTTAAAAGAGGTCAGCACTGTAACACGTTTTCCTAAATGCTATAGACAAATCAACTGTGTTAGAATACATGGAATGTAGATATTACTGGAAAACAATGTAATTTTGCTTATGAACTTATAACCTGCAAAATATTTAGGATTTATATGCACAAAAAGTATAAAGATATGATAAAAATATCCTAATTATATAGGAACTCAACTATTTATACTTGTGGAGTTTACCTCAAGTGATTATAGTCATAACAACGGACTCAGGAAAGAATATGTATGGCTAACTCATGAGTTTGGAATGTGAAGGATGCCTTCATTCTAATTCATGACAGCCATATTGCCCAAAGCAAGCCTTCCCCAAATTCTTCAGCCAGAGTCATGATACCACGGCCCTTTACTCATGTTTCTTGTACCACTTACATAGTACTTAATGTATTCTGTCTCCTTATCTACCTGTCTTTCCCACTAGATTATGCTCACTTCTGAAAAGACACACTTCCATTCTCTATCTTCCACATCAAAAATAGACACACAGTATTTCTCTAACAATTGTTTCTCGAATGGATGGATGAAATAATGATTGAATTTACCTTTCACTCTGCTTGGGCAAATGCAGACTGAGAATGGATATGATCTCATGAACTTCATTCTGCAGGTGGGTGGATCTACACAAAAGATGGGGTTTATTAAAGTTCAGGGGGAAAAGCTGAACTCAGCAACGTGAGATAAAGTGACAGCTAAAATTAAAAAATACCGGGAATTTGTTGCTTTAGATAAATGCACATACCAAAATTATGCCTGGTAGAGTCTGGGAATGAATACATTGTTCACATCAGGTAACTTAACTCTCACCTATGCAAAAATAGGGAGTCCGGAAAAGAGGTATGGATTATGAATGATCTTATTCTCTGTCCTGATGTCATGCCACTGGTGTTTTGTTTTTTTTTTTTTTAATTTTTTTTAATGTTTATTTATTTTTGAGAGAGACAGAGACAGAATGCCAGTGGGTTGGGGCAGAGACAGAGAGAGGCACATAATCTGAAGCAGGCTCCTGGCTCCGAGCTGTCAGCACAAAGCCTGACATGGGGCTCGAACTCACGAGCTGTGAGATCATGACCTGAGCGGAAGTCAGACGCTCAACCGACTGAGCCACCCAGGCCCCCTTGTTTTGTTTCTTAAAGTTTATTTATTTTGAGAGAAAGTGAGAGCACATGTGCATGTGAGTGGGGAAGGGGCAGAGAGAGGGAGAGAGAGAATCCCAAGCAAGCTCCACACTGTCATCAGGGAGCCCCATGTGGGGCTCAATCTCAGAAACCCTGATATCATGACCTGAGCTCAAATCCAAGGTTGGAGGCTTAATCAACTGAGCCACCCAGGTGCCTATTTTGTTTTATTTTTAAAGTAGGTTCTATATCCTACAAAGGGCTTGAACTCACGACCCTGAGATCAAGAGTCGCATTCTCTACACACTGAGCCAGCCAGGTGCCCCAGGCCATTTACTTTTGTACAAAAGAGGAACAAGAGTTATTTTCCAGGGATGCTACATAACTGCTTATGACTGGTTTTAAATTTGGTGTTATGAAATTTAACACCAAAAAATTTTAAAAAAATAATAAAAGAACACAAAGTTTGCTAGTCTTACTGGATGAACACAATCCATGAGCAAAAACCAGGCCAAAGGATTTCATTTGTTGTGAATTAGCTACTGAGAAACTTCTCTGTTCATTTCCACAATTTAGCATAATAAAAGAGATCTATCCCAAAGTAAGGAAAGCACACATAAAACATATGAAGTTAGATGTAACAGATATTGTAGAGATACAACGAAATGAAGAGCTTTTTAAAAAGGCTCTTCTAATTAAGAACAGAATTATTCTTTAATGAGCACACCTTAATTAATTTAACTAATGAATTAAACTCACTTTCACACCTGAGGACGAATTGAAACTACAGTATTTTCACTTCTGTGATAAGAATAGTCCTTTAAGAAATTAGAGTTTCTGGTGAAAAATCCATGAGGACTGTACATTCATAAAGCTAAATCACATTATATTATCTATATGTTTCACCTATTATTTCAAAAAAAATGCCACATCATCTATTTTGAGCCCTAGGCTGCCTCATTAAAACTAGATAGTTATAAATTATTTGATATTGCTTGGGGAGCACTCTCCAACCCTTGCTGGCTATTAAATACTATCAAATTGTTTTATTATTATTTTTAGGTCACCAACATTCTGTCTTCAGTCACTCAGTTGTTTTTACTTTAATGTCATCCAATAACTACAGGGGCTCAAGGGGAAAAGTAAGTCCCAAAAGTGTTCTCTGTTGCTCTTTATGCACATTTTGATGAAGAGAGAGAGAGAGAGAGAGAGAGAGAGAGAGAGAGGGTTTGTTGCTTTGCCCTCAGTTAAAACAGCCCTAATTTCTCCTTAAGAGAGGGCTTATAGTCTGTGTACTTAGCGCATACATGTTTGCACAATTCCTGGAAATGGTAAAGACAGTTAGTTGTGCATATAGTGATGACTAACACTTTGGTACTAACACAGCAAAGTACAAAATCAGAACACGTTCATTTGTTTTTTTTTTTTTTTTTTTTTTTAATTTTTTTTAACGTTTATTTACTTTTGAGACAGAGAGAGACAGAGCATGAACGGGGGAGGGGCAGAGAGAGAGAGGGAGACACAGAACCGGAAGCAGGCTCCAGGCTCTGAGCCATCAGCCCAGAGCCCCACGCGGGGCTCGAATTCACGGTCCGTGAGATCGTGACCTGAGCTGAAGCCGGACGCTTAACCGACTGAGCCACCCAGGTGCCCCAGAACACGTTCATCTGTAATCCATGTTGTCTTATGACCACAGAGGTCCAGCCACAAAATGCTTATCCTTAATTTCCTTCAGCGCCTTGTTTCATTTCAGAGCTATGCTAGCATGCTTTTATCCTTTGATTTCGTTCCTAAATTTTCTCCCCAACGTCTCTCTGAACATAAACGGATGCAAAGTGTCATGTGATCAACCAGTATCTAAAGAAAGCTAAGGCAAAACACAATGTGGTTAGCAGTGTTAAACTACAAATTAGGGAATATCAAAATTAAAGTTTTGCTAAAATGCCATTTGCTGCTTTGAAGTTTTCATTCTTTCCTGACTAAAAATATCTAAATACTTCTTCCCTAATTATCTAAATGATGTTATCTACAGCTGAGATCACCCACACTATACCAGAACACTCTAGAGAAACACTTTCCTTTAGATAAGAAAAAGGGAGGCACAGAGAAGCATGAGAGAAACAGAGTAGGGAAGTGGGAAAAAAATAACTTCAGGGAACCAGAATAATGAATTCTGGAGTAGTAAATTTTTGTTCTTTATGCTCGTATTGTCCCAAAGTATAATGAGTAACAAAAAATTACTTTTCCAGAAATGCAAGTTTTGAAACACTAATAAGTTAGGCAGACATATTAGCTCTAGTGCATTATATTCTTTCACTTATCTTTTCTTACATACAGAAAACTGATGGTTGCTGGAGGGGAGGTGGTGGGGGGAGGGGCATCAAGGAAGGCACTTGTTGGGATGAGCACTGGGTGTTGTATATAAGTGATGAATCACTAAATTCTAAACCTGAAACTAATACTATGCTGTAAATTAATTTAAATTCAAATAAATAAATATTTTTAAGAGGAAGAAAAACTATAATAAAAAAAAAAGTTATATGCCAGGAACAGAATCCTTCCCTGTACGAACACAACCACCTTTGAGACAATCATGCACCTTTAGGGGACACCTGGAAACAAAGATACAGTCAAGGATTCATGCTACTTAATTATTGCTGTATGTACCTGTGAGCCTGAGGTCAAAATGAAACTTTGAAACACGGAAGAACGGAAATTAATGCAGCCTGTCTTTTTATTACCTGTGTGTGTGTGTGTGTGTGTGTGTGTGTGTGTGTGTGTACAAAAGAGAAAGAGACAGGGAAAGAGAGAAAATGGAATTTCTGAATACTGGGCATCTTAGGTGCAAGTAGCTTTATGTATCTGCCTGCTTATATAGAAAGTAAGAAGTAAATGTATACACTTGGAAAAACAAAATGGAGTGGCTTTCCTAAAATAAGGGACAAGTGTGGAAATTTAGAGTGTTAGAAGAAGCTTTTGCAAAATACAAAGATGTGTCATCTTTCAATTTTTATAAGAGAATTTGCCTCCCCCCCAGCCCCGTATTTTACTGAAAACCAAGCAAGAAAGTGTATGTAACTTAGCCAGAATAATTTATCTTTCCATTTCTGTTACAGCTTATACTCTTTACCAAAGTCTATTTATCCCTATTCTGTCACCTCTGCACTGATTTCTCTCAGTGGAACAAGAACACACCTGATTAGGGAGCAGATATCTTGTCCCTGGGTGGTTGTTTTATTTTTACTTAACTATCATATTTCAGAAAAGAGGCTAAATTTGATAATGAGACAAGTGCACTTCAGTTAAATAGCACTTTAGTTAGATATATGCACTGGTCTCTTTCACTTCTTACAAAGCTAAGTGTCACGTTCCATATACAAAACCAAAATGACGTCATTACCCAAATCAACTGAGAGATTAACAGGAAACAGCTCTGGCCTCCAACACAAAATCCTCATCAGGTAACAAACCTTGGAAAGCTCCCTTAACTGCTCCCATGTTCATGTTTTTCATCTGTGACACAAGTTTGATAATGCTGACCTCTCAGGATTGCTATGGATGGTGGGCTACACTGGGTTATGGTCACCATGGAAATACTCAACAGTATTTTAATATTGTGATTCACAGTGGCATAGCTTGAGGTAATGATTTCAACTTGGACCCAAGAAGGGAAGGACTCTTCTTGTCCAAAAGGATTGTAAAAACTCCCAACCTTAGGGACCTCAAGACACACTGGGAGGTCACTTTAAAGACTCCAGTGTTGGGATCCATTATTGAATTTAGGAAACAATGGAGTTTTGGTATTGCAGGGCTATTCTTACCTCTAAGTTTATTTATCTAATCAGATGGTCTTAAGGACAGAATGATGTAAGAATAAATGTCTTCTAAATTAGGAGAAAGATAAAACACTCAAGATCTAATGAATGTAAGTTAAATAACTATTGAAGCAAAGGCAAAGAATTATTTATGATTTGGAATTTCTTTCCAGAAAGCAAAAAAAAAAAAAAAAAACCATCTCATAGTAAAAAATGAAGGAACAAGACAGATACCCCGAGGCTGTATAAACTATACAAAATATAGATCTGACCTTCGTCAAATTTAAAAAGTGGTTGTGGAATAGCAAGGTGGTCAAAGTCAAGTGCCTACTGCATGATGAAAACACATACAGTGGTCTGGAAGGTGAAACATAAGCTTATAAGTAAAAAAGGAAGTTCCATTACCAGAGAGCTAGAAGATATTTTTAATTCCCTAAATGGAGTACCTACTACAAGTAAGAGTTGAGAAGTCTAATGCCATCATAGGAAGGAGGCAGCTATCAGGGCAAGAGAAGAGAGCTGAATAGTTATTCCCCCTATTGGCTTGAGGGCCAGAGAAATGGGGTAGGTACCTGTTCTTCATCCAACCCTCTACTACCCCCATCACCTCTTCAAAAGTAAAGTGAGCTGTCTGTCAACCATAAAATATCTGTCCTGGAATGTGCACTAGGTATCTAGGTATCACACAGGTAAAGGCACGGTCTGACATACACAATTTTTTTAAGCAAGATAAGAATTGATATTTCACATTTTGGTTTTCAAATGCACCGGCAGTGTCTTTTAAGTAAATTTTTGAGAATTTTATTTAATGTTTATTTATTTTTGAGAGAGAGAGAGACAGAGAGACAGAGTGTAAGCAGGGGAGGGGCAGAGAGAGAGAGAGAGAGGGAGACACAGAATCCAAAGGGGGTTTGAGGCTCTGAGCTGTCAACACAGATCCCAATACGGGGCTCAAACTCACAGACTGCAAGATCATGATCTGAGCCAAAGTCAAACACTTAACTCACTGAGCCACTCAGGAGCCCTGAGAATTTTTTTTTTTAAAAAACCACATGTAAGACAAATTATGTCATTTATATAATCAAATATTTGAGGATATCTAATAACTTAAACACATGCATCGTATTGATTTGAACTTTAAGTAAAAAGAGTAGCTATTGATTATATTTCCCTCCAACACTGAAAAGTTTTAAAGGTAAAAAAGAAAATGCATCAAAATATAATTTGGATTTTGCTGAACACAAAGCTTTTAAGAAATGTGTGTGAAGTTTCATGAATCCTGAAATTTTCTCCACTCCTAAGAAGAAAGAGTTGAGTCAATGCCAAGAGCACCATGCAGATAAATGATAGAATCTTAGAAATAATGACGTTAATTTACAAAATGATACCATGGCCTTATAATCTGTCATCATAGCTTTCCCCCTTAAGACAAAAGAAGGCATTTGTGTGTGCAAAACAGAGAGATAAGAGACAAGGTAACCCGCCGCTATGCATCTGTGAGATTTATGCCGGCAGAAAGAAATGGAGCTTTGGAGAACCAGTCCAGAGGCAGACATGCATCACTGACTGAAAATGATTTTGGGGTGGGATGGAAAATGATCCACGGACAGGATAGCAAGAGCTTTCTGACAGAGCTATTACTAAACGTAGAGAACCCTTCTGCACTCTTTAAATTTGAATTTCTTCATTATGCATAGCAAAATCCAAAATGCCTCATCACATTAAAGATTCATTCTAGAGGGCTTAAATGGTGCCAGGGAAAGGGTGCTTTATGGGTTTATGTACAATGTTTTGACGACTGTACCATTATTTTGGCTTATGAGAATGCACTTTTAAACTAATCCAGAAAGTTGACCTTTTGTGGCTCATTGCGTGTGTGTGTCTGCTTTGAAATAACTTATATGTATCCTGTTTCCTTAGTTAATTGTAATGTTGGTCCACTGCAGTAATAAAACTGTTATATATTGAGTATCTGGGATGGACCACTCTGCAGTGTTATATTATAACTGTTTATAACTTTGTAATGCCTTCATAACTGTGATTCATTACACTAATAAACATGCAAGACAATGGCAGCGTCTTGCTGTTTCTTTGCCCAAGTTGCTTGGGCCTTGATACTCAGACATGACTTTCACCTCCACCTTGAATAGAATCTTTGAACATCTGTGATTTGGTTTCACAGACTAATTTTAGTTTGTATTTTCCCCAACATTATAGAATCTCATAAAAAAAGATTATAATAGGATGCATTAGAATTGCTTGTAATTAAGGAAAAATGTCCCTTATGGGAGAATATAGACAGATCAAAAGGTGAGAAAGCAGAACCTCCATTTTTAAAAGTTTTTTACAAAACAGAAATTTATACTGCAGGAAAGAAGACTGATAGTGAATTACTTGCTTTTCAATAAACACGGGGTGTTGGGAGAGGCCAGGTTGAGGAGAGAGCATTTTTACTCTATTTCCAGTAGAGACAGAAATTAAAGAAACGAAATCAAATCGTAGAGTTGTTTTTGTATGTGTAAGAGAAGAAAGGCATAGTTTCTGCTTCTGTGTTTATGATTACTTGGACTGTTAAAAGCACTACATAAAAAGACACTCTGCAAACATTCTGTGGAAATGTCTAAAAATAAACTAGAGTTCCATTAATAAAAAATTACCTAGCAATTTTTCCCCCTAAAGGAGAGAATAACTGAATGGTCTGTGTCTGGTTTCAATAGTCTGTTTTGTGGGGATTTGCAGCTTCCCAAAATCCTGTGTTAAGGTTTTAATGCCCCCAGTTAGTGCCAACCAGTTACAAGAACACATCCGAAAAAGAAAGGAAGATATTGGGACTCATCCACATTCACAAATGAAATTAACCCACAATGTAGTCTTAGCCCTGGGCATTTAAGACTGCTGAACTGTACCCTTGTCGCACCCAACATGTGTCACATCTATATAGTGGTACGGGGTGAAGTTACACAGGACATCCTAATTTGTCTGCAGTCTAGTCTACTTGACCAGCCTTGATATTCTACTCTGTTTCTATCAATTTCAAATTTAGGGTTTGGACTGTACTTCTTATAGCTGCCAGGTGGGGTCCTGCCTAATCATATTGACTATCATAAATCCAATAGTCAGATGTCCTGACATTTTTTTACTTGTGAAACAATGATAAAACTTGCCTTGCACAGTTTTTCTGAAAGCTAAATGAAGTTTTATGAAATAAAGCATATAGAGCTGAAATATAGAAGATTCTCTAATCATTGGCTGTTTTCTCCCTGTGCTTCCAAACACCATCACAAACCCCACTTAGTCATTGACAATTGCTAAAGAACACTACAGCCCTCTGAACTTAGATATTAGGTCATTTGGTCACTATTGAGGTTCATTTAGTCCTTCCAATTTCAGCTGTTCTTAGTTTTCTCAAACACTTCCACATAAGCCTGCCACTGAGGTTTCAGGGTGCAATACAACTGAATCAGACTAAGCTAACATTATTCTATAATAATAAAAACATGCACAAAGTTCTGAGTCCAATTAACATGTGAAAGAATGAGCAAGACCAGCATTACATGAAATGATAAAAGTTGTCCAGTCTATAAAGTAGTAACAGCATGGTGTTGTGGTGTTTTGCCATTTGTAGTTATGACTATATCACAAAAATTGCAAAGAGGATGGGATGCTAAATCAAACTGTACTGGGTAAGGTTTTTACACTGGTGAAAAATGACATTAAATTATTTCCGAACAGACTATACTTCTTTAAGTATGCATATTCTAGTTGGTAGGGCAACCATTGGCAAAGATAAATGAAATGAAGACATAAAACCGGAACCTAAAAAAAAGATACAAAATAGAATACTTAAAAATATGTGATCAATACAAAAAAAAAAAAAAAAAAAAGCAGGTGGAAATCTCTGGAACAAAGAAGAAATTGGACAGATAAAGACAAATAGCCATATAGTAGACTTAAACTAAACAATACCGATATTTAACATTAAATGTAAATGGGTTAAATATTCCAAACAGGAAACAGACATTTTGAGAATCAATTATTAAGAGCAATCAAGAAAGACCTAACTAGTGGCACCTGGGTGACTCAGTTGGTTGAGTGTCTGACTCTTGATTTCAGCATATAAGCATGTAAAAAAAGTGGAATCATATTATCAACCAACTTAACGTAATAAAAATTATAGAACACTATACTTAGCTGCAGAACATACATTACTTACAAGCGTACTTGCAACATACATCAAGGGAGACACTATGGCAGGTCACAGATGTCTCCACATACTTCAAAGAATTTAAATCATAAAGCATACCTAAGCATACAACTAGAAATCAAGAACAACAACAAAATAATCCTTATTTCTAAATTAGGAAACTTAAATCTACATAAACCTATAGTCAAAGAAGAAAGAATGAAAGCATTTAGAAAATATGTTCAGGTGAATAAAAATGAAAGCACAACATAAAATTTGTAGGTTGTAAATATAGTAATGGTTATCTTTAAAGGTTTGTGCTAGAAAATCAGTATCTAAAATTAGTAATGTAAGCTAAGGATTGACAAACTTTTTCTTTAAAGACAAGTATTTTAGGCTTACGGAAAATGGTCTATATAACAACTATTTAACTCTGGCATTGTATAAACAATAGAAAAACATACATCTGGCCTGTGGGTTGTAATCTGTGGACGATGATCTAATCTCCCATGTAAAGAAGTTAGGAAAGAAAAAAAAAAAAAAAAGAAGCAATATCCACAGGAAGTAGAAGAGGATAAATAATGAGTAGAAAATAAATCAATAAAAATAAAATAACTGAGTAAATCAACAAAACCCAAAATTTGGTTCTTTATATTGTTTAATGTAATTGGTCAACCTAGCAAAATGATCCCGATATAGAGAAAATATTAACTACCAACAACAGAAATGAAAAATTGGTCATTACTACAGATCTTACAGTCACTGAAATGAAAAAGGTATTGACGCTTATTTAAAAAAACACAAAAGAAGTAGGAATTAATTAAATCTGTAATAGAAAATTTTCCTCACAAAGATAACTATGGGCACATAGATGAGCATAGTATCTCCTGGGAATACTATTAAACATCTAGTGAACAAATAATGCCAGTATTACACAAACTTTTTCAGAAAGTGGAGGTGGGGAATAGAACACTACAAAACTCATTTTATGAAGTCAGAATAACACAAAAACCAAAGCTGGACCAGGACATTTGAAGAGAAAAAAATTGACAGACCAATATCCCTCATCAATATAGAAAATTCCTGACAAAGTCTAAGAAAATCAAATTTAGCAATACATAAAATGAGATAATAAATCATGGCTAGTAGAGTGTATCCAGAAATGCAAACTTGATCTGCTATTTAAATATCAATAAGTATAATTCATCACGTTAATAAAGGAGATAAACTATGCTATCATGTCAGTGGGTATAGAAAAAGTCATTTGACAAAATCTAACACCCATTTGTAATAAAATCACTCAGGCATCTACCAATAGAAGGAAATTTCCTGAATGTGATGAGTACCTGTGAAAAACCTACAACTAACATGTTTAATGGTGAACATGAATACCTTTGCCATAATGCTATAATCAGGATGACATAAACGTGTCTATTTTCACCTTCTATTGAGTTTTGTGCTAGAGATTTTATTGAGTGAAGTAATTTAAAAAATAAATAAAAGGTATAAAGTTTGAAAAAGGAGATATAAAACTCTACTTGCTGAAAACATGCTTGTGATAAAGATCTGAAGGAATCTAAGAAAACACTAAACCCAATAAGTGAATTCAGAAAGGCCTCAGAATATGAATTCAGCATACAAAATTCTCTTGGAATGCAATGGCAACAAAAATGGGAGAAAATGAAATTAAAAATAAATATCACAGAAGAGGCACCTGGGTGGCTCAGTCGGTTAAACGTGTGACTTTGGCTCAGGTCATGATGTCGTGGTACATGAGTTCTAGCCCCACGACAGGCTCTGTGCTGACAGCTCAGAGCCTGGCTGAAGCCTGTTTCCGATTCTGTATCTCCCTCGCTCTCCTCTCCTCACCCACTTTCTGCCTCCCCCCCTCTCTCTCTGTCTCTCTGTCACAAAGAAAATAGACACTGAAAAAAATGTTTAACAAATAAAAATAAATATCACAGAAACAAATAAACCACTTAGAAACAAGTTTAGTAACATGTTAAGAACTCTACCCTAGGGGCGCCCGGGGGGCTCAGTCGGTTAAACCTGTGACTTTGGCTCAGGTCATGATCTCACAGTTCGTGGGTTCGAGCCCCACATTGGGCTCTGTGCGGACAGCTCAGAGCCTGGAGCCTGCTTCAGATTCTGTGTCTCCCTCTCTCTCTGCCCCTCCCCAACTTGTGCTCTGTCTTTCTAGGTCTCTCAAAAAATAAATAAATGTAATATAAAAAAAAAAAGAACTCTACACTAAAAACCACTGAATATTGCTGTGAGAATTCAAAGAAAAAAGCAAAAAAAGAGAGATACCACATTTATGTGTAGGGATAAGCAGTATTTTAAATATGGAAATTCTATTTCAATTATTTTTGTAAAAATAAATGCTTTATCAACCAAACTGCTGTCTGGTTTGGTGTTTGTTTTTGTTTTGTTTTGTTTTGTTTTCGGGGTGGGAGGGGGAGTAGAAATCAACAAGCTAATAACATTTATATGGAAATATAAAGTATCCAAATTGTCAAAACTTTCCTGGAAAACAAGTACAATTTTGGAGGAATTAAATGACCTGATTTTAAGTCTTACCGTAACACTTAAGCTTTAATGAGTCTGCTGTTAATGTAAATATAAGCAAAAGGAACAAGAGAACACAAGAGAGACTCCAGAAATGGATTCACACAAACATGGTCAAGTACTACTCCACTTAAGAGTCAAAGGAATCTTGGGGCGCCTGGGTGGCGCAGTCGGTTAAGCGTCCGACTTCAGCCAGGTCACGATCTCGCGGTCCGTGAGTTCGAGCCCCGCGTCAGGCTCTGGGCTGATGGCTCATGTTTCCGATTCTGTGTCTCCCTCTCTCTCTGCCCCTCCCCCGTTCATGCTCTGTCTCTCTCTGTCCCCCAAAAAAAAGAGTCAAAGGAATCTAAAAGCTTTATGATCATCACTTCAATAGCAACCCATGCCTCACACCATAAACCAAATTTAGCTAAGTATAGACAAAGACTTCCTGAATAAATGCAAAAAACACTAACCTTGAAAGACAACACAGTTAATAATTTAGACTTCATCACAATTAAAAAAAGAAAAAAAACCTTAGCTCCTCAAGGAGGTAAACCATTGAATGTACGAGGATCTGCTTCCAGCGATTATCTGCACTAACAACGAGGTAAACCATTGAATGTACGAGGATCTGCTTCCAGTGATTATCTGCACTAACAACTAGCTAAGTTTGGGGTTTCCTGGACACAAAGACATGAGAAAAGCAATCTATTTGGTAGATAGTATCAGGAAACACGAGAGAGAAAGTAGGGAAATATGATGAGCAAATAAGAGAGTCAATAACGGGTAGGTTGTATCATAAAGAATGCAAGAGCTCAATCCCACTGCAATACACCGGGGCAGCGTTTAAAATGCCCCTTAGAGATGTCCCGGCTGAGTGACAAAGAAATGATGCTATTCATCCCATGACAATGGAACTCATTGGCTGGAAAGTGTTCCCCAGGATATGAACTCCTGACACTTCCCTGCTTGAGTTGTACTTGTTCCCTCCACCAGAAAAAAGCTCTGAAGAAAAGAGAAGAGTAGAACAGTAGAAGTATAGATTCCGAAAAATAATTCCCCTACAGCCCTTTTAGGACTAAAACCTCCTATAAGGCATCAGGGAACAACGTGAGTTAGAGGCAGAGTTCAGAAGCCAAGGGTGGGAGGCCCCACAGGGTGAGGTTTGAAGACTCATGTAGGGACGCTGGCTGTTTGCTTTGTTCCTTCCGCCTTAACGGCTTCCCTGTGTACCCTTCCTCCTCCTACAGAACTCCTGTTACTCAAAACTCACTTTACAAATCTTCCCTCATCGTTTCCCAGCACATCACATCCCCAGAAAAAGCACACCTGACGTCTTACACGTGGCCTTCAAAGTATTCCTCCCAACTGAAATTAACGACACAATAATATAATTTATTATTCACTTTTGTCTCATACTGAAACTTTATTCCTATAAATGTGGGGAATTTTATGCATTTTTTGTTTTATATTTTATATTTATATATGCTTATATATATATATATGTTTATACATTAGAAGTTTATACTTTTTTTTACTTTCCATGGCTTTATCTTTAACCCTTAACACTATGCCTAAAACAGACTAGGCATACGACACATATTTGTTCAACTCATGCATTAATAAAGTGACTAAGAACTACGGAATATTTCAGATTACCTAAGGATGGGTTTCCTTTGTAAATTATGTAAAAGAGATCGTTATCCAAGGACAGCTACTTGCCCAAGGAAATGAACAGACCATGGAATGAATAGACCATTAAAATGTCCATCTTAACAAGTGACAAGGAGAATTCTAATAGGAAACACGTGGACAGAGGTAAAACGTGCACAAACACATGGAAAATCTACTGATGTTAAAATATACATGTAAGGAATTTGAACAGATAAACTGAAACAAAAACAACAAAACATTCGAAGAGGACTGTATAAGATCCTCAGCACATATAAAATGTACCATTGTTAACTTGAAACGAGAGCAGATGCCATGATTCTATATAGAGAAAACCCTGAAGACTCCACCGAGTCAAGTATCAGAATAAGTGAATTCAGTCAAATTGTAGGATACAAAAATCAAAACGCAGAAATGTGTTGCGTTTCATACACTAAAATGAACTAGAGAACTTAAGGAAACAATTCTGGGGTGCCTGGGTGGCTCAGGTGATTAAAATCTGACTTCTGATTTCAATTCAGGTTATGATCTCATGGTTCATGAGTTCTAGACCCATGTCGAGCTCTGTGCTGATAATGCAGAGCCTGCTTGGGATTCTCTCTCTCCCTCTCTGCCTTTCTCTCTCTCTCTCTCTCTCTCTCTCTCTCTCTCTCACACACACACACACAAACACACACACACACACACATGCAAAATAACAAATAAACTTTAAGAGAAAAAGAAGGGGCACTTGGGTGGCTCAGTCAGTTAAGCGTCTGACTTCGGCTCAGGTCATGATCTCACAGTCCGTGAGTTCGAGCCCCGCGTCGGGCTCTCTGCTGACAGCTCAGAGCCTAGAGCCTGTTTCCGATTCTGTGTCTCCCTCTCTCTCTGCCCCTCCCCCGTTCATGCTCTGTCTCTCTCTGTCTCAAAAATAAATAAACATTTAAAAAAAAAAGGGAGAAAAAGAAAACAATTCCATTTACAATTGCATCAAAAAGCATAAAATATTTAGGAATGAATTATTGTTATTCTGAAGTCTTTTTATTTATCTCTTGATTCGTAAGGTCCATCTCACAACAAAGGGAAGCAGAAATATGGATTATGCTTGATTTTTATTTTCTCCTTTATACACACACACACACACACACACACACATTATCTATAGGGACCCACATAGTATTTGCACAAAAATAATTAAAAAGCAGACACAGCTTATTTACAATAGGAATAAACCACTGTTCTCTGTGTGCTCATTTCAGTGAACCTGAGTCCTAGGCCACAGCGTTTGCCTTTTATTTGATAGTAGGCAGGTCGCTACTGTGCGTCTAGATCAAAGTCTGTAGAGAAGTTTTGAGAACTGAATCTTTAGATGAATTATCTACAGAGTACTTCATACACGGAAGTTTGTCAGCCATTTAAAAACCAAGGTACTTTTATTTATTGCGGCCCAAAACTAGAGTCTAAGAAGCAAAGTCCAAGAGGAGGGGGATGAGTGGCCATGAAGAAGTTAAACACACAACAAAGATAAAAAGAAATGTGGTGGCTCCTGGGTGGTTCAGTCGGCTGAGCGTCCGACCTCGGCTCAGGTCATGATCTCACAGTTTGTGGGTTCAAGCCCCGCATCAGGCTCGGTGTTGACAGCTCCCTCTCTTTTTCCTCCCCTCCCCCATGTGTGCTCTTTCTCCCACAAAAATAAATAAACATTTGTTTTAAGAGTGGAGGAGGAAAAAAGAATAAAAGTAAAATGTCACCAAAACAACCACAAAAGCCTTGTCCTTTTTGACTAAATTTTTCAGACAGGGTTACTAAACGCCTTTTCCGTAGTCCTTGTCACTATCTTTATGAAACATGTTTTGACGTTTTCCATCTGAGTCACCCTTTTATGCATGTGCTGGACACGGTCAATGTTGCCCTTTGTCAACAGAGAATTATCCAGATATGGTAGTGACCAACGCAAAGTACCCTAAAGTGCATGTTTGCCTTGGTCTGGACATACATTTTTACAACTGCTGCCCAGATTGTATTAACTCTGAGAAGTTGCATGTGTATTTCTGCCTCAGTGAGTTTGCAATCATTTTAACTCTAGAGCTATAGCCCAACGAATATAAATCAGATAAGTTCAGGTATTTCTTACATATACTTCTATAACTGATTTTTCAAATTAATTTTACACATATCAACTTCACAACGTATCTCTGAGATTTCATTATAACCTATCAAGTTAGTGCAATTCTGGGTAATAATACTGCATTGCCTACAGTCTGCCAAATGAGTAAAGCATTTTACTTTTTACGTCATTTACTACCTTTACCGTAATTAACTCCGTATTTATTTACTCGTTAGAAACTCTACAAGGCTAGGCAATTTAACAGTGACCACACAGGGAATAAATAGCAACGCTAGCAAATGAACTTGAGTCTATCAGTTTCAAAAAAACGCTTTTACTTTCAAAGCATTGTACGGGTTTACAATGCAGTAGAATATTACTTCCTTCTCTCAACATTCTTCTTTTTTTCAGATCATTACCCGAGTTCTTTATAAACTAGTTAAGCATGGCAGGTGCCAAGGACAGAGCTCTGTGGCATGTCACCAGAGAACTCTTCTTTTGTGTGCCGGCAATGACCCATTAGTCAATACGCTGAGAACAGTAATTCCACTGGCCACAAGCTGACCTAATTTTGCCAAAGCCCAATCCATACATCATCATCATGTTTACAAGAAGACCTTGAGAGACTTTGTCAAAAAGTTTGCTGAAACGTGAAACATTATGTCTACCCGCAGCATTTCCCAAATTGTGTTACTCTTGGAAAATGTGGGTCACCACTATTTAAGAGATTGTACTCAGTTTTTGTCCTTCAAGACTCGTCAAAGTCCTTACCGTGTTAGGGTCCATCGTGCCTCTAAAAGACTGTATGTCCACTATAATGTCCTTTGCCAGAGCATTTCTCCCTTTTGGCAAGCGTGTACTGGATCTATTATAAGGAAAATGTCTTACGGAATATACTCTGCTCATATATATGATCACTGGCTCCGTGATCAGTTTCAGTTTGAAGTCTCTGAGACAATGTGAACTGCAGTCAGTTTGGCCTCACTTTATACATCGTTGATGACCTGATTTACATATAAACGTACACAAACACACATGTATGAGTGTCTAACACACATACACACACACACACTCATACCGTTAATGCATTCCAGAATTCTGGTAGACACTGCATCAAATTAATCATGTTTGTTTCCTTCAGGGTGCTCCACAGGTGGGCTGCTTTTGTGTGCCCATTCTCATTTCTGTGTGTTGAAGTTACACGTGAAAAGTGGCAAGCACCCGCCAAGGCTTCAATGTCAAGTACCCTCCTAAGGACAGCACGTAATAATAAGTCCACGCATCTCCACTCTCTCGAAGTAGCCAGACCACTCAGTAACATATCTTGCTTACTTGGTTTCAGATCCTTCTCACTACTTCAGCAAAATAACTCTGAGAAATAGTCTTCTGTGCCTCTTACTTCCTATAGATTTTCTCCAGTATTTTATGTGCGTGTATGATTTATTATTGCTGCCTTCAGATTCATTTTGGATTTTCCTTCAGTATTTCTCGTAGTCTTCGTTTGAGCTATTTGCTTTCCAGAATCAGGGTTGCCCGTGAAATATTAGTCGCAAAGTAACAAAACAGAAATGTCTCTGAGCTACTTATCTCTTACCTGGGCACGGGGGCAGGGAGAGAACATCAGTTCATGGCAGTGGAAAGAAAGCGCACTGGACACATCTTATTCCTTTTCACAGGTCCTCTCAAACCATCCTTTACCCTAATTATTGCTACACTAGTTGCACTCACAAAGTTGTACCCTTACCACTAAGCACCTGTGCGGCTTGCTTCCTTCTCAGGGCTTCTATCAGTTCACCACAGGACACCCCTGTGGGAACTCTCATGGCGGTCACGTATGCAAAGCCAGGAAGAGAGAGGGAGTCACACACAGGTGACTCCTGACCTACGGGGCACGAGAGCTAATGGATGAATGTTTTTCCTTTATGTTCCTTACTGTTCTGAGGCTCATTCTACATGTCAGAAGGTCCCAACAAGATCAAGCCCCAGTTGCCCACAGTCGGAGTGATTATACAACTTTCTCTTTTTTTAATGTTTTAATGTTTATTTATTTTTGAGAGAGAGAGGGAGACAGAGTGTGAGCAGAGGAGGGACAGAGAGAGAGGGAGACACAGAATCGGAATCAGGCTCCGGGCTCTGAGCTGTCAGCACAGAGCCCAACGCAAGGCTCCAACTCACCTGAGCTGAAGTCAGACTCTCAACCGACTGACGTGCTCTGGCGCCCCAATTGTACATCTTTCTAAAATCACATTCCCCTTCTCTGAAATTACTTTTTACTCCCTTTAGCCTCTTACTTCTGCTCCCTGGGGCTGCCTCACAAATTAACTACCTGGAGGCAAGTCCTGGTCTTTAGCTCTGTCATGGGGAAACCCCAGGCTAGGACAGGAAGCACCATGGCCCTCATGTTTTGTACTATGTGACATTCATTTTTGGCTCTTTTTTTCCAGTAGGAAGTTTTCTTGCCAAAATGGGATTCAAATTCAACCTCAAATGTCCCAATATTCAGTGACCCTTCTGCACTCATACAGAAGATGCAGCTGTCAAATAGTGTACAAATATAGACAAAGAGGACACTGCGTACTCAAAAGAACAAGATAAAAGCCCAGGATCACAGCTATTATCCAGTGGAGGGCGGGGGACACAGTTTAGAATAGCAAATCCCCAGAGAGAAATCAATTGATAAACTGTGGGCTGCAATATCACCTTCATCACTTTTATCAGTGCATTAAATCCGGAAGCACCTGTCCCGGTGCATTTTGGGCGGGACATGTCATTGTGGCACATTGCCCGGGATGTAGGTTGAGACACAATCCTTCCCTTAGCCACATGGGCCAGGGAACTGGTTGCAAATATTTCTTCTAAACCCGTTCTAGACAAATGTGTACAAGTGTCCTTCAGAGCTATTTGCAGAAACTCCTTTCCATCTTTTGTCCTCCTCTAAAATCTAAAATTCGAGCACCCGCCTACCAATCACAACACAGAGTTCATAACATGGGTCCATGCTACTGATCTATCTTTACCAGGGCGTTTTGGGGTGTAAGTAATAGAAGAATCAACTTACGTGGAATTCATGAGTAAGAAAGTGTTTTATCTCCTGCAAACATAAAAAACACACACAAAACACAACAAAACAAAACTCAAGGACTTGGGTACCGTGGGTTCTAAGCTGCTCAGTGATGGTGACAAGGGCCCAGGGTCTTTCTGTCTCCAGGCTGTCAGTTACTTCTTTACCCAATTTGCAAGGAAGCTGCCATTGTCCCCGCTCTCATTTTCATATTGCTGACGTTCATTTGCGGCAAGGGTACCCTGGGACTTTTCTTAGGAGTATGGGTTCTTTATGTCAAAACTCTGGTTTCTCGGTAGCAAGAATTTGGTCATGTGACCCCGACGACACATATTGCTGGCAACAGAAATTAAGTCCTCATGGCTAACTCAGACGAAGAGTCCAAGCTGGCCTCAGTGTCGAGGAGTCAACCACAGTGTCGAGAACACAGATTTTACTTGATATATTAGAATCAAAAGCTCTTAGATCCAGAGTAAACAAAACCGGATAAAGAGCCCCCTTAACCAAATGAAGCTTGTTTGCTGCACACACAGCAACACAAAATTATTTTCACGCCACAGGAAAACCTGGTTCGGAAACATTTCTAGCACAATTCCCCCAGATCAAAGCCTTCGCTGCAAGTCCCAGATCATTATCTGAACGCTGAGCATAATGAGGTCACTATAAACAACACTTCTTTTTGTTTTTATTGGCTTCCATGTCACAAAGTTACCCACTAGAGAAGTTCTTTGAAGTTCAAAAGAGGACAAATCAATAGCTGATGTAAGGAACCTGTCTCATACCTTTTTCAAATATATCCCCATATAGTTTGTGTATCCATGCATCTGATTGGCAATTGTGAAGCTTCTGTCCAGAAGTCCGGTCATGGGGTGGAGGTCAGGCCCAACATGAGTGAACACTTATTAACAGGCCAGTTGCAACTCATACGGTGAGGAAGCTCTCACATTTTTCTGGGGGCTTCTCTCCAGCTTGAATCTTCTGTCATTTTGACAATGGAATCTCATTTGCAAGGCAAGGATAAAAAAGACAAATCTACATCTTGACATCTTCTGACGTCTCTCTGGAGGTGATGAATCCCTGTTTTGGGTAAGGCTCAAAATAATTGAGCAAGTGAAAGTAAATGAGAGAACGGTTTTCACGGGAGCTTTAGTCTTCACAGTCTGTCAAAGCATCTTGTCAGGTTACAAAACAATGATTTAAATCCCAAATGCAACTCGTCTTGCACCTGGGTGAGGTAGTTACACATGCGTGCTCAAGACACATGCAAGTAACAGAAGTATTCTCTCAGGTCATGGAATACGCCATGTTGTATCCTCATAGTGGTAAACAACATGAAAGAAACAGACATATTCAGAAATCCAAATCGCTATAGCACAGAAAATACAAAATCACTACATTTATATTATTATTTGAAACGAATTTGATTGACATTCTAAAAAAAAAAAAAAAAATTGACCTAGAGACTAGTCTGAGTTCCAACCATGCTGCAGATCAGCCAAGAAGACAGGGCATTTGTCTTCAGAGGTTTTAAATCTTTTTCATTTATAATCTGTGTTAATGATCGATTACATGTCTGTGCTTATGGAATGACCCTTTTCCACGTCAACTCAAAACTAGCTATACCGAGAAGTGAAGTTCCGTCGATCTCCGCTGACTGGTATGATAATTAGTAAACAAAAATTTTATTTTTGACCGAACTCCCTAGAATATGTATGCTCTACTCGTATTTCCCCCTTGAAAACAAAAGTAAGGGTACCATTGATCCACACTGGTTGAAAAGAAACAGCTACCGTAAAGGCCGCCTGCCATTGGCTTCAATCCTTCACTTAAATTTTATTGACCACTGATTTCTAAACACTGGAGAAAGAGTAATAAACAAGATGGAAAAAGTTCACTGGGCCCAGGAGAACCTACACTCTGGTGGTTGAATTCACTCATAGGAGTTTTGTGAATGGAGACCCTGATCCAAATGTCCGGGCTCACTGGGGGCGGTGAAGAACTCAGTTGGTTGACAACGAAAATTGTTCTCCTGCCTCCAGAATTAACACTGATCAACTCCCAAACTGATGTTTATAGTGAGAAGGTGCACTGGATTGTTACTTTGCAGTTCTTAGAAACTCTCTTTCCCATTGTCTCCCTCTTGGAAACATAGTCAGCTATGCATCCTCAAAACTTCGTTCAGTAATTTGTGGTATTCTACAAAGTACTAGTTAAGAATACGAAGTCTCGGTACTCAAAATGACACATTTACATAAATGTTGTCACCAATTAATTGCCCTATCTTCGTTTAGTCAATGAAGAAAAGGTAAACATCTCTCAGAAGCCTAAAAGCAACAAAGGCAGGTGGATGATAGGGAGCTGGGTTTCATAGAATCTCATCTCTGCTAATTGTCACTGAAAAATGTTTGTTTAACCAGGAATTCAAATCATCCTCCTCATTTAAAGAGAACTACAAGGGGCACCTGGGTGACTCAGTCAGTGGAGTGTCTGACTCTTGGTATTGGCTCAGGTCATGATCCCACGCTCCTGGATCTAGCCCCGTGTTGGGGTCTGCTTAAGATTCTCTCTCTCTCCCCTCGGCCCCTCTCCCCTGCTTCACTTGCTCTCGCTAAAAAAAAATAATAATAGTAATTAAAAATAACTGAGAAAATAAAATTTAAAGAAAACTAGAAATGTGTGCTCTTATTCTTTGCATTGGCTAATAGTGACAAATCCAGGGGCAGCGCAAAAAACTTTTGATACTTATTCAATGAGTATTTATTGAGCAGCTACTATGGATAGACATTTTTCCAGGTGCCTGGGATATGGTGATAGGCAAAATAAGACTCTGGAGAAGCTTACGTTCATTTAACACCCTCACAACCTCTTGAAATGGGTGCCATTATTAATCTCATTTCTTAGAAGATAGTATAATTGGATTTAAAGGTTAATTAATTTGCCTGATGTCATACAGCCATTAAGTTCAAAGACAGGCTGTGAATCCAGGTCCCTATGAGTCTAAAGCTTAAATCTCTAATTACTTTAAATATAAAACCCAATGCATAATACATTCTAGTTGACCACAGACTGTCACAACGTCCTTAATCTTAAAGATTATCAAATATAAAGACTAAAAAATACGGAGTTGAATATGTTAAAAAGAATTAGCTTCAGCAAACCAGCTACTTCTTTCTTGAATCCCCATTTCAAAAGCTTACAGCCACAGTAACAAACGTTACAGGCACTATGAAATAAACAGTAAGTGGAGAGGGCTAGGGAGTCAGGAAAACTTTACGTCTGCTTTTTTCTTGCTGCTTACTACACAGGTGATGTTGAGCAATTACCTAATGCCTCCAAGTTGTGGTTTACTATAAAACGGTGTAGGCAATACTACCTACCAAAGCAAGCGGTTATGCCCCTCAGGAAATGAGGCTGTATGTCCACAGCTTAGCACAAGGCCTGACCCAGAGTTCACACTCCAGAGAACTTTGACCTCTTTTTACTCCTAGGTTTGCAAGTAACACATAAGGCAGAAGAACTGCCCATGTTACAGATAAAGGTACCTGGTGCATTTAGTGAGGTTAAACCGTGGTTTTTCATAGCTCTTGTTTTTTTCACAGCCTTAGAAGTTTCACAGGCACATACCCTTGAGAGAAGAGATTTGAGGTCTTCATCTTAAAGACACCTAATTACTTGCCTCATGCTTAATTTATAGGCACAGAAGAGCATGCATTTGCATTACAGGATAGGTACCAAAATCTGTAGAAAATGACCTGAAACTAAAAACACTTTTAACATGAAACTAGTTACACTTCTGATAAATAATGCATTATAGAAAATTTCAAGTGATAATTTCTTGTTTTTAAACTTAAAAAATAAACCTGATGGTCAGCTTTTTAGCTTTAAAAGGGTGATTCTTTGTATGTATGGTTTATGTATATATGCATATGTGAGTATGTATGTGTATGTGTGTGTGTGTGTGTGTGTGTGTACATAAAATCTCCAGATGTGTCTAGTAATCTCAGAGTGTGGACAGTTTAAGTATATACCAATTGGAAAGCCAAAACAAACAAACTTGATGTGTTTGAATTCATAGAAAATCGAAGTCACATGTGAAAAAAAAAAAAGGCAACAAACTTTAAAACATACTACAAACCAAAAGACGAATACTACCACATGTGATATACAAAATTATTTCTATTCTATATAGGTAGGTTTCAAATCAGCAAAGAAAAAGTTATTTCTATCCTATATAGGTAGGTCCCAAATCAGTAAGGAAAAATGACAAATTCTTAGGGAAAAGAATGGGCATTGGATGTAAAAGACATTTCCTATGAGAAAAAACCAAACCACAAATGGCACTGATGTATTTGAAAAATGTTCACATTTACTCACAACTGAAAAACTGCAAACCAAAACCAAAGGTTATTTTTTTTTTTACTACTGTGATCAGCATCCATCAAAAAGCAAATTAATACCCAGTATTGGCAAAGTGTGGGGAAAGAGGCATTCACTGTTCTTAGGAATATAAATTTCTGTATCCACTCTGGAGAGAAACTCAACAAAATATTAAGCAAATATATACCACAATACTAAAAGCAAGTATCTTTTTAATTAGTATTTCTACTTCTGGATTTTATTTTATAGACATGCAAACTATAGACACAAAATATTTCCATGAAAACTTTTATCATTGTTTATGGAAGCCAAAGACTAGAATCTGCATAGACAGCCATCAAGATTAGACAGGCAAAGCAGATTATAAGAGAGCCAGACAATAGTTTAAGAGGTAGATCTATTTATATAGGCTATGATGGAATTATCTCCAAAATATATTAAGAGGAAAAAAAGCCAGCAAGACAGAGAAACTCCTTTACCACAGTAAGCTCCCATGGGGGTAAAAAAGAAGATATATCTGACAGCCAAAGAGAAAAGAGATTTATTTTTCAAGTTTGTGTATTCATTGCATTTTTATTTTTAAGTTATGAAAATGTATATAATTGGGTACTGCTCAAAGAAGAATGTTAAATCTAAATAGAACAAAAATGATTAAAGAGAGAGTAAGGTTCACAGATACCTCTTTACTATGCGTTCTAGAGAAAGTTCTAAAAAAGATGAACATGAGTAATAATCACATAATAAATAAAAATTTCCCAAACCAAAGATCCCAATCTTCACAATGAAAAAACCAAGATGGATGACAAAAATTACACCACTTAGAATTTGGCATTTCAGAAAACATATGTTAAAAGAATAGGCTCAAAATATTTCAGAGAAAGAGCAGTAAAAATGGTTATTCACCAAGAACTAAAACTGAGTTTAGTATGGATACTCTTACCTGCCTTTCTAGTTTCTAAGTATTAAGAATTGAACCCCTCAAAGCTCTAGGCATAAAGCTAATTATTGACTTGCGATTCTATACCCAGCCAAAATATCATTAAGTCTGAGGGCCAAGTAGGGAAGTAAGGAATTTGTCACACATGAACAGACTCAGCAATATTATTTCCTATATATTCTTCCTTTAAGATTCACTCGATGATGGGGGCACCCGGGTGGCTCAGTTAGTTAAGGGTCCGACTTTGGCTCAGATCATGATCTCATGGTACCTGGGTTCAAGCCCTACCTTCAGCTCTGTGCTGACCCAGAGGAGCCTTCTTGGGAGTCTCTCTCTCTCTTTCCTTCTCTCTCTGCCCCTCCTCCACTTGCACTTTCTCTCTCTTTCAAAAATATATAAATATGTCTTTAAAAAAATTCATTCAATGATGTACTTTTGGAGAAAACAATGAAAATAACGCACGTAATTCAAAGAAGAATAGTAGCAACACTGGAAACCAAAGAAAATAGTCATGAATAATGGCTATCCAACCACCAAAAAAGAAATCTCCCCAAATTTGGACACAAGTCACAGATTTCCAATCAACTGGAAATTATTGATTATCAATCAATACAAATGATTACATTGAGCAGATGCTATAAGACATTGAAATATTTTGGTGATAGTAGAGTAATTGTTTATTCTGTTCCTCTGAACTAATATTTGACTCCTCAGATTATTCTTGTATTATGTTCTGTCTTTGAAACTACTATCTCCTATTAATATTGTATTTCATCATTTTAAAACACATTGTAATGTATCATATTCAATACTGCCCATGGAGTGTTTATTCAATTTAGTAAGCACTTAGCTTGTTACACATATAAGATTACAAGAATGAAAGGGAAATTTCATTTTTTATAAGTGACTTCATGCAGAGCTGTCAAAAACAAACAAACAAACAAACAAACAAACACCTAATAGTAAAATCTCCAAGAGGCGGTATAAATAGCAACAGAAACAAGGAGTTGTGCTTTCAATAGCATGTGTCTTGAAAAACCTCATTAATTCCAGAAAACATTCTCCAAGTCTTTATTAATTGGAAAGTGCTTGAAAGCAAGGTGTTTGAAGAAACATGCCACAGTATACTGTGTGAATTCAATTTGAATTAAGCGAAAAAAAGTTGTCTTTGCAGAGACTTAAAAAGGTGTAATCACTGGCATGCTGCTGCAGTCAACCCAACTGACACAGAAGCAGATAAAACATCACGTTGTCATCTGCTTCAGGCTTCAACTCCACTGATGTTTAGAGAAAGAAAATGTTCAATGTGTAGAACTATCTGATGATATCACACCGCTGCACAGAAGTTCTGATAGAAAGAAAACAGTATTAAATTCCTTTCTCTGGACTTACCGTTTGATTCTCGCATCCCTCTTTCTTCCCATCTCCAAAGACCTACCCATTTTATTACATTTAAGTTAAAGGCAAATTTAGACTAAAATGGATTCCCATTACCCATGTAAGATCTACGGTTACATACATTAGTTGAGAATAATAATTGAACCTTCTATGAACTTGTGAGCAGCGACATAAATCAATACAGACATAAACATTTCTTGCCCAGAAAAAAAAAATCCAGATTATTCTTTAGCTACTGATGAGCAGGAGCATTGGCTCCACCAGGGGAAAGGTCATGAAATTGTGTTAAGACACTAAGCTATGAGCTGAGGAATCTGCTTAGATGCTCTATAGCGCTACCTCTGTCCTGTGGGTAAAAAACTCAACCTATAGATGTTGTACTTAGTGTAGCCAGCTCACAACTTGCCTCCTTTCTTACTTCAGCCCTCAGGAGGGAGACTGTTGCTTACTGATTAACCAAGGCAGCAAATATTTATTGGGATGAGTTAGAGAATGGGATTTACCAGGAGCAAAAGGAAATATATTAGGGCAGATACCTCTTCTCTCTCTCTCTTTAAAGTTTATTTATTTATTCTGGGGCACCTGGGTGGCTCGGTTGATTGAACGTCTGACTTCAGCTCAGGTCATGATCTCACGACTCATGGGTTCGAGCCCCATGTCAGGCTCTGTGCTGACAACGCTTAGCCTGGAGCCTGGTTTGGATTCTGTGTCTCCCTCTCTCTCTCTCAAAAAAATAAATAAATGTTAAACAAAATTGAAGTTTATTTATTTTGAGAGAGACAGAAAACACAAGCAGGGGAGGGGCGGGGGTGGGGATGGGTACAGAGGATCTGAATCAGGCTTTGGGCTGAAAGCAGAGCGCCTGATGTGGGGCTTGAACTAACTAACCGTGAGATCATGACCTGAGCCAAAGTCAGACACTTAAAGGACAGAGTCACCAAGGTGGCCCTGTCTCTCTTTGTATGCATTTTCTTTCATGAGTCTGGAGAGGCAAGATAGGGCAGCCCTTGGAATCGAAGATCAGTGTGTTAGGGGCCTGGGGTTGTCCCTATTACGTTTCTCTGGCCTCTATCAATTTTTCCCCTGATTGACAAGACAAGCTACATCTCAGGCCTTTTTGTCAAACTGAGGGGACTAGGGTATTCATAGGTGATCTGATCTAATGCTTTCCACGACAGACTCAAACTCACTTATTTTCACCTCACGTAGTCTAGACTGGACATCCTTCACCACCAAACCCTTGAGGCCTAAGACAGGAAAGTAAAAAAGGGTGCTCCAACTAATATGGCTGTAAATCTAAGCAAATTTGTTTTGTAGATATTCCCACCTGCTACCAAAGAGAGTGCAGTGAGGTTTGAGGTCAAAATGCTTGCTAGTAGTTAAGTGTTCCTCTGTCCGACCTTGTCCCCTATGAATACACATTCTTTAAGAAATCGAGAGGGCAGGAAAGAAAACAGCTCGTTACAGATGGAGTGGTCCTCATTCACAGCTTGTTAGCTCTGCTTCTGTAACTAAATACGCATTGCAACAGCCTTGGAACTCAGAGCAGAGTGAGTTTTTTTCTTTTGTTTTTTCTTCCGGATCACATATCCCATATTAGAATTTTAGGTAACATACCCATCTAAAAACTGGGTCTCTCTCCTTATCACATGTTCCTAGAACCAAGATCACTTTGAAAACAAAGTTATTTTCATATAGGTACAGTACAACAAGGTCCGTAAGGTGACACTCAAAAGCCAGAGAAATTAACATGTGGGTGGACATAAAAAGAGAACTTTGTGGAATTGATGTGAAACATACAAACAAAATGACTTTTGTAGGATACCCCATGGAAGAGAATGGAGTCTGCTGCAAAAGCAAACATTGGAGAGCTTTTCGCTAACATCTATTGAGGTGGACACATATACACCATTTGGTACATTAGAGAGCTTCATTCTGAACCCCTGGCCACATAAAAGCAAAGAAATGCAATGCCAATTAATATGGACAGATAACACTGATTCATTCGTGGGAAAAATCACCTACAAAAATGAATTTTGAGGAGTTTGAAGTCTTACTCAAAAGCTTATTTTGGGGGCACCTGGCTGACTCAAGTGGGTAGAGTGTGTGACTCTTGATCTCAAGGTTGTGAGTTCAAGCCCCACACTGGGTGTGGAGCCTACTTAAAAATAAAATCTTTAGTAAAAAGCATATTTTCTCTCAGAGAATGAGGTTTAAATCATGTCACTATCGTTCAAAAATCCACAATCTTTCTCATCATATTATATTTAGATGGAAATAGCCCTTTTTTAGCCAGTCATATTCTTACAAAGATCTCTAAATAGTTTATAAATAGCATCCAAATTCCCTTGGGTATTAATTTATTCCTAATATTAAATATACATCCATGGCTTTGGGAATTACACTGCAATTTCATAAAATGTCTTCCTATAAGAGTTACCCTTGGGAGTTAAGGCCTCAAAATCCCTTTCATGATTGGTCCCCTGATAAGCTCCACCTTGTTACAAAATTCTGCTGTCACAAGGAGATGTGAGGATTCCCTACTGATACAGCACCTGTCCTCCCACAGACCCAGCACCAGAATGCAAGAAATAGCACTGGTCCGTTTCAGGTAATCTTTAGTGATTGATTCCCTTCATGTTTGTTTGTTTTTTAATGTTTTTTTATATTTGAGAGAAAGAGAGACAAACAAACAGTGTGTGAGCAGGAGAAGGTCAGAAAAAGAACAAATTTGAAGCAGGCTCCATGCTCTGAACTATCAGCACAGGGCCTGATGTGGGGCTCAAACTCATGAACCGTGAGCTCATGACCTGAGCCCAAGCGGATGCTTAACCGACTGAGCTACCCAGGCACCCTGATTCCCTTCAAGTTTAACCAGGGAGAAAGGACAGGGCCACTACGCTTCAGAACCTGGATGGGCTGAGTGATAAAAATCATCTTCGTTTTTTGCTTATTCTCGGCTTTCATGCATCACATCGGATGAGATTCACATTGGCATCAGGAGCCAAATTACCTCTATTACCTCTCATTACTAAAAGCCTCAGAATAAAACTGAATGAATGTGAATTATGTCTGATATACACTAATATTTGAAATGCACTAGATTATATCTTTTATTTTCCTATTGGTTGTTTCTTTTTTTTTTTTAATTATTTTTTTTCCTGATTGTGTGATTTGCAGAGCTCTTTGTGGGTGAGGTATTAGTGTACCATGAAAAACATATATTATGGATAAGAACTGTCATTCTGCCCCCCCCCCCGTTCCCATTTATAACTGCTCACGAGATACCCAACTTCACCTTATAAACTGTGCTATGTCTCTGTGCTTAAAGACACAGGCAGATACAATGCAAAGTTTTAAATCCTGTCCAGCTTCATTTAAGGCAAAGCTTCCCACTAACATTAAGGAAATCAAAGATTATTACTGTTTATCACCATTATTTAGTTGTAAAAAGAAAGAGCAGTACGATTCTGTAGAAAGGAAAAAACAATTTCCAAGGGATTTAAGTCACTGATGTTCGATAGTGCCTTTCCTGGCTTCAAAATCATGTAAAGAGGGGTGCATGGGTGACTCAGTCTGTTGAGCGTCCAACTCTTGGTTTCGGCTCAGGTCACAATTTCAAGGTACATAGGATCAAACCCCCCGCGTTCGGCTCTGTGCTGACAGTGTGGAGGCTGCTCACGATTGTCTCCCTCTGCCCCTTTCCCCTGCCCCCTCGTGCTCTTTTTCTCTCTCAGAAAAAGAAAAAAAAAAACAGTATAGAAAAATTTCTACTTAGAAGAGAGGTCAACCCTATGATTTCACATGTACGTGGAATCTCAAAAAATAAATAACCAAATAAAAAAGCGGGGGAAGAAAACCCATAAATACAGAGTACACATTGGTGGTTGCCAAAGGGAAACAGTGGGAGCATGGGCGAGATAGGTAAAGGCAATGAAAAGGGGGTAAACTTCCAGTTATAAAGTATGCAAGTCACGGGAATACAAATTTCAGCATGGGAAATGCGGTCGATGATATTGTAAGAGCATTGTACGGCGACAGCTGGTAGCTACACTTTGGGGAGCACAGCACAATGTACAGAACTTTTGAACGGCTACACTGGACACCGGACGGTGATGTAACGTTGTGTGTCAACTAAGCTTCAATAAGAAATAAACAAATAAGTTGGGGCGCCTGGGTGGCGCAGTCAGGTAAGCGTCCGACTTCAGCCAGGTCACAATCTCGCGGTCCGTGAGTTCGAGCCCCGCGTCAGGCTCTGGGCTGATGGCTCGGAGCCTGGAGCCTGTTTCCGATTCTGTGTCTCCCTCTCTCTGCCCCTCCCCCGTTCATGCTCTGTCTCTCTCTGTCCCAAAAATAAATAAACGTTGAAAAAAAAAATTTAAAAAAGAAATAAACAAATAAGTACACCTTCAGGGAGACCAGTAGATGCATGTTCATAGAGGGAGGTTTCAACTGTTGACAGACCAAATTAAAAGAAAAAAAAAAAAAATCAACTACAGAAGAAGGAGGAAGAACAGGAGGAGAAGAGATCACATAAGGTTGAAAAAATTAACTGCCAGTGGTCTAGCTTAAATGCTCTCGTTAAAAATCTACTTCGTGTCCATCTCTAAATACATTCACATCACTGATTAAAATGCAGTACCTGCCTGTTTACACAAAAGTCTGAAACCAAGTGTTCATGGAGCTTTATTCACATTAGCTCAAAGCTGGAATCAAGGCGCACCCGGGTGGCTCAGTCGGGGAAGCACCCAACTTCGGCCCAGGTCATGATCTCAGGGTTTGTAGGATCGAACCCCGCGTCGGGCTCTGCGCTGACATTGCAGAGCCTGCTTGGGATTCTCTCTCTCCCTCTCTGCCCCTCCCCAACGCACGTTTTCTCTGCTGCCCAAAAATGAATAAATAAGCTGAAAAAAAATAAAACCAGGATGGCAGAGGCCAGGATTAGGAAAGAGTATAAAGCTTAAGGGGGCAGAAAGCAACTGTTTGTGGTGATGGCGTTGCTTTAGGACTTAGCTGTAATGATCACACAATTCTGAACATGCATCAAAACTCATCAAGCTGTATATTGACACTGGTCCAGTGTGTTGTGTTAAACTATATTTCAATAGAGCTTCTTTCAAACGTTCAGTCCATATCTATCGAGGTGAAAAAAGACTAAATCAACTAGATAACGCTGAAAAGGAGGTTAAAAAAAATGGGTAATAAATATGGGCACATTAGCTCCTAAAGGAGCTTGGGCCAAAAGTCACGAGAACAAGGTAAAATGTCAGTTCCGCTACAGCCAGGGTGTGCAAAGAGGGATGAAGGACAGCATCTAATCTTTAGAATTTCTGTAAAACTTCAAGCAGTTAAATCTGTAATGAAGAACACCGGTACGTAGCAAGCACGCAAAAAACAGTAACTATTTTATAATCACCAAGGGCAAGTATTTAAGTCAGTGTTGACAGTGTTAACATGCCTTCTTAATTAGCTTTCTTAATATTTGAGGTTAGTCCCAACCTCTGCTTCTTAGCCAAGGATCCCAGTTTATCCAAATGACTCCTTTCAAAGTTTCTGCCATATTTATTGCTTGCTTTCCGCATGCCAGGCACTGTGCAGAGTGCCAGAGATAAAGTATTAAACGCACCCCATGTGGTCTCCATCCCTCATGGGGAGGCAGACATGAAACAAACACGTAATGAAATATTTAAGTTCCAGTCATGAAAGGTGCCACCAATTAGAAGAATATGGCATTGTACTACATAATACTGACGGACCAAATTTAGACCGGGGCTATGTGGAAGTTTTCCTGTAGAATACCTGAGGTCACACCTAAATCATCAAGAGTTGAGAAAAAGCATCCTATGCATTTTATGTAGAGACAACAGCAAACACCCTGCAGTATTTAAAAAAAGAAAAAAAAGGCTGAAGTGGGGCATCTGGGCGGCTCAGTTGGTTAAGCAACTGATTCTTTTTCTTTTTTTTTAACGTTTATTTATTTTTGAGACAGAGAGAGACAGAGCATGAACGGGGGAGGGGCAGAGAGAGAGGGAGACACAGAATCCAAAGGAGGCTCCAGGCTCTGAGCCGTCAGCCCAGAGGCCGACGCAGGGCTCGAACTCACAGACCGCGAGATTGTGACCCGGGCTGAAGTCGGACGCTTAACCGACTGAGCCACCCAGGCGCTCCAATTAAGCAACTGATTCTTGATGTTGGTTCGGGTCATGATTGAGGGGTCATGAGATCAGGCCCCACATCAGGCTCTGCGCTGACCGCACAGAGCCTGCTTGGGATTCTGTCTGCTTGCGCTCCCCCCCCACCCCGCCTCTCTCGCTCCTTCCCCCGAAAAAAATAAACTTAACAACAACAACAAAAAAAAGAGATTGAAGAAGCTGAGGAACTAGAAAACAAAAGGACACAATGAGGGTGTCTCACGGGTCATGAGAAAAGAGAAGAGAACAGCAGAAGGAGATAAGCTTAAAGGGGGGGGGGGATATTCGCAGATGGCAGACAGGCTGGTGGGCCATTAATATCACCCTGAAAGTAGAGTTCTGCTTCAGAAAATAGTAGCTAGTATCTATCAAGGCGGTTTCTGTGTAGCCAACAATATTCCAAATGCTTTACTAGAGTTATTTCACTTAATCCTTACAATAGCCCTATGTGGGTAGGTATTTATTATCCTGCCCATGTTTTAACACAGTCAACTGAGTTTCAGTAATTTGCTGAAGGACTGCAGGTGAGACCAAAACAGCAAAGAGAGGAATGTCTAGCTTCAGGACCCACCCACTTCACCACTGTGCTATGTGGCTTTTCGTTATGTGATACTGTTTCTCAGTTTACGGCTAAAGCATGTTGTCACAGGATCTGTGTTATGAATTGAGACGTTCACCCCATCTGCTGTGGGAAGAGTGCATTCTAGATGAGTAAGGTTGAATGCAGGGAGAACAGTTAGAGAGAATAGTTGCAGAGCCAAGATCAACTTCATTGGCATGTGAATTGAGCCGGTGCCCCAGACCCCACACTTACAACTATGCCACTTTTGGTTTGACTCTGTCCTAAGGGTCTCGAAAATCTAAATCTATGAAACAAGGAGCCCTGCATTTTCATTTTGCACCTAACCTCGTAAATGACATAGCTGGCCCCAGCAGTATTCTATTCTAAGAGATTTGAACGGCTTGGGTTTTTAGATTAATTTACTCACATTTGATGACGAGGATGCTGTGTTGCCCTGAGCAATATCCTTCCTTGGGAGCTGAAGAGAATTGCCATTTATTAAGCACTGAGCCAGGCAGGATCCTAGGGCTTTACATACATGATTCAATTAATCTGCACCACCACTTTATGCAGCAGATTCTATTATCAGCATTTTGTGAAATGACAAAACTATGACTCAGAGAGGTTAGAAAGTAATGCTTGTAGATGAAACAGCTAAAGCTATCATTTCAAATCCATTCTACTTAAACCAGATCTTTTCTCTAAGCTCCTAGTTTGTATTGCCCACCCTACAATTCTACTGCCCTGCTCTGCCTAGCAGTTGGAGCGCTTTCCTACTGCCGGCAGCTCCAGCACCAAATGTTTATTCCCAACAGTTAGTGGAGACTGCCCTCCCAGAAAAAAAGCCAGTGCCGTGCCTGTCCCCTACGAGTAGGACCAGGACCGACCATTTCCCAAGCCCCAATCACCCGGAAATCAACACACGTCTTTTCTTCACGTTTCTTGTTTAGATATTGACAAAGTTCCATGAAAAGTCCCCACGCATTTGCCATTTTTTTTTTTTGCAAACCTTCAAATATGTGAGCTCACTGCACCCCGTGGGTGATGCTATGGTGAGGCTGTTGACAACCACACAGCCTTTTTGTTTGTTCATCTTATCTGCTCCCTTAAAAACTCTGTGGATGTTGGAACCCTGCTTCATGGAATCACACACTGTCTCATCTCCCGGGATCAGAGAGTTTACCCAGAGCCAGGATAATGCTTAATTTCTACTCCAATTCTCCTGAATATCAGATAAAAGTTCACGTGGTTTAGTTGTACTATCCCCGTGGCAAGCACAGCAGGGCAGCAGGGACAGGGGCACACACACAAAAAAACATTAGCCTTGATGGGAATGCTGAAGGTTTTCCTTCCTAATGCAAATGTCTCTGCCAAACCTAAAAGTAAAATGGGACCTATTCACTGGGCAACTTTTGGAATGCAGTCACCTACTAAAATGAAGCCAAAATAAAATTGTTACGATCATATTTCTAAAAGCCAGTTTTAATTACAAGAAAGCAACTAATTAATCAATGTGGTTTGCTGACCATTTCTGGTTAACCATACAGAATCAAAATCAGTGTCGTAGCTCTAATTACATGGAAGAATATTCGATATGTGTTCCAATTACTAATGAGAATTTGTTTTTCACAATCTCCATTTCCATTCTGTTACATACCTCAAAGGAGAAAACACATTCCTATTACACAATTTTGAATACTGGGGAAGTAGAAGACAAAAACCAAAAACCAAAAAAACAAAACAGAGTTCTATCTTTTGCCGAGAGTAAATTAAAGATGCATCATTTCCCCGTTTACTGGATATTTATTGCTGAGGCCAGATACCCACTTACACGTACAACTTTCTGCCCTTTTCAAGGGTGGAAGTCTCATTGTAACATAGTCGTTTAGTTCATTCAGGGCAGAAAGCTGGTGGCTGTTAAGGGCACCGTACCTAATAGCATTCAAAGTGATCACTCACCTTTCTGCATGGCTCAGAATGGAATTCAACTTGACACTTTTCATTTCCATGAAGTTGACAGCTTAAGCCTGTTGTAAAGTTTTCTGGAACTTCATGTTCCATCAGAGACACCAATGCCAGCTGGATAACATTAAGTGGGATGCTTTACCAAAAATAGGGTTTTCTTCGTAGTTTATGGTATATTCAGCAATTAACACTGAGGAGAAACTTTTCCTTTGACTAATATCCTTTATTAGTCCCCAGTTGTACTTTTTTTTTTTCCAGACTACTGTAATCATTCCCTGGGTGAAAGGAATGAGTCATAAAGATACCCACACTCATCGTCGCAAACCCGAAGTGATGTTAGGATAGCTGACTATTCAACAGAATAGAAAAAAAAAAATTAAACTGATTTTCTGGAAAAGTAAATAAATTCTGATGGGGTTTGGAACCTGTACTTGGTAAAACAGGCAATTTATCAGAAAATACCAGAGCTGCTAATCCATATTAGCTGCTCCATAAATGATGGATCATCTAAAGGTGTGAAACTTCAGTCTTTGATCCAAAGTCAATAGTCTTTTGATGGATCAGTTACAAAGCCCTAGCTAAACATCTATGTACAGCTTCTTGACTTGTGTCTCTCTTTTTCCCTTTGCTTGTTTGTTTTGTTTCTTAAATTCCACATAAGTGAGATCATATGGTGTTTATCCTTCTCTGACTTATTTCACTTAGCATTACACTCTCCAGCTGCATCCACGTTGTTGCAAATGGCAAGATTTCACTTGCTATGGCTGAGTAATATTCCATTGTGTATGTATCTACTTACATATACACTGCCTCTTCTTTATCCAATCATCAAATAATGGACACTTGGGCTGCTTCCAGATCATGGTTATTATAAATAATGTTGCCATAAACACAGGGGTGTTTCCTTTGAGTAAGTATTCATGTATCTCTTTGAATAAGTGTTCTTGTGTTCTTTGGGTGAATACCCAGCAGTGCGATTGCTAGATGGTGGGTTGTTTTTTTGTTTTGTTTTGTTTTAACTCTTTAAGGAACCTCCATATTGTTTTCTACAGACTCTTCATTGTAGAGAACAAACTGAGGGTTACCAGAGGGGAGGAGGGTGGGGGGATGGGTAAAATAGGTGATGGGGAGGGAGGGAACTTTTTGTGATCAGCACCGGGTGATGCATGGAATTGTGGAATCACTATATTGTACACCTAAAACTAATATTACACTGTACGTTAACTAACTGGAATGACAATAAAAACTTTAAAACAATTATTAAATGAAAATCTATGTACAGCTTGTAACCATATAATTTATCATCTAAACAGAGGTACTTTTAAAAATAAAAGGAGGGACACCTGGGTGGCTTAGTCAGTTAAGCATCTGACTCTTGATCTCAGCTCAGGTCATGATCTCAAGGTTCATGAGTTCAAGCTCCATGTTGGGATCTGTACTGACAGCATAGAGTCTGCTTGAGATTCTCTCTCTCCCTCTCTCTCTGCCCTTCCCTGCTCATGCTCTCTCTCTTTTTCTCTCAAAATAAATAAACTTTAAAAAAAAAACACTTTCGGGGCACCTGGGTGGCTCAGTTGGCTAAGTGTACAACTTTGGCTCAGGTCATGATCTCACGGTTCATGGGTTCAAGCCTTGCATTGGGCTCTGTGCTGACAGCTCAGAGCCTGGAGCCTGCTTTGGATTCTGTGTCTCCCTCTCTCTGCTCCTCCCCCACTCATGGTCTGTCTCTCTCTGTCTCAAAAATAAAATAAACCATAAAAAATTTAAAAAAAAAACCACAAGTTAAAGGAGGGGTTAATAAATATACCAAGACATCAGGAATAAAACATGATCATCATGGATAAACCAGGAATATACACTTGAACTACAGATAACATTTGCCCTCAGCACACATCCAATTTAAGGCAGACCACTCAAGAACAATTAAACACAGTAGGCATGTGAACAGGATACTGGAAAATTTAAATCCAATCAATATAAAACTGCATATAAACAACACAGATATATATATATATATATATATATATATATATATATATATATATATATATCCATCCATCCCTTTGGACAAGGGAGAGTGCTCAATGACAGAAAAGGCTGTCACATTAAGTTAGTGAGTTCCCTGGCACTAGCAGTACACAAGTAGAATGTGGACACTCACTTATCATGTTTCCAGAACAAGTAATATACACAAGGCACTATGATAAACTATGATAAGCTAAGGAGCAACATCCTACCTAAAATTCACAATAATCTTACATGGCGGTCACTCTTATAATCATCTCTGTCTTATAAATGAGGAAACCAAAACATGTCCAAAGACATACATCTGGTATATAGGACACGGAGTTGAACTACATTGATTTCCAAAGTTTCCTCTGTAGTCAAGGTAATTTTCAAAGCCTGGCTTAAGTTGTCTTCCACAATAGCCAAGCATTCCAGATAAGGACAAGTCCAGAGACGGCATGACAACTGACATGCCGCTTGAGTTTTCTCTAATTATCTCAACTCTAACCCTCTCTGTGAGCTGACTTCCTTCCAAGATACTGTAGTAATTCCAGTCATCATACCCAGTAATAAGAGCATACGATAGCAGAGAAGAGATCTTGAGTGTTTCTTCCTGAAGGGTGGAAAGTCTTTCCAGAAGCCTGTAGATTTCCCTTTGTACCTCATTGGCCACAACTCTCACGTGATGTCTCCAGCCAATCACTGGCAAGGGGAATGAAACCATCATTTTCAAATTCTATCAATTAGGACTTATCCTTGATTCAAATAAGGAAAACATGAGCACAACAAAACAAAAACAAAAACAAACCCAAAAAACACCTTTCTGTTAATAAGGAGAAAAGAGTCCAATAGATATTAGTCGGATACTTAAGAGACTATGATCTTTCTTTCAAATTGGGTTTCAGAGAACATCATTATCTATAGCACCTGGGAACATGGTTAGAAATGCAGAAATCCAGGCTCCACCCCATTCCACCAAATAAATATCTGTGCTTATGTGCTTAGTAAAGTGATGTTTAGAGTTTGAAAAGGTCTTCCCTTCAGTGCCTGCCATAGGCGGCCCTGGATGGTGCAATTTTATCACAACATCATACCAAGTAGTAAAATTACAGTGATTAAACACAGACTGAACTTGGGTCCTGGAGGTGAATTCTGAAGGAAAAAGCATCCAGCCCTGAACTCAGACCAATCACGTGGATCCTGAATTTCTGGTCTCTTCATGTGGCTACAGGAAGGCTACCATCATACGAGTTACCAAGGGGATTCATGAAGACTGTGTATATGGGTGTATGTCTGTACATATGGTTTCATACTTCGGTTGGTATGCAACACCAGAGTGCTCTTTTTTAAGAGTCACACGATCACAAATAGATATGGCAAAGCCACAGCCTTTAACGACTAGAGATGGAGCAAAAGCTTTAGAAATAATTGGGCTTTGAGGGGAAGGAGGGAGAAAGTGGTGATTTCTGTATTTGTATGTGCGGTTGACTCATTGGAATATTACCACAATTTTGAGACAGCTGATATGCCAAAGATAACATGGCTCCGTGGAGCCTTTTATGAGATGACACAGTAATGAAATGGTTGCATCACGGCCAAAGGTTATTATCTAAGCAGCCGCTTCTTTACGAAGGCTGCACGATCAGTGGCCAAAGGGTTATCATGAAAGAAAAAGGAATATTTTTTTTACTTGTGATAGTATTGGTTCGTTTCATCTAGAAATTAGTTTTTCGCCTTGTGTGCCTTTACTGTGCAGGTCTTTTGGAACCTTTGCCTAGAAATGGGTGAAGGAGCTCGACCAGGTGGCTGAAGTCTGAATACAGAGAGCTAAGCTCTACTTAGGGTTTACTTTTCATCCTGAATATTAGATCTAGATATCCTTCCTTTGGGCGACATAGCACTAGAGGCACCTGTGATTTAATAAATATACTGCATCCTCAAAGATACCACCCCATCATTTCAAAAATCTTTCCTCTGAGCCCTTCAGCTGTATCTTCAGGGGGCCCCTCCAGCATTCTATGTGGCTGGTTGCCTCTTAAAAGCTAATGGCCCACTTTCAACCTCTGTCAGTGTTAAGTAGGTCCTCTAGACAGAGGCTAGAGTCTATGAATCCATGCCTGTATGGATGAGGCATCACAAGCTATCAGACAGTGATGGTGGCCGAGGTTTTGCAGGCAGAAAAGACAATTCCAGAGTTGAAACAGTTATCTTTCTCTGTAAGGATGAGCAGCTGGCCCTTCTAGAATCCCCCAATGGGGTCAATTCTACTAAGTGTCCAGTTGGTCTACCCAAAAACTGGTGCCATCTTGGAGGTTCAGTGTTTGTTTTGTTTTGCGTTATTGACAAACTGACATTCCAAGAAAGTAGGAACAGGAACAGCCTTTCTAAGGAAGAGAAAATGCTGTGTGGCCTTTACATAGCTTCTATCTGTGCCACTACAGCCAAGATATTCGTGTTCCCATCATGCCAATTATGGGGTAGGCAATGGCAAATTCCAGATGATGTCAACTGGTTGAGTTATTCAATGTGCCTGCCAATAAAGTGAGATACGAAATTCTTCACATTTTGTGCCCCATCTATATGTCCATCCACATTCCATGCCTGCTTATCACTAATCTTGCGGTTCTTTATCTTCTAGGTTAGAAAGCCAGGAATCCTAAATATTCTCACCTTCAGCCACCTCTCCTTTTACGCAAAGTGTATAACCTGGTGCACTGCTCATAGCATTACTGCTGGGAGTATTTCTTGTCCCTCCATGGTCTTTCAAGATCACTCCTACATGTGGCTGTAATGTAGATAATGTCTATCTTTGGCTTGCACAGAGGAACTCAGCTCAACAACCTATAAACGAATGTTAGACATTTCTAACATTGATCATACAGCATTTCCCACATGGCTGTAGTTGAAAGCAAGGTGAGGAGCACTCTTAGTAGGTGGCATGCAGGTCTGGCCATGACCTCTGATCTTGCAGGGGCTTAGCCTTCGATGTAAAATCTCCATCTTACAATGGACCGATTGATATTGGACCCATCCAAAGTTTTAGCTTAGTGGGTCCAATGTAATGGAGATCATAATAAAAAGTCATAGATGCAGGCTCACTTTGTGCCCATGGTTAAGCATTTCATCTCCACCAGAGCCCAGTAAAGACAAGAGCTATTCCTGAAAGTGCATGTAATTATTCTCTTTGAATGGCATCTTCTTATCCCAGGGTTCCAGGACTTGTATTGTGAGTGTCCTACTAATGCTTGCCACCAGAGACCCCACCATTTACACTTTTTTTAATGTTTACTTATTTTTGAGAGATAGAGAGAGAGTAAGAGTAGGTATGAGTGGGGCGAGGGGCAGAGAGAGAGAGAGGGGGAGAGAGAGAGAATCCCAAGCAGGCTCCGCACTGACAGTGCAGAGCTTGACACAGGGCTTGATCTCACCAACCGTAAGATCATGACCTGAGCCAAAATCATGAATTGGACGCTTAACTGACAGAGCTACCTGGGAACCCCTGACCAATTACACCTTTAAGACCATAGTGCCTGGTGGATCGCATACCTGAGTGGCCAGGAATGCTTCACCACAGGCTGGAATTACTGCAGTTCCCTTTCCTGATCCAGGCTCCACACAAGGCTGGCAGCCTTCCGGATCACCTGTTATTAAGGGCTCTAGAGTCCAAAGAGGCATGCCAAGCATTACAAGGCTTTTGTTTGGGGTAGAGGGTTTAAGATGTAGCAATGTATCTTTTACTTTGGAGATGATGTCTAATTACACTCTTGAACAATGGACTGCTACCAATTTCACTACTTTGGATGTTCCTTGAATCTTCATAAAATTCATGTTTCATCCTTTGGGAGGGCACGTGTCTTAACAATGCTTCCAGCTCTCCAGTCATGTCTTGCTCATTTTGTCCCATCAGAAAGACATCACCAATATGATAATGCATCTGTATAACTTTTGGTGGGATATACATGCAGTCCAGATATACTGAGTTGATATTGTAACAAAGAGCAGGAGACCCAAGATATCTCTGAGGTAAACTCATCAGTGAATACTGGTGTTTGTTTTATATCAATACAAACGGTTACTGATCCCCTTGTAGCCGGAAAGGAAAAGAATGCATGTACTACATCTATGGTGACAAAGAATGTATCCAAGATACAATTAACATGCTCAACAGATAAGAGCTATACTCTGAAAACTATAAGACACTGATGAAAGAAATTGCAGATGACACAAATAAATGCAAAGATATATTACACTCAAGGTTTCAAAAAACACTGTTTACATGTCCATACTACCCAAAGCAATCTACAGATTCAGTGTACTCCCTATCAAAATATCAATAGTATTTTTTAAAGAACCAGAATACATAATCCTAAAATTTGTATGGAACCACAAAGACCCTGAATAGCCAAAGAAATCTTCAAAAAGAACAAAGCAGAAGGTATTATAGTCCCAGATTTCAAACAACACTACAAAGCTATAGTAACTAAAACAGTATGGGGATGGTACTGGCACAAAAACAGACATATAGATCAACTGGAACTTAATAGAAAGCCTATGTGTTAATTTAATCTATGACAAAGGAAGCAAGAATATACAATGGAGAAAACAGAGACTCTTCAATAAATGGTGTTGGGAAAACTGGACACACACGTAAGAAAGAAACAAAGAAAAAAGAGAAAGAAAGAAAGAGAGAAACAAACAAACAAACAAACAAACAAACTGGACCACTTTTTAAAAACATACCCCAAAATAAATTAAGTGGATTAAGCCCCCCATTTAAGACCTGAAACCATAAAACTCCTAAAAGAAAACATCAGTAGTAATATCTTGGACATAGGTCTTAGCAATATTCTTCTAGATCTGTCTTCAGAGACAGTGTAAGTGTCCATCCACAGATGAATGGATTAAGAACATGTGGTGTATACATTCACTATTGCCCAGCCATAAAAAAAGAATGAGGTCTTGCCTTTTGCGACAACATCCATGTTGTAACACCTACGTGAGGTATCGTGCTAATGATTATACGTGGCATCTCAAAAACAAAACAAACAAATACAAACAGATTCATAAACACAGAGAACAAACTGATGCTTGCCAGAGAAGAGTGATATGGGGGATGAGAGAAATAAGGAAAGGGGATTAAGACACATAAACTTCCAATTATAAAAATAAATGAGCCACGGGGATGAAAAGTACAGCAGAGAGAACACAGTCCGTGATAGTGTCATAAATTCATATGATGACAGATGGTAACTACATTTACGACGGCGAGCATTTACGACGGCGAGCATTTCATAATGTACACAGTTGTGGAATCATTACATTGTACACCTGAAACAAATACATTATTATATATCAACTGTACTTCAACTTAAAAAAAAAAAAAAAAGAAACAGAAGATTTGATCCAGAAGTTCTTTTAACGTCTGCTACTCAAGTAGCATCTGATTGTAGCGGTCATCTACAATCACTCTCCAGAGTACATCAGATTCCAAAGCTGTCAGACTGCCTAATTAAACAGACATGTGATACGGACCACTGCTCTACAGTGTTTAGGTCTTTAGCTGTGGCATTAATCTCTGCCATCCCCTCTCGGATTTCATACTGTTTTCTGCTTACTCTATCATCCAGGGAAGATAGTTGGAGAGGTTTCCAGTTGGCCATCCTCATAATAATAGCTGCGCTTCCACAGACTAGAGGCAGAATTGTTGATCTCACTGCCAGAGCCATCACTTTTAATTATGCACTTAGGGATTACAGAAATGACCACTGGATGATGCATCTGTAGACCCAGGGTAGTCATAGCGAGCCAGATCTTCATGTATCATCTGGCTCCTTGATGCCTCTGCTCTAACAGGAGAGCTGCGGTGATGGTTGGTTCTGTAGGTACCACTGCCTACTCAGAATCTATGTTCAAAAATCCTAGAAATGTCTGGATTTAGGTGCCCTGTCCTCCATGGTGTATTCACATGAGTAAATGATTATAGATCTCTTTGAAAAAAATTGAGGAGGTCATTACAGAATATACTTGCCATGATGTTGGCAAAGTTCTCCCTCCTTAAAGACTTCTCAAGGTAGAGGCTCCTGGGTGGCACAATCAGTTGAGTATTCAACTGGTGATTTAGGCTCAGGTTAGGACATCACAGCTCATGAGTTCAGGCCCCGCGTCGGGCTCTACCCTGACTGCACGTAGCCTGCTTGGGATTCTCTCTCTTCCTCTCTCTCTCTCTGCCCCTCCCCCACTTGTGCTCGCTCGCTCTCTCCCTCTCTCTCAAATTAATTAAATAAACATGAAAAAATATGTAAGAGTTCTCAGGGTACATACTGTTTCACATCTAATAACTTAAGCAATGGATTCTGACTTTTGATTGAGGTGACCACTCTCCAACTTTTGCTCCTAAATTCACTCCTCCTTTTAACATTGTATCGCTTAAGCAGAACTTCAGACACCATGCTCTTTAAGATATTATTATCTATTAACCATTTGACAACACCTGACTGGTCACATTCCCTTGACCTGCCCTCCTATTCTTACAGTCCTATGTTAATTGTGGACTCATCACTTCCAGAAGTTAAACACTGCTGCCTGGCCATTCTTACTTCAAGGCCACATCAGTCCATGAATAATAATAAGCCTACTTCTGTGACTACATCTTTTACTATCAGCCTTAACAAACAGGGCATTCCCACAGACCCATCCAACTTCTTAGGGATGGCCGTACCCTTCACACAACACATTTCTAGCAGCCTTGGTGAATCTTGTGTTCTCTGGGTCCCGTTATAGAAGGAACATCATGATACTCTGGCCTTACATACTATAACCATTCCAGTGTACCCACTTTTCTTCTTATTCCTTCCTTTTCTAGGGCAACTCAGTTATTTCCACTTCATCGGCAGTGAGACACTGCTGATTCCAGGCTGCTAAGAGCCAATCCACTGTTCCGTTTGCCCCCTCCCCTGGGATTCTTGCTGGGACATTAAATCCAGAGTCCCAGGACAGTGGTCCCAAACTAAAAGTTCTTGTTCATGCAGAATTACATCCCTGCCCCTTGATCAACCATATTCAAAACCTAACCCCGGTTGTATTCTCCAGGTGCCAGCAGGCATGTGCCAACTACTCCTTGCGATTTTTTAGGTATATAAAGACTCCTTCCTCCCTTATAAAGCTCAGCTGATCCCCAGCAAGGTTTTGTTTCAATGTAACCTTAAATATCATCATCAGAACCAGGAGAGAAGGTGGAGGCAGTTCCTGAGGTATGGGGGTGGGGGGGTGTTTATTGCTTTATGGGGAAACAGATTTCTGTAAACTTGATTACTCAAATATGTTATTATACCTGCCGCAGCATTCGCCTCCACTGTGACATTTTCCTGGGTCATTATTGGAAAATCCTTATTAACTGAACTATGCCATCTACCCATGCCCCATCACACATGCAGGTTGACACCCTCTTCACCTGCCAGGTGGTAAGTGAGCCCATCCTACATTCCCACCTGATTATCTGTTTTCTCAGGCCACTTGGTAATACTTATGTTAATCTACATGAAGTAAAATGGCCAGGAAGGTGGAGAGAGCCACAGAGCATGTTGTGTGACTAAGTCAAGAAGAGGAGAAAAAAGTTGGAGTAAAAGAGACCTAGAGTGGTGAGTAGTCTAAGTAATATCTGGTAAGACCATTCAGGACCAAAGTCAGCTGCCAATAGGCTCCCGTGTAACTCATGAATGGGCCTGTCTTTGCAGCCCTGCCACACTCAATCCCTCTCTGGCCACAACCCATGGGAAACATGCCCTTGACCAGAATGTGAAGGTGGATTTCACAGTATAGCACCTGGGTTCAGCCAGCTTTAGGACTGTGCAGACCTATGGCGGTGTCCCACAGGGAACTGCTCTTGTGTAAGTGCTCTGCTACTGTAGTGAAGTTCTTTTTTTAATTCTTTTTATTATTTCTGTGTTTTAAAGAGATAAAGAAAGTGAGGGAAAGGGGCAGAGAGAGAGAGAGACAGGGAGACAGAGAGAGAGAGAGAGAGAGAGAGAGAGGATCCAAGCTGAGCATGGAGCCCAATGCGGGGTTCAATCCCACAACCCCAGAATCACGACCTGAGCTGAAATCAAGAGTTGGATGCTCAACCCACTGAGCCATCCAGGGGACCCACTGTGCCCCACTCTACTGAAATTCTTAAATTTATCTTTAAACTTGTGTTCTGTAAGGATAATGGGACACGCTAATAGAGGAAGCACACCTAATATTCGCGTCAGCCACTCCTTGCGGCCCTGTTTGCGTACAGAGCTCGAGATGTCCCAGCAGCACAGGATTCCGGGAGAAACCAGTCCAAGGTGAATGTGTTATGTCTATGACTCGGTAAGCAGGGTTGCTGACAAAGGCCAAGAGGTCATAAACCAGAACTGGCTTCAAATCAGAGAGAAGGCAGTGTGCTCCAAGAAACGTGAAGGATCACAAAACCACATCATAGTTTACTTTACTATTCTGTATTCCATAATCCCTGATGCTGAAAATGACCTAGAAAGAAAGGAAAAGACAGAGCCATCCATAGTTTCTTTTCCTCTCTCTCTTTCCTTGCTCATTAGTAAGCTGAAGGTAGAGAATGTTGGTAAAATGTATCAAGAAGTGACATAAAAACATCTGAGTTACTTTGTGAAGTTTTCATTTCACTGGGAAGACAAAATCCATATGCATGTACAATCTACGAAACAGAATTGTGTAATTCAGGGATCCTCCACATAAGTTAGACGCTCATATGTTTGCACCAAAAACTGGCATTCCACAACATAAAGAACGGTAAGATTCAAGCCAGTAATTTAAAATTTTGCATATTCCTTTACTTAGGACAACATTAAGTATCAAATTCAAAAAAAGAATCATGAACAGTTGAGAAAGATTCAAGAACACAAATATCTATTTCAGCACCTTTCTTGATACCTTTTTTTCTCGCCTTTGGAACCAGGGACCGCAGATTTTTTTTTCTTTTGAAACAGGCCTTGCAAGTCATAGAGCCAGCCCTGCCTGGGATCTGTGCTCCCTGGAGTTGGAGACCCACAGATTGCAATGTACTTGCTTCCACATGGGTTTTGGTGTAAGGAAAATCCAGGTTGCAAAACTAAGACATCCGAATCACAAGTGTTTGTTTAGCTCACCAACCCCTATGTCCCCTCAGTAAAGATGCCCCCTTCACTCGCTCGCTCTCTTTTTTTTTTTTTTTTTCTGTCAAAGCATATTCAAAACTCCTAGGGGGACACTCTTTGCTAACGTTCCACATCCTGAACCAGTGTAACTGACAGATGGTGATGATCACATGTGTCAATCATACTTGGCAAGGGGGTCCGCTCTATCACTGCATCGAAGAGTGGCTCACCTGCTCAAGGACGTGGTGTATATTTTCCCTCAGAGTAGATGTTACAACGTTGGGCTCCATAGTCAGAGGGGGGAGGGTGCAGTTCGACTCCACCCTATGGCCTGATGCACTGCTTACCCTCTAAAAGGTTCATTTTCTTGATGTATAAAATGGGACTAATAAGAAGCAATTTGCTAGGGGAAAGAGATGCTTATCAAGATGGCATTCGCATATTTGTCAGTGTTATCTATTATTATCATTCCCTCTCCAGGACTGCTGGTAACACAAATTCTTCAGAAAGCAAAATTCATTTCCCCAGCCCCAAATCTATGAAAACTCACCTTTATGTTGAAAGACTCTTATTTCTTGGACAATGAAGCTAATGACACATTTAATCTCTCGCACCACTGCCTGCCCAACTCAGCCTTTGCCCAATACATTTTTTTGAAAATGGTCTATTCCCTCCAAGTAAATTCATCAGAACTATTTTCTCTTTCTAGTTCAATAAAGGTTAAATTAGAAGACAACTCAGTTGCTGATCTTTGGGAGATGGAATCTAAACAGAAGAGAACAAAACACAGGCCACTCTCCTGGCCTTTGCCATGATCCTGATGATAAATTATCCAGTGGTCTCTTGGAAATGCACCAATCATTCTCACTGGGCATTTCGTCTCTTTAGAAGTGCTGAGGTTTCACTACAGTCTAAGATCTTTAGATCTTTAGAGCGAGGAATAAGTTTCATAGGCTGGTACCTTCAATGACTCTTCCTCAATTCAGTGCTATTCCCAACTATAACTTAAGCTGCATTTTGTCAAAAAACAAGAACAAAACTGTGGTCTTGGGCAACTTGGGCAATACCCAAGGACATTGCTGAGAGTTCTAGTCTGGCATAATACAGTAAACACTATAAATTTTAATGAATGAATGATAAATGAATTTTTTTTCATTTTTTTCAACATTTATTCATTTTTCAGAGACAGAGACAGAGAGTGAGTGGGGAAAGGGCAAAGAGAGGAGGGAGATACAGAATCCAAAGCAGGCTCCAGGCTCCTAGCTGTTAGCACAGAGACTGACACGGGGCTCAAACTCATGGACTGTGTGATCATAACCTGAGCAGAAGCCCGACATCCAACTAAGTGAGTCACACAGGTGCCCCTAAATGAATTTAAAAAGTAAAGAAAGAAAATACTCCTAGAAAAAAACATAGGTAATAATCTCTTTGATGTTGGCCAAAGAAACATTTTTCTACATCTGTCTCCTGAGGCAGGGGGGAAAAAAAGCAAAATTAAACTACTGGGACCATACCAAAATAAAAAAGCTTTTGCACAGAGAAAGAAACCATCAACAAACAAAAAGGCAACCTACTAAGTGGGATGAAATATTTACAAATGATATAGCTGAGGAAAGGCTAATATCCAAAATATATAAAGAACTTATACAACTCGACACCAAAAACAATCCAATTAAAAAAAAAATGGGCAGAGGACCTGAATAGCCAATTTACAAAGAAGACATCCAGATGGCCAACAGACCCATGAAAAGATGCTCAGCATCACTAAACACCAAGGAAATGAAAATCAAAATCACAATAAGATTTCACCTTAAACCTGTCAGAATGACTAAAATCGAAATGACAAGAGATGGCAAGTGTAGTGAAGATATGAGGAAAAAGAAACCCTCATGTACTGTTGGTGGGAATGCAAGTTGGTATGGCCACTGTGGAAAACAGGATGAAGGTTCTTCAAAAAAATCAGAAATACGCTATGATCCAGGAATTCCACTACTGGGTTATGACCCAAAGATGAGAATACTAATTTAAAAAGATACACACACATCTTTAAAAAGATAAACACACATGTTTATTGCAGGGTTACTTACAATAACTAAGAAGATATGGAAACAACCCAAGTATCGATCCACAAACAAATAGATAAGATGCGATGCACACATACACATACACACACACACACACACACACACACACACACACACACACACGGACTCCTGCTCAGCCTTGAAAAAGAATGAGATCATGCCACTTGCAACAATATGGATGGAGCTAAAGAGTATTGTGCTAAGGTGAAATAAGTCAGTCAGATAAAGACAGATACCCTATGACTTGACTCATCCATGGAACTTAAGAAACAAAACAAAGGGGCAGCTGAGTGGCTCAGTCAGTTAAGTGTCCTACTCTCGACTTCAGCTCAGGTCACGATCTCACAGTTTGTGGGATCGAGCCCCCTGTTGGAGTCTGCACTGACAATGCAGAGCCTGCTTGGACTTCTTTCTCTCTTCCCCTCTCTCTGCTCTTCCCTTGCTCATACACTTACTCTCTCTCTCTCAAAATAAATAAATTAATTTTAAAAAAGAGAGAGAAAAAAAAGAGAGAGAAACTAACAAAGACTGTTAAATACAGAGAACAAACTGGTGGTTCCCAGAGGAGACGTAGGCAGATGGGTGAGATAAAGGGGATTAAGAGTACACTTATCATGATGAACAGTGAGCGATATAAAGAATTGTGGAACTGTTATACTGTATGCCTAAAACTAATGTAACACTTTACATTAATTGTACATCAGTAAGAAAGAAATAAAAAAGCAAATTTAAAAAAGGAAAGAAGGATTTTTAAAAAATGAGGTCTCAACTACTCCGTCCTCTGAAAATTCAAACCTCTTTAATAACTGATTTATGCTTTTTTGACTTTTCCACGTGTCACCCCAAATCACAGGCATGTATACACAAGGGAAGACCACTGGAACACATGATTCTGCCTAGGCTGCATCATTCTTACTGAACCTCTTCAAAAACACAAAGACAAGAAAAGACAGCTTTATAGTCTAATTAGTTATGCTCTTAATGTAATAATTTTGAATTATGGTTCTGTAATGAAGTCAGGTGAGTGTCTGAGAAACTACTGAATTTCTTCAAATGGAAAACACTACAATACATTCCCTATTAGCACATTCCCTCACTCCAACCAATTATACTCAGGGGAAAAACATGGGCACATATATCATAGCAAAGGGCACAGAATATGTACAGCGACTTTAGGTAAGAACAAAGGAAGATAAGGGGCACTTAGCAAAAATCTGCAATGCCACCTCAGTAGTTCACAGTACCGGTAATGAACTGGCTATGAAAAATAGTCAGGAAGCAATTTACAACAAAATATCAAATATCTTTTTTTTTTATATATAAGAACAAGTAATCCTTCTCTATCATATCACTTTTCTTGAGTGCTAAAAAGCTGTAAAAATTGGAGGAAGCAATCTATCAACCAATTAAATGATTTTTTTCCCACTTTGTTGTAACTTTTAAAGATCTATAAAATGCCTTAAAAGTGATAGGAGACAAACCTTAAAAGAGCAAATATAGTAATTGAGCTGATCAGACAAATGTAGTAGCAGAGAGAATACAGTCAACTATAGGAGCTTTGTTTTTTGTTTTTTTCCTTTCTTCACAACACATAGGAGAGCAACACATAAAGCTGTAACATCCCACATTGTTCCTGGGTCTTAATTAATTAATTAATGGAAGGTTTTTTTCATTGGGAGGGCTCAATGCTTCCACTTTCCCACAATCGTGTTACTCATCTAGGCTACTTTGGTGTGTGTGTGTGTGTGTGTGTGTTTTCCTTTATATTGGGTCACATAGCTAGTCTTATGCAGGTTTTACAGAAATTATAATTCCTTATAAAAATATCTGGCCTTTACTGATTCCTTATTATTTTAATTTGGGTCAGTGGGCCACGGGCAATTAACTATTTTTGCAAGTGATTGAATATTTTTAAGATTCCATTTGACATTTTGTGTCCCTTGAAAGAAAACTAAAATCGGATACAAAGCAGAAAAATAAAGGAATGGCATGCTTAATTATAAGCTTAAAAAAAAAAGCAATTCAAGGGGAAAAAATCCACATAGGGTTTTTGCCTCTATCAGCTATGCAAATGTACACTGTGGCAGTTTTTAACTGGGTCATAACTAATGTGCATCAAAAAAGAAAAGAAAAGAAAAGAAAAGAAAGGAAAAGAAAAGAAAAGAAAAGAAAGGAAAAGAAAAGAAAAGAGAAGAAAAAACAAAAGTCAAACTTGGATTGGAACTCCAAACATTATCTAAAATACTCACTCCAGAACACAAATACTTTCACCTTAAGGAAAAAAAAATCACCATTTTTTTTTCTAAATTAAGCAAACTTAAACGAAATGCAAATTTCTATTCCATACCAAACAAACAATTCATTCCCTTTTGTTCACTATGGAGATTTACACACTGCCTCAGGTTGGCATAATGTGACAGAAAGTGACTGTACTTGGAGAGAGTGTTTTGGTTTTTTATTTTTATTTTTTTATGTTTATTTACCTTTGAGAGAAAGAGAAAGAGGGAGGGAGGAGGAGGGGCAGAGAGGGAGACACAGAATCTGAAGCAAGTTCTAGGCTCTGAGCTGTCAGCACAGAGCTCCGTGTGGGGCTTGAACCTACGAACGGTGAGATCATGACCTGAGCCAAATTCGGATGCTTAACTGACTGAGCCACCCAGGTGCCCCTTGGAGAGAGTGTTTTTTTAAAGGGATAGTTAAACTGAAATGAGTTTCTTAGAGTGGGCCTTCATCTGATATGGCCACTGTCCTTATAAGAAGAGATATGGACACACACACAGGGCAAAGCCCATGTGAAGACACAGGGAGGAAAAATGACCATTTACAAGCCAAGGAGAGAATCTTCTGGAGAAATCAACCCTGCCGCTGCCTTGATCTCAGCCTCTACCCTTGGAGATTGTGAGAAATACATTTTTGTTGCTTACCTCACTCAGTTGCCGGTACTTTGTCTCAGTTGCCCTACCAGACTAACACAGGCTCCTATCCTGACAATCTCCAGGGATGAGACGAGATAGAAATGAGTAATAAGCATTTGTTCTGTACAGAAGGACACACACATAATGCTGAGAAAAGTTGCTCTTTGGCTTTTCTACACAGAGAAGCGTAGCACAAACCCTTTATGATTTACTGTGAGAGGAAGAAAATACAGCCATTCCTTTACTCCCAGCTGTTGAGACACAACCTAGTAGAACATCCCATCCCAAGGCTTTAGCCCTTTGCCTATCTTGTAAATCAAGTGCTGAGGCACTATCACCAATATGGAGCAAGTCTGTAAGAGTAGACTGGAGAAAGTTTCTTGTCAAATGCCAATGCGGCGTCCCAAAGGGTTTTCAGGATGAAGATCAAAACTTCCCAGGGAACAGAAGAATGCACGCCATTTGACATGGATTAATTTCTTCATATTTGATTATAAAGGCTCTGAGATAACAGGTATTTTTTTTTAAAGTTCATTGATTTTATTTAAAAAAAAATTTTTTTTTCAACGTTTTATTTATTTTTGGGACAGAGAGAGAGACAGAGCATGAACGGGGGAGGGGCAGAGAGAGAGGGAGACACAGAATCGGAAACAGGCTCCAGGCTCTAAGCCATCAGCCCAGAGCCCGACGCGGGGCTCGAACTCACGGACCGCGAGATCGTGACCTGGCTGAAGTCGGACGCTTAACCGACTGCGCCACCCAGGCGCCCCATCATTGATTTTATTTTTGACAGAGACAGGGAGTAAGAGCAAAGGGCAGGTGGGAACAGAGAGAGAGGGAGAGAGAGAATCCTAGGCAGGCTCAGCACCGTCAGCACAGAGCCTGATGTGGGTGGGGCTCGAACTCACAAACCAGGAGATCATGGCCTGAGCCGAAATCAAGAGTTGGACTTTTAGCTGACTGAGCTACCGAGGTGCCCCATAACCTGGTGTTTTTGAAGTGCCATTTCCCTGAGTAGAGAGTTCTAACTCAAAAGCCTAATCTTTGCAGTAACCTTGAATATCAATACATTAAGAATTTAGGACAATATTCAGCTTAGAAGAGGTTACATGTAATCTTTGTTTCCTGCTTGGTAGTTAAAAGAAGTTCATAGTTTTATATAACTGTATCATGACATATTCTCAATGATGGCAAAAAGTGTTCGGTAGCTAATCAAAAATGTTTCAGTGGAGGTGCGTCTTAAGCACTTGAGCAGTGAGGGATGTTGAGTGGCCGGCATGCAGGGGAATGTTGGAAAAAAGAAAACAAAGCATCAGTAGGTACCAAAATATTTTTTTTTTCATGTACTACTGAAGACCTGTAGCTGGTCAGTTTATTGATTTTGTCAATACAGTTCTGTGATACTCAATATGGGCAGAAAAGAAATGAACTTTAAAAATGCCTTTGCTTGGCTAACAGAAAACCTGGAACCATTTATCTTGTGTCCACAAGACAGTGCGGTCAGTAGGACACAGGCAATACCTGCCACTTGAGAACTAAGAGCAACAAATGGGAAGGCTGAAATTGACAAGGCTGTAACTCACAAGTGTCCAAACCCTGCCCTCAGATACTGTTGGGCAGTTCCCACTGGGGCTCTAGCTGGGAAGTCAATTGAATTGCAGTTGCCTGAAAGGAGCTCTTGGTCTACTGGGAGCAACTATTCTCTGTTGAAATGTGGACAAGGAGTTTTAGCTGATAATCAGACACTCACGGTAACCATCTGGATAAAAACACAAGTGTTCTCTCTCCATTACAACCAGCCTCAGACCTAGGAACATATATAGAGAGGTAACTAAACTAATATGGCATCTTGAGCCTCCATTTCCTATGAGTGAGACAGCACAGAGCCTGCATGAGAGCCTGCCTCACTTACTATTCCAGTCAGCGATGGGACACTTGCAAAGACAGCATGCTCAGTGTGTGAGAATGTGAGCCCTCTGACCCTTGTCACCCAAGAGAAAGGGAAGGACCTGCGTAAGAGATCATGATTACAAAATGAATTATTAAGGAGAAAAGTCAATCCCAAATAGCCATCTTGTTCAAAACAGCTTCTATGGCTCTGTGGCCAGAAGTGGTCCCACAAAATGTCATAAGTATGGAAAGTCTTTAAAAAACAGAGGGGTGGGAGTGAACTCATCCTTCACTTAGGCCGTCAGACAATATTAATGATAATCCACCATTTCCACATTTCTACGTTACAGGTGCCCTGGTAAATTATAATAAAGGTCAAAGAGATGATCTTGGAGTTGAAACCTGAATGAAAAACACAAATGAAATCACAAACCCAGATTTCTGTCCCTTTGCGCTACAGGAACCCTGGAAGAGAGGGTGATGGGTATGGACAGGTTTGGGGCAAGATAAATGTTACTCAGACATCTCATAAAAAGTGGGACATAATCAGAGGAAAGAAAGCAAAGTGATACCCTACAAGACAAATTTGTATGGAGAAGAAATAGCCGAATGTCACTGGCAATTTAACCAGTGAATTTTCTCACAGCAAAACTTCCTCCAGTGCATGAAAAGAAAGAAAAACAAGGAGATCACATCACTATTTGGGATTAACAAGGAAGGCAATGGAAGGCTATCCAAGATTTCTTACTATCAAGTGACCTGGTGAAAATAAAGCTTATGGAAGCTAATTTTTTTTCCAGAATGAAACTGTATGCATATTAGCATAACATTCCTTAGTTCAAATCTTTTGATTTCTTTTTGTGATAATCTGTACACTCTACCATGTAAATCATCATTTTCTTTTTTTTAAATCATCATTTTCACATCTTGTTATGTTGGCACAGTTGAGCCCACATCCTCAGAATCTTGAATCAGGATACGGCCACATACCCTGATAGTAGAAGACATGCTTTCTGCATGTACTTTATTTTGCCTGGTCTCAATGTTTACCCCATAATGAGCCAAATATACAGAACATCCTGAATAATTAGTTGTCATGATAAAACTGTCAATAGTGATACTCAGGTGGTGAATATCTGCTTTGGTGAATTACCTGTGGACAAAAAAAAAAAAAATTATCCACTTACTACGAACACTATAGTTGATTAAACCCTCCCCCAAAATGGATTAGGGAGTCACACTTGGAAGTACTTTGCATGGAGCTAGAGATTGCATTTGGCAGAGTCTCTGAATTCAAAATGAAGAAGCATTTGACATCCTTAATGAAATTTTATGTTGTGGCTTCCAGTATTTAAAGTGCAGAAATTTTGTACCGGATTTCATTTTAAGAGAAAAGAAAGGGAAGGCAAATGGGGGGAGGAGGGAAGCAGTAAGCAAAAGATGTATTTTAAACTTATAGGAATTCACAGAACATCTCCAGAACAGATAATATGAGTTTGTTACTCTCCCAACCCACCCAAAAGCTATCATTTGTCAATAATACTTATGGTTATGGCGAATTCTCTCAATCGCGACCACTTAGATACACTGGTGAAGCAAAACAAAGTATCCTAAGCCAAGTTATCTGAATGAAAGAATGTTTTTTCATTGAAAGATAACGCAAAAAAGAAAAAAATAGCCAGTATTTGCATCTTATTAAAGGCTATATCGAGTTGGAAACTGACCCATAAAACTCTACTTTGATGACTTCATAATGAGTAATCATGGAAAGAAAAGTGGAAAGAAAAGAAAATTTAGGAAAACTATTTTTGAAATAGTTTCACAGAAAGTACAATTATTATTTCTTAATTGTATCCTTTTATCCTGGCATCTGAGTTTTCAATTTAAATGATCTCTACTTTCTTTGAATAACCACAGTGACTTTTTCAGTGACATGAACCTTATTATTATTTTTTGTCTCTGTCATACATGGCTAAAAGCATTTGGGGAAGAGGAATACATACTGAATCAAGTCAGTTTATTTCATCCAGTGTCTTATATATAGTCGCCTCTCACTGTTGATAATAAAATAGGATTACATGATGTTCAAATGAATTAGTTTTATCATCTAAAAATATTTGTGTTTCACATAAAGTATTTCACTATAAAGTGTTTCAATAAAATATAAGCCTACATTTAGAAGTAATACCTTCAGAAATGCTACACAATTTTAAATTTCTTTCATATTTAGAATTTTGTTCCATCCTAAATTCAAGTTCATGTTTCCAAGTACTGTCATAGAGATAGGTAAGTAATTTCTAGGTTTTCTAATGAAGTTTCCAAGACTAAAGACATTGACTATTAGCAGTTTCAAGTTTATTTATATTTGAGAGAGAGAGAGAGAGAGAGAGAGAGAAAGAGAGACAACAGAGAGTGACCAGGTAAGGGTAAGAGAGAGAGGGAGAGACAATTTCAAGCAGACTCCACAGTGCCAGCATGGAGCCCAATGTGGGGCTTGAACTCACAAACTGTGAGATCATGACCTGAGCAGAACCAAGAGTCAGACGCTAAACCCATTGAGCCACCCAGGCATCCCTACTATAGCAGTTTTAAAAAGCCAACTAACACATGAAGAAACAATTTTTCTGAAATAGACCTTTGCTTCTCTTTAGTCATATATGCATCAACTATATATATATATATATATATATATATATATATATGCATCAAATATATGTGTGTGTGTGCGTGTGTATATATATATATATATATATATATATAGTTATAAAAGAAACATCTGCCTTGGAATAGTAGAAATAAAAAATAAAATAAAAATAAAACACTTTCAGAAATAAAGTTGACTTCTGTAAGTACCATTCATTATGCAGAGGTATTTCAGCTATGGCTTGATGAGAGTTAATTGTTCGATACTATTTAGTACAAAGGCAGTGGAAGAAAAGGCATCTAATTGATGCATTAGGAGTCATTCCCAACTCCAGAAGTTGCAGGAGGCACTTTTAACAGCCATCATTTTCTTTATAGGGGATCTGCTCAGAACAAAATGAAATAGTCACTGTTTGTTCTATCACACATTTATTTAGCAAAAGCCATTATCACCCGTCCCAAGCTCACACCTTTACAGAGTAAGAGATATATAAAGCAACAAGGTTTTGAATAAGCAGCTCTTATTTCATTAAGTGCTCTTGGTTTTTGCCTTGAGACCTTCTCAATTTAGGATTTTCTTTCTCTGCGGTATACAAATGGCCCTTCTATATTCATTATTATGCATTGTTCACCTACAATGATGGAGAAATCAATGGATTCTTTCTTTTTTCCCTTTCTTGAATAATCTTCCTTTGGGGTTTCACCCTAATAATTAGTTTTGGGGGAAATGAATGAATAGAATTAGAGCACTGTGATTCTGTGGAGTAAAAATACGCCGAATTTCTACCATAAACATCTACCTCTATAATTTTATCCAACCGTTGAAAAAACAATCCCTGGTCTGGAATCTAGTATTTCATCTTACATTTCTTTCCTTTTTTTTTTTTTTTTTTTTTTCCGTGCCCCTCCTTTTAAGCCTTGGGGGGGGGAATGGGAATGTATTCTGAAGAAAAATTTCTTTTCCATTGCTAAGAATGGCAAATAGAAAATGACAGTCTGTTAAATGAGAAAGAAACTCTTATCAAGGTTAATTGTATTTTTAAGTAATGCGCAAAAAGCAGCTTGCCCTAAAGGAGGTATTTTTTCTCTAACAGTAATAACAAACAAAATAACTGTGTGTATAAAATCTGCCCTTGGAAAAGAGGACTGGACCCTAGTCAAAGTGCTCTGATGCCCCAGATTCTAGAATGTTCTGAGGTAAAATTTAAGAGTAGAATACGAAATAAGAGCTCCTTTTTCTGTATCATTTGCTCCCCCTAACATACCCATCTAAAGCTTGTGAAAATAAGCACAGAGTTTATGAAAAAAATCAAAGTCTCTGCCATACAGTTCAAACTCTGGTCCAGCCAGAAATTGAGGAAGTTGAATAATCTCTCCTAATCTCAGGTTCCTCTTCTAGAAAAGCAGTTATATGGAAGGACTTTATAAGAATTTATTATAGTACAAAGACTTTAAATATTGACCTAATTAAAAAAAACAGAAAAATAAATTATAATGCATATATATGTCCAGACATGTTCAATCCTAAATATTCCTACAAATTACGAAAATCTTATTGGCCAACCCCATTCAATGATCCTTTCTTTATTAATTTATTCATTCATTTGAGAAATATTGACTATCCAATTTGTACCAGATTACATGATACAGTCACAAAAATAAACTAATTCCTGTCCTTCCTTGAACTTCCAGCTTAACAGAGAAGGCAGATAGTAATTAATTACCGAAAAACTGGGGGCACCTGGGTGGCTCAGTCCATTAAGCATCTAACTCTTGGTTTTGGCTCAGGTCATGATCTCATGGTCTGTGAGTTCCAGGCCCACATAGGGCTCTAGGCTAACAGCGCAGAGCCTGCTTGGGAGTCTCTCTCTCTCCCTCTCTCTGTGCCCCTCCCCTGTGAGCTCTCTGTCTCTCTCAAAATAAGTAAATACACTTAAACAAATTAGACGAATATTATGATAGGGCAAAATGTTTCCCTGGGGATACATACTGACAATGATAGCATTCATTGAGTATGCTGTCTTCCACTAAAAGTCAATAATGAAATACTCATCTATTCTGATAAACCTTTATGGAAAATCAGGGAAATTCATATAACAAATAATAGCCGCATAGCTTTTCCTCCCCACATATACCTAATGTCTCTGACAATTACCATGGAAAATATTCAAAACCAACCTGAAATCTCACTTTATTCGTGTTTTAGCCACCTCTGCAATATAATTTACTCAACTATACACTAAAGAGAGAAGTTCAACAGTGTGTCCTTCTAAGGGAAACAAGATGATGTTTGGTTAAAAAAAAAAATCCAGAATCTGTAATGTTAACCCTTTACCTTAACCTTTAACCTTAATACTTAAGCTTAATTTCCAGAATGCTTTCCCCATTTAGAGGATTTGTTTTGCTTTTTTTTTTTTTTTTTTTTTCAGTTATTTTATTTTACCAAGAGTACTGTTATAAATGGCAAAGAAAATGCATTAAGTTGTTCAATTACTTTTTCGCCCAACCTTGTCATAGTTTACCCAAATATAAGTTGTTTTTGCATCCGCTATAAATATCTTTTTATGCCTCACTCATCTCTGTTGTTTACATTGTCTCTTAAGATCTAGGGCCTCAAAATAATTCAAATCGATGACCCCTCAAAACATGTAAAGAAAGGACATAGCTATCACATTCTCAAGGGAGCAAGAACTGTGTAACAACCAACTAAGCTTTGACACTCAAAAATATCCCTTACTTTTATCTTACACCTAAAAAATGGAAGTCTGGATGCATCCAGGCTCATCTATTGTTACTGTCCTCATTGTTTTCTCTTTTCTCCTTAATCTGCTGAATGTTACACACGACAGGATGGTAATGTGAAGTCCGTGGGAAGAATTGGTCATAGAAATCCCAACTGAAGAAGTGCTCATGTGTCTAAACTTAGTTGCAAAATAAATGCACAGGAAGGGATGAAAAGATACATTCACGAGGCATTGTGCTGTGATTAAATTGGTGCCTTGCTAGTCACACCTATTTTGGTTTGTAGAAAGGTGCACCTTGAAAAAGCAGTTGCAGAGGGGCGCCTGGGTGGCTCAGGTGGTTAAGCGTCCCACTTTGGCTCAGGTCATGATCTTGCAGTCTGGGGGTTCAAGCCCTGCATCGGGCTGTGTGCTGACAGCTCAGAGCCTGGAGCCTGTTTCTGATTCTGTGTCTCCCGCTCTTTCTGCCCCTCCCCCGCTCACACTCCATCTCTCTGTCTCTCTCTCAAAAATAAGTAACCATTAAAAAAAAAATACAGTTGCAGAAATGCTTCCATAAGGTTTTGCATTCTTTCTTGATCTTAACAGCTTTCTTACAAGTAAAAGTACAAGGGAGGAACAGGAGGGTAGACAATTTATTATTTTTCTAAAAGATGCAGCAACAGAAAGAAAAAAAAAAATCCTTCCAGGTAAAACCTGAGGGTTAACCTGGTTTCCTTTTAGTCGTGTTCCATCCTTGCCTTTATGCTGACAACAGGTTTGCAAATGATTCCAATTTTTAGCCAGAATTTAAATCGCAAGTAGTCCATTCACCGAGAAAAGAAACATAAAGGTACAGGAGAATGAACTATCCAACTTTTGCTGGGAGAAACTATTCCTTCGGAAACTAAATTGAATTACTGGTGCATTCTCAACTAGGATTACATAAAATTGTGAATGGGAAGGGTCCAATTCTTGCCAAGACAAAGATGACCTTTGAAATGCATCGTTTCTTTTGTCTACAAAGTAGAATTTTCTTAACGTTATTAAGAGAAAAAGAATTTTTATATGTGAATTATGTATCTTTATAGAAGAGTACTGAACAATTATCAGTAACTTCCACTCAACCATTGTTGCCGATCTCCAAAGGGCAGAGCACTGACCTCATCATTAAAATGCAAAGATAATATGGACAACTTGAAGGAGTTTTTGCGTTAGTAGCAGAGATTAAAGGACTACCAAACTATCAAATTCATGAAGAATGTGCACATGAAAATGCATACTTCACAATGGGCAGTTTTAAGTAAGACTTGTCATTCATTTGGAAGACAGAGCGTCAACAATAGTGATGGCAATGATTTTGTAACACTGAATATTCCGTGTGTCTTGGGTAGTGGTGGCTAGGAACTGGCCTCCCAGAACAAAACAGGATAGTTGACTTGGGGGTTTGATTAGGCTGATGGAAGCACGTAGACAGGGAGGCAGCCCAGTGGGTAGGCTAGGGGGACAAGGTATCAGAAGTCCCCTGGGAAAGACTTCTGAGGATTCTTCAGGAGTAAGTGACAATAATAGAGTTCGAACTGACTTAGCCAGTTCTGTTGTAATTTACTGAAGACGTATCTATCGGCTTGCATAACTGAAAACTGCAGGCAAGACCAGACTCTCATGAATCGATTTCTCACTTTCCTCCAGGCTCTACACTCCTTTGGGTTAGCTTCTTTTACGGGCAAGCTCAGGGCAGTGGCAGCAACGGGCTGTCACATCTCTGAATTTATCATCTATCAGTTTAATAATCCAAAAGAGAAACTTCTTTCTCTAAGTCATCTGGCAATTAAAAATTGGTAAGTCAGAGCACTAGCTGTGACATTCCCCTCTCAGAACCAATCTGTGTGTATCCATTAGGAATTACATTGAGCTGCTATAATGACAACGATTAAAATAATTCTGAGGTTTATTTCTCCCTCACATAAAAGATCAAAGACATGTAGTCTAGGATCAGTATGCCAAGTCTCCAAGGATTGGAGAGAGCGACACCAAACTGTCACTATTTGTATCTGACAAAAATTATCTGACCAGAAAACTCAACCTACTCTACAGAGAAATCGTTGTTAGTAATATAATTGGCAAGATTGCTAAATATAAAAGCACTATATAGCCATCAATTGGCTCCTATACAGAGCTGCATGGAGTGATAAAATCTTATTAAATGAAACATAAAATCTTATTAAATTTATCATTTTTCTCTAGCAAGAGAAATATAAGGCACTACACAAAATATAAGTGATTTGAATAGTATTAATAGAAAAATTACAAAATTTTTACCTAAGTAAGTTTAAACATTAAGAAGATATAGGTGTTCAGGGTGCCTGGGTGGTCCAGTCTGTTGGGCGTGTGACTTCAGCATCATAGTCTCGTGGTCCCTGAGTTCGAGCCCCACGGTGGGCTCTGTATTGACACCTCAGAACCTGAAGAGTGCTTTGGATTCTGTGTCTCCCTCCCTCTTCCCTCTCTTCCTCACTCACACTCTGTCTCTCAAAAGTGAATAAATGTTAAAAAAATTTTTTTTTAATTTTTTTTAACGTTTATTTATTTTTGAGACAGAGAGAGACAGAGCATGAACGGGGGAGGGTCAGAGAGAGAGGGAGACACAGAATCGGAAGCAGGCTCCAGGCTCCGAGCTGTTAGCACAGAGCCCGACGCGGGTCTCGAACTCGTGAACCACAAGACCATGACCTGAGCCGAAGTTGGACACTTAACCGACTGAGCCACCCAGGCACCCCTAAAAAAAATTTTTAAAAGAAGATTCAGACGTTCACAGATAAAAAGATTCAATACCATAAAGGTGTCACTATGGTCCAAATTAACCTAACTTAAATGGAGTTCCAATCAAAATCCCCAACAGGGATTTTTTTTTCCCAAGAAATTAAAAAAAAAAAATGTGTATATAGGAAGCAAAGAGACTGGAATTTTTTTTCAAGGAATCAGTCGAGAAAATGTATATGGAAAAGCTAACAGGCAAGAATAGGTAAATCACCAACTATGTGTCTTTTAGATATGAGGCTGTCATGAAACTAAAGTAAGAAATACGGTTGTTGGCATAGAGATAGGGAAGTTGACCAATGAAACAGAAAATAGACACAGGTAAATCTATTTTAAAAATTTACAATGAAAATCATGGGCAAAAGAGACAGACTACTCAATAAATTATACTAGGTAAAATGGTCATTCATAGAGAAAATATTAAATTGTTTTTTATTGCTTAAGATGAGGATACAAGAATTCATCCTAAATAAATACTAGGTCTGAGTATATGGTTAAAAAAACTTGAAAAGTTTTAGAAGGGAATGTCTTTATGGCATTAATATTGGGAAATGTTTCTAAAAAAAGACTTAAAGATGAGAGGACAGGGATATACGCTGATAAATTAGATGCTACATCAAATTTTAATTCTTCTGTGCATGGAAAAGCACTGAGACAATGTTGAACCTCAGTCAGTCACTAGAAGGGTGTTTGCAAGTTGAGTAAATGCCAATGGATTATGACCTAAAACATATAAAGAACTGTATAAAATCTGAAAGAAAATGACAAATTATTCAACAGAAAAACCGACAACAGATATAAATGGTCATTCCGCAGAATAAGAATAGACATACAAAAAAAATTAGCACCAATTTTCCAAGAAATACCAATTCACAGCATAATAAAATGCAATTTTGTGCCCAACACATTGTGAAATCCATTAGAAACCGAACAGTAAGAAATGCACATAAATGAGGAACCTCTTACACACACTAGTAGAGTGCAAATTGCTAGGGTCAAGGAGGAGGATTATCTGGAAACATAATGAAAAGTGGAAGATGATTTAGCAATTTAATCCTATGTACACATTCTAGATAAATCCCTGCATATGACATAGGCCAAAGTGTTATATGAACACATGCATACCCAAAGTGTTTGTAGCAGCAAAGAAAGAGAAGAAGAAATAACATCAACTTTTATGGACAGGAGGATTTATATATATTATAGTATATTCATATATTTTACCACAGTGCAAATTAATAGACTCGATCTGTATGTTTCCACATAGATCTTTCTTAAATAACTTGATATGTAGCGGTAAAGCAAAAGACAGGATATATGATATTACACCACACACACACACAATTTTATTATAGTCTAATAGTACTCTATTTATTAAGAACACACATAAATTTGGCAGAATTACAAGGCTAAGGGAATGATGGACCGTAAGTGAGGACAGCATTTATGTCTCAGTAGAAGGAGGAGAAAGGAGTCGGGAAACAATACTCAGGACACTTCAGCCCATATTTGCAATATCTTCTATACCCTTTTATCTGCCTGGTTGCTACTAGGTATTCGATTCATCATTGGGAATACACTTTTATATCTGATATATTTTCATAGATTTAGAAAGGTATCATGAACCAGTTGCTGATTTTCTGAAGAAAATTAAGAAAGAGGTATGTAGGGGTACCTGGGTGGCTCAGTCGGTTGAGCGTCCGACTTCGGCTCAGGTCATGATCTCACAAGTCTGTGAGTTCGAGCCCCGCATCGGGCTCTGTGCTGACAGCTCAGAGACTGGAGCCTGCTTCCGATTCTGTGTCTCCCTCTCTCTCTGTCCCTCCCGCACTTGCACTCTGTCTCTGTCTCTCAAAAATGAATAAACGTTAAAAAAATTTTGGGAGGTGGGGGGGCGCCTGGGTGGCTCAGTCAATTGAGCGACCGACTTCAGCTCAGGTCGTGATCTCACGGTTTGTGAGTTCGAGCCCGCTGAACTCTCTGTGCTGAGAGCTCAGAGCCTGGAGCCTGCTTCTGATTCTGTGTCTCCCTCTCTCTCTGTCCTGCCCCCACTCCTGCTCTGTCTCTCTGTGTCTCAGAAATATACATTAAAAATTTTTTTTTAATTTTTTTTAAAAGAATGAGGTATGTAAGTAGACAAAGCAAAATGTAGAGACAGAGGTCGAAATCGGAGGTCTTCAAACTCTCAGGCCAAATCCAGCCCACGACCTGTTTTGTTTTGTTTTTTAATAAAGTTTTACTGGAACACGACCATACTTATTGGTTTATTTGTTGTGTAAGGCTGCTTCTGTGCTACAACAGAAAAGCTGAGTATTTGTGAAAGAGATTATATGGCCACCAAAGCCTAACGTGGCCCTTTAGAGGGAAAGAAGTGTGGCCCTTCACAGGGAAAGTTTGCTACTGCTCCAAATGGTTGGCAAATACTTTTAGAGGGCTCCTGGGTGGATTAGTTGGTTCAATTTCTGATTCTTTTTTTTAGCTCAGGTCATGATCTCAAGGTCATGAGATGGAAGCCCGCGTCTGGCTCAGCACTGAATGTGGGATCTGCTTGGGATTCTCTCTCTCCCTCCCTCCTCTCTCTCTCTCTCTCTCTCTCTGCTTTTCCTCCACTCACTCACTCTCTCTCAAATATAAACATTTTGCATTCCTTTTTTATTTTTTTGTTTATTTTTTGAGAGAGAGAGTGCCAGCAGGGGAGGGGCAGAGAGAGAGGGAGACACAGAATCCAAAGCAGGTTCCAGGCTCCCTGACAGAGCCTGAAGCAGGGCTCAAACTTGTTAAGCACGAGATCGTGACCTGAGACAAAGTCTGACGCTCAACCGACTGAGCCAGCCAGGTGCCCCAATAAACACTTAAAAAAATAGTAATAATAATAAGACATTTTGGTTTACTGTATACCTATTTAACTTAGGCAGTTCAAATATGTCATCTCAATCATCACTATTTGAGAGAATATTATCTCATCACAGGTGAAGTCATGCGATTTAGAGAATTTAAGTAAATAGCTCAATCTTTCCAAATATTAAGAGACAAAAATAGGTTTCTCTGCCTCAAAGTCACACACTGATTTCAACCCTGCCGAAAATGCAGAAATTGATTACAGAGCGCTTGGTTTTCAGACTACACTTTTTAAATCTGTTCAAGTAGAGGGTGTTGGATCGATGAGTGGAAAAGAATAAGAAGATGCAATTTATACAGCATCTAAAGTTATAAAGAACCACAAATTTTGCCCCCAGTGGTTGGGGTAAAAAGTTTCCCCAGAAAAGAAATTACACAAACACATCCACGTTCCATGTTTTTGCCATTTCTTATACTAGAACACTGTGTTAACTCAAAAAACCAATTGCGGGACACTAAGAACTAGGTAACTCTGTTGAAGATCTGTTTCACAGAAACCACTGACAAAATGTCTGAAAATCACTGACATACATCGAGATTTTTTAACGTTTAGTTATTTGAGTGAGAGAGAGAGAACACGCGGGAGCAAGCTGGGGAGGGCAGAGAGACAAGGAGAGAGAGAATCCCAAGCAGGTTCCCCGTTGTCAGAGCAGAGGCCGATGCGGGGCTCAAACTCACGAACTGTGAGATCATGACCTGAGCCAGAATCAAGAGTCAGACACTTAACAAACTGAGCCACCCAGTTACCCATAAATTGAGATTTTTATAATGAAGTTAAGAGATTATACATATATATATATATAATATACATATATATATGTACATATATACATATATATTATACATATATATGTATAATATATATGTATAATCTCTTAACTTCATTATAAATATAATCTCTTAAATTTCATAATCTCTTAAATTTCATTATAAATATATAAATTCATTATAAATATATAAACTTCATATATATATATATATATATCCCTAATAGACTAGAAATGGCTTGAGGATTGCTACTATGTATATATTCAATACAAATACAATTCCAAGGAATTAATTAATCATACTTAACCAGAGCTGTTCAACCAGTACTTTGAAAGGCACTATGCTTACTACTAAGAGTCTTATCCTAGCTCAGAGGAAGTAGAAAGACAGACTTAGCAAAATCACGAGGGCCTCAAGAAAACATACCAACCGCTCAGAGACTATCTAAAGGGCCAGCCAAGAGGAAGGTATAAAGGAAAGCACAAGAATGATGCAGGCTAGTGATGAGCTCAGTGTAACTATGGGCCTTCACACCTGAAAGCATTGGGATAGGTATATGAAGTTGGTGGGGCGGGGGGGGGCAGGGGGGCCACAAAGGGAAGGAATACATGAAACCTTGGAGATAGAGGAATTCGAAGTGATAATACTGCTCAGGTTGAAGTAAATTTGTCTATGCTCTCATATTTGTGTTATATTTCCATTTGGCCTGTGTATTTCTAAACAGAGACCGATCCTCATCACAGGCAAGAAGATAGAAGACACATAAAGTCTCAAAATGAGTCAGATGCTTGAGGCCACCCAAGCTCTTGCTGCTGTATCATAAGAGGGATGGGATTTGAGAGAATCCCAGATTGCACTGTAGGAGAAAATCCCTCAGGATCTTTGTAAGGTGCCCTACAATGAAGACCTTTCTCATGCAAAGCCTCTCCTTCCTGCTGTTGTTGAAGAGCACAGAATCAGGGTCAATTATTCCTGACATTACTATCTTTGACACACGGGTTCTGGAAAAACACCAAATTAGCAGACATTATAATTCCTGCAACATGGTTGGTACTCCATTCTTTCTTGGGTATGTACGAGAAAACACATACTTAAGTTTAGCCCCCAAAATAATTCCTTTAGATGGGCCTTTAGTGAAGAATGTGTGGGAAAACAAAATCTAATTCGGCCAAAGTGATTCCTAAAGATGTTGGCTTTGGACACCCTAGGGAGTTCTATGGTGACGTCCAGACTTTTAGTCATTAAGTACAGTGTGACTTATGCTTCTGGGACATTAAGATATTGAGCTATTACAATTTATTACACAATTTCTTTGATTTCAAAAAAACTCTACATAAAGAAAAGGTCACAGAGCAATCAGTAGCTATATGACCTTCAAATAGTCAATTTACTTGATTGGGCATTGGTTTCTTAATCTGGAAAATGAAGGCATTATAGACGATCTACATTTGCAATATTTTGTTTCTATGAATGGAATAAGCTCGTTAATAATGCAAATAGAGCTCAGTACAATTACAAAAAAGTGTAAAACTTCCATAATGTAAAATCACCTCAGCCTAGTCCCTCAGGGGGAACTATTGGTTTGTCATTTAATTGCAGTGGCACACAGGGTACACATATTTCAAAGTCTGATTCCGAAGGGCTTTGGGGCAATGTTATGCTAATGTGTGCTCCAGGCATCAAAACCCTTCAAGGGATTATCTTAGAGAAATAGGAGATTTAAATAAAATGTAGAAATAACATTACTTGAAGTGGAAAAGGACTAGGATGTGGGGGAAAAAATACCTTAGGTAGAATTAATTTAACTGTGGGCAAAATCTGCACAAGAGGATAAGAGAAGAGGGCGTAGTGTGGCCCATGACAAAGAATTAATTCTCGTGAATGGGGAAAGAGTTGGCCAAGTACATTTGAATGTACTCTTTCCAAGAGAAAAGGGGTGAAATAAAATTCCAATAAGCATAAGCATTAAAGACTTTCGTTTAAAGTATTTTTTAAATATTTATTTTTGAGAGAGCGCCTCCCCTGCTGGAGGAGAGGAGGGGGGGCAGAGGATCTGAAGCAGACTCCAAGCTCACAGCAGGAAACCTGATGCAGGGCTCAAACTCACAAACCACGAGATCATGATCTGAGCCGAAGTCAGAAGCTCAACCAACTGAGCCCCGCAGATGCCCCGAGCATTAAAGATTTATTACATAAAACTACATTTATTCATAAAACCAACATGCTTTGTATTATGAATTTTGACATATACTTTATCCGGACTATGATTACTAATTTAATAGCTAAATTCACTTTTAAATGTTTTCATTTTATTCCAACCATCTCTAAGAGTCACCTCATTTAAGTTTCCGAAACAAAATTTTGTGAATGCAGAAATCATCCCTTTATTATGAACGTCCACCCTGGTGGACCAACAGCCTAATTCTGAAGATGCCTCACTCTAGGCATCTGAGTGCCCTGAGATCGTAGCCCAAGACCTGCCGAGCGAGCCAGGGAACTGGCTGCTGTTATACATCCTTTAAAAGCGAAAGAGCACATCCAGCCAAAAATAGGCATTTCTTCCCAGCCATCAAAGAGACTTTTTCCAAAATGACTTGCTTGCACAAGGCAGTCTTTGAAACTAAAAAAAAAAACAAAAAAAAAAAAAAACACAACAAAATCTGCATTAGCTGTGGACCTTACACAAATTCTATATTCTTCCTGAATTTCCACTGTTTCATTCTGTCAGATAAATGCTGTTTTGTGCCCTGATTCACTTTCTACCCTTGCAGCCTGTTCTCCCAGGATGCTGACCTCCTCTGGGCTATATCCACAGGATCCATTGCCTTCAGACTCTGGCTGGGCACCGCAAAAGGGAAGCTGGTGTACAAGAGGAGAGACTCACGAAGCCAGTGATGTCAGCATCTCTAATTCCCTAATGTCCACTCATCAAGGGCAGCTACGTTACCCAAAGTGCTCTTTCTGACACAGCTTTCTCCCAGTTCTGGCAGCTGCTTGTTTCCTTTATGCCCTCAGATCAAAGGGCGGTAAGCATTTCCTCTGCAATCTTCAGATCCCAATCGCTGCACCAAATGCGGTTTCCCCATCCCCATAACTGTACAAATACTTCCTCTGTAAAGGAACCCTCTTGAATTTGCCCAATGTGTGAGGGCCACTGTTTCCTGGTCCTGCACCTCATCTGAAATGGAGATAGTATCAATAACCATCTCCTAAGGTTGTTAGGAGGATGGCACAACAAAGTACCGGTGATACAGTCTTCCGTTAGTGGCCTTTGATCTCTAGAGAATCCACCATAAGATGAAATTAGACTGAAGTGTTAATGCTTTCTTTGGAGAGGGGTCGTCTCAAGCCACAAAATGGGATGGGAGGGGGTGGGAAATGGTCCGGAAAAGATGGGAAGTGACTGAGAGATGACGCGTTACCTCACTGGCCGTCTCGTGACAAGGTACGAAGACACAGAGTCAATATTTGGCAGGTCACCCAGTCACACACACAAAAAGTCTCCTCACAGGATATATGGAAGAACTGTATCTTGAGCCATCTGATAGAAGATGGAAAGAATGCATTTTCTCTCTCATCTTCCATTAGTCAACTTGGTCTCAGATAGTATTAAGTCCCCAGGACTTCAGTTCATACCATCAGCCACACTAGTGGCTGCTTGGGAAGCAAAATTTCAGGCCCTCTGGTGTGGTTTTCATCCACATCCAGAAAGAGCAAATCAGGAGTTATCATGTCATTGGAGATAACAGTTGAGTCAAAACAAAAAAAAAATGTTTATGGAAGTGGGAGAAAGATGAGTCACCGAAAATCTGCGAAGGTACAGAAGATCTACCTGGTTCTTGGATAAGGCCATCATTATTATCATCATCATCATCACTATCCATATCTTAGATGCTAATCCTTGCCTTTCTGTCATGCTGCCTTCCTTAGATGGCCTCATGTCACAGCCCTTACTGTACAGGTGAACCTAGAAAAGACAGCATACCATGTGATCCCACACAAGTAATGGCTAAGCGGAAAGAGAAGGTGGGAAGAGGCATGACTTGGGGCATCTGAGCAGAATTCTGTCTCCTATGGATTTTGAACTAGAACAGGGGAAGAGTGACTTAAAAAAATGATGGTAGATACCTGGGAAGTTACGAAAGAAATGAACAGGGACTACCTGAACTGAAAGTCAGATGAAAAGCTGAGACATTAAGACAGCGCTCTGAGAAATGGTAGGGATGCTGGTCCATACTCTATGTCACACACAAGGTACAATCTACCCTTATGCAGAAGCAGAGAGGTCACAAGTATCCATACAGAGCTGCTTTGCAAAACATAACAAGTGAAGCAAATTTTTAGTGAGAAGCAGAGACAAAAGGCCACCAGCTCCGCAAGGAAAGGAGAAGGTAGCCTTGGATCCATCTGTTCTGTGTTACCCAACTGTGTTTTGTCTTCTATGCTTGGATTTTTGGAAGACCTCATGGTATCCCATGTAAGAGTCAAGACGTTTTTAGATTTTTAAGTGACAGACTCTACACAAATACACTTAAACAAAAACGAACAAAAGTAACCTATTGACTCATAAGCTTTGAATGTCTATAGAGTATTTGTCCTCAGGTATGGAATGATCCAGGAATTCAATGATATAATTAGGAAATATATATATATATATATATATATATATATATATATATATATATATATATACACACACACACATACATGTATATATTCCCCCCCCCCCACCTTGGCTCTCCTCTCTCTTGCTAGATTTCATTCCCCGCTGTATTTCTCTGCAGTGTGGCAGCAATGATAATCCTTTATGATCTTCATTGATACTGATCCCTTGAAGAATAACCTTAAATTTCAACAACATCCACAACAATCCCTCAAAGAATTCTGACTGGCCTGTTTTTGAATCACTTTGCCACGCTGGATTCCATTCATGATTCTAGAGGCCTGGAGTACTCTGAGCTGCCTAGTGTAATTGTCAAACACATTAGTACAAAAAAAAAAAAATGAAGCTATGTGATGGTCAGCCCCACCGTATAAGGAATGGAAAGCTCTAAACAATTGAAAGATGCTCAACAAACCAAGAAGGTTACAGATACCCACCACATTCCTCTCTTCTGTTTGGGGGAATCAAATTATCCCAGATCAAGGGATCTTACCCTTTTTTGTAGCCCCTAACATCCTTAGTCCTGAGAAGCAAACAAACAAACACAAAAGTGAGAAACAAGACATTTCTGAGCATCGAGTAATTTCCAAGTCCACTGCAGGATTTGACGGATACGTTAATAAGCAGATACAAGATTGAAATACGATGCGGGAAGTATGAGGGTAAGGCACATAGGAGATACAGAAACATTACCCAGGACATTGAGGTTTTCACTAATTCCTTTAGTGAACTTGCTTTCAGATGTATGCCATCAATGCCAACTAACACTACAGGGTTTTTAGGATTACATTTTGAGAAGAACCACAACAAATGTGGATGAGCCCATGATGAGACACACGATATGCATTAATTCCCCAGGAAGATGGTGGATGTTGACAAGAGATAAATATTTGGGAGAAGAGAAAGGTAAGGGAAAGTTTTGGGGACACCTCCTAGATCTTTGCCAGCAGGCCAGATACCCCTGAGATCCGTCCTTATTTCTGTTAAGCAGCATCCTCTTAACAACCAAGGCAGAGATTGAGCAAATGTGAGAGAGATCATGGTATATTTCCATTACCTTGACTGCAGTCTCTCATGGCAGTAGCTGTTTTTATGGACTGTGCTCCCTCAGGCTCTCTGGATTTTTCTGGAAAACAGAAAGGCAAATAGGTTCTTTTCTGCATAGTCTTAAGTCTTCCGTCTTCTCCGCTGCTTTTAGCTCTTTGTTGTTTGTTGTTGTTTGTTTGTGTAATGTTTATTTGTTTTTGAGAGAGAGGGAGAGAGTGGGAGCAGGGGAGGGGCAGAGCTGGAGGGAGACACAGAATCTGAAGCAGACTCCAAGCTCTGAGCTGTCAGCACAGAGCCTGACACAAGGCTCAAACCCATGAACCGTGAGATCACGACCTGAGCCAAAGTCAGACGCCCAACCGACTGAGCCACCCAGGTGCTCCTAGCTTTTGGCCCTTTGTATCTTCAGCTTCCAAAGTCAACTTTGCCAAAGGATATTTAAATTCTTTTAAAAATTCTGTGACACAAATCAGAATTTTAACTCTCCTGTCTATTACAAATGTATACTGAAATTGCTTAATAAGCCTGATGTTAGAGGCAGTAACAACTCTTGCTACGTTCATAAGTTTAACATAATATGGCTAATTTCATAATAGATAGTTTTATGGGCATGTTGCAGGCACATGGTAGGCATCAATAAAACCTAGTTTCCTCCTGTTCTTGAGAATTATTTAACTTACAGTGTACGTGTGAATCTGGGAGTGTGCCTGGGTATGCATTTATTACACAAGTTTAATTCTAAAATGGCCGTGCTTTATTTTTTGGAAAGCCAAGCATTTTCCTGTTTCTTTTGATAAGTCTGTTTGGTTTTGAGGGGAAAAGAAATGCCCAGAGAAGAAAGCAATCTCATTGCCTGATAATATTTTAGAAAACACAGACGTCTCTTTGTGCATACATATCACATTATATCACAATTTAATAATGGGTCATTTTAACAAGAGGATTGTTTTTGTGTCTTAGCAGGCAAGAATTAAATTCTACACTCGGATTTAATTTAAGCCGGTACTTGCATTTCATGTCCAAACAATCCTTGAAAGGACCACGAGCTGTACATTCTATTTCGTTCTTATCTCTATTTGAAAAATGATGTTTAATTTCTCCACAGAAGCACTACAGTGCATTGAAAGGCCTATGGCTAATACAGAAAGCCATTTGGTGGGAATACAAAAGTTGTCAGATAAACGTCAATTTATGACTCTATCAACATTCGATCTGTCCAGAAAGTGTGCACTGATTGAGTCAGTTTTGACAGATAAAGAGGACTCACTGAATATCCATTCCTGAGAAATATCCTTCATCAATATTTACATTTCTCTTGACAGCCAAATCGTTGCAAGCCTAGGCTGGGTAAATACAGGCTGCATCTGGCCAAAGTACAGTCATAGGCTTCCATTTCTCTAAAACTCCAAGTATTTTGGGTGAGGATATGGGCCTATTTCTACAGACTTCCTGGACTTCAGACCTCAGTTACACTAATATAAACAGGGGAGGGGGGAAAAATGCATGACACTGATTTTAAGGCCTGGGTGCATTCACAGGCAGCTAACTTGTTACAGAAAAGGAACAAAGGGTGGTTTGAATTCCCATCCCCTCCCCCATTTTCCCCCTTCTTCATTTTCTATTCTGCTGTAAGCAGTCACTAAAAATATACCTGGTCAATAAGGGGCAGGTAAAATTGGAGGGGTTGCTATAGGAACACACGAAGTGATGCAGAGAAATAACCACTCTCACTTATCCTGTGTTTTCATGTTGTGTTTCCATTGTAGTTAAACTCCACTTCAAAAGACATTCCTTAAGAAAGAGGCTACTTGAAATGCAGAAGACTTTCTGGGAGGATTTTATGTACTCCCTTTAAAAATAATAAATCCTGTACCCAAGTAGAGCTACAAGCAGAAAACCTGTATTTCTTCTATTCATTCCATTCGATTTTCAGTGCATTTTGAGGAGCCTCATTTTTACGCAATCGAAGACCAGGGAATGCATTTTAATAGCGATGAAAGCATGAATGATGAGTGCTTCCCGCTGAAGCTCTTGGCCCCTCCCCTTCCCCCTACTGCTGTCTCCCCTTTTGGCAGGCTGCACCTATGTTCCAACCCTGAGACCCTCCGCATTCCCAATTCGGTTGAATTATCCCCCTCGGACACTGTGCTCCCCTCAAATCTTGTGTTTTTGTTTTTGTTTTTCCAGAGGTGACATCCTCCTACTGCCTTCGTGCTGACCCTCATTGGAGAAGTCCAGCATACTCACTGGAGACATTTCAGACTGAGAACGCAAATAATTTCACATTGCCCAGCCCCATGGCTGAAAGGACAGGGTCACGGCTACCATAGCTGCATAAAAACCTTCTGGAAGGAGGGCTGTGGAGGAAGCTTTCTGCACAACTCCAAGTCTTCTATCAGAGGGAGAGCTGAGCTCCACCAAAGCCTTGCCTGTAGCTGTACCTTTTTGTATCCCCAACTCCTAAGCTCGGTTAATTTTCTTCCCTCCCCTCCAAAGCTGTGGGTGTAGCCCACGGGCAATTTGTTCTCAAAACCAGGGACCAAGAACAGTTTCTAGGCCACTGATCAAAAAGTCCCATAGATCAGGACTGCTCAGGCAACAAGATCTTTCGCAAAATCACATCAACGGCATGGTGAGACGCTAGCTTCCCTTCCTTCTCTAGCAAGTTGGAGACAAATGTCAATGTTGATTCTTTCCTTATTAAAACAAACAAACAAAAAGGTTCTATGGTTGACAGGGTAGAAACTGTGGTTCATCGGACAGTCGCCTTACTCCATTTGGTATAGATGAGAAAGCGGTTTTCACCTGGAGCATTTGGTGAAGCACTGGGTTTGAGGAAGAAAAGGAAAAGAAAGGAAAATGAACACCTCCAAATATAAAAGCCACACCAAGAAATTTTTGAAATACATCAAATGACTTAGATCAGTAATATTTATGCAAATTACCAAACAAGCACAAACTACTCACGGTGGGGGGAGGGGGGGGTGGAGGTGTCAAACACTCAAAAAACTTTTAGTACCAGTTTACCTTGCCAGATTATTGACATGCATGATGGCTCTTCAAGAGTCTGTAATCACGAGCATATTTCCGTGTGGCTGAGAGGGGGCAGAAAGTGAGCAAAGTAATTTCTCCACCACCGGTTTCTGACCAAACAGCAAAACAGTAAAACTCAAGACTCTCTTTATCAAATCTCCAGGGCGTGCTCCACCAAAGCACCTAGCACGCATTATATCGTTGCCACCTTTTTGGTGAGAGTGTACATGATAGCTCTAGAATGTATTTTTAAAGCTTTTTCCCAGATTGAAGGAAAGGGTTTATCAAATCCTTGGACTGAGAAAGAACGTTTTCTGAAACTACAAATGTCTAAATTACCAACACTTTCTCCTCAAGCCCCACAAGAAAACGCATCACCATGTAAGACAAAAACGTACTGTTCCAGAAATGATTTCTAATGTTTCTAAGATGCTGTTTTAAGCGGAGTCATCCTTTTGTTTCAAATTGATGTTGGGGAGAGCTGGACTGGATGAGGACATTTGAGCCTTCCAAGAAAATGGGACCATTTATAAATGATACCGTTCATCACCAGATCTGTTAGGTGGAGGGCAATGGTGTATGTTTAGCTTAAAACATGAATTTTAATCACCCTATAAAATAAAGTTTGCAGACTTATCTAATTGCAGTGGATACCTTTCCAATACAACCTATCTTGTCCTTTTAACTATGCTGAATCTGTCTCATCACAAAAGACACACGTTTGTTTGTCTTCATAGGAGCATTATTACTTAAAAAAATTTTAATGTTTATTTACTTTGAGAGAGACAGAGAGACAGAGCATGAGAGGGGGAGGGTCGGAGAGAGAAGGAGACAACAGAATCCGAAGCAGACTCCAGGCACCAAGCTGTCAGCACAGAGCCCGATGTGGGGCTTGAACTCACGAACCCCAAGATCGTGACCTGAGCCAAAGTCAGACGCTTAACTGACTGAGCCACCCAGAGTGCCCCGGATGCTGGAGCATTAGCATTTTTAACCTGCATCAGCGCCCACACAGAAAAGGAACTGATTTTAGAATTACCAAATTGGCTTATGTACACGCACAATTATTTACTAATTACAATTTTTTTCTTGAGGGCATTCCACTCGGGACTCATCTGTAGGATTTGCAGTCAGTCCCATTTAGGCCAAAAGATATGTTCAGTTCCTCGAGCACTGAGGTACCTTTCGTGTTACCCCTGAGAAACGAAAGACAACTCTGTGCGGGTTTCACGCACAGTCTGTCAATAACTACACGTTCTCTCACCTGCCTGTGTTCAGAACCAATTCAGAGTCATGAGAGTCAGACAGATGTAAATGTCCCAATCACCTCTCTACATTATTAAACTGACACTGGCCTCTGTGGCTTAGCTAAACAAGTAGGATTCACCCTTGAAGTACATAGACTCATCCATTCCGGTCCCTGGCTAGTTAGACGGACTCTGGGCCCCACAGCAGGAGCAGGGCATTCACATTTAGAACCTCCAACATGGAGGCTCAGAGAATATCGTGGGCATTCCGATGTCAGTGGGCTCCCCCAAAGAAGAAGAGACTCTGAAGAGATTATGATCAACCTCCCCCTCTCCATCCAAGTTCCACTCAGACCATGTCTTCAGAGAGGGGAGTCAATGGCTCAAAAGGCCAGCTGCAGTACTCTTCCTGTGCCCCTTCCAGAAGGAAGCATGGAGCCAAGGGAAAAGGGACCCCCTCCGCCCCAGTGCCCGCCTCTCCTCACCTAGTATGCTGCAGAAGCAAGTGTTATAAATGAAAATTCAACCATCAGAAATAAGTAATTTGCCTTGGCAAGTTCTTAATTTAATATGGAGAAGTGATTGAAATAATAGGGAAACTTCACTCGTTATTTTTTTAATGTTTATTTATTTTTGAGGGAGAGAGAGAGAGAGAGAGAGTGCATGAGGGGGAGAGGTAGAGAGAGAGGAGACGCAGAATCTGAAGCCGGCTCCAGGCTCTGAGCTGTCAGCACAAGAGCCGGAGTCAGGGTTTGAACTCACAAACCACTAGATCATGACTGGAGCCGAAGTCAGGTGCTTAACCAACTGAGCCAACCAGGTGCCCTGTCATTAATTTCTAATATTAAGCCATATTTCCACTAGCATGAATCCTTTGATATTGGCTTTACCTATATAATAACAAGAAAACTGGTGTAGGATTTTTAAATTTTCATAGTCTTGATAATCATTTTTGTCTCAGCTAAAAAGCCGCATATACACACACATACTGTTGAGTTTCTCACCCTTTGTGTATTTATTACTGTTTTCAAAAAAAAAAAATCCTTCCCAATTATCTCACCCCAATACAGTATAGCAAAATTTGCTTTGTTTACATTGAGTATATCGTGTCTGTATAATATCTACCATGCATTACCTCCTTATGCACAAAGGCCCTGGGGTCTTTTTTAGGCTGTGCCAGTATCTTTGAGCCTAATATTTTGATAAAAACTAAAGCTTAGATGAATTATATTTAATACACTGTGCAGAATAAAAATACTTAGAACCCTGCAATATCCTTTTGGTCTTTGACTTCCAAATGCTTGGGGTGAGCTAAAAATTGTGGATATAAAGAAAAGATAACATACCGGAGGGTGTTCTTCATGAGTTTCAACCATTCTCACATCGGGGTGCCTGGGTAGCTCAGTCGGTTGAGCGCCTGACTTCAGCTCAGCCCATGATCTAACGGTTTGTGAGTTCGAGCCCGTGTCAGGCTCTGTGCTGGCAGCTTGGAGCCTGGAGCCTGCTTATGATTCTATGTCTCCCTCTCTGTCCGCCCTTCCCCTGCTTGTGCTCTCTCTCTCACTAGCTCTCAAAAATAAATAAATAAAGAATTTAAAAAAAAAAAAAAACATTTTCACATCAACACAGAATAACCATACTACAGGAGAAGTGCACCGTCATAATCTCTCAGAGGTGCTGCATCCAAAGTTATCTTGTGTCAGTCCGATGAGTGATTAACTTGCACAGAATAAGCAATTAACTCTTCCCTTGCATCATGTGCCATTGGAAAATAATCATCGGACACTTCATGCCAGGTGCTGGGGGACACAAGACAAATAACCCAGGGACTTTAAGGTGTGTATGCATTAGCAAGGAAGGTCAGCTTACACAGTCATCCCCAAGTCTTTCTCATAAGAGAGAAGCCTACTGTGTTCTCCGTTAAATGGAGACATGGAGGTTTCTGAGAGAACAAAGATCATACAGGGCATTCCGGAAAAACGATCCTGGAACAAGTAACAGGTTAACCCTATCTTGAAGAAAGAGTTGTATTTAGATCAACAGGGAGCAGCGCAGGAGTCATCCATGCAGGAATGTAGAGGAGAATTCTGGAAGCCTAAGGATGAGATGGAAATGAACCTGGCTTCCCCAGAAGTTAGAGCATCAGACTAAGAGCCTAAGTGATATTCTTTTAAGAGGGCATATTCCCTAGGAGACAGGAGTTAAGGATTAAGAGGACTGAAGCTGGCAAGGGCTTCTGCCTTGTTCCTCCTTCCAAGAGGAATATACATTTTCTCACAGGTGCTGCCAAATAAAACCTAGTGGTCCATCTTTGGGAAGACTTCCCCAAAGGCCCAACTTCATTTCAAGATCAACAGTCAATGGATGGAGAAAGGCAGGCAAATGGGAACATTTTCATACTGGCTTCCAAATCCCACTGGCCCAAAGTCCTCTGCACGTGACACTAACTCCCCCCACACTTCCAGGCTGGACTTGTGCGAGTGTAGACACCCAACGGGCTCCCACTGAAGCATCAACAGTAAAGCCCCTGGCCAATTATCTTTAATGTTAACTTCTTAGGAAGCTTCCTCTAATGAAATGAGCAAGTGACTGGGAGATGAAGTTGAGAAAAGTGGACTCGAAACAGCAATGTATGTGGCCATGCTTTTGTAAGCAATTCAGCAAAGAGGTCACGTGGGCACGGACCATGGCTGTCACAATGGGGTTGGTAAAGTGCTGGGCCAGGGGTCAGGGGACTGGGTTTCTGGTCCATATGCCGCTCATGAGTCACGCTCGGAGCCCAGACATGTGAAATCACTTCTCTGGGCCTCAGTATTCTTGCCTATAAAATGACATCACTGAACCTGTCCCGCTTACCTCATCAAGTTAAGAGACAAAAGACAACTTGTTGGAAATCCTTTAGAAAAACCTGAGAGATCACTGTAATCAGCAGAATGTAGGAACAAGGACAGTCGCATTATCCTTTACTGGTGCTTCATCTAGGCTTAGAGACACTGCAAGTCAAAAACCAGGAAGAAAACTTAGGTTTATCTTCCCAGCTTCATGTAAATAGGGTCCGCTTATTGAAAAAAATTCGGTAGACTTGAGGCAATTACCTAGATGATTAGACATTCCAACAAATAAAACGAGTCACAATGGAACCAACAGATTTCTGTGGAGAAGGAACAATATTGTTCTCAACTGAGCTCACCAGATTGCTTACAAGAAATAACTTCCCTCAATTCTAAGCTCTCAGTCATAGCTTGCTTTGTAAGCACAAAGCATCTTAATTTGTCACTGCAGAAATTTAATAACTATTGCTTTGTCTCCACGAGCAAAACTAATTTTTTTAAATAAGATAATTATCTAGAAAATAAAATCTTTAAAACCTCATTAGATGAATTCATCTTAATTTTAGGCAAAAAAATAAAAGATAAAATAAAGATCCTGTACCTAGACTATCAAGATAATTACTTCAGTGTGTATTTTACAAACAAGCATACGTCTCCCTGTAGCTCCATTAGCTACCTCAAATCACTAAGGCCATAATGTCATAGCTCTGTCATTAAACTGCCCCTACTACCCTCTGTTCCAATCTTACCTGCAGCCCACCTCACCTTCAGGCAATGGAAGCAACACAGATTATGAGTGGAATTTTAAGGTACCAATAATCCCAGTAGCTTTTTCTCTGGTTTTAGCATCTAGCGGATATAGGACTCAGTCTGTAAAGAAATGGCAGAAAAGCCTTTGATGTGCGTGGGGGAGGGGGACTTTAAAAAGTCGAACATTCTAATTTCCTGCTGGTAAGTCAGAATCAAGTGATGTCTGTCCTTCTGGTTCCACTAACTGGTTGTGACCTTAAGCAAGTAACAAAGCTTACCTGAGCCCTAGTTGCAGCACGTATTAATAAATACATTAGTCTGAATGTTCTAGAAGATATTCTCTAGCTCTGATACTCAGTGGTTATTGACCCAGCAATATGAAATGGTTTCCTTATGAACATGACCTGTGATAGTTAAGGTTTAACTGGTCAAACCTGGTATTATCAAACATCATAGAAACAGCAGGAACCACAACTAAAGGAGTCCATGCTGCAGTGGACAAACCTTACCTGAGTTGATTGCTTAATTTATCTAAGTTTGAGTCTGGTACTCTGAGTTGCAGATATAACATCTGTAATGAAAACAGTACAGCTGATATTATCAAAGTCAGATGCAGCAGAGCAACCGGGAGGCTCAGTCAGTTAAGCACCTGACTTCAGCTCAGGTCACGATCTCCTGGTTCATGAGTTCGAGCCTGGCATCGGGCTCTGTGCTGACAGCTCAGAGCTTGGAGCCTGCTTTGGATTCTGTGTCTCCCTCTTCCCTCTGCCCCTCCCCACTTACTCTCTGTCTCTCTCTGTCTCTCTGTCTCAAAAATAAATATTAAAAAAAAAAAATCAGACATGGTAACTATATGCCCTGTCTCCATTTCCCAGTGCAAAATAATTTGATACATGCAGGACTACGCAGCTTTGGCATGTTTTCTAGAACTACTTCCATTTCCTCCAAGTCTTTTTCTACCTTCCGGTATGGGGTAGTCCAAGGCAATCACAGGATTCTCTTATTCAACTCAGCCTCCATGTCAAGGGCGTAGCGAAGTCTATTCTTGTGCCAAAGTTCTGCCAGTTTCCTTTACACTATTTTCTATCTCACCCGACTTTATCATCTCACTCACCTTCTCTGGATTCTTTGGCGGTCTGGGCTGAAGCCTCTCGATTTAGTCTTTAGCGAATACTCATGTTTAAACACACAAGCACGCACAATACCCAACTATGCGTCTTGCCTCGCTTCAGAAACGCAGGGCGTCTCGTGAAGAAACACGTAGGATAGAAAAATGAAATATGTTCTCAGTCTGCAAGAAAGTTGAGGCAATGAAAAAGTAAGGGTAATAAATGTGAAGGTGCCAGGAGATAAGTTAACAACACTTATGCCATAAAATCCTATGCACATAGTAAAGGGAGAGCTCAAATTTGTTACTCCCTTTCTATCTGTCAGCAGGAAGAGGAAATATGACTAGTTATGTAATTTAGTGTGTTCATAAGATAAAGATATACCAATCGCTCTGAAGAAGCACAGAGAAATACCTCTTCCAGACTCCTACAAGAAAGCTACTCTGTCATGTGCTGAACCAGCAACTTCGTCCTTCTAGGAAATAAGCCACAGAGCTCCATAGTTTGGTTTCTGATGACATCCTTCAATATAAGCTGATGACAAGCCTAAGGGGCAATACCACAAAATCAAGAGTACAGGATGTTGATAAAGATGTGGTCGTCTGGTTGAATCCAATGGCAGATCTTACATCACTGAGAATATTGTGTCTCTCAACCAAATTTTTTCATGGCTATCGTGGGGCCGTGCGGTCAAGGTCATCTCCTCCAAAGTGTATCTGAATTGCAGGGCGACAGTTAAGTGACCAGCCACATGCTTTAGCAGCTTGCCAAGGCAGGGCCAGAATGGCCATTCTTCCATGAAAAGTGATTTGGTTGACAAAAGCAATTGCCTACACAAGAGGACCAAGCCACACACATTCTGAGGTGATTCAGGGGAGACCCCAGTGGGTCTCTTCCCAGACAGCTGTTACCACAACACACAAATGACAGGGCAGGAGAGGGCCTCAAATGCTATGCCACAAAATGCAACAGTGTTCAAGTCTTTCAAAATCCTAAAGCAACTTCGGGGCACCTGGGTGGCGCACTTAAGCGTCCAACTCTTGAGCTCGGCCCAGGTCATGACCTCACGGGTCTTGAGGTCGAGCCCTACCTCGGGCTCTGCACTGATGGTGCAGAGCCTGCTTGAAATTCTGTCTCTCCCTCTCTCTGCCCCTCCTCTGCTTGTGCTCTCTCTGTCTCAAAATAAATAAGTAAACTTAATAAAAATTTTTTTTAAAATCCTAAAGCAACTTCAGCAGTCTACCTTGCCCATTAAATAATAAATCAAATATCTACAAAGCATCCATTTGAGGTCTAGAGCCTCTTGAGGGGTAATTTCCTGCTATGCCCTGGAAAGATAAAATTGCCACAAGCTGGTCCGTAGTCATCAACTGGATGAAATAACCTGTCACCGAGCAGTGTTATTATTTATAGACCAGTTAGAAACTGGATGCCTGTTGAAACAAACGTGAGACCTCAGTTTTGGAAGAGGTGATATGTGATCCCTTTGACTATGAAGACCATTTCCAGCCTGGTATTACAACCTTTCCATCTCTACAGATGAAAAGGCTTGGCTTCCAATATTTTAGAGTATGTGTCTGGGTGGGGGGTGGGGGGTGGTGAGGTCATCATCTTTTTTGTAAATATTAAGTCGTTTATTCTGACAGCCCTAAACTGGGAAAACACCTAAACTTCTTTATTTCTTTATTTCTTTATTTGTTTATTTTATTTTTAATTTTGAGAGAGAGAGAGAACTTGAGCAGGGGACAGACAGAGAGAAAGAGGGAGACACAGAATGTGAAGCAGGCTCCAGGCTCCGAGCTGTCAGCACAGAGCCCGACGCGGGGCTCGAACTCACGGACCACGGGATCATGACTGAGCCGAAGCCGGACACTCAACCGACTGAGCCACCCAGGCGCCCCAACCCTAAACTTCTTAATTCAGTTTCACCTTTATATTCTTCCACAACTGCAACAGTTTGGCATACATTGTGCACTGTCAACAAATACTTACTGAATGGTAAATTTGTGCCCAAATAAGACATTAACTCACTCCACTGAAAATAATTATTAGATAAGAGTCTTTCTAGATTAATGATATATTTTTTTTTAATTTTTAGTTATTGAGAGGGAGAGGGAGGGAGGGGCAGAGAGAGAAGAGAGAGGATCTCAAGCAGGCTCTGCCTTGTCAGTGTGGACCCAGAGGTGGGGCTCCAACTCACAAGCCCACGAGATCATGCCCTGGGCCAAAATCAAGAGGCAGAGGCTCAAGTGACTGAGCCCCCCAGGCACCCCTTGGATACATGTGATTCAGGACTCCAGGTGTGAAGAACACTGCAGTCCAAGCTAATTCAAGTTTTCAACGAACATCATCAACCCAAGGTCTCTGCCCTGATCTAGTTTTTATTCCTGACTGAAAGACTATGGAAGTCAACAAGAGCTGTGAACAATCACATAAATACGAACAACTACTCAAGTTGGTAAGGTATAAAACAGTCAATAATGGAACGCCGTGTTCAACAATGCTTCTTTTGTAGAAACTTGCCTGAAAAACTCAAGCCTGTGGCGTATCAAGTGAAGTGTTTCAGAAGGAATAGATGTGAAGCTAGGAAGTCTGTAATTTTGGATACATAAAGGTATACCCAACTAAGAAGGAAGCTTAGCTACATTCAGGATTGATAAGCAAGTATTACAAAAATCCAGCAAAAAGGCTGCGTGGGAACCACACATTTCAGGGCATGAACAGACCTTTCAGCCAAATTCGAATGTCTTGTGTAGATTTATTGTTCCCAAGATTTTATTTTCTTTTGTTTTGCTTCTTAATTTAATTCTCAAATAGCCTCCGGGGTTATCTAAGGGTTCTAATATAAACACTGTTAGGGCAGAAACCGGAATGCCTTTCAATTTTAGGGGCCAGATACAAAGATCTGGCAATGCTATTAGTTATAGGTGGTTCTTTCTAAGAAGGGAACGGGTGTCTTTGGAAAGGTGACTCTCAGGCAATGAATTTTCCAGTACAGCAATTGTAAGAAAGTAAACTTTTCTGCCTGGTGACATCAATGCTTTCAAATGATTATTGAGCTTCTATTAAATTTCACCAACTCTGATGGGTGCGGAGAATGCAAAGGTAAATTCACCCAAGTCTCTGTTATCAAAAGCTCACATTCTGTGGGTGCCTGGGTGGCTCAGTAGGCTAAGCTTCTCACTTCAGTTCAGGTGATGATCTCACAGTTAGTGGATTCGAGCAACACATCAGGCCCTGCGCTGACAGTGCAGAGCCTTTCTGGGATTCTGTCTTTTCTCGAGCTCTTTCTCACTCTAAATAAATAAATGAACAAATGAACAACAACAAAAAAAGCTCACCTTTTGTGACTCAGTTGTCATAACAATGATAGAAGCACAAGGAGAAAGGGACAAAATATCATAGAATATCTCTGGAAGAGGTGACGCCTCAATTAAGTCTTAAAGGGTAATTAAGAGTTAGGTGGGGGAACAGGAAGACAATGCAAGGATTTCAGGCAGGAAACAGATGAACCCAGTGAGGAACCGCAGGGAAAAGCCATAGAACTCCATCAGTGTTACGTGATGGGAACATAACTTGAAAGTAAGTGAGTTGTATGACTGGAGGCTGGAAAGTCACAAAGGGGTCAGATCAGAGAGTAGTTTTTCTTCTAAACCTTTGAAGTGTTAGAGGCAGCCAATGGAATTCTCCACGGAACGGGGAATCACTGCAAGGACAAAATACTGGGAATGAAGCCTATTTTAATCAGGAAAGAATGACTTATGAGTATTCTTTTCATTTAAGGAATGTTGGCCCCAAGAGAGGGAGATAATTAAGCCAAAAGGATTTTATGGCTAAAATGTACGATTACATCAGAAAAACATTGACCCTTAGTGGAATATGACAGAATCATAAAGTGGGATGATCACTCTTGGTTCTCATTCCTAGTCCCCTAAGATAAATGAATACGTAGCTACAATAAATGGTTATCAGTCACCTTTTTTCTAGGACTTCTTAGATCCGATGGAAAAAAAAATCAGTAGCCTACGATGAGAGTAATTTTATTTCAAGGATGATGGAGTCGAACCTAGAAAAAAAGAAATTGCTTCTCATAGCCCTTGCATGACCTTTAGGAGTCTGAAACGTGCCAGAAACAATACGTTAGGATTATACGACTTTCTAGCCTCTTCCATTCCTGTGGCTTTGAAACTGTGCACTTCAGCTGCATCCTGGGCTACTACCCCACTAGTTTTCCTGCCTTTTTCAACATTTCTAGTCCCATTAGAACTAAAAACATCTTACATTGAAGAATATCTTTCCAAGAACCATTCATTTTTAGAGGAAATTAGGTGGAGACAACCCACAATTAGAGAAGCAATAGGTATGCATTAAAGGGCATTTGTCCTCCAGATTTATGCTTCGGTCATGAATGACCTCATCACAGAAAGAAATTAGCATAATTTATATCAATAATTTGCTTCTGTGATGTGTGAAGAAAAGAATACCCCACAATAAATTAAAGATGCCTTTATGACTGCGTTTTATCAGCTTATTTACCCTTATTTACATTTAGAAATGCAATGTCCTATTAATAGAGTTATGAAAATGGTCCCACGGGCTGCAGGCCTCCTCGTTTATGGTCTAATAGGAATAGTCACGTGTAATCGGGTTGAGTGGGAATGTTTTGCTGAGTTTGACTTGTTCATCACGATGCTGCACTGATGGCTGAAAGCCACTTCTAATTTTCTGGTTTTCCAGATGTGAGCTCAGCCTAAGCAGAGATGCAGTCTTTTGTGCAAACTGGTCAATCACTTGGCCCAACTCATTTGATTTGCCTTTTACAGTGACCTTTTGACTTGTAATCATCCACATTCTCTTCATGCTTTATTTCATTTTACTTTATGGGGACAGCATTTTAGAATGTGTGTCATGAAAAGAGCTACATAAATATTAATGTATTGATGGTGTTAGGGCTTTTCAAACCTATATTTCACTTCCTGGGGTTTAAGAGCTCCAAAATTTACTGACCGCACAGAAAATACAGGTATAATGGACTTAGTGAAATGCCCCAAATGTGATAAAATGTATGAATTATTAATCCCACGAAAGTCAGTATGGTCCGGTGTAAATGCTAAATTTTCTGAACCAATCTTGGATGAATGGATGGATGGATGGATGGATGGATGGATTTATTTATTTACTTAGTTTACTAACAGAGATAAAAATTTGGGATGGCACATCAATCTAATGAGCACTGTAATTTGGGGAGTTTCAAGTTAATTTATAAATAAATACAATAAAGTAAACAAAAGCATAAACTAGGACCTAACATAGAGTGATTAAGTAAACACTGTAACTTAAGGTTACATAGTCCTAACTCAATTCCTCTGGCTGTGCTGTCTTACTCCAAATCCTACATGGGGCTATGAGGGTAAAAGTCAACAGATTAACAATTGCTTTACAAGCTGTAAAGCTTCTCCCAAACAAACATTTCAGACAAAAAAAAAAAATCACCTTCATGGAACTCTTTACTTGTTATAACATAGAGGCAAATTTAAGGAATGGAAAGGTCTGTACAAGGGTTCTATTTAAATACAGAATTATGGGGGGCACCTGGGTGGCTCAGTTGGTTAAGTGTTGGACTCTTGATTTCGGCTCAGGTTATGATCTCACAGTTCGTGGGTTCAAGCCCCTTGTCAGGCTCTGTGCTGACTGTGCAGAGCCTGCTTGGGATTCTCTGTCTCTCTCTCTCTCTGTCCTTCCCTGCTCATGCTCTCTTCCTCTCTCTCTCTCTCTCTCTCTCTCTCCAAAAAATAAAGAAATAAACAGTTAAATAAATAAATACACAATTTTTATATTTAACTATATCAATCTGCATAAAACGGACAATTCACTCAGGGCCTTCACTGTATAGCTAGTGAGAGGGCCAAGTCCATGGGGAAGACAGGAGATAAACCAACTATTCCTTCTTCTTGAAACGTTTGCCAAGTACGGACAAGAGAAATCGCTTTATATGAGGCAACGGAAGGGATGCAACACAAGAATACAGGGATTCTACTCTAAGCATGGCGGAGACAAAGCAAATATGAAAATGCACACCTAGAAAACAGGAAAAGCTTAATATTCTCCCAGGCAGTAATATACACTGCATGAGCTTCAAGGTAAGTCATGGAAGTTTCCTGATGTAGGGTCTTCTAGACTATGGGTTGATGGAAATGATATTCATGCATTACTGAAGAAGAACCTGAACGGTACACTAGACAGGACAATACAGGAAGAGGAAACAGAAGTCTGAGAAGTAGCGAGACACATTTGAGAGGCCAAAGTGACCTGTCCCACGTATATAAAGGACTGAATAAGGCTTTCATTTTTGCCTCACAAGGGTGGGCTACTCATATGTTGGATGTGGCACCTGCTTGGGATTCTCTCCCTCTCTGGCTCTCTCCCTCCCTCCCTCTCTCTACCCCTTCCCCCTCGTGCTCTCTCTGTCTTTCTCTAAAAATAAATAAATAAGCTTAAAAATTATAAAATAAATAAATAAGGATACCCCAAAGAAAAAAAAACTAAATCCTTAGCACCCTAAAAATAATTATTTCAACCAACGATAGCATGATGTTTCATGGTGAAAGAGGACTATTCTATTCAAGTCAAGAAAAAAAAACACATAAATAGGTGCACCTGGGTGCCTCCGTTGGTTAAGTGACCGACTCTTGATTTCAGCTCAGGCCATGATCTCACAGTTCATCGCTTCAAGCCCCCTCACTGGGCTCTGTGCTGACAGTGGGGAGCCCGCTTGGGATTCTCTCTCTCTCCCTCTCTCTCTCTCCTCCTGCTTGTGAACTTTCTCTCTCTCCCTCTCCCTCCCTCTCTCAAAATAAATAGACTTCAAAAAAAGAAGGAAAAAAGAAAAAACACATAAATAACAACAAAGGGTAAAGCAGTTCTAACCCTCCCACCACCACGCCCCCCCCCCCACCCCGGCTTGTTACCACAATTAGCAAGCACCAATCCAGCAGTACGAACTTCCCGGGCACCTGCCACTTGTTTCAGCTCCCCAGAATCTGATGACACACAGCTCACAGGACTGCCAGAGCCAGTTCCTGGCTTTGCTAGTCCTCCTGACCAATAGGAAACAGGCAAATGACCTTGGCAGGAGCACGCCATGCACAGAACCAAGGAGAATGGAAAAGAATGCAAGGAGTGGAAAATTAAGCAGCGATCGACAGCAGGCTGGCCACTCTTCAGCTGTGAGGTGCTGTGCCAAGCTCTTGGTGATACTGACGTTTCAAGCCACGCGTTCCCGTCCAGCGGCAGCAAGAGGCTCTCACCAAGACGATTGCATGACATGATTTTCTTTGGCTCTATGCTGGCAGTCCTCTGCTCATCTTCCATTTAATTGGCTGTCTAAACCCCTCCTCCGATTCATGGAACCATGATCGGTAGCTTCTGCTTGACCCAAGAACCCTGACTGATACAGGTAGCCAGCGCTAATTGACAAGAGAAAATGTTGCAGTTGACGAATAGCGAATTGGAGGACACAGACTTCTAAGATGATACAATTGCCTACCTAACCAACTTAGACGTCAAGTGAAAAAAACATGAGAAAAAAATAGGAGTCATTAAAATGGCACCATATTCATATCCAAAAATCGACCACATGAGCACTAATAGAAAGTAATACCTCATTTACAAGGTCACCCCCCACATACACACACAAAATAAAATACACTGAAATGAAGATAGCAATGTGTAAAGAGACGTGGAGAAAAGTAGAAAATACACTAAGTGACAAATTCTATTTAAATAAATGGAGACATCATGTGTTCTTGGCTAGGGAGACTGTAAAAGCTGTAATTCACTCCAAACTAATATGTAAATGAAATGTGATTAAAATTAAACAACATAGGGCAAAACGTTACCAAGTTCCCAGGTGAATAACAGGAAATTTTGAAAACAGCTCTGAGGAAAAAAAGGCTGGTGACAAGGGACTAATCCTGCTAGATATTCAAATATCGACAAATATTAAAGCATTCGATGTATTCACATATTAAACCCATATGATATCAGCATATTAAAACACTTTGGAGCTCTAGAAGTAAAAAGTGGTTCAGTATACCCTAAGAGAGACCAAGATGTATTCTAATAAATATGGGACTTGGGTCAACTATAATGATGGTATTGCAAACCACTGGGTAAATGTAGGACTGAGAGAATAACTACTCATTGCTATCTGGATAATAGGCTGCCATAATGAGTTGTGTAAACAGCATCTTTTCCTCAATTTCTTTAATGTTTATTTATTTTTGAGAGAGAGAGAGAGAGAGAGAGAGAGAGAGAGAGGGAGAGAGCAGGTGGGGGAGGGGCAGAGAGAGAGGGAAACACAGAATCCTAAGCAGGCTCCAGGCTCCAAGCTGTCAGCACAGAGCCTGACGCGGGGCTCGAACCCATGAACGCTGCGACCTGAGCCTAAATCAGGAGTTGGACAATTAACTGACTGAATCACCCAGGCGCCCCCCTCCACAACATTTTTTAACTCATCTTGGCAACAAAGATAAACAAGTGGGACTGTAGCAAACTTGTAAAAAGCTTCTGCACAACAAAGGAAACTGTCAATCAACTGAAAAGGCAATCAGTAGAATGGTGTTTGCAAACCATATATTTGATAATGAATTAATATCTAAAATAAAGAAAGAACTCACACATTTTAATGGCAAATAAAACCCCGCAAATACTCCAATTAAAAATGGGCAAAGGACCTGAACAGCTATTTTTTCCAACAAGACATACAAATGGCCAAAAGTATGTAAAAAGGTGCTCGACATCACTAATCACCAGGGAAATGCAAATCAAAACCACAATAAGTTATCACCCCATACTTGTTAGGATGTCTATTATGAAAAAAGATAGAGATAAGTAATCTCCTGTTATTAGAGCTCACCTTAATGACTTCATTTTACCTTAATTACTTTCTTTTAAGAGAGAGCAAGAGAGGGAAAGAAAGAGAGTGCACAGGTGTGTGAGCGGGGAGGGCAGAGGGAAGGGAAAATCTTAAGCAGCCTCTACACTAATGTGGGGCTCAGTCTCACAACTGTGAAACATGACCTGAGCCAAAATCAGGAGTCAGACATTTAAGTAACTGAGCCACCCAGATGTCCTTTTAATTACTTCTTTTAAAGGTCCTATCACCAAATATTCTGAAGCCTGGGCAGGGAGGTGGGGGGGGGGGTTACAATTTCAACACATGAATTTTGGAAGGACCCAGTTCAGCCCATAACAAGTTACCCAAGTGGGAACAGACCAGCAGCGACCTCAAACCTCTATCCAGAATCACAAATTCTGCAGTTGAGATTTGACTATCTATATTTTCAAAAATACTCCAGGTGATTCTGAAGTATGATAATTTTTTTTATAAATATTTATTTATTTTGAGAGAGACAGACAGTGTGTGTGTTCACACAGACACAAGCAGAGAAGAGGGCCAGATAGAGAGGGAGAGAGAGAAAGTCTCCAGCAGGCTCCACACTCTCAGCATGGAGCCCGACACAGGTCTTGGTCCCACAACTCTGGGATCATGACCCGAGCTGAAATCAGGAGTTGGACTCTTAACCGACTGGGCCAACCAGGTGCCCCAGAAGTATGATAAAGTTTGAAGAACACGGTCTCAGACTGAAACAATGTGTTCAAGAACTAAAATGAGAAAAGTAAAGTGAGAGTTTGTATTGGGATGAAGAGCATCCCCTCAAAATTCCATGTGCACCCAGAATGTCAGACTTCAACCTTGTATGAAAATCAGGTCTTTGCAGATACAGTTAAACTAAGACGAGGACGTACTCGATTAGGGTGGGTCCTATCCAGTGACTGGTGTTTTTAGATGAGAAAAAATAAAGGCACAGGCAGACACACGGCAAGAGTGGCATGGGAAGGAAGGACGCAGAGGTTAGAGTGGTATCTCTACAAGCAAAGAACATCAAGGATTGTCTGGAAATCATCAGAAGCTGGAACCAACAACTATAAGGATGCTGTAGGGAAGGCAAAGCCCGGCCAACAACTTCATTTCAGATGTCTAGCCCCCTGATTTCTGTTGGCTTAGGCCTCCAAGTTTACGGTTTGTTATGGTGGCCCTGGGGAACGAATAGGGAGTTCTATTAAAAACTGAGTTGATTTAATATTTTCGAATAAAGGTTTTTTTTTTTTTTTCCTAAATGGATTACGCGTCTGTTTATCATCTTGATTGTGGAGATGGTTTCATGGGTACATGCCTATGTCTAAACCCATCAAATCATATACACCGAATGTGTCCAGTTTTTTGGTATATCCATTATATTGCAGTATACCTCAGCTTTTTTAATCTGCAAAAAAAGTATCTTCCATATACAATAAAAACAATACAATAAGTTGTATTGTAAAAACAAATACAATAAAAAGATTAATCGAGAAGCTGGAAAAAAAATATCAGCAATGCTTTATGACATTGCTCAATTTCTTTAGTTGACAAAAAGCCCATAAAAACGAGTAAGGGAAATATGGATAATACCAAAAGGGGGAAACATAGTGAAAATTAGAGAAGACATTTTACGGGACAAAGATACACGTAAGCCAAAAAATGTTTTAAAATGTGGTCCATGGCATTATTACACGAAACTAAAATAAGATGATTCTTTTCAACCATCAGAATGACACATTAAGTTACAATGTTTAAGGCTAACAAGTTGTACAAAAACAGGCAATTTTCTGCGTTCTGGGTGGAAATTAAATTGTACACTTTTGGTAAAGCAATTTGACAATATCTATTAGATTTTAATAGGCACGCAGCATCACACCCAATTACATACACCATTATTTCAAGATAGAAGTGAAAGGATATTCCTCACAGCATATTTTGCCGAGGAAAAAGACAAAAAGCTACAGACAACCTAAAAATATATGATATATGTAAATCATATAAACCACATATATGATACTAATCTATTATGAAATATCTGAATTAAAGAAAAAATATGCATTTAAAAGATTGAGGTACATTTCTATTTATTAATATGGGAGGTGTTTTTTTAATTATTTTTTTCTAAGAATTTATTTGGAAGTAATCTCTACAACCAACATGGGACCTGAACTCACAACCCCGAGATCAAGAGTTGCATGCTTCACCGACTGAGCCAATCAAGTGAGTGCTCCAATATGGAAAATTTCTGGTATTTTCTTTTTTTCTTTTTTTTAAATAAGTTTATTTATTTATTTTGTGTGAGAAAGAGACAGAGAGAGAGAGCAGGGGAGAGGCAGTGAAAGAGGGAGAGAGAATCCCAAGCAGGCTCCATACTGTCAGCACAGAGCCCAACATGGGGCTCCAACCCATGAACTCCAAGATCATGATCTGAGCCAAAACCAAGAGTCGGACCAACCAATTGAGCCATCCAGATGCCGTGTGGTATTTTAATAAACATAAACATTCAGGAGCAGAAAAATGAAGGTTGTTTACTTATTTTTCAAATTCACAAACAATTTTTTTTTCCTAGAAGGGATTATAAGGAATGATTACCAGTGGGTATCTTTGAAAAGGGGGCTTCAGGGTGTAAGAAAAGAAGCCTCTCTCTTCACATATCACCCCTCTGTATGGTTTACCTATTCTTAGCATAGGTAATATTTAGAGATATACATAAAAACAGGCATAAATATCATGCCAATTTATATCACTTGGACGGGGACAGTGGGGTTTTTTTTAATGTTTTTTTATTGTAGTTTTCTGTGCTGAAACCACTCACGCTTTAAAGTTTCAAAAAAGGCAGGCGACAATTAACTTTCCACTTAAATGATTTACACACTGGGAAAAACAAAAACAATATGCACGTCTTTCCTACTATGCTTCTTTGCACTCATGAGCACACGCTGAGTGTTATAACACAGAAGCCTGGGATTTTAACTCCTCCTTAGCTGGGCCCTCCTTCCTAAGTTTTGGCCATCACCAAGTAATCAACCGGTCTCTGGTGGGTCCTTCCACATCACCACTCATCGAGATGACAGCACTTAAGCTGAAGAACTAGGACTTCCACCTAAAACTCTGTTTTAAAAACTGACTTTATAGGGGCGCCTGGGTGGCGCAGTCGGTTAAGCGTCCGACTTCAGCCAGGTCACGATCTCGCGGTCCGTGAGTTCGAGCCCCGCGTCAGGCCCTGGGCTGATGGCTCAGAGCCTGGAGCCTGTTTCCGATTCTGTGTCTCCCTCTCTCTCTGCCCCTCCCCCGTTCATGCTCTGTCTCTCTCTGTCCCAAAAATAAATAAACGTTGAAAAAAAAAAGTTTAAAAACTGACTTTATAAATCAAGGGACAAGAACACTGCATGACATAAATAGTCAGCAGCCCCGACACCTGTCTGAGAATTTAGAAAGATCCACTCTGTAACACTGCGGTTGGTGACCTATGACAGCCAACAACTCTGGGTAATTTGGTATCCTGACCCTTCAGATTTGGTCCTTCTCATCATTCACTCGAATGCCTCCGCCAGGCAAGGTGGGAAGACAAGTGAGGAAGGATGGATGTTTAGAGAATTCAAGGTTAACAGTTTACTCCGTATCAGTCGTGGCAGAGGGTGGGTAAGAGCTCAAGTTGTGGGGTGGAAGGCAGGGGGGCTTGGCTTTTTTAAATACATTGGCCATTAAAAAGTATTACACTGGAGGGGCACCCGGATGACTCAGTTGGTCAAGTGTCCTACATTGGATTTTGGCTCAGGTGACGATCTCACGGTTCATGAGATTGAGCCCCACATCAGCCTCTGTGCTGACAGCAGGGAATCTCCTTGAGATTCTCTCCCTCTCTCTCTGCCCCTCCCCCACTTGGGCTCTTGGCCTCTCAAAGTAAATAAATAACCTTTTAAAAATATACTGTAAACATACGTAGAATCCAGGTTTTTACTGTATCAGCTATGATAAATGGAAGAGACACCATGAACAAGTCACAAGGATCTGTCATACAAATTTCATTGTAGGTGATTGCAGCTTTGGGACAAAAGTAATTACTTTAAAAGGAATGGACATGCACATTTCAGCGAAGTGAGATATAAATTACGTGCCATGTTTTGTTTTTTTTTTTCCATCCTGGACCCACTTCCACTCTATAAAGCACATTTTAACTTTTGATTCAGATTATTTGAGACCAAAACCAGTAAGAGTCAGCGAGATAGAAAATAAACCTGGTCCCGTAGTTCAACAAGCGGGTTGGCTTTTTCACTGATAAGTGAGTCATGGTTACATATAAGGTGCTCCAGGAATGATCTGGACAAGGTAAAGGTGGGTACTTTTCCGAGTACCAGTTTCCCTTCTTGCTTACATATATGCCTTGTGACCCCTGGTGATATTGCGCTCCTAAAGGAGGTGATGTCCTGATAATCCACTTCCTTTAGAAAAGTCATTGTGTTTTTGCAGAACTAGCAATGTGAAATACTGGAAACAAAAAGTCTTTATAAAATGAGTTTTAATTTATACAGCTAAATGCTTAAAAAGCAGAAAAGACTTACTTGTTTTTACCTGTTTCTCAAATAAATTTTTTAAATGTTTGTTTATTTTTGAGAGAGAGACAGAAAGACAGAGCACGAGCAGGGGAGGGGCAGAGAGAGAGGGAGACACAGAATCCAAAGCAGGCTCTAGGCTCCGAGCTATCAGCACATAGCCTGATGTGGGGCTCAAACTTACAAACTGTGAGATCGTGACCTGAGCCAAAGTCTGACGCTTAACCAACTGAGCCACCCAGGTGCCCCTCATATACATTTTTTCAGACATTAAAGGGACCTATTAGGGGCGACTAGGTGGCTCCAGTAGGTTGAGTGCCTGACGCCTGATTTCAATGCAGGTCATGATCTTGCAATTCCTGGGATTAAGTCTTGCATTGGAGTCCACGCTGACAGTGTGGAGCTTGCTTGGGATTCTCTCTCTCCTTCTCTCTTTGCCCCTCACCCACTGAACGAACGAATGAACGAACGAATGAACGAACGAATATTTTGGGTCAGAGCTATCACATTATCTAAGTAGAACTTCAGAGTGAGGTGCTGTGTGCCCACTGAATTACCCAAACACACGCCATGTGTTCCCTGGAGCAGGTCTATGAACCCCTCTCAACTGGTATGTGAACTTTTATGGGTCTGTACATCACTTTTATAAGTTATCCAGAGGTGTTCTTGATACCTAAACTGATTAAAAAATGCAGTCCTATGGAACACACAAACCCCTATATTGTTTTTAGAGCCTTTAAACACATGAAGCCTGGCCATGCTCATCAGTCAGTCACAAGACAGACCGAGCGATGGTAACCCACCAAGTAAGTTCTCCAAGGATACAGTTTGTGTTTAGAATGAACAGTTTGATCATCCATATGGGGGGTAAATGAAACCCCCATTTTACATCCAGTTAGCTGTGAGGCTATTTGCGGATGAGGTCTTAGTCTTGCCCTACTCACAGGCCTTACTCAAGAACATGGTCACTAAACATACCCTCATCAACCTGACCATTTATGTTTCCTTCTTCCTTTACCTTTTGCTTTCCTTCTTAGTTTTCTTTAAGTCTCACAAACAGCAACTACTCTGAACATCTAAGCCATGAAGCCTGTCTTAATTCTATTTAGGAGAATCTCAATTGCGCTTTTGATAAAGGGAGGGAAATTGAAGTGTAACTGTAATTATGTTTATAATACCTTCATATTTGTAGCCAGATTCATGTCTCTCTTATACAAGGGGTAAAGTGGGTTCAAAATTGTTTAAAGGAAAAACAAACAAAAAAAAAAACATTGTTTAAAGAAAACAGTTATCAAATGCTAATTAAAGAGCCAGGGGATATATAAAAGTCAGTCATGTGGGTATTTCCCCCCAATTATACTTACATGGATGTAATTGGAAAAGACACTGAAAAATAAACCGTTTGTCTTATTGTTACAACAGTGCATCATGAAGAAAATATTTGTGGGTTGGCTCCAAAAGGTTTGGGAGTTATTAATAAACTTTTTCTTCTCTATAATAAAAACTTGGAATCATCATTCAAGATGTTATGGAATCTGAGAGTATATTCAAAAGTTTTCTCTGCGGGTCTGTTACAGAAAACAATTGGAGAACTCCGTCTATTCAGGTTTAAATTATGCATGTTTTGACTCTTTGGGGCATAGGAGGCAAATTACGGATCCTGGTCAAGACACTCCTTCTGGGATGGGGCTGCCTGTTTCTATGACTGTCTATATAGTCCTAAAAAAAGGAGGACATCTTTCCCAATAAAAGATTTTAAGTATACAATTTACAGCTTTGAGTATAAAATGCCCCCAAAATAATGTGGATAGACAAAGGATCTGAAAGTCCCTCCTGATTAGAGGCCATAAAATACAAACAAGCTATTTAAATACCATCTAAGAAGAAAAACCAGACACAGACTAAATTTTCTTCTGGTGCAAATGTTCAGTCTTCCACACACGTCTGGAGAGAAAAAAATAAGGTATCTGAACCAAAAACATGGTAGAAGTAGATTCCAATAAATTGTACCCTCCTCGCGGACACATAGGCCTCATCTTCCACTTCTCGGATGCATCTGGTTTAGGAAGAACACATACCTGACTTGTCTTCTGAAGAGACCTTCATCTGTCTTGGCTTCGTCTCAGCTCCTTTTCCACTTGACGATCATTGCGGGGGAAAATTGTGTATTCACCCAATCATCACTCATACCTGTCTATTCATATTCTTTCCGATTAAAACAGCTTAAAAAATGATTTAAAACAACCATCAGTATATTGATCACCTAGCTAGCAGTTTGTGAGATAAAATTCCAGTTCCCTCTTATCAAAGTCCACCATTTCTGAGGATGTGTCTTTTCATCTTAAATCTAGCGCTTTTCTGTGGAGAGGTAATACATTCCAGTTAAGTAGACACCCATGCAGAATATAAGGTTTAATAATCTCCCTCAACAGGTAATCAACCTGAATGGGCAGAATAAGACAATGTGAGTCCGATCTCCAGAATTTATAAACAATAAAAACATAACCAAAATCAGTCTCCTTATTATTTTTGCTGTGCATCAGACTTTTTAAATATCAGTGACAAGATGCTCTTCCTTTTTTTTTAATTTATTTTTTACATTTATTAATTTTTGAGAGACAGAGAGAGACAGAGTGTGAGCAGGGGAGGGGTGGGGAGAGAGGGAGACACAGAATCTGAAGCAGGCTCCAGGCTCTGAGCTGTCAGCACAGAGCCCAACGTGGGGCTTGAACGCACAAACCGTGAGATCATGACCTGAGCTGAAGTCGGATGCTTAACCGACTGAGCCACCCAGGCGCCCCAAGATGCTCTTTCTCAACGTTTATTTATTTTTGGGACAGAGAGAGACAGAGCATGAACGGGGGAGGGGCAGAGAGAGAAGGAGACACAGAATCAGAAACAGGCTCCAGGCTCTGAGCCATCAGCCCAGAGCCTGACGCGGGGCTCGAACTCACGGACCGCGAGATCGTGACCTGGCTGAGGTCGGACACTCAACCGACTGCGCCACCCAGGCGCCCCCCCAAGATGCTCTTTCTCAAAAAGACATTTTGTTAGTCTAAGTTCTAAGTGATTGTTTTGATTACCACTGAGCTTTTGTAATATTTATATAGCTTTCAAACTGGTACATTTTCATCACTCACCCTTTGGAGAAAAGTGTGTGACACATAGGAGTCTATTTGGACAACCCCTCTTATCCTGTAAGCTCTGACAGATGACAGATGTGGACTCAGGTACACACATATTTGTACATGGCAGGTAAATGTGTCATGATTCAAAACGGTTCAACCTTGTGTTGACAAGTTGGTACACAAGGTGACAATTACCATCTACACCTCTGTGACATTACATAGTCCTGTATTTACACAGCTGATTCTAAATAAAAATTATTGGAACACGGAGGAAGATGAAGAAGCTGAACTTGACTATGCCAGTTCTGACCTCGTAACACTTAGGGTTTTAATTATGTTTACAATTTGAAATTGCAAAAAAATGGGGGAAGAGGGAAAGGGGAAGACTAGGCAAATCCCAATCTCCCTCCCTGCCACAGACACACCAAGGCTGCAACTACATATGGGGCAACACTTTCCGAAAACAGCCTGAAGGCCAGTAGAATAGCTACTCCAATAAAACACACGAAGAAGGTCAGGAAGTGAGAGGGGTAATACGGGCTCTGAGAGAACACTTGACGAGTAAGGAATTCAAACCCCACATCAGACATTCCCTACTCTGGGGATCTGCACCAGGAACATGAGCCCCACCCCCAACATATGTAACATCTGGTTTTGAAAATCAGGACCACTTAACTCCAGGAGAGCTAGAGGGTGAGAGGAGACCCAGCCTCTCCTCTTAAAGGACCCTCTCATAAACACACTTGCTCCAAGACTCGGCAAGGAGCCAACAGTTTGAAAAGCACCCAAGGGGTGAGGGGGAGGGGGTGGTATGTGAAGGAGGTTTATGAACTAATTTTTTTTTTTTTAATTTTTTTTTTCAACGTTTATTTATTTTTGGGACAGAGAGAGACAGAGCATGAACGGGGGAGGGGCAGAGAGAGAGGGAGACACAGAATCGGAAACAGGCTCCAGGCTCCGAGCCATCAGCCCAGAGCCTGACGCGGGGCTCGAACTCCCGGACCGCGAGATCGTGACCTGGCTGAAGTCGGACGCTTAACCGACTGCGCCACCCAGGCGCCCCAATTTATGAACTAATTTTAAGGCATATGCAAAAGGCCAGGGATCTGTAGGAACTTGCTCTGGGAAGAGAAGCATGGGAAGGCACCTTTTTTCTTGATCTTCAGCAAACTATCTCTCCTGGGGGCCAGTTTGGACACGCTCCATCTACCCAACTATCATCTCTTGCCTGGCTATGGCAACCCATCTCCTGGAGACCCAGCCCAGCTGATCCACCTACCCTGGCAGGTGCCCTTGCAAAGGACCTAGTACACCATTACATCCAGCAGGTTGTAATGGCACCTCCAGCCCTGGTAAGAAGAGACCAATACCACCCACCAGTGTGCCTATGATAGTCATGGCCCATTTATCACAGGAAGGTACATTCAGCCCACACAGGGTTCATCCTCGGGGCAAGTGGTTCTGGGGACCAGAATTCTGGGAACCGGGGAGATTGTGCTTGTGGGCTCCATAGGTCTCACAGAAGCAGGCAAAATGAGGAGACAAAGGACGATGTTCCAAACAAAAGAACAAGACAAAACCTCAGAAAGAGAACAAAAGGTAGCTAAGCAATCTATCTCGGAAAAAAATCCAAAGGGAGAGTCCTAAAGACAGTCCTCCAACTTGGGAGAAGAAGAGAGGTACACAGTGGGAAGTTCAACAAAGAGATGGAAAACACTGAAAAGGACCAGTCAGAGCTGAAGAAAGCAGTAACTGAAATCAACAGCACTACAGGGCATCAACAGCAGATGAGAGGCTGCGGAAGAAGGGATCAGGGATCTGGAAGACAGCAGGAGAAATCATAAAAGCTAAGCAGCAAAAAGAAAAAAAAAAGAATCAACAACATTCACACTGTAGGAGTCACAGAAGGAGAAGTGAGACAGAAAGGGGCAGAAAACTTTCTAGTCTCAGGAAAAAATCAGGTGTTCAGGTCTAGAAAGCACAGAGAGCTTCAAATAACATAAACCCAAAATGGTCCACGTCAAGACACATAATGAAAACGGAAAAAATTAAACACAGAGAATCTTAAAAGCAGCAAGCAACAAGCAAATAGTTACAGAGAAGAGAAACCCTAGAAAACTATCGGCTGTCTTTTCTACAGAAACTCCGAAGGGAGTCACATGATGCATTCAGAATGCTGAAGGAAACAAACCCACAACCAAGAATACTTTACCCAGGGGCACCTGGGTGACTCTGTTGGTTAGGCATCAGACTTCCACTCAGGCCATGATTTCATGGTTCATGAGTTCAAACCCCACACTGGGTTCACTGCAGTCAGCACAGAACCCACTTGAGATCTTCTGTCCCCGTCTCTGTCCCTCCCCGGTTCACACTCTCTCTCTCAAAAATAAATAAACATCAAAAAAAAAAAAAAAGAATACTCTACCCAGGTAGATGATCATTCAAAATTGATGAAGAGTTTCCCACAGAAACAAAATGACTTCATCACCACTAAACTGGCCTTAATAGAAATGTGAAAAGAACATATTTAGGTGGAAAAGATAAGACCGTAAGTAGAAGAGAATTAGGAAAGAAAAAATTTCTCTTTCAAACACATAGTAAAGGTAATAGATAAATCACTTATAAAGCCAGTAAAGTTAAAAGACAAAAGCAGTAAAATCAACTGTATCTGAGAGTTAGTTAAGGGATGTACAAAATAAAAACGATGTCAAATATGACATCATCTGCATAAAATGAGGAGAATTAAAGACAATACTTTTACAGTGTGAAATTGAGCACCCACCAACTTAAAAGAGACTATTATAGGGGTGCCTGGGTGGCTCAGTCAGTTATGTATCCAAATCTTGATTTTGGTTCAGGTTATGCTCCCAGGGTCATGGGATCGAGCCCCATGTCGGGCTCTGCACTGAGCAAGGAGCCGGCTTAAGATTCTCTCTCTCAACCTCTCCCTCTGCCCCTCTTCCCCACTCACTTTCTCTCTCTCTAAAATTAAAAAAAAAATTATAAAAAAAGAATGCTGCATACATAGGCTTTTGTATGGCAACCATAAACCAAAAAGTGTTAATAGATACAAAAGTACAAAAAATAAAGAGAAAGGAATCCAAATATAACACTCAGGAGAAAGTATTCAAGTAATAAGGACAGAGAATAACAGATGAGACAAGAACTACAATAAAACAATCAGAAAACAGTTAACAAACTGGAATACGTAAGTACAAGCCTATCAATAATTACTTCAAATGTAAATGGACCAAATGCTAAAGACATAGGGTGATGGAACAGATTAAAAAACAAGACTGATGTATATCATAACTAGAAACGACTTTCTTCAGACTTAGTAAGGAAATTCAAAGAACAGAAAAAGATACTCCATGCAGACGGAAACGAAAAAAAATAAATAAAGCTGGGGTAGTGATACTGACATAAGAAAAAAAGAGAGTTTAAAATAAAGAGTGTAACAAAAGATTAAAAAGGGCATTACATAATGAAGAAGGGTGAATTCAGTGAGAAAATAAAACATAGGAAAATAAAACACGTACAGCAAGTGTTAACAAAGGGAGATAACGAAACCAATAGAATAATAGTAGAGGACTTTGGCATCCCACTTATATCAATGGACATATCATCCCGACAGAAAACCAGTACGGAAACTGTAGCTTTGAACGAAACATTAGACCAGATGGACTTAACAGACATATAGAGAACATTCCACCAAAAACAGCAGAATACACATTCTTTCCCAGCGCACACGGGACATTCCCCAGGACAGATCACATGTTAGGCCACAAGACAAGTCTTCATAAATTTAAGAAGACTGAAATCATATCAAGCATCTTTTATGACCACAAATGAATGAAACTAGAAATCCATTGTAAGGAAAAAAGTACTGGAAAAAACACAGACAGGTGGAGGCTAACCCTTACGCTAGTAAGAAGAAAGAGGCCAATGAAGAAATCAAAAAACACCTTCAGACAATGGAAAATGGACATAAACTGGTCAAAATTTGGGGGAAGCAGCAGAAGCATTTATAAGAGGAAAGTACATGGCGATACAGGTCTATGTCAACAAACAAGCAAAGTCTCAAATAAACAACCTACCCTTACACCTTAAGGAATTAGAACAAGAAAAACAAACATACCCCAAAGTTAGTCAAAGGAAGGAAATAATAAAGAGCAGAATGCAAATAAATGAAGCAGAGAATCAAAAAAAAAAAAAAAAAAACCAACAGAAAAGATGAATGAAACTAAGAGCTGGTTCTCTGAAAACACAAACAAAATTGATAAGCCCTTAGCCAACTATTCAAGAGGAAAAGAGGGAGAAGCCAAAATCAGAAATCAAAGAGGAGTTCACAACTGACACCATAGAACAACAAAGGATTATAAAAGACTACAACTGACCCTTGAACAATTGGGGGGCTAAGGGTGCCAACTCCCTGCATTGTCGAAAATTCACGTATAACTTGTGACTCCCCCAGAACTTAATTACTAACAACCAGAACTGCAAGGGACCACTTTTTACTGCAATATGCAATTTACTGAAGATACAAACTGCTCGGGTGGAAATGATTAGCATCACGTGATGCTTTAAGTGCATATTTACAATTTGAGCTCACCGTTATAGCAAACACGAGACAGGAGTTAGCTGCAAAATTATTAGAGCGGTATAGTATGCTCTCCAATTAATTTTATGCAATGATAATTTAATACTGCATCTCTACTTTGTTTACATTTTTCTCAACAGTGAATGGAGTCATGTACAATGTGTAAGAATTTATGTGCATCATTTTGATAAATTAAAAATTTTATACTATACTTGGGTATACCGTACAGGAGAAAATAGTAAACTATATATATATATTAATGCATTCATGACATACTCAACCTTTTCTTAATTTTTACAAGTATTTATAAGCTAGTTTATCAGCCATTTTTTTCAGATTGTCATAAAAGTCCAAAAAGCTTCCAGCTTATTTATTGAAAAACATCCATGTATAGGTGGATCGCCATAGTTCAAACTCCTGTTTTTCAAGGGTCAAATGTACTATGAAAAATTATATGCCACAAAATTGGACAACCTAGAAGAAATAGATAAATTCCTACCAAGATATAATCTTCTAAGAGTGAATCACAAAGAAATAGAAAATATGATCAAATTACTAATAATAAAATGGAGTCAGTATCAAAGCACTCCCAACAAACAAAAAGATAGAACGAGATGGCTTTACCGATGAATTCTACCAAACATTGTTTAAAAAGTCAATATCTATCCTTCTCAAACTATTTCACAAAATAGAAGAGGAAGAAGTACTTCCATATTTTTTAATGTTTATTTATTTTTGAAAGTAAGAGTGAGCGAGGGCGGTGCAGAAAGAGGGGGACAGAGGGTCTGAAGCTGGCTCTGCACTGACAGCAGAAAGCCGGAAGCGGGGCCCAAACTCACGAACCTTGAGATCATGACCTGAGCTGAAGTTGGATGCTCACTCGACTGAGCGTCTCGGGCACCCCGGGAGTACTTCCCAAATTGTCCTACAAGGTTACATTACTGTGATGCCAAAACCAGAGAAAGACACTACGAAAACTGAAAATTATAAGCCAATATTCCTGATGAACTCAGATCCAAAAATCCTCAACAAAATATTAGCAAACCAAACTCAAAAATACATCAGAAAGATCATTCACCCCAATAACATTGGATTAATTCTAGAAATGCAAGGATGGGTCACCATCTGTAAGTCAATCAATATGATACACATCAACAAAATGCAGGATAAAAACCGTATTATCATCACAGTAGATGCAGAGCAAGCATTTGACAAAATTCAACACCAGATGATAAAGGCTCTCAACTGAGTGAATATAGAGGGAATATACCTTAACATAATAAAGGTCAAAAAATGGGCACGTGGGTGACTCCGTCAGTTAAATGTCCAACTTCATCTCAGGTCATGATCTCACGGTTCACGAGTTCAAGCCCCACATTCGGTTCTGTGCTGACAGAGCCTGGAGCTCAGAGCCTGGAGCCTGCTTTGGATTCTGTGTCTCCCTCTCTCTCTGCCCCTCCCCCGCTCGCGCACACACGCACGTGCTTGCTCTCTCTCTCTCTTTCAAAAATAAACATTGAAAAATTAAAAACAAAATAAATGAAGGTTAAAAAGGAAATTAACATCATATTAGAACTGATAAATGAATTCAGTCAAGTTGCAGGACGTAAAATCAATATACAGACATGGGCTGCATTTCTATATACTAATAATGAAGTAAGAGTAGAAGAAATGAAGAAAATGATCTCATTTATAACCACATCAACAGGAGTATGACAGCTAGGAATAAATTTAACCAAGGAAGCCAAACACCTATACTTTGAAAACTATACAAATCTGATGAAAGAAAGTGAATACAATGCAAATGGAAAGATATTCCACACTAATGGATTAGAAGAATTCATAATGTCCATACTACCCACAACAATTCACAGATTTGATACCATCCCTAGCAAAATACTAATAGCATTTGTCACAGAACTAGAACAAATAACCTTACTTTGTATGGATCCACAAAAGACCCCTAAGAGCCAAAACAATCTTGAGAAAGCACAAAGCAGAGAGCGTCACACTATCTGATTTCAAACTGTACTACAAAGCTACAGTAGGCAAAACAATATGATACTGACACAAAAAAAGACACAGAGACCAACAGAACATAAAGCCCAAGAATAAACCCATGCTTATATGATCAACTAACGTATGGCAAAGGAGGAGAGAATATACAATGGGGAAAACATAGAATCTTCAATAAATGGTGCTGGGAAAATTGGACAGTGACATGCAAAAGAATGAAAATAGACAACTTTCTAACACCATACACAAAAATAAACTCAAAATGGATTAAGGACCTATATCTAAAACCTGAAATCATAAAACTCCTAAAAGAAATCAGACATCACTCTCAGTATTTTTTGGATACCTCCTCTCGGGCAAGAGACACAAAAGCAAAAATGAACAACTGGGACTATGCCAAACTAAAAAGGTTTTGTACAGCAAAGAAAAACATCAACGAAATAAAAAGGCAACCTACTGAGTGTGAGAAGATATTTGCCAATGACAGATCCAATAAGGGGTTAATATCCAAACTACATAAAAAAATCCTAAACTCAATACCAAAAAACCACAAACAATCCAACTGAAAAAAAGAGGAGAGACGTTATATAAATCCTTCAGTGCTCTGAGGAATACAATATTAGATTGATCATGAGAATCACAAGATAGTTAGCTTATTATCTACTACTTTTATATGAATATGGGAATAGACATTTCTCCAAAGAAGATATACAGACGACCAACAGAAGCTTGAAAAGATGCTCAATATCATTAATCACCGGGCAAATACAAATCAAAACCACAATGAGAGATTACCTCACCCCACTCAGAATGACTAGTACCAAAAAGACAAAAAATAACAAGTGTTGGCAAAGATGGGGAGAAAAAGGAACCCTCATGCCCTACTGCTAAGAACGTAAGATGGCACGGCCACTATGTAAAACAGTATGGGGTTTTCTCAAAAAATTAACAATAAAAATACCTTATAATCCAGTAATCCCACTTCTGGGTACCCCACACCCCTGCCCCCAAAAGAAACACTAGAAACACTAATTCAAAAATATATAGACACCTCCATGTTCACTGCAACATTATTTACAACAGCCAAGGTATGGAAGCACTCTTAGTGTCCATCAATAAACAAATGGATAAAGTTGTGGTTGGTTGATTTCTTTTTTATTCTTTCTTTATTTATTATGGAAAACTACTCGGCCATTAAAAAGAATAAAATTTTACTGTTAGCAGCAGCATGGATGGACCCAGAAGAGGGTATTATGCCAAGTGAAATAAATCAAACAGAGAAAGACAAATGCCATACGATTTCACTTAAATGTGGAATCTAAACAAGAAACAACCGAAACAAAACACACATAGTCATAAACACAGAGAACAAACTGGCGGTTGCTACAAGGGAGGGGGATAGGGGATTGGACAAAGTAAGTAAAGGTGATTAAGAGATAGAGACTTCAAGTTGTAAGATAAATAAGACAGGCATGAAAAATACAGCATAGGGAATATAGTCAATAATATTGTAATAACTTCATATTTTGCCAGATGGTATTGTGGTTAGCATTTTGTTATGTAAATAAAAGTTGAATCAATGTTTTGTACATTTGAAACGAATGTGATATTGTATGTCAACTATACTTCAATGAAAATTAAACAGTAAACTAGACTATAAACTGTGAAATGCAATACTTTTCTTTAAAATGGCAAATTTTATTTCACACATTAAAAATTTTACATAAATTCACTAATACTTATAAAGTTGAAAATCATCCTTCTCTAATTGTAAATTCAAAAATTAAAAAAAAAAACATAACGTTTATTTATATTTGAGAGAGACAGAGAGAGACAGAGCTTGAGTGGGGGAGGGGCAGAGAGCGAGGGAGACACGGAATCTGAAACAGGCTCCAGGCTCTGCGTGAGCACAGAGCCTGACTCAGGGTTTGAACCAGGAGATTATGACCTGAGCTGAAGTCGGACGCTTACCCACTTAACCCTTAACCAACTGAGACAACCAGGTGCCCCCTAAATTCAAAAATTTGAAAATGAATCCACAAAATTTCTGTAATATTGATTATAACATGATTATAAAAATATTTCCAGACAAATCAAGGTTATTGTTGGCATATATGTTAATCATGACACTGGTTGTAAATTTAATCCCATATTCATTATATATGTGCTGCCGAAGCGAGCACCCCATATTCATTATAAAAGTGGTAGATCATAACCTAAGTATCTTGTGATTCTCATGATCAATCTAATATTGTATTCCTCAAAGTACTGAATGATTTACATAATGTAAAATAGCAAAACTAAAACTAAAACTCTCGGTCTCCCAGAATCTGTGCCCTTAGGCATTTTTGAGATGAACAGTTCTTCCGAGGCTGTTGAGTTTGGAGAGGGCAACTTTTGAGAATATTTGGCTTAGGGAGGCATATCTGGAGAATTTTACTCCTCTGGGCCATGCACACACACACACACACACACACACACACACACACACACACTCACGCACACCCCGCCCAGACAGAATGATACAAGCTTCCCAGACCCACGTGTTTTAGAGTCCCACCTTTGGTCAGCTCTAACACAATGAATAAAAGGATTCTGTTTGTATCTGCTTCAACTTCTTTTAAGTCGGACTTTTAGCTCTCATCTCTTAGTTATCTGCATTTTTCTCCTGTCCTGCAGCATTTACACCTTTAACGCCCTAAAGTTATCCCAGTGGTCACTGGTACAAATTTGAAAGTGAAAGGAGGTCAAGTGCCCACTGCATAAAAGTCCACGCAAGTCTATCTACCCAGATGTATACAGACTATCCAGCCAAATAATTCTGGAGTCAACAGTTTATGTCAAACTGAGAAAGCTCTAGCAATCTCTCTTTACGGCAAAAAGCACAACGGTCATTTTTCCCTTTGAAGCTATTTTATCAAAGATGGCACTCTTCTGCTGTCAGTGACCAGATTTCTCGTCTACTTCTATCAACCCCAGGAAATAAGAAAACTACATGTATCAAGGTTAGACGCTTTCTTATGTGACGTTTCTGCACAACATCTCAAGGGATTGTCACACTGCCATCTAAACCGTGTTTTATATAATATATAATCTGCTGTTAGTAATGGGATATGAGATAAGAACATCTACTTTGTTTGTCGCTAGAGTTTATCACTCCAAATAGGGCCATCCATAGTTCTTCTCCAAAGTACGCATGCAAGATATTCTGCTAAAACGTGGGCAATTTGACCAAAGCCCTTTTAAAATTGGGCATGTTCATGCCCAAGTAAAACACTTACAAGAGAATGTTTGGCCTTTGAAACCTGTTAAAATTCCATTACTGCCAAGAATGTGACGGATGGGGATAATTGGCTATTGTATTCACCATGGATGCTGTAGGCTGTATTCTGGAATGTTACAGAAGCAAGTCTTTTCAGCATATTTGACATAATTGAGCAATCTTCTCAATGAGCAGTTCTAAAAAAAGTAGGCCACAAATCAACACAATAAAAAATATGTTTAAAATAATTTCTGGTTCTCTCATTGTTAAATCTCTTCATTCTCCACCAGTTTTAGACCATGATGTGTGAGTCTGTGTGTGCGTGTATGTGTTTCTTTTGAGCTCGAATAGGAAAAAAACCTCTCTCTTCTCAAGAAACTGATGTTTCAATCCTTCAAAGCTCTTGATTTGCTCAATTTCTATTTATCACTGACTTGGGAAACTGAGTAAGCAAAATATACTTCACTGGATTTTGAGGGCATTATTCCAGAAAATGCTAACATTTTCCTATGACCACCTGTCATCATAATATTTTCCTTAATTAAACCCCAGGTATCTATAAATGTCCTTTTTAATTTTTTTTTACCTTTATTTATTTATTTTTGAGAGACAGAGAGAGAGACAGCACAAGCAGGGGATGGGCAGAAAGAGAAGGGGATACAGAATCCGGAGCAGGCTCCAGACTCTGAGCCGTCAGCATAGAGCCCGACCCGGGGCTCGAATTCACAAACCTCAAGATCACAACCTGAGCCGAAGTCAGACGCTCAACCAACTGAGCCACCCAGGCACCCCTGTAAATTACCTTTTTAAATAATACTAACATGATCTCTCTTTGTCAAAGTTAGGGTGGTATTTTTTCATTAGAAGCAACTAGTTAATTCAAACATCCATTAAACTACAGTTGGCAAACTACAGCTCATGGGCTACTCTGGCCCACCTGCTATATGTGTAAATAAAGTTTTATTAGAACACAGCCACTGCCAATTGTTGATGTGTTGTCTTTGGCTGCTTTCTGAACACAAAGGCAGAAGTGAGTAATTATGACAGAGACGATGCAACACCTAAAATATTTAAAAGTTGGCCTTTACAGAAAATGTTTGCCAACCCTTATGTTAAACAGGTATTTATTGAAAACCCATCTTATACTAAGCACTATAAGGGACACTGAATATACAACTGCGATATAAGTTCCCTAGAAGTTATAATTAGACCCTGATGTATATGGTAACAGAAAACATAAGTAGAAATAATAAGGATACACATTAGATATATTATCAGAGGGACAATACAAGATCAGAAGAGGACGGCATTCTCCATTAATGAGAAAGGTATTGAAGAAACCTATTAAGTATTCTTGAGCAGAGAAATAAAAGGCACAAAAACTTTAACCTACTCTTTACTTCTTAGGACTCCAGGTTATTATTGTCCTCAAGGACCACATGACTAGAGAAACAATCTATCAATATTCTACCAGGGGATCATATTTCAAAGTGGTATATGACAAAGGAGTGAAAAGAATCAATTTTTTGTGGGATTCTCTAAGGTTTTTGTTTTACCTGATGATTATTTTATATATTTCTTCTACAGTGGTAAATCAGAATATCCAATTTTCCTCTGAACTGCGAAGGTTAAGCACAGAGATGAGCACGACATTGTCAACATTTATGTACAATTTATTTTTATTTGGTTTCTTTGAAACAGTGACACTTACAGTTTATGTGGCTATGTCCAGATAACCCTTTTCCATGACAGGAAGTCAGTCACCTTGTAACTGGGCTGAACCTAACTCCTTTAGACCTTGACTTTATTATTCACCCATACAGTTAAATTAAGCAAGGCATCACAGTCTACTTTCAGAAATATACATGTGAAATATACATAAATGGCTCAAATGTGTCTAAGGGGATAGCATATATTCTAAATACTGTTCTCACAGTTTCTTTTCTAACCTCTAATGTATCCCCAAGAAAGGCTTCCTTTTCAACCTGAGATATTCTTTTCTACATTGCATAAATTGCTGTAGGGACTTGTCAACAAACAGGAGCACTTAACTTTATTGGTCTTAATAAGGCTTCGTTTTCATTTTATTATTTATTTCTTTAATCCTGATTCGTTTTGATATTCAATGAAGCTTTCATTAAAACCTTCCAAGAGGTCAAGAGGTCTCCTATGTACGCAAGTGTTATTTGATGTTAATAACAATCATTAAATAATAGTTTAATTGTAACTTCATTATACCCTCCCCTCCCCTCCTCCAAAACTATTGTGAAGTGATTTACAATAAAAACATGGCTACAAGATGTCTGCAAGCAATTATGGGAAGACTGAAGGCAGGGATTCATAAATAACAGGGAAGAGAAGGAGATAGCCAATGTCCGTGCACATTTTTAGCAAGCAAATTAGCTACACATTGGTGAATAAGTTCATCAGAGGAAAACGATGAAAATATAATTTCAGATTTAATGAAGACATATTGTTTCTATAATCAAAAAGTTATTTGTAATTATTTTGAAATAATACAAGGCTTGCGATGGAGTTCATAATACATTATGTAGCACAGGGTAGGTAGGTCTTTAAATATTTGTCAAACGAAAAGAAAGATTGGTGTGATGCTGGTATTGATGGAGCTTAGTGTGTAAGTTAAACACTAGTTGACTTGTCTATGGTTGACTCATGAAGACATAATGTTGACAATGTGATCTTGTGTCAATTTTATTTCAAACTTCATATTTCCTATTTCAAAATTATGTTGTCTTTTTTGTTTTCATTACCATAGGATTATATTGTTTTATTTTCTCAATTATCTTAAACTGATTATATCTTCATAAGAAATCCATGAGAGGGGGCACCTAGGTGGCTCAGCTGGTTAATTGTCTGACTTCAGCTCAGGTCATGATCTCACAGTTCACGAGTTCAAGCCCTGTGTCAGGCTCCGTGATGACAGCTCAGAGCCTGAAGCCTGCTTCAGACTCTGTGTCTCCCTCTCTCTCTGCCCCTCCCCTGCTTGCACTCTATCTCTCTGAATAAATAACCATCAAAAAAAAATTTAAATAAAGAAATACATGAGAGGGTCAGTGAAATCAACATCAAGGTACTAAATAAAGATCTCTGTAAGTAAATTAATGGTCTCACCCTCATGGAATCTGTTGAGACATACGCACCCAGTTTCCGGGGTCCCTCTCTTTCTTACATTTCCCTAACTTTAACATAAGAGATAGTGCAAGGATGTGAACTCAATTTATAATATAATTCAACCACCTGCAGCGCCAGATTCTGTGTTTGGATTTTTTGAAATCTCAAACCTGTAAGTAAAGGGAGAAGGTATTTTCAGTGAAGTCATCGAAGCTTCAAACACAATTTATTGCCTAATTTAGTTGAGTTTACCCCTTGCTATTAATGGAATCATAAAAATGTGTTCTCTTATAGCTTGTTTTTATAGCTCAATATTCTACTTTAAGATTTATTCTTATTGATGCAATGGTATTGATATCATTTTTATTTATAATATTCCATTGTATAGATACCTAGCATTTATTTATGCATCTGATTATAGACATGTGGAGTATTTTGCTTAGTTTTGCCACTTTGATGAACGGTGTTAACAGTAGCTTCTGATTGTAGCGTTCCTTACTAAAAGTTTCTCTAGTGTAGAGCTATGGGAACTGAGATTGGAGAACTATTAATGGAGTAAGAAATCAAATGATTACTACATAACCAAAGTCTTATGCAAACAGTAGAGGCTGAAAAAACATTCAAGCAGTAGAGACAATATGAGTAATGATTGTTTCCTTGCTTCTCTCCATGCATGCGTGTGTACATGGTCACAATGTAAAACTCACAAGGGGATTTGAAGAAGCTCTGCGTAAAATATATAGCTGAGCATGTAATTGCACGACTTGTGTGAAATGAACGCATTAATGTGTACTTCCGATAACCAGGGTAAATAGTCTCCATTTCTCCACATCCTCACCAATACGTGTCAGAATTAAATTTGGGGCATCGAGATTATACTGGCAACATAGAATGCACCTGGGGTATTCACTCCATTTATACTTTTGGAAGAATTAGTAATAACTTGTCTTTAAGGTCTTTACATTCTTTGTTGCTTTATTGGAAGTTTTAAATGATGCATATGGAATTTCCTTTTTTTGGGGGGGGGGGAATCAGCATTGATAAAATGTTCTTCTAGGAATGTATGCGTTTCATCCATGTTTTCAAATTTATTGACCTACAAGTTTTCCTGAAAGCATTCATAACTTCCACTTTTTCTTTTCTTTGTAACTTCTGCATCCTCTTTACCTACTAATTTCTCATTCTCATTTTTTTTGCATATGAATCCTTTTTCTCTTTGAGTCATCTTTCTGGAGCTATGTCTGTTTTATTAGCTTTGTAAATAACCAACTTCTGCTACGTTGAACCTATTTCATTACTGGTTTATATTTCATTAAGTTCCTCTTTTATTTTTATTTCCTGATGGTAAGTGCCCACGCCCATGCAAACTTTACTGAGCTTGGTGGCTCTGATCACATTCAACTTACGGCGAGCAGTTTGGCTCACCTGAAGGTGGATGTAACAAAACCCAGATAGTCAAAACAGCGATTCTAAGGAGAAGCAGCCAGAAACGAGAAGAAATAATAAAAATAGAGTTATACAGAACCTATCAGTTAGCGTTAAAAATTTCAAAGAACATTGAGTAAGTTGAGACACTATTTTTAAAAGGGCTGCACACTAATATTGAGTGAATACATATAGTGTATTTGGTTCATAAAATGGGGAGTGGTCTTACAGTGCAAAAAGTTCTCATGACCAATGAAGATTTGGTTCAACTTGGTATTACATCTGCTGTTAATAGACTAGGAAACTGGGATGAGCTTCTCACTAAGCATAACTATAAAAGTTGGGCACAACTGAAACCACTTTATTTACAGCTTCAGAAAACTACCAAGTTTGCAAAGAATGACTGGCCCAGAACTAGGAAAGCTTCCAGCTGAAGAACATGAGCCATGCTTTCAAGGTCACTCTTGCCCCTGCTTCTGAGATACGGAGAGTCTAGATGTCACTTTTGAATCACGGCTGTACAAGACCAAGAGGAAAGACATTTGAGTCTAGGGCCTGTGAGAGATGGGGGGCTACTAAAACTTCTTCTCTTTAGGTGGGAGACCAAAAGGGTTGTCCCTATAATTAAAGAAGAACCAAATGTAAGGGACACCTGGGTGGCTCAGTCAGTTAAGTGTCTGACTCTTGATTTTGGCTCAGATCATGATCTCATGGTTCATGAGATTGAGTGCCACATCAGGCTCTGTGCTGACATCTCAAAGCCTGCTTGATATTCTCTCTCTCTCTCTGTCCCTCCCCTGCTTGCTGTTGCTCTCTCTCTCTCTCTCTCTCTCTCGGTCTTTCTCTCTCAAAATAAATAAATAAACGTTACAAAAAAATAACCAAATGTAGACAGGTATTTGTAAGCACTACAGCTCAGGTCAAATAATTTCAATTCCTAAATTTTAATTAAGTAATTCCAGCATACTAGGATTCCCAGTTAAATGGAGCAAACAGACATTATTTACAGTGGAAGATAATATTGTCCTGAGCTATAAATTATTTCTACCAACAATTTTGAAAATAAAGTATCTGGCACAGAGTGATATCACCAACTTTGAAAAATAAAGCCAGCAAAAATAGGAGACCATATAAACAGTCCCATATGGGAATATAATTATAGGAATTGTCTTACAGGCTTAACTTAAAAAAAATTTGTTTTAATGTTTTTATTTATTTTTGAAATAGAGTACTAGTGAGGTAGGGGCAAATAGAGAGGGAGATGCAGAATCCAAAACAGACTCCAGGCTCTGAGCTGTCAGCTTGGAGCCGGATGCGGGGCTTAAACTTGTAAACTAAGAGATCATGACCTGATTCAAAGTCAAATGCTTAACCAACTGAGTCACCCAGGTGCCCCTGTCAGACTTTAAAATAGCTTCTCTATGCAAAAAGACAAGAGACACTCATGAAAATGCTTTGGTAAAAAACAACCATCCAATGATACACTAGAAATAAATGCAAGAGCCTAAATTAAGAATTCAGGAGAGGAGTTTAATAGTTGATTAAACACAGTTGAAGAGAGAACTAGCGCACTGAAAAATTAGTTAGAAGAAACTATCTAGCATAATGAATTAAGAACTAAGACACTGGAAACTGCCAAAGAAAAAAATGAAATACTTACAGCGTAATAGTGACAAAGTTTTAAATATATGTAACTTGTGGAAAAATGAAGGAGAAATAATGGAGAAGTACCCCATCAGGAAACAGTGGCTGAGAACTTTCTAAAACTCTCTCTAACTCGCGATTGGACCTTACTTCACACATTCAAAAAGCCTCAGGAACCACCAGCATCCACATACATCCTAGAATAACTGCTGAAAACACAACAGAGTACCAGAGTTTAAAAAATCCAGAATATGGAAATCAATTTCAAGAGACCTTTAAGGGGCAACAGCCTATTTCCCAAAAGAAACCATCCACGTTTGAAGACAATAAAATATATCCTTAAACTGTTGCACCCGTCCCTATCCTGCTGTTTCAAAAACTATAAAATGGTGAATTAATTTTTTTTCATATTTATTTATTTATTTATTTATTTATTTATTTATTTATTTTTTAATATATGAAATTTATTGTCAAATTGGTTTCCATACAACACCCAGTGCTCATCCCAAAAGTTGCCCTCCTCAATACCCATCACCCACCCTCCCCTCCCTCCCACCCCCCATCAACCCTCAGTTTGTTCTCAGTTTTTAACAGTCTCTTATGCTTTGGCTCTCTCCCACTCTAACCTCTTTTTTTTTTTTTTCCTTCCCCTCCCCCATGGGTTTCTGTTAAGTTTCTCAGGATCCACATAAGAGTGAAACCATATGGTATCTGTCTTTCTCTGTATGGCTTATTTCACTTAGCATCACACTCTCCAGTTCCATCCACGTTGCTACAAAAGGCCATATTTCATTTTTTCTCATTGCCATGTAGTATTCCATTGTGTATATAAACCACAATTTCTTTATCCATTCATCAGTTGATGGACATTTAGGCTCTTTCCATAATTTGGCTATTGTTGAGAGTGCTGCTATAAACATTGCGGTACAAGTGCCCCTAAGCATCAGTACTCCTGTATCCCTTGGATAAATTCCTAGCACTGCTATTGCTGGGTCATAGGGTAGGTCTATTTTTAATTTTCTGAGGAACCTCCACACTGTTTTCCAGAGTGGCTGCACCAATTTGCATTCCCACCAACAGTGCAAGAGGGTTCCCGTTTCTCCACATCCTCTCCAGCATCTATAGTCTCCTGATTTGTTCATTTTGGCCACTCTGACTGGCGTGAGGTGATATCTGAGTGTGGTTTTGATTTGTATTTCCCTGATAAGGAGCGACGTTGAACATCTTTTCATGTGCCTGTTGGCCATCCGGATGTCTTCTTTAGAGAAGTGTCTATTCATGTTTTCTGCCCATTTCTTCACTGGGTTATTTGCTTTTCGGGTGTGGAGTTTGGTGAGCTCTTTATAGATTTTGGATACTAGCTCTTTGTCCGATATGTCATTTGCAAATATCTTTTCCCATTCCATTGGTTGCCTTTTACTTTTGTTGGTTGTTTCCTTTGCTGTGCAGCATCTTTATTTATTTTTGAGAGAGAGACAGAGTGTGAGCAGGGAGGAACAGAGACAGAGGGAGACACAGAATCCGAAGCAGGCTCCAGGCTCCGAGCTGTCAGCACAGAGCCCGACGCGGGACTTGAACTCACAGACTGTGAGATCACGACCTGAGCCAAAGTCAGACGGACGCTCAATCGGCTGAGCCACCGAGGTGCCCCTGAGTTAATTTTATCTAAAGACTGAAAGACAATTTGTTTAGAAGGGGTCTTTGGTTATAGACCAAACCCTGTGTTCTCCAGGATCTAAAGCAACCACCGTATCTCTGAAGCCTGCTTGTTTTGTTAATATCTGCATTCTGGACACAAGACCTATGAGCAGGCTGTATTTATTCACACCACATAGGGCAATCAACATTTCCCTGCATTATCAATAATGCAGCGGACTTAGCTATGTCTCCGCAAGACCAGTGATAGACGACAAGCCTAAGCTCCACCTGAAGGCATGTCTGGTCTCAGTACTAAGGGAGTTGTAGAAAGAAGGGTACAAGCCACATGGAATAAAAACAGAAAACATGTGCAAGTGACCATGGTATTTCATGTGATTTCACTCATGTGGAACTGAACAAACAACACAAATGAACATAGGGGAAGGGAAGGAAAAAGAAGGTAAAAACAGAGAGGGAGGCAAATCATAAGAAACTCTTAGAGACGGGGAACAAACTGAGGGTTGCTGGAGTGGAGGAGGGTAGAGGGAATGGGCTAGATCGGTGATGGGTATTAAGAAGGACACTTGGGATGAGCACTGGGTGTTATGTGTAAGTGATGAATCACTAAATTCTACTCCTGAAACCATTATTACACTATATGTTAACTAACTTGTACTTAAAATTAAGGTGCACTGGGGGGCTCAGTCAGTTAAGTGTCCAACTTCAGCTCAGGTCATGATCTCATGGTTCGTGGGTTCAAGCCCCATGTCGGGCTCTGTGCTGACAGCTTGGAGCCTGGAGCCTGCTTCGGATTCTGTGCCTCCCTCTCTCTCTGTCCCTCCCGTCTCTCAAAAATAAACATTTAAAAAATATATAAACATTCAAAACATTAAATAAAATTTAAAAAGAAAAAAATAAAGTGTCACCATGGTATTTCGACACAGAAATTTCGCTTATTTGCATGATTTAGTAAGAAAACCAAAATGACTTAGTGGAACACTTAAATTACAGAGTATTTTTAGTGAAATGGCCTTACTATGTGGTAAATATACAATAAAACGGCTGCCACATAGAGATGTGACAGGTTTCTTAAAGAAAACAAATCAATCATTTATCATTAACATGCTAGACATGGATGGTTGACTGATTCTGAGTCCTAAAAGCTTTGTCCATTACCTACTTTCCTGGGAATGTGTTGATACTAGTAAGTTGCTTGACAAACTTTTCATGTTTTGAGTAAAATTTTTAATTTGGGCCCACGTATTTCAACAGAAATAACACTCATGATCAGTAATATACAAATAAATGTATTTATACTATCACATCAAAACTGCTTGAAATGCATCCCTTTGTCTAACAAATTCTGTGTTCAAGCTACTGACAAATAACTTCCTTCAATGTAGTCATTTGCATACCCCTAAAAATAGAAATAGAGCACAATACAGCAGCAGGCAGATATTCTTGGCTAAGAGGTCTTGTTTTTATTTTGAAAAATCCATTTTTCTCTAGTGGCTTGTTGTTTATACCATAGGACAATTTTATCCCCTGGAATAATCCATATTTCCCCAATGACTCTCTAGGCAGGTGACCCAACTCCTTTGGGAAAAAAAAATGCTTTTAAATGATGGCCAACTTGTCCCTGTAGCAGGGATCACAGCTAACACTCATTGAGGAGAAACACTGCCAAATATTTCAAACTTCCGAGGACACCTAAAACATACTGTTCAGTGCTTTCTTGGAACACCTTGATAAATACTTGATTTCACTGTAAAGAAGCTGCTGCGTGCAGTGTCTGAACTAGAAACAAAGAATGATTGCCCAGGGCTCAGTCTTGAAAGAGATTTTTTTTGTCTAATCCACTCAGCGAAATTGTCACGGAAGCACTCAGAAAGTAATCTGGGAGGTTTCTTGGGGGTTTTATGTGTGTGTGTGTGTGTTGTGTTGTGTTTTTGTTTTGTTGTGTTGCGTTGTGTTTTTGCAGGACAGCGAGCAAACATCAACATATTCCTCATTTACCATCCTCCTAAAATTGCTGTCATAATGCAATTATGTAAATGAGGGCTTGCAATCACACTGGGCATTTGTTCCGGTTTTGAGGCAAATCCTTATTAGATCAGCGCAGTTTAAAGAAAACAAGAACTCACCACCAACAGGATTCAGAGAACGTGAGAGAGCATGAGAAATTCCCATTGGAACTGTTCCCAACGTGTTGCATAAATAGAGGTAGGGCTCCTTGAAGCTTTCCTCCTACCCCCCCATCCCCCCCCCCCTCCAATTTCTGAGAAAGAAGCAGGCTTAGTTTGAGGAATGAAGCACGCCTCGGCCAATCACGACCACCTCCTCTAGCCTGAGATCTGGTGTGCGGTTCCCCACCCCCTCTTTTATATCCACCAGCTTTCTCTCCATTCTCCTGCCCCTCATACCCCTCCACAAAGGATTCCCAGCAGAGAGCAGCTGGCGTCCCTTACTGGCTGCTTTCCCCAGATTCGGGGGGGGGGGGGGGGTCTTTCACAGGAAATCAATGGCTACTTATTTTCCCCGGTACTGCGGTTTTATGTGGGGACTGACACGGCCCCAACCATACCGATCCGTTCTGCAGAGCTATTTCCATTCAGATGTGCCTCTTTACAAATAGCGGAAATTAGTGCAGGGCCGGTGTCAAACCGCTTGTCACATCTTGTTTTCAATCTGTGGAAATCACGTTTATAGTGTCCTATTCAGAAACCTAGCCTCCCTTGGATCAACACAATGCATTTCAGGAGTTCTATCAGGCGATAAATGCAGAACTTCACATTGCTATTAAAAAATCATCAAAATGATTAGGCTTTTGAGGGTTTTTTTTGTTTCTTTCTTTCTTTTTTTTTTTTTTTTTTTTTTTTTTTCCAGGAACGTAGTTGCATGGAATTTGTTGTCTTAATTGCACAACGTCATTTATTCCCGGCCATTCCTCTCTCCGCTGAGTTAAAGCGTTCCTAGTTCATTTGTCACTATTAGAGCTGCATAGTGTGCATGCGTTCTGGTGATTTAGTCGCGATGAATAAATGACTAACCAAGTAGTGCAAACATGAATACAGTCAATACCACACCATGCACCCTGCTAGTATCCCCAAGCCTTCAAACAAATGATAATTAACATGTACTGAATACAGACCATGTGGCAAGACCACTAAATGCCAACGACTCAGGGAAACCTCACAACAAACTTTTGACGCAGTTACTATTATGATGCCCATTTTAGAGAGGAGGGCACTGAGGCTTAAAGTGATGAAGTAATTTGCTCCCAGCGTCACAGTGTGTTAGGGGTTGAGCCAGACGGTGTAACTGCAGAGCCCACAAAGTAACCTCTGCGCAAAACACAGTTTGCCTGACTTCAGGGTCACTTATATTCAACGGGTGCCGGACCTATGTACCCAGAACGCAAAGCACAGCCTAGATGTGAGCCTGCTTTTACAATCGACCATCGTCCATGAAGAGAAATGTAAAGGAAAACCTGGTGCCTCTGATTAGTCCCTTCAATGCTGCCGTGTGGGGCCTGGCAAGAGAAAATGGCAGGTTTTATAACAGGGCGCTCACCTGTGAGGGAGGAGGGGGTCAGCTCAGGCTTGAAGTAAGACAGAGAGAGAAAACCAACATACTCCCCATAACAGGGCAAAGCAGCAGTGCGCATGGCGACAACCCCAACCCCGCTGGGATCAAGGGTGCAGATAACAAAGATATGCCTACCACGTGCAATGGTCCCATGGAACCCCTGCCAGGCAGCGCTCCTGGATGCTGCCAGCTCGACTGTCACCCATGAGGATACTCAGATTGTTAGGCTGAAGAGGGCTAACTGCTTTGTAATCTGAGGCTTGCCTTCGCATCCAATGTGACACAATTTTCCTTTCTTTTCTTTTTTCATTTTTTTAATGTTTCGTTTCTTTTTGAGATAGAGACAAAGCGTAAGCAGGGGAGGGGCAGCGAGGGAGACACAGAATCCGAAGCGGGGTCCAGGCTCTGAGCTGTCAGCACGGAGCCCAACATGGGGCTTGAACTCACGAACTGAGAAATCAATGACCTGAGCCGAAGTTGGATGCTTAACTGACTGAGCCCCTCAGGTGCACCATTTTTCCTTTTTTTTTTTTTTTTTTAATTAAAAATACTTAAAGAATAAAAAAGTAGTATTAAGAAAGAATATTACTTTTCTGGCAGAGCTTTTGTTTTTGTTTTGTTTTTTTTGTTTATTTGTTGTTTTTGTTGTTTTCCCCTGGTGCGGGGAGTGGCGGTGAAGAAGGTATTACAGAAAAACCAGGGGCCTCCCATCATCTCCTCCTTTTCTCCTCTGAGACAAATATCTCCATCAATAACGTCAATAACTACTACTTTGTATACAAACTAAATTGGTATACTTTCACTGCATATGTATCTAGAAACATTGAACACAACTGTTTCAGGGGTGCCTGAGTGGCTCAGTCAGTTGAATGTCCGACTTCAGCTCAGGTCATGATCTCCCTGTTCGTGAGTTCCAGCCCCGAGTCGGGCGCTCTGTGCTGACAGCTCAGAGCCTGGAGCCTGCTTCGGATTCTGTGTCTCCCTCTCTGTCTCTGTCCCTCCCAGGCTCACACTCTGTCTCTCTCTCAAAAACAAAGATTAAAAAAATTTTTTTTTAAACTGTTTCACATGGTGTGTGAAATTTACAAACGCTTTCATACTATACTAAAAATGTACTTACAAAATGTAGTACTATCAAGTGTACCTACTTTATGTTTTGGAAATCTAGGTTGACTATTACAGATACATTCTAGAACACTTACTGTAACTGCGGTATATGAGATCCTGCTTAAGGAATCTACCATAATTTATCACTTTGTTTGCTGAAGGATATTTGTATGCTTTCCAAGTTTCTCTATTGTAAACACTACAGTGTAGCTCTCTGTACATGTCTCCTTGTACAAAGGTATCTAAGCTTCTTTGGGGAATATCTTTAAGAATGCAATGCCCTATGGTGAGGTATGTGCATGTTCAACTTCAATGTATTTGCCATATTGTTTCCCCAAGTAGCTGAAACAACGTGTACAACTTCCAAGAGTTATTAAAAGTTGTTTCCCAGAGCCTTTTCAACATGCATTATTGCAATTAAAAAAAAACTGCCAATGAAAAAATATTATCTTATAGATTTCATTTTAATTTTCAGAATTACCAGTGAGGGTAAAAATATTTTACTATAGGGGCACCTGGGTGACTCAGTCGGGTGAGCGTCCGACTTCAGCTCAGGTCACGATGTCGTATTCATGAGTTCGAGCCCCGCGTGGGGCTGTGTGCTGACAGCTCAGACCCTGGAGCCTGCTTCAGATGCTCTTTCTCCCTCCCTCTCTCTGCCCCTCCCCTGATCATGCTCTGTCTCTCTGTCTCTCAAAACTAAATAAACACTAAAAAAAATTAAAACAAAAATATTTTACTGTAATTCTAGCCATCCACTTTAAATCTTCTGCCCATTTTTGTAAGTTAAGTTGTGGAAATTCCTGACACTAATTTATCATCATTTATACCCACATCAAATTCATTCTCTGAATCAGTTGTCTTTTTGTCTCATGTGTGGAAATTTGATACTTATTTAGTGTCATTTATACCCACAGCAAATACATTGTCTGAATCAGTTGTCTTGTTTTCTTTTTAATGTCGCCTCTTAATTATATGAACATTTCAAATTAAAATGTAGTGTATGCCATAAATGGTTTCCTTTTTGATATGTGTTTTTTCTACATCTAAGACATTCTTGTGGCAATGATGGAAATCTCTGCCTAGATCCTGAGTACATCTGTGACTGTTTTGCATTACTACTCTATTTATACTTTAATAAGGTGATTAGTAAGAAAAATAAGATCTTTGAAAATCTCATAATTATGAAATTAGTTTTTGGAAATTACAAAAAAAAAAAAAACCACCCCAAGAAAACTCTGTAAATCCATGTATGCATACATAGGCTCAAAGACAAGTAAACTTTGTTCTAGCCCCAGAATTCATAAAGATAAGTTGGCTCTGAGAGGACCTGTAAAGCCCATCCCAAGTACTCTGCTTTTCATTATGCCTGCCTGTAAGGGTAGAAACTCAAAGTCGTTGTTCCCTTAGTCTATTTGCACAGTCACAAAGCTGGGCACTCAATTGTCACATCATTATTTCATAGGAGTATGAGTTCATTGGTTTTGTCTCTGGGGTTGAGACAGCAACACCCACAGTAATCACAAACCAGTCAAGTGGGAGCCAATAAAGTGGGTCCTACCACCAGGGTCCGCACTGACAAGCTAAGTGACCTTGAGCGAGTCTGATAACCCCTTTTAAAAGTCCTAATTGTACCTTGCCCTGACGAAGGAGCTGTCCACAGGAACAAAATAAATGTCTTAAAAAATTCTAGGCCATAAGCAAAGTCCTAACATAACTATTTGATTCATCAGTACCTTTTATTTCTCATTTTTACATCAAGATAGATCTTAAGTTATAACACCCATACATGTACTTGTATATATATAAAGATTATCAAGTGTCTCAATCTCTCATGAATAAAGATTACATACTATATATATAGTAGATATAACTGTTATATTTAACAGTCTGCTTACCATTCTAACCGTTAACATTTATTTATACATAGTCTGTTTTGGCTTTCTGACTTCTCACTTCACTTTTTTCCACTGAATGCCATCAATATTTCTTCCATTTTCCCTTTTTAGCAGCTCACATGGCTACCAACCAAAAATGAATCTATTTGACTTACACTTTCTTAAAATCGCTCCCAGCAACAACATACTAAATACTCATTTTCTCTGACCAACTGTGAATTTTTCAACGTGTATAATTGGGAAAAGTTCCATTTGCCTAGATTTTTATGGTTCATTCTCTTACAGAGAATGGTAAAGTATATAAAAGAAGAAGGTTCAGGAAGAAAAAAAAAATGCCCTATCAAAAGTAATCATTTGGTTTCTTTCACTGAGAATCCTCAGGAATATTCCAAATACAGTTTCCTAAAACGCCATGGGTTGGTCTTCACTGAAGTAACCGAATAAGCCAGATAAATCTCCTATGTCATAAATCTCCTAACTCTGATTACCATGATGGTTTTGTTGTTAAAAATCTCTTCCCAGAAGGTTCATTTATTTGTGTCCATCTTTCCCTGAATAAAGAAAACGTTCGGTTGTAGGGAATTTTGAGAGAAAGCATGCCTTTTCCTCCTGCAGAAGCTGAAATATTTTATATGTCACATGTTTTCACGGAACTCTGTGTGCAGAGACCAAAGAAATGTGCAACAAAGACCAAAGATACCAAATCCCTTCTAAGAAGCCAATTAACTTGCTCAGTGAGTTAAGCAATTGACATATCCTGTGTTGCTTTCAGGACCCAATAGTGACTTAACAAGATAATTTACCAAAGGGCATAAAAAGGACAGCATTTGTTTGATCTGTCCTTATCACATCAACAACTATGGTAACTGGCACATGACAGGGTTTGCCAAATGAGAAGGTATTCAAGGTCGAACATCACCTGAGCTGTAGGCAAAGCGAAGCATGATGGTTCTAAAATTGAAGGACCAGGCATAATCAAGATTGGCTACTGGAAGAAAAGATAACCGGAATATTAATTTCTAGTGAAAATGATTTGGATCTGGAATTTTCATCCTATTATTTAATCCAACATGAGGAGAAAAAAAATATTAAACATACAAGGACCCAGGAAACTTACTACCCAAACCCCCCACCTTTTTTTTAATGTTGGTTTATTTTTGAGAGAGAGAGAGAGAGAGAGAGAGAGAGCATGAGAGGGGAGGGTCAGAGAGAGAGGGAAACACATAATCCTAGGCAGGCTGGAGGCTCTGAGCTGTCAGCACAGAGCCTGACATGGGGCTCAAACCCACGAACCATGAGATCATGACCTGAGCCGAAATCGGACGCTTAACTGACTGAGCCACCCGGGCGCCCCTAAAAACCCTTTCTAAAGCAATTTCATAAGAATGTTTTGCAGCAAAATCAAGAAGGAAAGAGGAAGACACACAATGAGCTTAAAAGGTAAAACAGAAACTCTCAGAAATAAAAAAGACAACTAATCTCAGGATGTGGGCTGTGCATCACATTAGTAAATAAAATCTCAATTTAGAAGAGAAAGCCATAGATTATCTAGAATAATGTATAACAGGTTAAGAGCCAGATTCTCCTTTAAATTTATGTTAATAATCCTTCTTCATTAACCAAAGCAAGTCTTTGGCAAAGGAGTGAGTATCTATCACTTTAAATCACTTACACTACTTGACTTTATAACTAAGAATATTTAAGTAATCATAATATTATGTTGGTTCTTGACCTCAGTATTACACTCAAACTATACAAGCAAAGCTTGGAACACTCAATTTTGTGTGTCTGTGTGCATTACAAACGTAGATTATCTCGGGGCACCTAGGTGGCTCAGTTGGGTAAGCGTCCGACTTTGGTTCAGGTCACGATCTCACGGATCATGGGTTTGAGTCCCGTGTCAGGCTCTAAGGTGACAGCTAGGAGCCTGGAGCCTGCTTCAGATTCTGTGCCTCCCTCTCTCTCTGCCCCTCCCCTGCTCACACTCTGTCTCTCTCTCTCAAAAATAAGCAAACATTAAAAAAACTAAAGTAAAAACAAATGTAGATTATCTAAAACAGTAATATGGTGTGTATCAGGTTTGTGAGATACCGAAGGAAGAGAAGTGGAAGGAAATGGAGGGGCATATATTTTCTCATCAAATATAGGAATAAGTAAGGGATATCTTGAGCAAATAAAATTATTATTACATTAGAATATTATATTACTTCATGACGACAGTATTTTTAAAGCGATATGACACATAACTTGAGAGGGGTGGGAAAAGTGAACCAAACGTATAATTATTTTATGTCAGAGTCTATAACTACTATTTGAAATTTGGTAAGTCAAGAAGTATATGGAAAGGGGATCAACAATTGTGGAGGAGGCCAACCTCGCTAGACATATTATAAACAAAGAACAATGTTAGACAACAGGAGAAAACACCAAAGGGTTTGTTTTGTATTATCCCAGTGAGTACTGTTTCAATTTTCATCATCCCTTACACTGCTTTTATAATTAAAAATATAGACAGCAAAAAAGCTTTTTTTAACGTATATATTTTAAGAAACTCTGGTCTATACCAAATGTTGTTCTTCAATGCTACCCAATAAAGTTTCCTACATATTCTAGGTCCACACTGCCCCCCATTACCACGAGCCAGAAGTGGCTACTGCGTACTTGAAATGCGGCTAGTGTGATGGAGGATGGACATTTTTAATCCACGAATCTTAATTTCAAAGTCAATAGCTACATGTGTCTCATGTCTACCATATTGGTCAGTGCAGCTCTAGAGAAACAATTCCCAATCTTTTACCATGAAATCTACCTTTTTTTTTTCTTCCACAGACCCCACCTCCGCCCCACCGTGCTTTAAAGGATTTTACCCACCACATTTCAGTAGTAACTTACTTGTTGACCACTCTTAACCACAAACGCACAACTGCTAATTTAGAGCTTTGCAGATGCTGGAGCTCTGTCACGTCACCAAGCCTAACCAAAACCAAAGCATCTGGATGTTTCGGAGGGCAGGAGTTTTTATTCCTAATGGGGATGCAATTTTTAATTTCCTTTTTTTTTTTTTTTAAATAGTCAAGTGATTCACAAAGCCTCTGCTAGGGTTACAAGAGTCCCAAAGGATCTGGCCACTTCTGCTGGATCTTAATGTTCTTCTGAAATCCTATCAATCTGTTCTCTTTCGGGTCCCGGATGGAATTATGAAGGATGGTGAATCAATAATGGACCTCCACATCCTCTTTCCAGCTGTAAAATCCTGTTTCTCCTTGGAGAGCTCAGCTGTTCCTTGACTGGTGTCCCAGAAATCAATGCAGTCCTCTAAGGCACCAGGACCTGCTCCGCCTTGAGGCACAGTGGTCATTAGCAGGTCTCAGACACTGCCAACAGCGAGCAGCGAAGATGCTGGAGAGAGCAGAGTTACCTCTTATTCCAACGCCAGACCCGTCCCAAAGAAGCATCCCCCATGTTCAGTTCCACTGTGAAGGCAAAAAATTGCTATGCTTTCTTCTCTTACAGTTGCCACTAAGGGGAACAAGGCATTCTCCGGAGCAAATTTCCCTGCCTTTCCATTCGCATTCAGCTGTGTGCAGTCACTGAGAGGTCACTTCAGTAAAACTAATAAACAGAATGCAGAGCAAGTAAGAGTAACGTGCCCACACAGCCTTGCTGTCACATGGGGTAGGGGTAGCTCAGCTTCAGCGAGCCAAGAACTGAACCTATGTCCATCTATGGCCGATACTATTAAAAGTCGCTATATAATGCAAAAGTGAAGGGCACGGTTTATTGTTTCAACGCTTGTGCACTGATGGAGGCAGGAGTTGGAGAAGGGCTCCTTTTTCAACCCAGGTCCATGCAAGTGGCACCGTCTAAAAGCAGGTTTACAATGAGAAGGATAGGATGCTCAGGACCTAGAGAGAGGTGATGGGAGCTCATGGTTGTGGCCCAGGCAGATGTATACCCATCTCTAAAGCAATTACTGTGGCGCCTGGGTGGCTCAGTCAGTCAAGCGTCCGACTTCAGCTCAGGTCACGATCTCACGGTTGTGAGTTCAAGCCCCGCGTCGGGCTCTGTGCTGACAGCTCAGAGCCTGAAGCCTGCTTCATGTTCTGTGTCTCCTTCTCTCTCTGCCCGTCTCCTGCCCGCTCTCTGTTTCTCCCTCTCAAAGCTAAATAAACACTAAAAAAATAAAAAAGATAAAGGAATTATTTAAAAAGCATTGATTTTTACTTGAAAAAAATAGGGAGTCATTTGCTGTGACTTGGGATTGTAAACAATGCTTTTGTGGTCGAGGCAGAGAAGGAGGAAAAATAAGCAGGATTCTCAACACTAATAAATGACAGATGCCGTCCTTGCCTGTCACCACTGTGGAATAGCTGAGATTTTATCAGCCTATTCTTGGGGGGAAGATCTAGCAAAATCTTCACTCATTGCTCTAAAGGAAAGACAGCAAACAATAATTTACGCTTACCAACATTTATCTGGCACCTATATGCTGAGCCATATAAGCAATGGTAGGGGTGAAGGGGGGGGTCTCTATTACGAAGGAGGGTCTTCATAGGAGGGTCCTCCTATGAAGGAGGAATAGAGAAGGAGGGTCTCTATTATGACATTTGTACTATTTTAGTATAATTGTAAGGTAATTATTTCCTTATATCCTTATCATTCTATTAGACTAGGAGGTGTTTAAAAATAGAAATTCTGTCTTCTAATTTTTATGCTCCTAGCATCAAGTTTAGTCTATGGCATCGAGTGAATTCTTTTCTCTTTTTTCTTGAAGTGTATTTATGTTGAGAGACAGAGAGAGTACACAGGAGTGGGAGGAGAGGCAGAGACGGAGGGAGAGAGAGAATCCCACGCAGGCTCTGTGCTGGCAGCACAGAGCCAGAAGAGGGCTCAGTCTCACGAACCCTGAGGTCATGACTTCAGCCAAATTCAAGAGGCCGTGACTCAACTGACTTAGCCACCCAGGTGCCCTCTGGCATTGAGTAAATTGTTATTAATTTGTTTAAGTATTTGTTCAAAGAATAAGTGACTAATAACCTATGGCCTTTGTACGCAAAATGCTTAAGAACAAGCTGGAGACCACATTTTATTATCTTTTATTCCTTACTAACCTGAAGGGACCCCCTTCTCCATTAGCACTGAGTCCACTGCCCTTCACCCTGATCCAGCCCTACATCCTACGGATTTCTGTCGCTGAAACCATATGATCATCTCTCCTTTCATTTCTATTTTCAGGGACACTCAGTCCACACAGCTTCCGCCTATTTCTTGCGGGTTATTGTAAGGATTTCTACCTGGTTTCGATCACCAAATTTGCTTGTGTTTTAGCCCAACCTATCAGACTAGTGTCTCTGGTCACTAATCAAGGTAGAGGTGACAATGAATCTTAGTGATGAGAAGGATAATTTAGTCCATTGCCATATTAAAATGAGGGAACTTTGTCCCCATTTGAACACTCTCAATTATTTTAGACATACTGCGTATCAAAAGGAGGGATAGTGCCAATGAATCATTAAATATGAAAATATTATAGTATGAAAACATAAACATTGCTTGAAATAACGATATAGTATTATTTCTGAGGTGATGCAACTATATTTGTATCCTCCTTTAAGGCATTTAATTTTATGACCCTAAATACACTGGACAATTCCTGAAGGGAAGGATCTATCTCATGTTCATTTGGTTCCTTTATTGTGCCTGGAACACATTAGATGTTCACTCTACATGAAACTCTTTATTACTTGATAGGAAAAAAATGGGAATCCAACAAAGGTACCAGGCAACACAGTTGACTACAGCTACGGTTTAATTTGGGATACTATCTCTGGTATTCACAGCCTTAATATCAGTGAAGCCATTTTTTTTCCCCCTAAACTGAAGACCTATGTATTGGAAATGCACCTGTTGGTAGTCATGGAACTTAAACTTTGTTTTATCGTAGCTACACCTAATCCATTCTGCTTCTTGTTAACAAGACTAGAGCTGTATCAAAAACAAGTTATTTGCTGGAAATGGCGAGGGGGTCCGCAAAAGTCAGAAGGGAGCGGATTTTTATGTAGTATTGCCTTACAGAACCTAAGTAATTCCCATTTGAGCCCCAAGATCATGAGGCTGTAAAAAAATGTTTAAAAAAAGGGAAGAAGCAGCAGAGTGGAGGGGAGAGTGGGGGAATGGAGAATACTGACCTGAACTTCCTGTTTGCTAAACAGCTGTAAAAATAGATGGTATTTCCATAGAACTGTTGCTGTAAATAAATGTGCCTATCAACCAGCATAGAGAGCCAGCCGTAAAATATCGAGCACCAAATCAAGTTCCAATTTCCATCTAATAAAATAGCTATGTCCCTACTTTTTCATGGACTGTTGTTTTTGTTTGTTTTCATTGGACTCAAATATCAAATTATAAAATGACACACACTAAAGAGTCTGACGCTCACCGCTACACAATCTACCCATCTCCATGATACAGTCTCTGGAGAATTCTTCCACCGTTGCTGTATTCAAATACATACCAAAAAACCCCCACATATTTCTATTTTCCCCCTTCCTTACCAAAAGGAAGCATTGATTCTGTACCATTCTGCTTTTTTTTTTCATGTAACAATTTTTTTTCAGACATCTTTTTACATAATATATAAATAGCTCCTTCAATCTTTTTCTGGCCACATAGTATTCTACTGCATATGCATGTATATAAATTATTTAACCAGAGCTCATCAGTGAATATTTAGGACAGTTTCAACATTTTCCCCACGCAAATGAGATAATTAATAATACAGAATATATCTCATTTTGTACATATGCAGGTATAAATGTGGGATACGTTCCCAGGCAACTAAGGAAGCAATCTAAAGCATTGAAAAAGAGTAAAAATTAGGACAGATTTCGTATTTCTACTCAGCAACTGACAATGACAGAATACAGTGGAAACAGTCTTGTCACCCAAGATAATTATACTCAGCCAACATGTTTTTAAGTACAGTGGCAACAGGCTGAAAATCTCAAATACATGCTACTTTGAATCCTTCCTGGAACCACCATTTGCACATGAAACCAAATCAGTAACTTAGGAGTAAGAAAAACAAACAAACAAACATTGAAAATTTGAGAGGTGAGATCTAAATACTTTTAAACATGAAACTAATAACAGGGCACCTGGGTGGCTCAGTTGGTTAAGCGTCTGACTTTGGCTCAGGTCATGATCTCACCTTCAGTTCGAGCCCCGAGTCAGGCTCTGTGCTAACCGCTCAGAGCCTGGAGCCTGTTTCCAATTCTATGTCTCCCTCTCTCTCTGCCCTCTCCGCCTCCCAATCTCTCTCTCTCTCTCTCTCAAAAATAAATAAACATTAAAAAAATAAACATGAAACTAATGGAAATACTAAATGTTATATGAGTTACAGTTAACAGCACAATATAAATACAGATTACATATATATAATCAAAATGATAAGATGAATGATGGCAGTAATCTGGGAAGGTAGTTTGGGGTTCTGATCCTTACATTTTCATATCAAGGCATCAATCAGAATTGTGTAGGGGTGCCTGGGTAGCTGTCGGTTAAGCATCCAACTGTTGGTTCAGCTAACAGTTTCATGAGTTCGAGCCCCACATCAGACTCTGCACTGACAGTGTGGAACCTGCTTGGGACTCTCTCTCTCTCCCTCTCTCTCTGCCCCACCACCACTCGCACTGTCTCTCTCAAAATAAATAAGAGAGAGAAAAAAAAAGAATTGTCTCAAGTTTATATGTAGGAGTTTTGAAAACCTGAGGATTCTAATTTCAATGTTGCTTTTCCTAATCACTTTCTTTTGGTTAGAATAATCTTTCAAAAAATTAAACCCTATGGTAAATACTTATTTGAAATATAGTAGTTCCTTGAATCCCCTTTGTTTTTCCATTATTTAAAACAAAAAACTATGCAACAATTTTATTACAGATTACATCTAAATATTAGGTTTTAATAGCATCAACTTATGATCCTGTATGGTAAAAGCAAAAAATACCACAAAGCAAAAAAAATCTCTCTACTTCTCTATTTACATTATGCACATACACAAAAAAACTCGATGTCTGGTATTAAGATGACATAATATAAACAATGGTTAGTTGTGAGTGTTGGCATGTGGTTATTTATTTATTTTTTATTTTTATTTTTTTAGCTGGTTTGTTGCCTATTTCCTTTCTATGTACTTTCTTGGGTTGCTGGAGCCCTTTACAAAAGGCAAGGATTTTTTTTTAAGTGTCATTTAAAAAATATAATGTATTAAGTGCATATCTTAAGTAATATAAGGGCAGTATATGCACTGTAACCTTTCCAATAATTATAGTGGTTACAAATGAATAGCTCATTAGGGAATTGTTAAGTAAAGAAAGCATTATTAAGCAAATTGAACACCATACAAAACTTACATGATAATTTTGAGGCCCATGGGTTAGCAAGGAACAATGTTCACATACAATGTTAAATGAAAAAAAAGTCAGAAAAAATATAGGTGCATAGGCGCGTTATAATGCAACTACTTAAAATATATCAATACTGAATATATATGAATTAAAAGTTATCTTTTAATGTTTATTTATATGAGAGAGAGAGAGACAGAGAGAGAGAGCGCACAAGTGGGGGAGGTGCAGAGAGAGAGGGAGAGACAGAATCCGCAGCAGGCTCCAGGCTCTGAGCTATCAGCTCAGAGCCTGACACAGGTCTCGAACCCATGATCCGTGAGATCATGACCTGAGCTGAAGTTGGACGGCAAGTGACGGAGCCACCCAGATGCCCCTGGAAGTTATTTTGAAATGGGGTAGTGGTGATGTGGTTGTCTGTTTTCCTCTTTCTAATGTTTCATTATTTGGCTAGTAGTTTATTGTGGGGTTTTGTTTTTTTTTTTTTTTTTTTTAACGTTTATTTATTTTGGGGACAGAGAGAGACAGAGCATGAACGGGGGAGGGACAGAGAGAGAGTGGGAGACACAGAATCGGAAACAGGCTCCAGGCTCTGAGCCATCAGCCCAGAGCCTGACGCGGGGCTCGAACTCACGGACCGCAAGATCGTGACCTGGCTGAAGTCGGACGCTTAACCGACTGCGCCACCCAGGCGCCCCGGGTTTTGTTTTTTTATTTTTCAGAATAAAAAAGCACTTATAGCACTATTCAAATGCCTGAACTATCCCGACCATCGCCTATGGCTTTCCCAGAATTAACGATATGAATTTATGTAGCTACCTCCAGTCGAACAGTTCTGACGTAAATGAATCCAACAAGGCAGCTCTGAAATCATTTAGCACAGGTCAGGTGTTTGCTCAAAGGAATCTACAAGCCCCTTTTACTTTCTATGTAACTTATGAACATATCATCCTAGAGACTAAGAGCACATGAAAAATCCTCACCGAGATCCGTCCCTAAACTTCATATGGACAACGCTGGAAATGTGAGAATGTGTGCTTTTGATTCAGAATCGATTCTAATTTTCGACTTTTTATTGAGACTTTTTAAGCAACCTGATATTTGAGAATGTAATTAATCGAGATGGATCCTTCATTGAAGATATTGAAAAAGCATGGCTGATTTTAAATGACTCTCTATTTTCTAGATTACAGTCAGTAGACAGGAGAGGGAGAAATCTTCGCCTATCAATCACCTGCATGGCGCTCACACCACACACAGGCTGCCTAGCGGGTCATTTTCTACTCAGCTTTGAATCTTGAATTGTTTGGTTAAGATCGAATGCAACCTATTATTTCCCATAAAACAGTGAGGCTGTTAGCTCCATACTATACTTGCTTTTTTGTGTGTGTTTGTTTCATCTCTGGTGTGTGGGTTTTTCTTTCACAAGCAAAAACAATTCTTCCAATGGTGCTTTTTGAACAATGGAAGTTATTGACTTTGTTCTCCCTTTGCCGGTTACTGTACAATAAAAGGTTGCTGAGACATTTACTCTGCCCTCTGTGGACCCCCCCAGGCAATGTGTAGATACCTGTCATAATACTTGAGGCTTTCTGGCCGGCAGCTTGATACCCATAAAGACCATAAGCTCTAACTTGTTACATTTGAGAATAAAAATGGGACTGAACGTAACTGCTATGCACCCATTATATTTACCTTTACAAGGACGAAAAGGAGAAAGCCAAGAGACTAGCTAAAATGTGTTATCAACACTAGCACATCCATGTCGGGTGTCCCCAAAGGGCCCTGTTATTCCAGAACCCTGGCAGAAGTGAGAAATGGAACCACATCAGATGTTTTTCTTTAGTGGACTGCCTTCGGGCTATATTCCTATAGAATTTAGCAAATGAAAAATAGCATTTTTCAACAAGCCCTTTGTGTCCCACTCTCCAGCTTCACAAAGACCGCATTGATAAGTCACACCAGCACAGGGGGAGGGGGAAGGAGGGCAGGGAATGGGTGGGAAATCTTATACTCCACATTTCAAAGAAAACTTCTCCGTGTTTGCTCTGTTTAAACCATTGCCTTATTTTTAAAAATTAGCAAGCTCAGCCCTGGCAGATACCAACTTTTTACATCATGGAATTTGACTGCCATCTTTCCACATGAGAAAGAGCAGGATTTTCAAAAGCAATTTTCAGAGAATGAAACACGGGCACGCATGAGGGAGGAATCTAAAACTATTTTATGTAACATGGGAAAAGATGCTGGTGGTAAGGTAAATTTTGATGATGATTTCCCGGAATATTTAAAGGGGAAATCCTGGCTTTTTATTGGCACACTACTGAGAAGTCAAACCTACCTGGACTTCTGATTCTTTTTTTTTTTTTTTTTCTTAACATGTATTTATTTTTGAGAGACAGAGAGACAGAGCTTGAAGCGGGGAAGGGGCAAAGAGAGAGAGACACAGAATCTGAAGCAGGCTCTAGGCTGTGAAGGGTCAGCATAGAGCCTGACACGGGGCTCGAACTCACAAACTGTGAGATCATGTCCTGTCGGATGCTTAACTGACTGAGCCACCCAAGTGCCCCAAGCCTACCTGGACATGTGAACTACAGAACTATAAACTCATAAATGTCTATTGTTTTAAGCTGCTAAGTTTGTGATAATTGCATGGTACTAGCAAACAGATAGCCATAAGTAATATCCTTTTCTCCTTCCAGAAGCATCCTAAGGGGAGACATTGAGGTATCCACAGCCTTATCGTCAGCACCTAGCAGAGTGGCTGGGGTACAAAGGAGATGCTCAGGGAAAATCTGCTGAATGAATGAGCTCAGGAAAGCGGTTCCTGAAGGCTGCCAAGTAACTCTGTCATTCATTGTACGAGTGAAGAAGAAAGTTTATTCAAATGGCCGTGGTTCGAGTATCCAAATACTCAAGGTAGACTTCAAAAGGTTGCTGGCCGTTCGAACAGAAAGCTCTGTGAGACCGGAACCAAAGTAACAGCAAACGTAAATAATCAGGATTTCACACACAAACACGCCTTGCATTCCACTTTCAGCAGAAAGAGAAAGACATAAAGATTTACCTGGTTTCAATCAATCAGAGAAACCAACCCTAAACTATCACAGCCGCATCAGTAAGATGGACAGCCAAGGGCAGTCGTTGAAAATCATTCCAGCCAGACTGGGAAACTTGGTTTCTATGCTAAGCCCTGTCCCCAGTGAGGTCAATAATTCAGGTAAACCTTAAGTGCCTGACGATGTATGTCTTTAAAAAAATGAGGAAGGGGCGCCTGGGTGGCTCAGTCATTTGAGCCTCCGACTGTGGCTCAGGTCATGATCTCACAGCTCGTGGGTTCTAGCCCCACGTCGGGCTCCATGCTGACAGCTCAGAGCCTGGAGCCTGCTTCGGATTCTGTGTCTCCCTCTCTCTCTCTGCCCTCCCCCACTTGCACATGTGCTGTCTCTCTCTCTCTCTCTCTCTAATATGAATAAACATTTAAAAAGATTTTTTTAATCAAAAATGAGGAAGATCATGAACACTGCCTTGTGGAGTCAGACAGCATGTTTCTCTAGCCTAGGGCCTGCTCACATTAAGCAGCACTGACCCCAGGCCGTCCAGGTCACCGGATTTGTTCCATTTGGCCAGGGCCACGTGCTTACAAGTTCTTTGCTTTCCAACTATAGCCCTTCCATCACCAGATGGGCCACTCCAGCAAGTTTACTAACAATGCAGAATCCTAGGCCCCTGCACCAAACTACTGAATCCGAATCTCAAATTTTAACCAGATCCCTGGGCGACTGTGCACATGTTCCAATTTGAAAAGTGTTAATTAATTCATCCAGGGGCCTTCTACTTTCCATTCTATTCCACCTAGCCAAGCCACATGAATTCATTTGAAGGGCCCAAGTAGATACTTTATTTTGTAACGCCCTAAAGGAGGTTTTGAAATTAATCAGACCTAGGGAGGACATTTGTTGACAATGACACACCGTGTCATTAGCATTTTATATAGCCTCAGTGAACTCTGTATCCTTGCCTAGAAAATGGGGATAACGAAAACCACAAAGTACAGCCAACGTGGCAATTAAACAAAACTACTCAGGGGCGCCTGGGTGGCTCAGGCGGTTAAGCGTCTCACTTCGGCTCAGGTCATGATCCCAAGGTGCATGAGTTTGAGCCCCACGTCTAGCTCTGTGCTGACAGCTCAGAGCCTGGAGCCTGCTTCGGATTCTGTCTCCCTCTCTCTCTGTCCCCACCCCTGCTCTTGCTCTGTCTCTGGCTCTCAAAATAAGTAAACAGTGAAGCAATTTAATTATTCGTATAGAGAACTGACCGTAGAATCTGTCATATAGAATGTTCTCAATAGGTGGTAAATGACTATCACCACCACCACTGTCATCGTTATGATTGTTATCCAGTGATAGCCAGTCACTACCATCAAACACGTAATAGGGCCCTTATCATCAAATGAATTATGATTATATTCATCCAGAATATTCCTGACACAGTCTAGATAATACTGAGTTGTACTATCATTTGGATTCACACGGAGAAATTACTTGACTCATAAAAAAGCCTTTTCTTATCCTCAGGGACACTACAGAGATTTTTACATGAGGTATGTGACAGCTTCTTCGAAGAGATCCCAGTTGCTGGAGGATATATTTAGGAACAAATCAAATGGCTCTTTGTTAAGGACGAGGCAACAAGTTTGGAAAAAGTGACATCTCCACTGGGTTCATATGGAGAATAGCTTTTGGTCATAAAGACAACATTCCAAATTGAGAGAAACCCCAGTGAATTAGTCACTGAGGAAAAATTCCTCTATGAGGAATGATTTCAGCCAGTAATTCTGGACAAGAAAATGACAATAAGGTTCTTGATATACAACGTGATATCATTAGCTACAGTTAGCTCACATACTGCTGATTACTTCAGTGAATTCATACACAATAATTCTGCCTCCTGGAGGATATAAATGAAAAACAGATACACATGTTCAAATAATTCCTTCCACCCCATCTACTGATGCTGCTTTACAGAGAGTCGTTTGCTCACGGGAATTCAAAGGCAAAGGAGCTGTATAAAGCAGGTATCTCTGTCTCAAGTTTCAGAACGTGATGGAGTTGACAATATTTAGTTCCAGACACTAATGTCCATGGAAGTCCGTAGTAATTAAGTGTCATTTTAAAATCAATCGTGATCAACGACCTCGTCCATTCTTCTCATGTGACACTTCATCGGCTTGTTTAGCAGGAGAACTGGTATTACATCTGCTATTGTCATTTGGTATCCCAACCAGTCGTGAGCTAGCTATGAAAAGCTCATAAATACTTCTCTCCACTGCCAAACACAGGAGTCTCAGGGCTGGGAGCAGAGTGAGTCTTTCAGATCAACAAATCAATCACGGGAAGGCTCTGAACTTGAGTAAACCATTTCTACCCAGCCGCAGGCCAACAGCAAGTCAGGAAGGAAAGTCAACTAAGTGGGGGAACCCAGAGCCAAAAGGTGAAAGCAGCCAAAAAAATACCTGCCAAGGACACTCCAGGTCTGAAACCCCCAACTAAAATCGGAACTCTGGGTTCTGTCTTCACGGCGAGGATTTCTGTGCCTCCTGAAGGCCCGCTGTGGCAGACTAAAGGCAAGCTTATTCATCAAACCCAAAAAATGAGTAATAGACCCAAAATTGAGAGCCATTTTCTTGTCATTTTTCGATCTTCTGTTGAGGGCAAACTCAAAAGGCATTTATTTCCCTTACTTCTTCGTATCACAGTAGAATCCGAGCCCACCGAACATCAAGCACTTCTTTGCCACATTTATCCAACTATCTGAAACCTCACAATGGATGACAAAGCTACTATGCGGCGTCCCTCTCTAAGGAAGAGCTTCACACACCTGAACAGCTAGAACGGCCCTTTATTTCTGATGGTGGGGCCATCACAGATGTCACTTAATAGAAACCGTTTCAGTTCTGGGGTACATTGCTGCCATTATAAAAGACCACCCTTAGAGAGAGGACCCTTTTACACTCCAATGGTTTCATCGCCAATATTGTAGAAGGGAATCCAAGAGGAGGTTAAGAGTCGGTGGGGGAGGAGTGGGAGGGAGTAAGGCAAGTGGCTTCACCCAAGACTTCTCAGTTCACAACAATCAAAATACTACTCAAACTGGGGCGCCTGGGTGGCTCAGTCAGTTAAGCATCCAACCAACTCTTGATTTCAGCTCAGATCATGTTCTCGTCGTTCATGGGAATGAGCCCCACGTCAGGATCTGCATTGACAGTGTGGAGCCTGCTCTCTCTGCCCCTCCCCCGCTCACTCACTCTCTCAAAATAAATACACCTAAAAAAAAAAGAACAAAAAGCAAAAAAAAAAAAAAAGAAAAAAAGAAAAAGAAAAAGAAAAGAAAAAGAAAAAACCACTACCCAAACCAAAATTATCTCATTTTATTCCTGATCTTGTAATAGTTTTTCTAAAGAAAGCTTGCAATGATCTGTGGCTCTCGTCCTTTGTAGGTGGGAGTGTTTAGATGCACAGAGAAAAATGGAATCTCTGTGCCAAGAAGCTCTTATCACTTCTCAAAGTGCGCCCTCCCTTCCTCAGTCTCTCCCAGCCCCTTCTCGCTGTGCCTGATGTACCCCACTCTACTGAGTGTGCATGTGTGCACAACACAGCTCCCTGTGCGTCTGCCCCCGGACACCTGCTTGCAGCCCCTCTCTCCTTCTGCCTCGAGTCTCCCTTTCTCAAGTCAACTGCCCAGAGCATCAGCGTGCATTAGACAATGAAGGAAAAGTCCCTAGACTAAAACCCCTGGGGGGGTGAGCAAGAAGTTGGAATGGTAACTTGAAAAATATTTCCCGGAACAGACTCCTCTCACTAAATACAATTGCTGTCATTATACTCCATTTTCCTTATCTTTTATTGCTGTAAACTTGAACAGACCACGGGCTTTAAGCAGCACACTTGTTAAAATTCCGTCTGCCCGTCACACTACAGTTTCCATTTTCATCCCTTTGGCGATCTTTTTTTTTTTTTTTTTTTTTCCCCGTTAAGTGGGCCCCATTCTCTTGGGTCTATTTCTTCTTCTTCTCCCTTCCCCCTTCCCTCCTCCTGCGCACTCCTCCTTTTCTCCCACCTCTTCCTTCCCCTTTTCTTTCCGTGAATTGCAACACAGTTCTTCATGCTTGGCAGGCTGCACACAGCTTGATGTACCACTTGACGTCTGAATCATGTCTTAGCTTTCCACTTGGCCGGCGACTAAGTGTATCTACATTATCCTACTCTTTTATTCCAAATTACATGTTTTTACTAATTATTAGAGCAGAGGATGCAGATGATCCTTTATGCATGTGTGATATGTTTTATGCATGCGCTAGCCACAGGAGACAGTGAATTCTTACTATTTGTAGCAGTTCTGTTCTGTAAAGTCACAGGGAACCCTGAAACGTGGCTCCCAAGGGAAACACGGAGGTTCCTGGAAGGCTGCGGTCACAATATATTCATCTCACCAAATGATCACGGCCTAACCTTGTTTTACATGCGTTTAAAGACACCTGATTTCATATATATTGGTGATGCATTAACAATTTACTCCTGACCAAAGCACTCTAACTGACGAACGTAGGAAGTATTCTCTCCCTAAGGTACATCACAGCCTCCTTTTTTTAAGTTTATTTAAGATAGAGTATGTGTACGTGCATGCAGGTGCATGCATGCATGCACATGGGCACAAGCAGGAAAAGGGCAGAGAGAGAGGAAGAGAGAGAGAGAATTCCAAGCAAGCTGCACACTGTCAGTGCGAAGCCTGATGTGGGGCTCAAACTCACCAACGACAAGATCACGACCTGCACTGAATCGAGAGTCAGACACCTAACCGACTGAGCCAGCCAAGCACCCTGACCCTTCTTGAGCTTAGGAACACAAGACACACATCAGCATTACGCATACACTGTTTTAAACAGTAAAAACACCACCACTACCACCAAAAATCTCACAGAAATGTAAAAACAGCAGCACTAAATACACGATGAATAGGATGTTATGTATAGCGTCAGAGGAGGTGAAGGATCAGTGTGTTGGAGCTCAAATAGGAAGGCGAGTCACGTGATTCAAACTTACTGCCAGTCTGCACCTGTCCAGGAATGAGCACCAAAGAAGTACCAGCATTGATTTGGGCTGAAAAATAAAGTTTAGCCAGTATGCAAATTTACAAACGCAGAATCCACAAATGATGAGGAACGACTGTGGTATCTTGTGGACAGAGCGTACGTATGCCTGAAACAGACACGGTGCTATGTCTGTGTCACTTGACATTGTGGCTCATCAGACTGTGAATCAGCGCGGAGTGAGGGGTGAATAGATGAATCATTACTTGTGTTGCATCCCCTTAATTAAGGGCTGTTGGTGAAAATTTGAGACGGATTTTAGCCTATATTTTTTTTGCAACGGGGTGGCTACCATTTTGTACCGCAGGGATCTAGTCCTTGTTGCTGCATTTGCTGTTATTTTTCTCCCAAAGAGAGAAGAAGCAGTGAAGGATTGATTCCGAAACACACATTACTGGAAGCAGAAGGCGAGCGGGTGGGGGGGGAGGTCTTGAAACAAGAAAGACCAAAAGTGTTGGGTCAAGTGAGCCCCCGAGGCACGCAGAAGAGTGGTTTAGGAGTGTTTATTGTAGGAAAGGAGGCAAACTAGTGAGTTCTAACAGATGGAAAGAAGGAGTGTCAAATGTAGTGAAATCATTACAGGGCAGTCAGGTAACAGAGTTTTGAGTTAGATGAAATCAGCACAGCAGAAGTTTTTGCAGAGCGTTTAACTAAGGCCATATGCGGAGCATAATGTTAAGGGACGTTCCTGTTCCCGGCCAGATGCGTGAATGCAGAGAAGACCAGAGACCAGACTTGACCACCAGAAGTCTACAGCCGTAACCAAGAGAGGTCAAGAGGGGGAAATCAAGTAACAGAGCAAGTTTTAAGAGGCATTTTGAATGCATTTCTGAAAGAAAGAGGTAGATGACAAACGTGAATACAAATTAAAAAAAAATAATAATAAAATTAAAATTAAATAAAAAAGCGGTAGATGAAAAAGATTAATTGAAAATGACTTTTTAAAAAGATTTTTTAATGTTTATTTATATTTGAGAGACAGGGCACAAGCACGAGTTGGGGAGGGACAGAGAGAAAATGCCAAGAAGGCTCTGCACTGTCAGGGCAGAGCCCGAGGGGGAGCTCGATCCGATGAGCCTGAGCTGAGATCAAGAGTCAGACACTGTACCGACTGAGCCATCCAGGCGCCCTGAAAATGACTCGTAAGTTTGGAGTTAGTTCAACAGGAAAATGGTCACACTATTCAAAGAATCAGGGGAAAGTAAAAGGAGCTTTGAGCGGCAAAGGATTCCAGAAGTAATCTCATTCACAGTTGGATTCAATGTAGCATCCATGAGCGAGGAGTTTCTTCTCTCTCATTTCAGGAAAATGAAGACTTTTTTCCCCCACAAAGCAATCGGTGTGGAGTAGACAGGCTTAATTATCACTCAGTGCTTCTTTATTTAAATCTTTTCTTTCACAAGTTTTACCCACTTGCACTGCTACGTTCACTTGGAGGAGAATGGCAAAGTAAGTCTTCCTTCTTTTCCAAGTGTCACTCATGCATATAAACCCGTGAAGTCAGTTATCAAGAATATCCTTGGGGGACGCCTGGGCGGCTCAGCCAGTTAAGCTTTGTGTTAGGTCATGATCTCATGGTTTGTGAGTTTGAGCCCGGCACTGGGCTTTGCAATGACAGTGTGGAGCCTGCCTGGGATTCTCTCTCCCCATCTCGTTCTGCCCCTCCTCCCCTAAATAAATAAATACACTTTAAAAAAAGAATATCCTAGGGGTGCCTGGGTGGCTCAGTCGGTTAAGCGTCCGACTTCAGCTCAGGTCACGATCTCACAGTCCGTGAGTTCGAGCCCCGCGTCAGGCTCTGGGCTGATGGCTCAGAGCCTGGAGCCTGCTTCCAGTTCTGTGTCTCCCTCTCTCTCTGCCCCTCCCCCGTTCATGCTCTGTCTCTCTCTGTCCCAAAAATAAATAAACGTTAAAAAAAAAATTAAAAAAAAAATAATAAATAAATAAAGAATCTCCTAATCTTCTGTTCCCAAGGTAAATATTCCTCCTTTTCACTTGTTCCTGTCATTATATAGGCTCTAAATCCTCATCTTTCTGGATTCTCTCCTCTGTGTCTCTCAGGTTTAGGGTTACCATTAATATGTTTTGGTTAGAAATTAACTTAGGTGGAAAGATACACAATGACAAGTGTGGGGTACAGCAGGATTGCCTCAGCTCTCAAACACAAAGATATTTAACGTTTAAGCCCCTCAGATATCTACCAACAGAGAGACTGAATTCAATCCCATCTACATTCACCCTGTCCTTAAACAATTGGCCTTTAGGACCCAACTCTGGAACAGGACAGAGGAAAAGTGGACCAAGCAAAACAAATGGAGAGATAATAGAAAAGAGGCAGAGCTAGAATAGTCAAGGACCAAAAAATTCAGTGAAACGAGTTTCAAAATGAAAGACGGTATAAGCACATCAAAGGCTTAAAAAAAATGAATGTGAAGGCTTAAGAACATCCTTTATATTTGGCAGTAAAATGGTCTGCTCTTGTAGTGCCTGGGTGGCTCAGTAGGTTAAGCACTTAACTCTTGATTTTGACTCGGGTCACGATATCATGGTCATGAGAACGAGCCTCACGTCAGGCTCTGTGCTGAGCATGGAACCTGGCTTGGGAATCTCTCTCTCCCTCTCTCTCTCTGCCTCTCCCCTTACTTGTGCTTTCTCTCAAAATTAATAAACATTAAGAAAAAACAGTGTGCTCTTGAAGATAGCAAGTTTGGAACCATACTAGGGACAGAGTTAGATTTCAGGGATTGGGAAGAGGTTAGTAAGGAAGGTGATCCAAATCCAGGAATCACACAACATGGATATCAAAGAAAACAGGAAAATTCAACAGTCAGTATAGTGTTACATGTGTTCACGTAAGTCATGTCCTCTAACTTGAAATTTTTTTCTAATTATGTTAGGGCATTCCAGATCCCAAATCTCTGATACAAGTGAATCAAAAATAAAAATGTCCCTCAGGGAGCCATATAATTACTCCTGGATAAAAAATCAAAATGTCATTAATTATGTTTTCAGTGAATGAGAAAGAGCAAATGAATTTTTACTACAAATTACCTAGCGAATTCACAATGAACTGTGGTTTCGATTATAAAACACCTTCTCTGATTAAATAAATAAATAAATAAATAAATAAAACACCTTTTCTGAAACTTAAGAAATGACAGAGACATCATCACCCATTTGGGTCAGTTATTTAAAAATTTTCCCTAGGGGCGCCTGGGTGGCGCAGTCGGTTAAGCGTCCGACTTCAGCCAGGTCACGATCTTGAGATCTGTGAGTTCGAGCCCCGCGTCAGGCTCTGGGCTGATGGCTCAGAGCCTGGAGCCTGTTTCCGATTCTGTGTCTCCCTCTCTCTCTGCCCCTCCCCCGTTCATGCTCTGTCTCTCTCTGTCCCAAAAATAAATAAACGTTGAAAAAAAAATTATAAAAATTTTCCCTAAAATGTTCACCTGTTATATAATGATAGCATTTCCCCATCAATTTGGGCTTGCATTTTCAAAGTCAAATTAAGGAACAGACCTTAGCTGCCCATCTTGCCTCATTATCGATGCTGTTTTGGTGCTTTTCTGTTCTAAACGTATATGCTAATATCAATTGCATAAAGGGTCAGAAACCACAAAAAGCTTACGTTAATATTGCCAGAACTATGTCTCTTTAAACAGGACTCTGTCTCTTTAAACACAGCTCAAAAATTAAAATGTCCCGGTCACCCTTTTTTCCCATCAATTACTCAAGATAAAATATGAGAATTTTCAATGGGGATCTTTATGTACTTCTGTTGAGAATACAAAGTTGTAAAACTGTACCGGGGAGCAACGTGATGGAACATAGGTCAGGTGCATTCATAAAGAGCCTCTGTTCGATCATTCTACCCGAGTGTTACCCGACAGTAAAGCTCACAATTCCGTCACGGGTTGTGCATGAATACTTTTGCTTCAGGGTTGTCTTAACAGCAGGGAATCACGGGTAACCTAGGTATTCAGCTCTGGAAGACTGGGTACGTAAAACAAGGTGGTTGTGTACAATATAGATTACCATGGAACAGTAAGAAGGAAAGACACAGCAATGTTTATGAGTATGAATACATTTCAAAAATACTGTTAGATAAGAATGTAAAAAAATAAACTTAGAATAAGGAATGAAATCTGCACCTAAGAAAGTAAAACATATACATATATAAATCATTATGGGTGTATCTCTCAAGGCTACGGCGAGTGTGGTGGAAACTGAAGTAGGATGGGAAATGAAAGCAACTAATAGAGTAAAACCAAGTATCATGAGTTGAGAAGTCTGATGAAATTCATGCTGCAACTGGTTACAATTTTACAAATTTAGAAGTCACTGTGGGGGGACAAAATGTTGAGTGATATGCAAAAACAGGAACGGACAGAAGATGAAAATACGTAACAAAATAATCTATTTGTTTTATTACCCTATAAAATATTTAGAGTAAATTTTAGGAACACAGAAACATTATATATTATGTATATAATAAGTTATGAATAAGCAAATGTATTATTAATTCAAACAATATTTACTTTGGCAACCAGTCGAGAAATGTATCCTTCTCCATGCCTGGATTGTGCAGTTATTGTCAACCATTTAAGATAAAGAGGAAACGATCAGCTTTTGATTTTAAATAGCTGATTATACCTGGTTATAGCTGATTATGCCAATTACTGAGACTAAAGTGTAGGAACTAAACCCCTAACACCATTCATACTTATAATACACGGTGAGGCCCGTGCCTGGCAACGTTATTATTTTTCAGTATCTACTATGGGGACCTTTGTGTTCATAATCTCACTTTATCCTCCTAACAATCCTATGAAATAGTTACTGTTAGAAGCAATTCAGGGGCCCCTGGGTGGCTCAGAGGGTCAAGCATCTAACTTCGGCTCAGGTCATGATCTCACAGTTCATGAATTCAAGCCCTGCATCGGGCTCTCTGCTATCAGCAAGCAGCCAGCTTTGGATCTTCTGTCTGTTTCTCTCTGCCTCTCCGCTATGCTGGCTCATGTGCACACGTGCTTTCTCTCTAAAAAAATAAGTAAGTGTTGAAAAAGGAAGGAAGGAAGGATGGACGGACCTGGGTTAGGGACTCAGGAGCAGGGATAAGAGTAATGAGTCCTCTCCCGTGCCTTTTCTTTCCACTTTCCTTTATGACTTCTGCCTTCCCCTTTGCTCCCCATTCTTCCCTCTCTTAATCCCCTGGCCTCGTGACTTAAAATTGGGAGCCCAATCTACCTACTCTGAACCGTTTCTGTTTACTATCATCAACAACCAGCGCGGCCCATCCAAACTGGTAGTCGAAGTGTCAAAACAAATGGATCCATTGCCCACGCCCCAGCTCCCACGATCCGGCAAATGAATAATTGATCAGTGGTAAGAGTATCCATTTTATGGAAACCTGCTTGCTTTGGCTTCTATAAAAGCCTCAAAGGTAATCCAACAATTTGACAAAGTTACAAAAAATATATATGGAGGAAAGTAACTTCAAGGGTGGGTGACATTATGAAAGTCCAGGGTTGCCGTAAGGAAAGTACACGCTGTGGGTCACCTGGGTGGCTCAGTCGGTTAAACGTCCGATTTGGTTCAGATCATGATCTCCCAGTTCTTGAGTTCTAGCCCCGCATCAGGCTCTCTGCGGTCAGCACGGAGCCTACTTCAGATCCTCTGTCCGCCCCCCCCGCCCATCCCCCACCTCTCACATGCTCTCTCTCTCAAAAATAAACATTAATTTTTTTTTAAATTTTAAAAGAAGCAGTTTAAATAAAGAGAAAATGAGCATTGTGGGGGTGGGAAAGTTTCCAACTGTAACAATGGCAACGTAGCTATCAAACCCTGGTGTGTAAGAGCCTCCATGGTATTATACTGCCCTTGTGATTGATTGCTTCTATACTGATTCAATTCCTTTTGAATCCTTATCATTTTTGGTCCTTAATTCAATGGCCAATGGAGCCAGCACCTTTGCCCTTCCAGAACAGTCCCCTCAATTAAGCCAGCACTCTTGAGACCAAACACCCTACTCTCTTCAACATTTTCTACAGAGAAAACACCCACGAGCTAGCCAAGTTTAACTTTTTGAAAACTACTTGACATTCTTCACCAACAGACTTCTGAAACATAACAGCAAGAGCACTGTGGCCAAGACCAGGATCACAGCACTTAGATCACTAAAACACATTTCATTAGCAGGGATATAAAGTACGTCACCAAGATTTACACAGGCTCTTTCTCCACAATCAGGAAATTGCATTTCCTTGCTTAGAACAGTTACAACCACTGATAAGATTTTTTTTTTTCCCCTCAGTGCCTCAACTCCTGCTTTGTTGTGCACATTCAATTAGCCAGAATCAGGTAAATCCATTTGAGATCAGGGCTGGGGTGCATGTAAGCCCAAGCTGCTATCACTTTTTCTGTCAACTTTTAATGGTGCTACGAATTGCCTCTAGACCTACGTTTGCCATTCCATAGCTTTGGGAATGAATGCATTTTTCTTACACTACATGTTCTATTTTTCTGACATGGGTCTAGTCCTTTCATGAGTTCAAGAGTTTGGTGCCATTATAGTGTCTGTAATATAAACTGGCCAGAGCAGGAGAGAACACTCTGTTAGAGAATTAGAACCATGAGCATGCTGGAAAAATGCCGGGTGGCATATGGCAATCCAAAGGAAATGATCTTCCAGAATGAAGACTCTGTATTAGCTCAAGTAAAAGAGAATCGGTCATCTGGGTGTATCATCAAGCTTTCCAATAAAAGGATCAGGACTAGGAGCCAATATCAACACAACCGTGCTGGAACAGAGCTCTCCAAATCTAGGCTCTGGCTGGATAATGTTTCGAGGGCCATTTGCTTATGGCTACCAATTATTTCATTAGTTCTTTTCTTTGACTTCCTTTTTAACTTCTTGCAGCTTAAGGCTATTTGTTTCCCAGGATCTGGGCAGCACCTTTGGAAAAAAAGATAAATACCTTCTCAGTTTTACAGCCAGGGCTGGATCAGAAGCTGTAAAAATGCAGGAGAGACGTGGAACATTGAGCTCACCCAACTTTCTTTGCCGAAGTCCAGATGGAAAACAAAGAAACGCAAAAATAATCCAGGTCAGGGCCTCGTCCGCAGTCCCCCTTAAAGAAAAATGATTTCTTTGCAAAGGAAATTTAAAGCATATCAACTTATTTCAGAGCCAGTGGCCCAGTAGAATAGCTTTTAAACCCCCATCATCACTGTTTAGTTAAGGTACTGGTATTAAAATTAACAACAAGAGGGCCGCCTGGCTGGCTCTGTCAGGTGAGCGTCCCACTTCGGCTCAGGTCATGATCTCTCAGTCCATGAGTTTGAGCCCCGCGTCGGGTTCTGTGCTGACCGTGGGGAGCCTGGAGCCCACTTCCAATTCTGTGTCTCCTTCTCCTTCTGTCCCTTCCCTGCTCACACTCTGTCTCTCTCTCTCTCTCTTGAAAGTAAATAAATGTTAAAAAATTTTTTTTTAATTAACAACAAGAAAACCGTAACAGAATCAGGAAATCTTACTCATTTAACATCTATCTATCTATCTATCCATCCACACATACACACACACACACACACATGATGCAGTGTATAATGTATTTGTATATTGTATAATATAAAAGATATATGTAATGTAGACACATATAAAAATATATGCAATCTAATATATATATATAAATATATATGCAAAAATATAATTAATCAGGAAAATCAAGCAAGAACAATCATGACTAACATTTGTACAAGTTGGCATATCTATTTCTGTACTAATATAGAAAGCATGGATAATACCTAGGAATTGAATAAACATCTTAACTTAGAAATGATTAATATTTTGTTACCAAGATTTTATTCTGGAAAGGAGGGTTATATTGAGGGTAATAGTTTGCATAGTTGAGTTTGCTTTGTGCAAAGAATTCAGGATTTATAAAACCTGAAAGTCAAACATAGGTATTAACAGACTATACTCTGTAAGGTCTACAGGAACAGTATAAAACTTTAAATAGTATTTTAATGGAAAAACTTGGTAACAATAGGGCTTCTTTTCCTTGTTTATCATCAATCAATTCTCTTTGTTGCTTTAAAACTTTATCTTTAATTAAAATCATACTTATCAGACTGATAACCTTGAGAAAAAATAATTCTAAAAGAACTTTAAGCAAGAATTATGCTTAATTGGCCATATATACATACAGATACAGCCAGTGGTCCCAATACAACTTAAAGACATCCAGCCCTGCCTGAGTATTTCGGAGAACTGTTTTCACTCCTATGGCAGAGACTGCCAGTTGTTTCTACTTTCTTTCTCCTCTTTTTCCTTTAAAAATAGAATGCCAAAACTTTAGCAGGCGTGTGACCACTCCAATAAAAACTGCATGGTCTGAGCTCCTTTAGAGCCTCCGTTTGCCATGTAACTAAGTTTTGGCCAACAGAGGGTAGAAGGGATAACAGTGTGGAAGCAGGGAGTCCAATCTCTGTGTAGCGTCATGACCAAAAAGAGGGTGTATCTTCTCACCCTTTCCTTGATTGCACTAATTAGACTGCACACAACATGGTTGCAGCTAGGGTAGCAGTCTATGTACACAGACTCTTCTTTCTACTGGAGCATTAAAAAAAAATCTCATTGAAACACAAAATTATGCTGGTTTGGGTCATCTGGTAAAATCTAAATCGTAGCAAATGTGTATCTTAGATGATGAGAAATTACTAAGAGATTCAAGGCGTTTCCCCCCAATCTACCAGACTGTCACTAGCACCCAGAAGGAATGAATCATTCTACAGAATCTGACCCTCACTTTCTCTGATCATGACATGTGCAAGCAAAATGCAGGAGTCCCAATCATTATGCAGCATCATCCTCACTTCCGCCACCAGCCCCATCACCGTGTTGCCAATGCCCAAATTCCCGCTTAACCGACTTATCAGGCAGAATTATGATTAAATGGTTATTGCATTTTTTCTCTTTTAAAGTATTGGAAGTACACAGCACAGCCCTAGCTGAGTCCTTCTTTGCCGGTTCCCTGCTTCCCTTAGCCTTTTGTACTTATTATACCCTTCCTTCCCATTATAAGAAAATGGTAGAGCTAGAAGAATCCACAGATTCTAGATTACAAATCAACTTGGCCGACAATGATTTAGAGACAAAATCAACCTGGAAAGGTCAAATTAGCCAAGTCCATAAAGTAAACATTCACCGTTTAGAGTAGAAGATAGCTCTCAGGGGGTCCCTGGGGAGGGGGGGGAGGCTCAGTTGAGGGTCCCACATCGGCTCATGTGATGATCTTGTGGTTCATGATTTCGAGCCCCGCGTTGGGCTCTGTGCTGACAGCTTCGGATTCTGTGTCTACCTCTCTCTCTGCTCCTCCTCCGCTCACACTCTCTCTCTCAAAAATAAATAAACATTTAAAAAAAAAAAAAAAGACAGCTCTCAAGAGCCAGACAACTACTACCTTCCTTTCACTAGATGGCTGCCCATTTTTCTATGTCCTGCCCTCCTCTCTCTATGTCCTTCTGTAATTCTGTCTTGTGACAGAAAAGGAGTAATGGTAGAAAGACAATAGAGTATACATGTGGGACAGGGGCCATCTGTAAAATGTTTTCCTAGACTTTTTTGGCATTTTTATTATCCTCTTAAGTGAATCTCTTCAAAGAATTGGACTTCCGTTTTTGAGAAACTGACTTTTGTCAGGCTGTTTTCCCAGAATTCTTTAGGATGTATTCTACCAGAGTAGAGTGCCATCTTTTCCAAGCCCCACCCCACGCCGCCTATACTCCCAGTGTCAGTAACTAGTACCATATCCAAGAGAGAAATCCAAGCATTATGCTTTACTTCCCTCTGTGGCTTGTCCTTCGCATCCAATTAATTAACAACTGCTATCAATTCTACTGCATTAATATTCCTTGAATTCACTCTGTTACCTTTATCACTGTTCCTGTTCACACAGACCTTCCTTAGATTATGAAAACAAGTTTCTAACTGGCCGCCAGTCTCCAGTCCTGTCCCTATTCAATCCCTTCTGTATCTTACAGCTAGAGGGATCATTCTAAAATGCAAATCTGGGGAAGGGGGGCGGTGCCTGGGTGGCCCAGTTGGTTGAGCACGTAACTCTTGATCTTGGGGCTTTAAGTTGGAGTATTACATTAGTTGTAGAGATTACTTAAAAATAAGTTCTTTAAAATAAAATAAAAAATAAAAATAAATGCCAATCTGGCCATAGTGATATTAATTTCCTCTGTCAATGACCTCAACTTTAGGGTATCAATTTTCAGTAGGACATCCAAGCCTCCAAATGGTCCAGCCATGGATGGAACTCGAGTTATATGTCTTAGTCCATTTCTCTCCCACTCGGCAGCTCTCTGTGCCATTTCTAGCTCCTTCAATGGGACATGCATTCTTTTCACTTATGTTATTTCCTCTGGGCTTAAGATCATCAGTAATCAGCTCTGTAAGAATGATCTCTCAAGTCTCCAGTTTAAAACTGATACCCATTCCGTGCACTGCTATGATGGCAGCACCGTAAGGTCATACAAGAGAAAGAAATGCTCCAACTCTTATCTTCCCTGGTGAAGTCTTCAAGAAGAGATGTTTTTTTTCATCTTTTGATTACGATTACATACCAAATGTATGCACTGATTATTCAAGAGAAATTGTTTAAATTAAAATGAATACATTAACAAAGGCCATGATTTGTGTGTCCGGCCATGCTACTATTTATGATTAAATGCTTTTCAACTTTGACCTTGCTTTTAACTAACAAGTTCAGGCTAAGCTACCTGTCTATAGCCTACTCATCTCATGCCACCCCTTCCCCACACTACCTGCACATAAACACACATGCTCATAATGAGACAGAAAACAAATGAATAAAGCCCGACTCTGACATCTTGCCTGGAGCTTTCCTTCCTCTAGCTGCTACCACAGACTTGTCTTCTCATGATGAGAGTGGTTCCAAGTAGACCAGTTACCCTAACAGTCAAACTCACCTGTCCTATTTTCCATCCTTATAGTGCAAATCTTGTCTCTAGCCCTCCCCAAATGAGAGCATGATGAATTAACTCATGCCAACAAAGTTAATGTCCAAATCGTGAACACAGATTTATCTGAACATCTCCCCACTCTATCCCAGACCTAATTTAAAGGGAAGAAACTAGGTGAGAATGGAGGGGTAGGACACAATTAGGCATTTTCTCCAGATGGCATCTGGGCATAGTGTTACTAGAACTACAGTAGATACAAAGGCCAATTATATTAAAATATATCCAATCACAAGATAAAAAAAAAGAGAAACAAGTTTGCCAAAGAGTGTGAAAAATTTTAGGCTGATAATTGATTACAGAGGCATTCTGAGTTTCATTACAGCAAGAGAATGTTATGTAGAAATGTTCGTTTTTCCCATTCTTCGGCTGCTGAAATGCATGCGTCCCATTGATCCCTTTGAAACTGCTGGGTATAGACTCCTAAACTACCTATTAATCTCCAACAAAAGGAAACATTAACAAATGACAAAAAAGTCTTTAAGAATTCCAGCTGTCTCCCTTCTGTCTAGAGTACATCTACAACGTGCTAATGTGACCCTACTAGAAAGATATGAGTAACTGAAGCTAGAAATTAACTGCCTCCTTCTGAAAACCATGGATTTCAAAGAAGTGCGTGTTGCTGATTTACGTTATTACCAGATACCTCAATACATCTTAAAATATATATATACACATATATATACGTATATATACACATATATATACATATACACATACATACATATATATATATGTATATATATATAATTTTTCTCATGGGAAGTGGTGTTTGTAACTAACTTCACAGACCCCAGTTCAAGTGATTCTCGCCTCAGTGTGCATAGGTCACAGTATCATCGCTAGCAGAAGCACCATTGTCAAAGAGTCCGTTGGTTTCCTATGCCTGAGCGTAAACCATACATATGATACTCTGTAGGTTAACTAATCCGCATTTTCTACTTTGCAAACTACTTAACACATTTCTAGGCACTAAACTATGGCAACTATCAGGGAAGACCTTGAATGCTGGGAGAAGACCTTACATTAGAGACCCACAGGGATCATTGGGAAGGTAAGTGTTCATCATGACAGGCATGATAAGAATTTTTCATGGAACAGTGAGAATCTGGAAAAGGAGGCCAGGACAGACACAGAATCAGGGAGTCTGTCACCATGGGAAACCCAGGGACCGTTAATTAGACTCACTGCCTGGGGACTTTTACTCCAGTATCCACACCTCTCTGTGAAGGTACTACGCTGAAGTATTTCACTATTAACAACGACAAACGAATCACTCCTATGCAACCCGCTTAACAACCTTTCTATAGATTAATTGTTGAGGGCAATTTAATTTTCATGAGCAAGTGATTGAGCTAGTCACAAAACAGAAGAGAAATAGGGTCATGTATTTTTACATGATTCAAAGTTTTACTTTTAAAACAGCAAATAGATATCTCACTTAGTCTAACCAGTTCTCATTCCGTAATATTTTTATGGGCATAGCTAAAGATGACCTTTAAAATCATGTTACTATTAAGTTCAAATATGGCACTCTACTGAAATTGATGGTCATGGTGTTAATACAGTGTGAAATGGAACACAGAATCTACCCAAATTTGCCCTTTATCAAAAGCAATACAGCATTTGGACACTGATCAAACCTGTAGGCGAGATATTCAGTCATATGCTATTATTAAACATAATTTACTGGAATGAACTATTTCACACTTGTAACCATTTCAAATAATGGGCACAGGTATTTTTTCTTACATCCTCTGAGCAGATCAATTTTATTACCCTTGATACATAAATAGCATCCTTTTTATGAAATACAGAAAGAATAAATTTGTGGTGTAATGAGTTATTAAGACTTTCGGCTTTAATTGTTTGAGTGTCTTTTTTTTTCTTTTTGGATCCTGTCAGGTAAAAGATTTGGAACCTGCGTTATTTTTTTCGTTTCAAGTCTTTGCTTAAATTCGAGTTAGTTAACACACAGTGTAGTATGAGTTTCAGGTTTAGAATTTAGTGATTCATCACTTATATACAATACCCAGGGCTCACTGGCACCTGCATTATTTTATTTTGTTTTGTTTTATTTTATTTTATTTTAAATTTTTTTTAACGTTTATTTATTTTTGGGACAGAGAGAGACAGAGCATGAACGGGGGAGGGGCAGAGAGAGAGGGAGACACAGAATCGGAAACAGGCTCCAGGCTCCGAGCCATCAGCCCAGAGCCCGACGCGGGGCTCGAACTCATGGACAGTGAGATCGTGACCTGAGCCGAAGTCGGATGCTTAACCGACTGCGCCACCCAGGCGCCCCTATTGTATTGTATTGTATTGTATTGTATTGTATTGTATTGTATTGTATTTTATTTTTTGGACAGAAAGCGTGAGCCAGGGAGACAGGCAAAGAGGGGAGAGGGGAGAGAAGAGAAAGAGAGAGAGAGAAAGAATCTGAAGAAGGCTCCATGCTTAGCATAGAGCCCAACACAGGGCTCAATCTCATGACCCTGTGATCATGACCTGCGCCGAAATCAAGAGTTGGATACTTAGTTGACTGAGCCACCCAAGCACCCCTCTGGCACTGCCGGGGTGGCTCAGCCAGTTAAGCGTTTGACTCTTGATTTCAGCCCAGGTCATCATCTCTCTGTCACTAGATCGAGCCCCACATTAGGCTCTGTGCTGAGGCCTGCTTGAGATTCTCTCTTCCTCTTCATCTCTTTCTGCCCTGTCCCTGTGCTCACTCTTACTCTCTCTCAAAAATAATTAAATAAACATTGAAAAAAATAAAAATAAACAACACCAAAACAACATAGCTATGTATCCTCAAATGTAGTTATTATAGTGTATCAGTGGGTCTGAAGAAACCACTCACAATTGGATGCAAACTGGCAGGAGAGGTTAGCGAGAGTTCTAACAAATCTAATATTCTTTCTTAATTATAAAGCATCATAAGTTTTAACAAGTTTTAGTCATTAGGAACTATTTCTGGAAATCATTACTAAATACTAATTGCAGCCTAACGGTTCTTCCTAAATACAGAAGGCATGAAGTACACGTGCATACGTGATTTTCCGTGAACAAAGAAATTCAGCACTCACCATGAGAGTCAGAGCTCAAAATAAAACTGACAATTAAAGGACACTGGTGGGGGGAGGGGCAATCTAATCTAATGAAAACATTCGAACAAATAATATTACTACCCTCAGAGTCTAATCCTTGTTTTGATAGTGACCTTGAGCAACCCAATTTTGAATCTTTGGGCATTACTACCTATCCATATGTATCTATGAATAGGCTTCAAGATTGTATACACGTGTAATTCTATGTAATATCTCTTTTTTCACTTGCAGAATAGACATAGAAATGTAAGAGTATCTATTTTGTAATAAAAAATGTATTTGTAAAGCACTGTATTAATCTGAAGGATAATTCTATAGCTGTTTCCAAAAATTGGGGGGAGGTCACAAAGGGTGACATTCCCCTTGACAACGTCACAAACACTTTGAAACCCCCTTCCAGAGTTTAAATATAATTTCAAAGGGTTTATAGATGTGCTGACACTCATCCCAGGCTCCCACGCCATCCAGATTAGTAAATGCTAGCGTACTGAAAGCTAAACTCTTATGGGCATTTTCCTTTTTTGTTTGTGTCAGGTAATATTTGTACACTTTACTTACACCAGTTATAAATAGATCATTTGGCAAGTTTTGATGCATGTATACAACTAAGTAATCCAAACTGCTTCAAGATGGAAGCATTACCGTCACCCCAGAAAGTTCCCTTATCCTTTTTCCAAGTTGGTCTGTTTTACTCCCTGACCCGCACCAGAAACAACCACAATTCTGACTCTTTTCTCACCAAGATTAGCATTGCTTGTAGTGAAGCTTCATATAAATGGAACTATACAGTACGTCCTCTTTTATGTAAGGCTTTCTCTACGCATAATGTTTTTGAGACCCAGCCATATTTTTCCCTGAATCTATTCAGTCTTCTTTACTGCTGAACTGTGTTCCAGGATATGCATTTATCAACCATTGATGAAGCCCTGAGCTGTTTACTGATTTTGGCGGCTATGAATACAGCTGCTGTGAACATTCTTGGAGAAATTGTTTTGTGGGTACAAACACTTATCACTCTTAGAAAAATACTGAAGAACGGAACTGCATGATAAGCTACACGTATACTTATCTTTTTTTAAATTTTTTTAAGTTTATTTATTTTGAGAGAGGGAGACAGAGAGAGACCACACATGTGCGCGTGGGAGTGAAAAGGAAAACGAGAGGGAGAGAGAATCCTAAGCCTGCTCCTCACTGGGAGCACAGAGCCTGATGCAGGGCTCGATCTCACGAGCTGTGAGATCATGACCCGAGCTGAAGTCAAGAGTTGGAGGCTCAGCCGACTGAGCCACCCAGGCGTCCCTGTTATTTAGTTTTATAAGTTACTGGCAGACTGTTTTGCCTAGTCATATTATTTTACACCCCTACAAACAACCTACGTAATTCTGCTTGCTTCACATCCTCTCCAAGACCACGCAGTGTGGTCTTTAGTCGTACACATTTGATGGATATGGTAATTAGTTGTCTCTCATGGTTTTGACTTGCACTTCCCCGAAGATGAATGAAGATTGATGTCCTCACATGTTTTTTGGCCATCTGCACGTGTTCCTTGGCGAAGTGTTCGGGTCGCTTGCCCAATTTTATTGGGTCGTATGGCCTTGTGTTACTAAATTATAGGCATTTTTAACATGCACTGAACACCAGTCATTTTCAGCACGACGTTTTGCCCATGTATGGACTGAGTTGCCATTTTCTCAATTTTGTACTTTGGCAAGAAGTTTTACATTTGTGATGGATTCTAATTTATTGAATTTTTCTTTTGTGATTACTGTTCAAGAAAATTTTACCTACACATAATTCCTAAAGATATTCTACTAGTTTTTGTTTGTTTGTTTGTTCGTGTGTGTGTGTTCATATAGGTCAATGATCTATTCCCAATTAATTGTGTGTGCCAGAGAGGTAGGAGTTGAGGACCATTTACTCCGTTTATTCATATCCAGTTGTTCCAGAACCACTGGGCAAGAAGATTCTCCACTGGATTTCTTTGCTCTCTTCATTAAAACTGGACCAGATCAATGGGGGTCTATTTCTGAGCTCTCTAGTCTCACATATGGAGCTTTCTGTACATCCTCAGGCCAGTACCTTACCTTTTGGTAACGTGGCTTCATGATAACTCTTGGATTTAGGTAGTGATGGTCCTCAAATTTCATTTTGCATTTTCAAGACTGTTTTACATGTTCTAGTTTCTTATGTTTTTTTAATAAGTTGTAAAATTAGCCTGCCCATTTCTACAAAAGAAGAAGAGGAAGAGGAAGAGGAAGAGGAAGAGGAAGAGGAAGAGGAAGAAGAAGGGGAGGAGGAGGAGGAGAGGGAGGAGGAGGAGGAGAGGGAGGAGGAGGAGGAGAGGGAGGAGGAGGAGGAAGTCGCCTGGATGGAACTGGGTCCAGTCCTTACAACAATTTGCAAAATGTCATAACCATCTCACCAACATGCCTACCTAACGTTTGAAACATTAATTCTTTAAAATGCCATTACCAATATGTCCCGGTTATCATCAGGGGCGCCTGGGTGGCTCAGTCGGTTGAGCATCCGACTTCGGCTCATGTCATGATCTCACAGTCTGTGAGTTCAAGCCCCGCATCGGGCTCTGGGCTGACAGCTCAGAGCCTGGAGCCTGCTTCGGATTCTGTGTCTCCCTCTCTCTCTGCCCCTCCCCACTCATGCTCTGTCTCTCTCTGTCTCAGAAATAAATACATATTAAAAAAAAAATTTATCATCAGACTGTAGGTCCGCTTTGATCCAGTCTGGATTCCATATTGACCTCTACTATCCTGGCCTTTAATGGCTTTCTCTCTCCCTGCTTTTTTAGGGACTGGTACCAGAGACATAACCAAGACTAAAACAAATGCCCAGCCTGGTTCTGAGACTGCTAACTGTATAGGTTTCCAGAGAGTGTTTTGAAATAACCCATTAACTAAGGCCATGTTCTTCTCCTGCAGAAACGTCCACTGCCTCTTGATTATATTTCCTAAGACACCAGATCGACTTTCAAAAAAAAAAAAAAAAATGTTTACTATTTTTTATACCTTAATTGACAAAATTATGCTTTCCCCTTCGGAGGTCTTAATTGTTGTTGTTCCTTCCTGAATGATCTTTAAGGAAGATTGCAATTAGTAATATTGAAAGCAAAATTGACTAAAGTGTTCAATTCCCCTTGAAGAAGCAAACAGCTCGTTCCCACTTAATTCAGATAAAAGCCTTACTATCTGACCTCCCCCATACATTTGTACCAAAACACAGCTTTTTTTCTAATTAATTCCGAAAGAAAGAAAGAACAGACATTACACATAGACATTGCCTTAGAATTATCTGATTTATGTATTGAAAAGTGGGGAGAGCAAACATTTTTGGCTTCTTGATGATCAGCTGCTCCTAAGGAAGTGGCCATTTAATGAACACCAAAAAAATAACTCTAATAATTTCAAGATTCAGAGACACATCTGGAGCTCACTTTCAGTTTAGTGTTACTGGGATAAGAAAGGTTTGCTGCTGTGACCCCATGAGGTGATAAGGGTAACATAGGCTTTTCAAAATGCAATTCCCATTCACCATCAGCCATCTTTTTAGATATTTTGACACTCTTCCTAAAAATATCAAGTAGCCAAAAGCACAACCTCACACCTATGGAATTTATTTATCACACTTTCCAATAAATCTGAGCAGTCCATCTAAGCCAGACACTGGGCTAGACTCTGAGGTTTAAAAAATAGAAACATACATGTTGGGGTCCCTGGGTGGCTCAGTTGGTTGAGCGTCCAACTTCGACTCAGGTCACAATCTCATGGTCTGTGAGTTTGAGCCCCACATCGGGCTCCATGCTGACAGCACAGAGCTTGCTTGGGATTCTCTCTCTCCCTCTCTTTCTGCCCTTTCCCCACTCACTCTATCTCTTTCTCAAAATAAATAGATAAACTTAAAAAAAATTTAAATAGATTCTCTCCTTCCCTCTGCCCCCTTGTCCCCACTCACATTCTCACTCTTTGAAATAAACATAATGATAATTAATGAATTTAAAAACCACATGTTCACTGCCTTCATGGAATTTACGTTATTCAGAAAGAGACAAACAATAAGCAAGTCAATAAAGAAAACAACCACTCTAATAACTGCTTTGAAGGAAGTAGCAAGAGAAGTAGAGGTGGACAAAGACGTTAGTGGGTGGGCAACAGGTTAGGCAGGGAAGGAGTATTTGGAGAGAAAAAAATGACACGGGAGCTGTAAATCTACAGGAGATATGTCTGACCACGAGGGTACCTTCGGGAAGCCAATTCTTGTATTGTGTATTTTTAGTTTGAATGAACATTTCAAGAGTCTGCTTTGAAAAACTTCAAGGTTCCTGACAGTGGTAAAGTCTGGGGGGGGTGGCGAGCGGGGGAGAATGATTATAGGGAACAAGGAAGTTTTTTGCCTTAAAGCTAAACTATGAAGCCCTGTGGCCTTTTCTCCAGCCACAAGCATCCATAGAACCCACATGAGACACCCTGTGCTAGGTCAGTGTGCAGGAAAGTGGGTCATTTCCATCCACCTGAAGTCAGAGAGACATGACATGGTGTTCCCAGTTCACAACTCCCATCGTGTGAGTGTGATACAAAGCGATGTCTGCCAGCAACTCGAATGAGTCTCAAGGATCTTATTCTGATGGTGCTGTTAAGTGGCTTATGCAATGAACAAACAGGGAGATTGAGCGGAAAACACAAGCAGATGATAAATCCTATTTCAAATCTCTTCCAAACAATGATGCAAATCAAAATGCAGACTCACTGATCTGACTTCAGAGTACAAAGGGACGGACTCACTTAAAAATGATAAATTTAATAACAACCCATGGTAATGGGTTTTCATGCTTAATACATTACCCGGCTTTCATACTTTATAGAGAAATAAACTGGAGAATAATTCTCTTTGCATTTTTATTTATTTTAGCTCAGAATAATGAATTTTTATGTAGCTGAATGCCTGCCTGGACATATATACATTTTAGTTGTATTATCATCTTGTTACAAAAAGCAAGATGGCAAGGTTTTGGAGACAAAGAGCAGATATAGAGATTTCCAAGCATCATAAATATATATTCACTTTCTAGTTTATATTTAATATAGTCACAGTCTGCAAAGTCTGTTTTCCCTTTAATTACATTAGATGTTAGGTAGATTCATCTTAACCTTGAGGCAATCCTCACTCTGATTTTTTTTTTTTAATCATGACATGCTCACAAAAATAGTATCCTATATGCCAGTACTTTATAAACTCAAATTAAGGTGAGAGATCCTTGGGACACCCGGGTGGCTCAGTCAGTTAAGCATCCAACTCTTGATTTCAGCTCAGGTCATGACCTCACGGTCATGGGATCAAGCCCTGCATCAGGCTCCATGTTGATCGTGGAGCCTGCTTGAGATTCTCTATCTCTCCCTCTCACTCTGCCCCTCCCTTGCTCCTGTGCTCGCTTGCTCTCTCTCTCCATTTCTCTCAAAAATAAATAAACTTAAAAAAAAAAAAAGATTAGAGATCCATACTGGGTCTTAAGTTACTCACAACTAAGTAATGACTTGGTAATATTTTGGGGATAAGAAAAAGGGAGCATAGAAATTGATTAATGTAACTTATTATTCCACCGTCTACACATCTTTGTCTTTTGATTTAATGGAATTAAAACATTAAAATTAACGTTTCCAATTCACAAGTCGGTGGCTGCTGCTGGCAGATCTAATGAGAAATTCACGAAGCACTCCAAAAGCTAAGAGTCAATGTCCTGGCTAACATTTCTACATGCCTGTAGAGCTGAAAAGTTATACTGTGTGGACAAGAAAAGCTAAGTAAAGGGGCGCCTGGGTGGCGCAGTCGGTTAAGCGTCCGACTTCAGCCAGGTCACGATCTCGCGGTCCGTGAGTTCGAGCCCCGCGTCGGGCTCTGGGCTGATGGCTCAGAGCCTGGAGCCTGTTTCCGATTCTGTGTCTCCCTCTCTCTCTGCCCCTCCCCCGTTCATGCTCTGTCTGTCTCTGTCCCAAAAATAAATAAACGTTGAAAAAAAAATTAAAAAAAAAAAAAAGAAAAGCTAAGTAAGGAGGGGAGGTGAACTCTCAGTGCTGGCCCAGCCTCCTGTGAAAGATAAAGGATAGTTAAACTACGAGAATGCTCTCCAACAGCAGTGTTACCCCAAGTTCTATACCTGGAACCATGTGTTGCCAGTTCATGATATTATAAGGAGCTTGTGTCAGAATATAAGTCAACTCTATTTCTGAGCATTTTGTTCAGCTGCTATTTTTTCCACAGCCTAACTGTGTCAGTGAAGGAAGCAGTGGACTGGTTTAGATCCTGGTGTAGGCTCACCATCTCATTATTAAATAATAATCTCTGTCCACAGACCACACTTTTCACAGCATTGGTCTATAGGAAAACACAAAATGAGTGGGACGTAGACTGGTGGCTACAATGCAGAAGCCTATGCATTGGGAACATTCTCATGTATGAACTACACTCGCTCTAGGCAGGAGTTAATAAGGTTGGGACTATCTCTGGATCTTCGAAGACATCAAACCTAAGTCCCAAGAGAAATAGGACTGATGTAACACTGAGGGACACAACCCCTGCGATGACAGGTTATCGGGAAAGAGCAAGTCCATGTCTCTGGTGCCCACACATGCATGCATGTACACACATAACCACGGACAGGCACACATACAGCAACAAAAAATATACACACAGCCACAGACAAAAAGTCTTCAAGTTCCCAAAAGATAGATCTCCACCAATTCTATAGTTGGGAGCAGCAGAAAAAACTTCATCCAGAACCAGGCACTGTTGGTAGGGTTGTTAGTTGAGGCTTCGACCCACCCACTTCAGTATGAGAACCCGAGCTTGCCAGCAAAGCCCAGATCTGATGGCGGGGGCCCTGGACTCCTGCCTGCGACCCTCAGAGCCAAGAGGCAGTTGGAGGTGATGGATGCCTTGAGGAACCAGGAGCTCGTCAGGAAGGAAAGTGGAGTGGAGTTTTTCCTCAACAGAGGGAAGACAGAGGTGGTTTATCAACAGCCACCAACATGAGGCACTTGGGCAGGTGGGGGTTGAAGGCTATGAGAGCTGCTGTGCTGATGGGAAAAGCCAGACTAGGAGAGAGGCTGGCTCCATGGTGGAAGCAAAGTCGACAACGTGTAACTCGGGCTTCTCCATAGCTTTTGCAAATAATCTCATGTTGTTAAGGACAGACAGGTGTTTAGTTGAGGAGGAAGCAATTTTGAGCCCTCTATTTTCTATCTCAAACTTCACTGAAGTCTGGTGGCTTCCCTAGTTTATACTGCACATATTCCCAGATAATTTTCTCTCTTCCTTAGGCTACCCTTTGAAGCTCTGATTATATTTACTATCAAAGGGGAATCACTAAAGAGACTCAAGAAAAAGGCTGAGTTTAAGTAATCAACTTCGCAAGACTGTTTAGGCTTTATTACAAACAATGGTCTCTAGGAATGAGATGGGTCTGATGTGAGAGAGACAAAGTGAGGGCGCTCATCCAAAATAGGAGTTAGTCTTACCAAATGGGATTAAGGAAGTCAGCATTCAATTCAATTATGTAAAGTCCCTAATTATCATATTGGTGGCATTAACTTATTGCATAATTCTAAAAGAAATTAGATGAAAATTACATTTTTCTTCTCATCCTCATACTTGTTTTTCATCTACATTCCTTTCCCCAACCAAAGAGAGAGAGAGAGAGAGAGAGAGAGAGAGAGATACATTCAAAAGAGAGAGAGAGAGAGAGAGAGAAAGAGAGAGAGATACATTCAAAATATCCTAAGCTGATTAGGTTCCGGTTGGTTCCTCCATATTGCTCCTAATATTTTCCCTTTCAGGAAAGACCTGCCCAAAATTACCCTCACAATTACCCTGATTCGAGGGACATATTCTTACAGAGCACCAGGGGAAGAAATATTTCCCATAAACAATCTCACTCTGGCCTCAAACTCATCCCATTAGCTCTGAAGGATGAGGCAACTAATTATACAAGAGGCTGTTGCCAGAATTTTCGACATGCTATAAACCCGCTAAATGTAGAGACTGACAAACTGAATAATAAATTATTTCTCTACTTCACATATGGCCTGTGCTCGTGTTGCCAAATATTTCAAAACAATAGTGCAGTGCAAACTCAAATAGACCAGTAGCACACGGGTTCTTCTGGGTAAATGGAACTGAGGATGCCACAGATTGGAATCATCAGGCTCGGTAGGGCTCCATCCCCAGGGCTGTTTCAGGTCCGTGGTGAGAGGTAGTCCTAACCCGATTTCTACCTGGAAAGGGGCTTAAAATGGCGTCATGTCTGCAAGGGCAGGCAGATGTTTAGTTGTGTCCCTACACTTTACCGCGCTGGTTTTTATTTTTGATCAGTTGAACGTGAAGGCTAAAGAAATGAGCATTGAGGTCTATTTCCTGCCTCTCAACTAATTTTTATAAATCTGTCATTCCCCGTGTTTTGTTCTAAGTTAAAAACAAAAGTCACCCTATTTGCTATAAAGGCAGCACTGCACTCCCGGATCTTCTAAACCAACCAACCAACTAATTAAAAAGATCATGAGTCATAGAGACACCATCAAAGCTCTTGCTGAAAGAACAATCAACTAGTGACAAAAAAGCGTTTGTTGTAGTTGGGGTGACTTCTTCTTTGAAGGAAGCATTTTCTATTATTGGGAAGGGTTATTATTACTATAGACCATAAATGGGAATTAGCAATTCAACAATAAAATATTTACAGTGTTCTCAAAAAGGACCAATGTCTTCAGGTGAAAAGAATGATAAATACATATCTAAAGGAACTAGTATCATTTTAAGCGTATTCTGAAATGTTCAGATGAGCGGAAACAATCATAACTCAAGGTGAATCAACATTTTTAGAGACAGCTCATTTTTCTGAGTATGTGCAGTGCTGAGTTGGGAGATTTCCACTCACACCAAATGGTCATGTGGTTGCCTGTGATGTCAGAGAGCTGGGGTTCTACTAAGGTTAGTCGGGAAGAGAGACAGTGTACCCCTAGGGGAAATTGTAACACGAGGTCAAAATAACTGTAGACCTCCAGGTCTGGTTCAGCTTGGGCTGAGATTGACAGATTTATCACCTTTCTAGTGTCATCACCTCCTGTATCGTGGAATTCTTTTGAATACCTTTAGCAACAGCGAACACAACAGCTTACAAGGCCATCTCGCCATAGTCAGTCATCAATCAAGTTGTTTCTAAATTACATCAACACAGGGAGTCGAGTCAAAATCTCTACTCTCGTTTGCCTGAGGTCAGTATCTTTCCAGATTCTCTGTGATTATTTATTATCTATGTGGGTGTGAGGATATGAATTTTCTTCTTGAATTATGCATTTTATTATGGGAAAACATCCCTCGTTCTTGTTTATTAAAATTCCCATCAGTAAAAGAGAAGGACCTACGAGGTTGTTTTGTTTGTGGTCAAAGGTTGAGCATTTGTTTGTAAAATTAATTAGGTTCATTGTCACCACCTAGAAGGGGTGCAAAAGTCTTCTCAAAAGGCAGCAGTCTTGGGAATTAAGACCCTTTCAGTGGCTGGATTATAGATACCCTGGCTTTTATATTTTCCTTTTATAAAAAGCCTATCGGTTTGATTTGTTTTGTTCAGTTACTGCTGCTTAAAATACCATCTCGAAAGGTAATCCCCAGAATGGTGCTTTTATTGTCTGAAACTCGGAAAAACAGTAATATGATCTTCCAGCCTGTGTGTGCAGCAAGAGCTAGGTCATCTTCTTGAGGTTGAAGGTCATTTTCTCTTTATGTTAAATCCCTGTCTCTAAATGGAGAAGAAAGGCACAGAAACGAAACGGAGGCTTTGACCCATAGAGACAACCTCTGCAGTTAACCAGGGGACCCGACTCTGCTTAAACTGAGAAAGCAGACATCAATCACATTCTGCTTCTTCCCTAGAACATTTTTAAGCATAAAGAGAAAGCTAGGAAGGAAAGGGAACAATAGAGGCAGAGATAAAGATCCTGCAGAAACATGAAACTTGGTCAAACAGGGGCCAACGAGAGCCGAGTTTGCCTTCCCATCCCAGGAAGAGCGGTGTTGCTGGTCCATTCTAAGGACACAAAACCCAAGGGTGTGACATAAAGGGGAGACATCTGACAGCAACATTTGAAATGAAGCAGTGAATCCAAACAGGGAGCGCAGAAAAGGCTCATTTAGGAGAGGGGAGGGATCGTCAACTAGATCGTCAACACGGATTTTCTGAGGTACGACAATCAACTTGAGAGCAGAAAATGTTGGAGATTGGCCAAACAGGATCACCATGGCCTCCTGAACACAGCATGTGTGACTCAGCCAACATTAATTTGGAGAACAGTATTATGGCTTCGGTTTGGTTAAAAACATTAGTATGTCTACTCTGTACATAACAGTAGTATAGTATTTTGCGTGCTGGACGTATAAAGAAGAAAAATGCGTGGCCACTACCCTGGGGAAGTGACATGCCCAGGACGACCCGACCACATACAGTTAATTTCAACTTGACGTGCTCTGTGCAGAAACAGCACCAGGATGGGACTTCAGGTCAGACCACGGGATCAAGAATGATTTCCTAGAAGAGATAATGCTGGCATTGTCTTTTTCTTCAGATCAAAGCTCAGCACTAGTTAGCTGTGTGCTACAGGGCAACTCACATAAATCCCCGTGAGCATGTTTCCTCATTAATTAAAAATGGGCGCAATACAACCAATCTCTCAGGTTTGTTATGAGGATTAAGAGATTAAACACATAAAGTGCTTTGCATGATGTAAATGTTCAATACATGTTTTCCTTCCTGCTGCCTGTACAATGCTAGTGTCAGGAGCCTGGAGTACAAATGGACTCTGTTGTTGTTCTATAAATGGTCACGAAGATGATACAACTGGCCCAGAGTGATGCCAGCCAGTCACAGAACCCAGCCTCTCACTCCTAGCCTGGAACCGTCTCTACAATACCCACCACATCATAATGAACACGGACAACTGCCTGCGATAATAAGTCCTCCAGAGGGAAGCATCTGTGCGGTAAAATGGAGACACTAGGAAAAAGAAGATAGATCATAAAATAAGTAGATAGGTAGGTAGGTAAACAGTCTGTGAAACAGCTGGGCAATGCATTTTATTTATGTATTTTTTTTAATGTTTTATTTTTTTTGAGAGAGAGAGAGCAGGGGAGGGGCAGAGAGAAAGGAAGACACAGAACCCAAAGCAGGCTCCAGGCTCCGAGCTGTCAGCACAGAGCCCGATGCGGGGCTCAAACCCCTGAACCACGAAATCATGACCTGAGCCGAAGACAGATGCTCAGCTGACTGAGCCACCCAGGCACCACAGCAATACATTTTAAAACTAACTTAATGGAAACTTATGATAGAAATAACAAGCAGACTTCAAATTTACATTTATTTCTTAAGTTTCTTATTTTGAGAAAAAGCGTGAGAGGGGGAGAGGGAGAGAGAATCCCAAGCAAACTCTACGCATCAGTGCAGAGCCCAACACAGGGCTAGAACTCACGAACTGTGAGATCATGACCTGAACTGAAACCAAGATTCAGATGCTTACCTGACCGAGCCACCCAGGCGCCCCTAGAATCTTGCACTTAAAACAACACAAACCAATGATGACAAGATTTAACCAAAGGTCGTGTCAAAGAAGCTTAGATACGGATACAACTGGTAGCAAGAGACAAAGGACAAACTCAAATTTAAAAATCTATGTTCTTTGAAGCTTCTTTAAATTGCTTAGATGTAAAGTAGAACATCAAAATTTCCATCTTTAAAAAGCTTTTAAAAATGTAAAAGCAATGATTCTACTTTTGGGGAGCATCTGTAAGTGGTGCTCTCATTCAGAGCCTATCAGTCTAGATACCATTTGCATTTGGGGCTGGATAGTTCTTGGAATTCTTTGTCATGGAAGCTTCGATGTAGGATGTCCACCCATAAACGTCATAGCAACTCCAGAGCTGGAACAACTAAGCGTGTTTCCAAGCACTGCCCGATGTCCCCTGTGGGACAAAATCACCCTGGCTGACAATCACTGATTTACAGGAAAGTTTTATCCACTGTAGGAACTGATCCTTTCAGGTCCAGACCATCTCCAGGCTTAGAAAAACTCTGCACTTGAGATGCCTGGGTGGCTCAGTCGGTTAAGCGTCCGACTTCAGCACAGGTCATAATCTCACAGCTTGTGGGTTCGTGTCCCTCATCAGGCTCTGCTGACAGCTCAGAGCCTGGAGCCTGCTTGGGATTCTGTGTCTCCCTCTCTCTCTCTCTCTGGCCCTCTCCCACTCACACTCACTCTCTCTTTCTCTTTCTCAAAGAAAGAAAGAAAGAAGGGAAAGGAAAGGAAAGGAAAGGAAAGGAAAGGAAAGGAAAGGAAAGGAAAGGAAAGGAAAGGAAAGGAAAGGAAAGGAAAGGAAAGGAAAAGTCTGCATTTTGACTCAATCTCCTGACTGAACAGCCCTCATCATTTGCCACAGTATTTTATGGAGTTGGAATCTGTCCTTGCCTCTTTTGCCACCAACCAGGTACATTTTTCCCTCTTAAGAGATGTGCAAACCTTTTCATCCCTTTTCTGCTTTCAATTATTTGTGGATGCCCACCACATACACTTTCATTGTCTCTTCTCCACCTTCAAATTTCTCAATCCCTTCAACACACTTTTTTTTTTTTTTAACACCATTCCTAGGTTTCTCATCTTTGTCCTCAGCTTCCAGGTGCTTTGTAATCAGTGGGTCCCCCTCCTATCAGTGTTACTTCCCTTCCCTTGCAGGTAAGAAAATTGTGAAGCAAGGTGGTCACTGGATTTGTTCAAGTTCACATCAGTAGCGAGTGTAAAGGCTGGGACCAGGACCACGTCTCCTAATTCCTGGTGGAGAATCCCTTCACCCACACTCCGCCGCTTCCACTGTTCAACCTAAGCACTGGTTCTGGCTTCCTAAGCCAGAGGTTACTCCGAAACCAATGTGACATTGGACAGGTAGAAATGGCACCCATCTTCCTTTAAGATTCTCTCTGAATGGTAAACACCTAGTACCTGGGTCAAGTTGCATCAATAAAGTACATAAAGCCAATCACATAAATTATTCCTCAAGTTCCTCACCTCTACATTAGATACAGCTGTGGCACCTGGCTCTCAGTGTGGCAGTGAAAACTAAGATCAATGTTAAATAAAGGTTATTACTTAATTCTAATTACGGATCTAAAATATTCTTTTTCAAATTTCTTCTCAGCCACTACACTGTGTGCCATGGGCATACCATGAATGACTGAAGGGTCAGAATGAACACGGTATATTCAAATAAGTCCAAGGTGACTGGAAGCCAAGATTTCCCTGATGCACACACCCAGTGGAACTCAAGTCTTTCCCTTAAAAGGTTGTCAAAGAGAAGCAAGGAATTTAGGCAAATTTTTAATACAACGGGAATCGTGTGTCCCTTAGCAGCCATTTCTACTGTTGTTATTTTCTCGATCCCAAGTGTGTAGGGTGGGAAGGGTAAGTCACAATCTCCCCCAAATGAGAAAACAAGGACAAACAGCCTGTGCTCGCAATCACTTCATTTTATCTCCGACTTGGGAATCTTCTTTATGAGACTGTCTGGATTCACCAAGTATGGCACTATTTCTGAGGATCGCTGATAGCTGTTTTTAAACCTGTTTGCTTCGTTTCAAATTTTCACACACTTACACAGAAGCTTCTCCAGGGTCACCGTCTCCTCTGCAGTCCTTGTCATAGGGAAATATTTTTGTTCCCTACCAGGATTGAATTGGCTGATGCATGATTTTTTTTTTAATGTTTATTCATTTTTGAGAGAGAAAGACCGAGCACGAGTGGGGAAGGAGCAGAGAGAGAAAGAGGGAGACATAGAATCCGAAGCAGGCTCCAGGCACTGAGCTGTCGGCACAGAGGCCGACACAGGGCTCGAAATTATCAACTGTGAGATCACGACCAGAATATGCAGGAATCTCTTAAGACACCATGGGCCCAAGGGCCTTGAGAATTTTTTCTCAAGGTTTCTTTCTGTGTGTTTTGGTACCCTGTCTTATTTTAAAGCCTCCAACGCGCCACGAAGGCAGTCCTTGATTCCTCCAGCTTGGGTTATCAACAGCATGCTTTCTGATGGCCCCTGGAAAGCAGCAGCGTGACCGCTGCATACCAGCACCGCAACAGGACGTGTGTCTGGGGGCATGCGACACAATCAAGAGACAAACACATCAAAGGACTAGACGTGCACAAGTTTCGCTGCCCCTTTGAGAACCCCCTTCTGACTTGCATTGATCCCCCATTTCTGGAGTGTTGGCAGGAGGCAGGGTCTTGACTCCCTATTTATCTCTGACAGCTGTGACACAGACATGTGGCCTAGAATCAACCAAGGAGGAGCTCCTGATCAGTACTTAGGACCTAGAGAGCCTGCTGCAAATACAGAAATCATTCACAGGAAAAGCAACAGAGCGGAGAAGTCAGCCATGGGGATGAACGACGTCCGAGGGCAGCGAAGCCACGTGTGTCACTTAAAACAGTCTTGCCTAACGGGGCGCCTAGGTGGCTCAGGCAGTTGAGCGTCCAACCCTAGCTCAGGTCACGGTCTTGCAGTTCGTGAGTTCGAGCTCCGCGTCGGGCTCTGTGCCAACAAGCAGCTCAGAGTCTGTTTCGGATTCTGTGTGTCTCTCTTTCTCTCCCCCTCCCCTGCTCATGCTCTGCCTCTCTCTGTCTCTCAAAAATAAATAAATGCTAAAACAATCTTTCCTGGGACCTGACCCTGGCAGTGTTTTTCAGCTGTATAGAAACACTCAACCTTGTTACCAGCCTCCTTCTCTCATCTTCTGTGAATTTTGTGAATGTTTCAATATCGTTCCAATAAAGACCCACCTCCAGCCTGCTGTGGGTACTTGATCAAGTCATCAACCCATCCTCATTAACGAACTGGGACAATAACAGTGTACCTGCCCGTGAAATTCACCCTAAGAATGAAACGAGATGCTTCTAAAGTGCTGGGCACAGTGTCTGAGACACAGTACCTACTAAATGTTACCTGCGGTCATTTTTAAAAAAATATTTTTTATTACTCAAGCCCTCAATTTTTATTTACATACGCGGGGTTTTTCTTTTGTCAACGGACGTCAACAAAAAGCTATTGAGAGAGATCATGCACCCCTTAAACGTAGTCATACATCCAGTTACACAATAAACATTGATTTGAGAAGCATCAGGCTTTACAAGCACATATCAAAGTAAGCAAGAGACACCACAGTTCCTTTCCTCCAGGCAAAATTAGGTGTCAATTCAAAAAATCTCACCTATTGATGCAGGGCTGAGAAGCGAAAAGAAAAAGAAAAAAGAAAAGCAGGAGTCCTCAGAGAACAAAGCAGAGAGATCAGACTTAAGCAGGTCAGAAAGGGCATCCACAAGGCAGAGAGGAATCATTGAGCTGGGATCCCAAGAAGGAATGAATAAACCAGCAAGGATGGAAAAGCAGGGCGTGCCAGGCCCAAAGACCTCACGGCCACAGGCCTGGTGCTAAGAGGGAACGTGGCATGTGTGAGGACAAGGAAGCACCAAGGGGACAGCGGTGACGCAGAGGGATAGCAGGGGACAGGGTCCTGCAGGTGAGGTCAGTGTATTTGAAATATCCCAAGAGCTATAAGAAAGCCTTGAAGGAGCCAAGCAGTTTTGCTTTGAGTTTTGCCTCTGGGAGGAGTGTGGGTGGCTCAGTTGGTTAAGCGAACTCTTGATTTCCGGCCCGGGTGATAATCTCACAGTTCGTGAGTTTGAGCCCTGCATCGGGTTTTCTACTATCAGTGCACAGCCTGCTTTGGATTCTCTCCCTCTCTGTTCCTCCCTCTCCCCTCTCTCTCAAAAATAAACAAACATTAAACAAATGATAAAGTTTAGGGGTGCCTGGGTGGCTCAGTCGGTTAAATGTCCGGCTTCAGCTTAGTCGTGATCTCATGGCTCGTGGGTTCAAGCCCCACATCAGGCTCTGTGCCGACAACTCAGAGCCTGGAGCCTGCTTCGGTTCTGTGCCTCCCTCTCTCTCTGCCCCTCTGCCACTGGAGCTCAGTCTCTTGTCTCTCAAAAATCAAGGTTTAAAAAAAATAAAAAAGACATAAGTAAATAATAAAAAATAACAAAGGTGAAAAAAGAAAAAAGAAAAGAAATGTGCCCTCTGGCTACCGTCAGAAAAAATAGGTTGGAGGGAAAAACAAATGGCTGCAAGATGATGACTTAGGAGGCGAGGAGAGGGTTCCAGTTGTAAGCTAACCAGCTGAATTAGGGACAGGGTGTGGAGAGAGAGAGAGAACTGGAATTCATGATGTGAAGTTGACCAGAATTCTGGGCAGGCTGATCATCATAAGGAGAGAAGGAAGGTGAGGAGGAGAATGTACATCTCTCCCCCCAGGATTTCCTGTTTTCAGAATGGAGGACTGCTGTGCTTGAGGACGGAAGTCAGTACATTTTACGCTCAGGTACTCGTGAGATAACAAGGCTCCTAAGACATTAATGTGTTGCATGCTTTAGCATTGACCTAGTATGTTCGTATTTTCTATTATATCCTCCCGGAGCCACAAGAGAGCAAGATAAAGGACCTGTGTCTAGATGGCAAAGCTAGTATGTTAGGGAAAGGCAATGAAAGCCTCAAGTCTGTGCCCCCGGGTCCAGGCATGTTCTGTTACACACATCTGACATTTGTCCCCATGAATGCCTCAAAGCATCTTAACAGACGACTGGGGCAGTTTCTCCTCTGGCCATGCTTGGTTTTCCACCAAGTGGATTATATTCCCTGAGCATCCATGTTATCTGAAGTTCACCAGATTTCCTGATAACAGAGAGAGCCTCAGATTTCCTGATACCAGAGAGAGCCTCACCAGATTTCAAGTTCTGCATTCCCCCTACTAAATGAGGAGAAAGAAAGAACTCGCAAAGTACATAACCCCCAAACAGCAGTTTTTGCAATGAGTCCTAACCCACCGTCTTCCTTTAAATGACATAAAGATCACCGTCCACCAGGGCAGCAAGTAACACAACAGACTTTGGGATCAGAGCAATCTCCATCGATTCCAGCTTTGCCACTTACTAGTAGCTGAATGACGCACAGCTATTGGGAGTTTTCCTTTCAGCTGGAAAAATGAGAACCATAGCAGCCATCTCTTAAGCGTATTTTAAGGATTAAGTTTGATTATACACGCACAGCTCGTTACACTGGCTGCCAAAGACCGAAGTCTCAAGAGATGGCAGCTGAAGTGAGGGCTGACATCTTTTGTGGGAAACCAGCGTTTAGTCAAAACCTGAATGTCACATGGACAAAGGACAAGGAAGGGGAAAGAACATATCTAGTCATTTTGAAAGAATTTGGGGCGGGGGGGGGGTGGGTTTCAGGGTCAGTTATGAGACAGAGAAAGAGGCCCAGGAATTTGTGAGGGAACCGGAGTTACCTGATAGGGTCTCCCCTTTCTTCATGTACCAATTATTACTCAGGGCTCTTGTGGAGACACAGAGCCAGAATCCCCAGTCTGTGTAAAAGAATGCAATTCACCACAATGTAACCTCTAAACTGAACCACCTACGTAGAGACCAAAAGATGATCTGGGGTAGGTCTCACTTTTTTTATAATTACACCATGTTAACCTAGGCTTCCCTATCTGTGTGGAAGAGACATGGCCTTTAGAACTTTAAAGAACCCGGAACCACCACTGTCTTTTTTTTTTTTTTTTATGTTTATTTCTTTCTTTTGAGAGGTGGTATGACAGAGAGAGATTGAGGGAGAAAGAATCCCAAGCAGACCCCACACCGTCAGCGTGGAACCCAATGCGGGGCTCGAACTCCCAAACCGTGAGATCGTGACCTGAGCTGAAACCAAGAGTTGGACACTGAACCAACGGAGCCACCCAGGTGTCCCTCAACATTAGTGGCATTTTTAATCTACTGATTAGTAATCTCAAAGACTCTGGCACAACAATCTATCCTGTCACTGATGGAATGAATTCATCAATGGAGAAGTAAAAACCTGTATTCTCACTTGTCTGTTATATTCATTATCTAGAAAGTAGGTGGATGCGAAAGCACATAAAACTATAATATTAAGTTTTCTTTAATCATTCAGGATCCAAGCTTTCAAGATTTATTCATGAATTCATTTCCACAAAATATTTAATGAGCATAAAGATACCAGGAATTGTGCTAATACCAATTAACACAAATTGTGATAATACAGAAGAGTAAGACATTCTTTTTCCCATCAAGGAGCTCCCAATCTAGCAGATAAAATCGAGACTTGGAAATGGTTAGTTACAATACAACTCATCTGAAATTTTGCTTTTGGTTTTTTCTATGTCTGACTCTGTGCTCTCCAACTACCTTGTGAGCACTTTGTAAATAAATGAGTAAGAGTAACTTCATCTCCAGGGTGCCTGGGTGGCTCAGTCGGTTAAGCATCCCACTTTGGTTCAGGTCATGATCTCGTGGTCCTTGAGTTCTAGCCCCACGTCAGGCTCTGGTCTAACAGCTCAGGGCCTGGAGCCTGCTTCGGATTCTCTCTCTCTCTCTCTGCCCCTCCCCCAATCATGCTCCCTCACTCTCTCTCTCTCTGTGTCTCTCAAAAATAAATAAATGTTAAAAAAAATAATAAAGAAAAAAAAGAGTAACTTTATCTCATCCTTTAGCTCCCGCTATCTATTCTAGGCTAATCGTTTCCAAACCTAGGTCTCCTGATTGAAAAAATAATAAAAGCAATCCCCCAAGCTTGAAGCAATGTGAGAACAGGAAACATTTTTTTGTCTCTTCAAAGTTCCACAGAGTACAGCCCATACAGCGTATTCTCAATACAAGGGTGGTGAATGAATACATCCATGAATAAATGAAACTCAGTGATTGGGGCACCAGGGGAAAACAATGCATAATGGGTCTAAGACTTCAGGACCACAGACTATAAGGTCTAAGAAGTTTTGTCTGGGGTTAGAGCCCATTGACTCCATGGTTATTTCTACTAAGTTGATTTGCTGGTGCCTTTCTGGATATTGGCAACAACAACCACAAAAAAAAAAAAAAATCACCAAAACACCACTGTCCTCTCCACATCTAGACAATGTGCCACCATTTCCACCCACTGAGTAAAACGTGTGGCCAACAGCCTGGAGGAGGGGGTCTTGTCACCTGGTGCCTCCTAACGCAAATAGAGGATAGTTATCTGCGGAAACTAGACACAATGTACGGTACTAAAAATTTGCCTTTTAATATAGAATAATTTCTCTAGCATCCGGCTAGCTCACTCAATAGAGCATGAGACTCTTACTATTGGGTAATTCCTTTATATCACTAAAAATATACATATGGGGTGCCTGGACGGTTCAGTCGTTTAAGGGTCAGACTTTTGACTCCGATCATGATCTCACAGTTCTTGAGTTCGAGGCCCACGTCGGCTTTCTGCTGTCAGCTCAGAGCCCACTTTGGGTCCTGCACACCTCTTTCTATCCCTACCCTGCTCGTGTTCTTTCTCTCCTCTCTTTCTCTCTCTCTTTCTCTCAACAATAAGCATTAAAAAAATTTAAAATAAAGGGACGCCTGGGTGGCTCAGTCGGTTAAGCATCTGACTTCGGCTCAGGTCATGATCTCACAGTTCGTGGGTTCGAGCCCCGCGTCAGGCTCTGTGCTGACAGCTCGGGGCCTGGAGCCTGCTTCAGATTCTGTGTCCCCCTCTCTCTCTGCCCCTCCCCTGCTCATGCTCTGTCTCTCTCTGTCTCAAAAATAAATAAAAACGTTAAATTTTTTTTTTAATTTAAAATAAATACACACACACACACACACACACACACACACACATACACACACATTTGGTCCATATTGAGCCTGGCCTAATTTTCCATCTTGAAGGGAAAAGAAAATGGTCACCTTTTCAAACCAAGAGAGGCAGAAAGCAGATGTGAGACCCAACTTCATACTGTCAACGTTAAGTCTTTTCTGTCTATTATACTGCTTGTGACACTGAAGACAGTCTCTTTAATATAATGAAGATGAAAACAATCAATGAATACAAGAAGGAATACAGGAAGGAGCCCTGGGTGTTTGAGCCAAGTTTCACACAGGAGGTCACCTCTCCAGTACATGAGAGCAAATTTTAACTCCCGATACCATCAGGCTCACTAAAATAAGAGCAGATCCTTTCCGGCTGTCTTGGTTTTCTGTGTTGAGGAGATTACGCATAAAACCACCATGGATACAAGAAAAGTTCCATTCAAAGTTGTCACGTGTACTGGGTGCTTAATTTTTCTGATAGTAGATTTATTAGAGTAGCCTGAAGCCAACGTTCATTTCCAAGCCCAGGGCAAACTCAAATACACCTTCTGTGTGGTCCTGCCCTTTTTGCCCTAGATAAAAATAAATTCTACCTGCTCAAGTTACATCAGATAGAGATGGCAGCTCTCCTTAACCCAGGCTACACAGAACAATCACCTAATGAGGTTTTAAAGATTGCTTTATAATAATTGATATATTGTAATATGTCATATATATTATAGGTTATTTATATATTATTATATTATATTACATCGTATTATAATATTACTGTGATAAAAATATAATAATTATTGCCTGGGCCCCATCCCAGACAAATGAAATTAGATTCTCACAGAATAGGACCTAGTCACGGTTTTGTTTTGTTTTTTTTTTTTAATGCTTCCCGGGGCTTCCAATCTGTGGTCTGCATTAAGAACCACTAAACTCATCTACACCTCCTGGCCAGCCTGGATGTAGGTGCTAAGCGATGCTTCTCACCCTTCAGTGAGGGCACAGATACCCAGGGATCTTGTTAGAATGCAGATTCCGAGTCTGTAGGTCTGCGCTCCGGCCTGAGGTTCTGTTGTGCTAACGAGCTCTACATGGTGCTAATGACATCGCCGGTGGGTTCACAAGCCACACTTGGAGGAGCTAGGTGCTGACCCACTCATGGCCTTCTGCAAGCAGCCAAGGAAGGAACAGTCTCCGCAAAGACATCCTTAGGGGGACATATGGCCGGCACATACTGAAATGCAGGGCCATTTCAGCTGTTAAAGAATGAAAGCCTTTTGTCCAGATTGCAAAAGAGCCGTAGCTGTGAGCTCCCCGCTCCAGTTAGCCTGCACCTTCTCTGAGGAAGCTTGACATGCCGCTATCAATTCAGCAACTCAAATGCTCACGCCTGGCACGTGAGGGGACCTCGAGGACTCTGCTTCACCAGTGATGGCTTCTCTTCCATTCTGACTGGCCAGGGCTTTTGCTCAGTTGGCTACTGAATCTCTCAAACAGCACTCTTGAGCACCATACCAAGATATAACCCCTAGATGGGTCAGATGCAGAAAACTGTCCAACTGCTGACTTGAAGTCGTGTGAAGTTGAAAGATGACCCTCGAGTCACTAACGTGGGTGATTTCTCATAAAAGAAGACATGAGATCAGCAAGGCCCCGGGACAAAAGACAGGTTAGGTGAAACAAAACATGAGTTGGGGTGAGAAAAGGATCTAAGAAATATGCAAAAATAACAGAGATGCATTAGAGAAGCTCATAATGAACAAGGAGACTGAACCAAAGGAAAATCTTGGTTTTGTTAGAGGTTCCGGGGAACTGAAAATAATAGAAAAGACTTGCTTTGCTATCCTCAACATAAATCAGAGGCCCACTAAAAAATTATGACAGATGATTCATAACCTATTATTATAAGGCTTTGCCTCGCTTAGACAAGTAAGTCATTACAAAACACCATAAGTACTGCAATACTCAGTTCCTATAAATCAACGCAGAATATTTAAACATATTTTATGTTGATAATCATGTTCATTTATTTAAAAAAAACAATTTTCCACATGTGATAAAACTCAGTGTCTCTAATGTGTAGAGATGGGTAGCTCAGTTGGTTGAGTGTCTGATTCTTGATTGCGGCTCAGGTCATGATCTCACTGGTCATGAGATCAAGCCCCGCATTGGGTTCCATGCTCGGCATGGAGTCTGCTTGAGAATTTTAAGAGAGATTGGACAAAATCCTCGATTTTTACTTTCTCTATCTGTTCTTCTCAGTCCAGTCAAGAAAGAAATTGTTAACAGCAAGAAAACATGAAGCTAATGAAAGATGTATGCCTGGGTTCTTACAAGATGTATCTGAGGACAAAAATTTTGAGATTCCTTGACAATTCTACAAGGCCACTTTAATAGAATAAACCTACTTTATAGGTCCCCTGTCCTAATGCTGAGTATTCTTGCCAGTTTTAATCTCTAATGTACCTATGGGACCACTAAGTCACCACAACATATTATGTGCAAGTTGTGTGTTCGGTTATTTTTTTTAATGTTTATCTGAGAGAGAAAGAGAGAGCGAGCGAGTGAGAGCACACAAGTGGGGAAGGGACAGAGAGAGAGAGAGAATTCCAAGCAGGCTCCGTGCTGTCAGAGAAGAGCCCAATGTGGGACTTGAACTCACCAACTGTGAGATCATGACCTGAGCTAAAATCAAGAGTCAGACGGTCAACCGACTGAGCCACCCAGGTGCCCCAGAAGGTTGTGGGTTATTAAAACAGATTGAAATCTCAGAGGCCTTAGCGTTGATAATGTCCACTTGCAGCCAGTCCCCTAACACTCCCAAGCGTAAAGCCTTAACAACTGCATCTGCCATATGCATTCTTCTGACTCATCTTTGTTTTACTTACATGTACCTCAAGGTGTACTTTCTCTCCACTTTCTGAAGCACGGCAGAATTGCCAATGTGATTTCTGACTCCACTGTTCCCATTTCCTTTGCATCTCAATCAAATACCGTGTTTTTTTTAATGGCATTGACAAAGGAGGCTTTTGAAGCTCAGAAACACATACGGCCAATGATCTGTAACCCAAAAACTATTTTCCACATCTTTCTCCCGTCTCCTGCAAGGGGCATCCCTCCACCACCCCCCCGCCCTTGCTAGCCCTTCTAATATCAGGACCTGAAAATCCCTCCTACCATATGTCAGAGATATTTGATCTTTTTCTGTCTAAGCCTGCGGTAGGGCTTATGGTTCACACTGTGTGCTATGTCTGATTCCTCCTTAGGGGAGTCTGATTTCACATTCTAACCGCCCTAAATAGACTTCAGAAAGTGGGCCTCCTTCCTAGACTCAGAAAAGAACCACCACGAGGAATAAAAATACACGAGCAGTGTCCCCGTAAGTAACAGACATGGATCTCTAGGTGGCCAGCTCTGCTCTTAGACCAATGCTATAGCACTTCTACTGCGTGTGTGATAGCCAGCCTCAAATACGAGTGAAATACAGTATCAGTCTTGCCAAGCGTGGACAGATGGGGCCCAGAAGCAGGTATTTTCAGCCAGCCCTCTGCTTCTTGTAGACAGACATTTCTGCGAAGCCTAAAAATGGGAAGCGTTTCTAGCAAAGCTAATAGCAAAATGTTTTTTAACAATGGAATGCAGCAGAAAAAACAAATTCCTTCTGTTTGATCGAGGATCCAGATTCCAAAGACACACAACATCCGTGCAACATGTCAAATGGTCATTTTCTTTTTTCCCCTCCACTTGGCTGATGACGGATGTCTCCTCTTGTGGGGGTGGGGGTAGGGAGGGGACTGGCAGGTGGTGTCCCTCCTACTGCCATGTGCAATGAATGACCCCGTGATGGCAGATGAGATCTTTGTGGAAACTGGTGAAGTGTTCTTGCTAGGCCTTCGCCCTCGCAGAGGTGAATTTAACCATATCTTGCCATCTTGAAATTGTACCTCACGGGACATCTAGTGAATAAAATCCCTTTCGTGCACATCAGGAAGCCCAACTACCTCCCTTTGCAAATTTTAAAGGGTATATTTTCATCCCCAGGCAGAAGAAATCGACTGACCAAGGTAGTAGTCAGGATAGACCAGGGATGTACTAGAGAAAAAGCCTCCATTCAAGCCAAAGGGCTCTCTGCCAGCACAGAGATGAGAACATGTCAGAGATAATAAAGAAAATAGCTGGGTCTTAAGGACAGATGGCTGAGTATAATTGTGGGGGGGGGGGGAGGGGCAGGGGGAGGTGGGTACTAGAGAGGCTAGCTGGACCTGCCGTCAACTAGGCTTTTGGAGGCAAGGTCACTTTGCACCCTACCTCCTTCTTCCTCCCCTTCCCTTCCCCCTCACCAGCCACCCCTTCAGCACTGACGGGTGCAAAATATATGACCAGGCATTTTCACGTAGATGAGGCTTCTGTTGTTCACAAAGAAGAGACAGCAAAGAAGGAAGGAACATGACTGACCCTTCCTCAGAGAACACTTGCATTATGTATTTTTGATCCGTGTCTTAGAAGTTTTACCTGTTATAATAAAATAACCTTTTTCACAGTAAACAAGAAGAAATGAGAAATGAGCTGACCGTGCCGCAAAGCTACCCTCTCTAGTCACCCTGAATGTGGCCCCTGGGGAGCCAGAAGTAACAAGAGCAACATCGATGCTCAGCATTTTCTGTCTCAATTAGTGTTGAACCTCCTCCCTTTGTCCAAGTTACATCTCTTGGAGAAGCGACGGATGTCAGAGCAATGTGTCCAATCCCCTTACCCATGGGGTCCAACTGGGGTAAAATGTTGGAAAGTAAGTAAAGTAAAATTCCTGGAAAATAAGAAATGATTTAGAAGAGCAGAGAGATCAAGAAGAAATGGAAAAGTAAGAGATACTGTGCCTGTTCCCTGCCACACACACAGATCAAAGGAATGAGACTTTATACGGACTCCCCCAGAGGGACATACAGGCACATTTGAAGCCGAAATACACCTGCATTACTGTATTGTTTTTCTGTTTACTACACTCTCACCTTAAGACCTCCTTTGGTGGGTACAGGTGGTGATAACAAAGGAAATTTTGGTGGGTCAAGAGATGACTCTATCACATCAATCCCCAGTTCTTGAATTGCCATGTCAGTTACTGAATATTATAAAGCAATTGGCATTTGTAATGCGATACAGCATCCGCAACGTCTCTAGGAAGACATTGGGCTGTCCCGTAAATGAGGTATTCTAATTCCTTTGACAGTTTTCTCTCTCATCGTATCATAACCAGATGAACCTGTTACATGCTGTATTCTTAAACTCTGGATTATATAATGAAATATATATATCTGCTCTTCTATTTGCCAGAAAAAATATAGGAGGACTTGCGACTCCAAGGACAGAACCAGGTCATTCTAGGCAAGTGGTCACTTGGTGCAGCCTCTTGAAAAACATTCCTCTAGCCTTCCTCCTTGGCGATCATTCCCTGGGACTGACTGTGGTTTCACACAGCATTCTGCGCTCACATTTTTGGCCTAGTATTTGCCATGGGCTTAACATGGCAAGTCCAGACAATGCACAGATATACACAGCAAGGGTCAGATTAAAATGGCTTTGGAGACCAGGCAAGCAACATAAATATGTGAAGCAAGTCAGCTGGTGAGGGTCCTTCCAGCTCTTGGATAACATGCAAAGCCTCAGGGCTTGGAATTTCAATTCAGCAACCCAAGTGACCATGTACAGATGAATGGATAAAGAAAATGTGGTATGTACACACAAGGGGGATTACTCAGCCGTAAAAAGAATGAGATCTTGGGGCACCTGGGTGGCTCAGTCGGTTAAGTGTCCAACTTTGGCTCAGGTCAGAATCTCATGGCTCATGGGTTCGAGCCCCATGTTGGGCTCTGTACTGACAGCTCAGAGCCTGAAGCCTGCTTCAGATTCTGTCTGTCTGCCTCTCTCTCTCTCTCTCCCTCCCTCCCTCTCTCTCCCCAAAATAAACAAACATTAAAAAAATGTTTTTAAAAGAATGAGATCTTACCATTTGTAAGAACAATGGATGGACCTAGGGGTATTATGCTAAGTGAAATAAGTCAGAGCAAGATGAATACTATGTGATTTCACTTGTACATAAAATCTAAAATGCAAATTAACAAAAGAACAGAAACAGATGCAAAAATACATAGAACAAAATGGTGGTTATAAGACGGGGAATACAGGTACGAGGGATTAAGATGCATACAATTCCAGTTCTAAACACATAAATCATGGGGATTGAAAAGTACAGCATCATGAATATAGTCAGTGACATTAGAATAACATTGTACAGTGACAGATGGTAACTATACTTATCCTGGTGAGCATTCCTAATGTACAGAATTGTTGAATCAATGGGTTGTACCCCTGACCTAATTGAACATCGTATGCCAAGTAAACTTCAATTAAATGTCAAAAGTAACAAAATACTGAAAGAAGTATTTTGCTCTCACATGAAAGCACTGAAAATGAGCCAAATCTTAAAAAAAAAAAAAAAAAAGTGACACAGCAGCGACATCACTTTTGCCCAAACTGTGTCTAAGAAGCCACAAGCTATCAATCTCAGCAAAATAACGGGGATCTCCTTCACGTCCCCGCCCACAACTGCACATTACAACATTTCAGAACATTATCTGTTCACTCTGTATATGTCCACATGATGTGTGTGTCTATGCTACCTCTGTGTTTGCTCAGATGGCATTAGGCCGCTCAAAAGATATCAGGCACTAAGAAATAAATAGCAGGACAGCATTTAAGAGAGCGTTCACATGGAGAAAACGAACTGATTAAGACTTAAGTAGGTTGGCAAATATCACAATGACTCTGGGCATTAAATATGGACATATGTAGGAACTAGAGCTTGAATCAGACATATGTGCCCCCAAAAGGCAGCAGCAAGCTGTTGAGGAAGGTGGCTTAGATGCTGGCATGCCTTTCGGTGGGGCAGAGAATTTTGGACAGAGTCAGGTCAGCGAAAGAGAATGGACTCTTTCTAAAAGGGAAATTCATCATGGCGCAAAGTCCCTACGATGAGAGAGAATCACTGATTTTTCTGTTCTAGGACGACAGCGCGTCGAAGTAAGAGAAGGAGAGAGCAAAGCAAATTCTGATGTTAAATCAAGACGACGGAATTGAATTTATGAGCAAGAAAGACTGAAACTTTAGAAGTGGATGCTTTCCGAAAAGAAGTAAATCCTAAGGAAAAGCCAAACTATTCAACAGCTCAAGAGCGGGTGGCTTCAGACAATCTTAGATACTCTTTAAATCATATGCCTTATGAATATTCAGATATATATACTCCAACCCCATATAAAAAAGTTATTTTTTTTTTATTTCCACAGGAAGCTCTTTCTCTCTCTCTCTCTCTCTCTCTCCCCCTCCCTTTCCAAGAAACATATGCTGATATCCACTAATAAAAAGAGTTCACTGTTCCCAAAGCACGTCAGCCATGGAGCTGGGCTTAATAGAGATCTTCCTACTGGTTCCCCATCAGAGGCAAAGGAGGCATATGGAAAGATCTGAATCTACTCCCTGCACTGAAATAATCCATAGAGTTCTAGTAAATGGTAGGCTCATTGCAATCCTTATTGCTTTTAGAGAGCTTTAGTCCTCCTTTAGATACGTGGGGGGAGAAAATCATCTTCTTCACCTTTGCCCTAATTATCCCAAGATTAACATGTCAGAACCTCCCCGGAAGCAAAGGGCTGATCCGGTTTTGTCTCCAACCCCTGCTTGGGAGGGCTGTTTCCAGTACCTCCTAAAGCTCGGGTTAATCTGTAATTGAGTCTAGAGCCATTTTGTAACTTCACAGGTTGGGCCGCCTTTAAAATGATCCATGAATCCATGTTTGAACCATGAACCTTAAATGTTGTACGTCTGCATTCTAATCTAAAGCAGCTTTAAATACCGCAGCTGGCGGCAGCCTGTACTTTACAATGCCTGCCAACGAAGCCAGTCACTGGTGTGTTCACAGCCATGGAATTATTGCTGCTTCTAACAACTGAATTCACGGCGCTTCTTAACTTCAAGCTGATTGGTTTACTTGGCTGCCCTCGTGTTTATTTCTTTCCTAACTCTTGTTGTATTTATTTGACAGCCTCTTCTTTGGCATTTGCTCCAAGGAGCCAACAAGTCAGCATGCAGAATTTCATGGGCTCATTCTGACTTTCTGTAGAGCATCAGTATAAAAGGCAAACTGCATCTGGGTAGTATTTAGAACTGTGATATGTCACTTAAGGACAGGGAATTAAGTTAGGGTAATCACTCAGCTCTAACACACTTGGCTGTGTTTAGGTAGCGAAGCACAAAACACAAGGCATTTTGGTCCTCGCAACTCTCTCTTCTCTCCTTATCTTTTCCTCTCGTTGCTTTCCATGGTTAACTAGACTCCGTGTTGCCCTAATAGGCAAATCATCTCACAGATCTGTTCTCCCTTCCATCTCCGTTTCCTCTTGTTACACAAAGAGCTCCCTCCCTGCGTTGTTTCTTCTCCAATATATCCCACACGATTCCGTCCAACTCATTTTCCCAACCTCTGTTTTGAAATCCTCTGCTTGAGAACTTCCAGGGGCTCCTGACTTGCCTGCAAAGCAGCTCCTTCCACAGTCTTCCCCATCCCACCAAGCAGGTACCATCCATGTTGAGACATGCTCCAGCTGCACCCAGACCCTGAATCTTGGCTCACTTTGTCTTCAATTCCTTTTTTTGCTAATTCAGTGCAGCCTCACTTCACGGATGAGCTCACCTCATCTTCTCCTCCCAAGGGTCTCCAAGATCTTCAGAGATAACTATATGAGCCAAGAGTCTCTCTCGTATTCATGTTCAATAACATTATCTAAGCATGTTGCACACTGTACCTCGTGTAGGCATCACAAAATACCTATGAGGAAAGCGCTATCCACCACCCTACTAGATGGATGAGGAAACTGCCTCATTTGCATGATTAACTCACTTGTCCATTGTTATATGGCTATTAGGTGGGGAGCCAGTGTTTAAGGCTCATGTCTTCATTTTACCACCTTCCTCCTCAAGCCTTCTTAGAGATGCCCCTAGTTCACTAACTTGGCCAGTTTCCACTTGTTTATAATTTGCATAGAATTTCCATTACCTTGTACTCAGCCCTTTAAAGGCTGATACCCTTTCTGACTGCCTTACCTGTAAAAAGTTAGTGGGACAGGGGCACCTGGGTGGCTCAGTCGGTTAAGCGTCCGACTTCAGTTCAGGTCATGATCTCGCAGTTCGTGAGTTCGAGCCCCGCATCGGGCTCTGGGCTGACATCTCGGAGCCTGGAACCTGCTTCCGATTCGGTGTCTCCCTCTCTCTTTACCTCTCCCCATGCTTTCGTGCTGTCTCTCAAAAATAAACATTAGAAATTTTTTTAATTAAAAAAAAAAAAAGGAGTAGGTGGATGGATAGGTATTTGTACCATACTCTCCACCCAAGACATCTAGTTTTCTTGAGTGCATAGGACAATTACCTCACAACTCCTTTGCATTTTGGCAGGACTAATTGAGGCCAGTAACATAAGAGAGGAAGTGATTATTCTTCCGCATGGATATTTTAAGAAGTAGAATGCAGTTCACCACTGCCTCTCTTTCCCTTTGCTGTCATCTTTGGAGAAGATGCACACAAAGGCCATTCCAGGAGCCTGGGTCCTAGAGCAAAGACCACACAGAGGAGAGTACCCAGTGGACCCATGCGAGACCAAAGAGAAAACACCAAACTTTGATTTTTAGCTTGGGGTTTGAGGAAGCTGTTTGTCACTGTAGCGCAACCAGCCAATCTAAGAGTGACGGACAACAGGCATCTGTGGAGAATCAGGACAGTGACTATTGTATAAGCACAAATCACAGAGACCTCACCAATTAGCTATGAAACAGCCAGAAAATGTCCGTGTGAAAGATGAGAGAGCACAGAAGCTTTTTTACCCAGGAAAGTTTGATCCTTAAGAACTTTCAGCTCAAATGTGGTCTCAGACTGGTGCTGCATCATAAAAGGCCAGTTTTCTTTCTTTCTCTCTTTTTTTCTCTCTCTAAGCAGGCTTGACACCCAGTGCCTATCCCAAAACAGGGCTTGAACTCATGACCCTGAAATCAAGACCTGAGCCGAGATCAAGAGTTGGATGCTCAAGGGACTGAGCCACCCAGGTGCCCACTCCAACAAGGCCAGTTTTGATTTCAAACTCTTTTTAAAAGTTGTGTCTGTATCACCGTTCTCCCAAGTAGAGCACCTCTTACTTTTCTATTTTTCCTTTAGCCTAACAACCGTTCTCCACTCTTATATCAGTTCTTCTTTCCTTTGAGATGTTTTACTCTTCGTGTTTTAAGAGTCTCTAAGAAAGTACAGTGAACTTTCCCATCACTAAGACTATACCCAGAGCAGTCTTCTCTGTCACATTTCAATCCTCAGTCTCTCCAGCTGTTAAAAATAATAATGATGATGATGATAATGATGATGATAGAAAAAAGTGCAGGGTACTCAGCCCCAGTTTAACCGAGGAGAGTGGATTCTCAAAATAACTACATTTTCTCACTTAAGGATGGAGATGATGGGCTCTCATTTCAACGTAGGTCCAAAAGGTATTGTTTCACTTCCTGACTTTAGCTCGTAGTTTGTGGTTAATCATGTACCCATTGGTTTTTCATATCGTCAAAAGGTCTCCAGATCACTGCTGCACATCACTGAATATTGTATAGTGCTCTCTCTATGGGTCCAAATAGTGTAGACAAGTACTTGAATCTATCTTTTTATTTCGTGGCATTCCTCGAAAAGCAAAGATAAAAACTCAGATATGAAATACAGTCTATAATTTACAGATTAGAGAGTAGGTAGAATCCACAATAAAACAGCACTGCTGAGGGGCGCCTGGGTGGCTCAGCTGGTTGAGTGTCTGACTTTGGCTCAGGCCATGGTCTCGCGGTGTGTGGGTTCAAATTCTTTGTAGGGCTCTGTGCTGACAGCTCAGAGCCTGAAGCCTGCTTCAGATTCTGTGTCTCCCTCTCTCTCTGCCCCTCCCCTGCTCACACACTCTCTCTCTCTCTCTCTCTCTCTCTCTCTCTCTCTCAAAAATAAAAACAAAATACTAAAAAAAAAACAGCATTGCTGAAGAGTCTTAATTTTAAGAGTCCTACTTAAAGGACACCTGGGTGGCTCAGTCAGTTAAGCATCCAACTCTTGGTTTCGGCTCAGGCTGTGATCTCATGGCTTCGTGGGTTTGAGCCCTGCATCAGGCTCAGGGCTGACAGGGCAGAGCCTGCGTGGGATTCTCTCTCTCCTCTCTCTTGCTGCCCCTTCCTCACTTGTGCTGTGTCTCTCTGAAAAAAAATACACTTAAAAAAAATTTTTTAAAGAAGTCCTACTTAAGGGAGGCCCTCTTGTATTCATGTTGAGACAGGCATTCGCTAAATACTGGCTCATCAAAAAGTTCATGGAACTCATCTAATAATGACTTACAAGGCCCCTTCTACAAGAGACATGTAGGCAAACTGGACACTTCAGAACACGAGACAAATTCATTCCACAATTAAACGCCTGCAGATGACAATGCCTGGGTGAGTGGTAAGAAAAAGAAGGAAGAAGCCCTTAAGTGGTTCCTGGGAGAAAACAATAAATACCCCTGAAAAGTACATTCCAGAGGTAAGAACATGAATGCCTTTGTCTTTCTCTTGCTGAGAACCCACAGCTGATTTGAAACCTTCTGAGCTAAGGGTCACTACCTACTAGAAGAAGTGACCCTTGTTACTAACCAATTTAATTTGGACTATCTCAGCCGGCCTTATTCAATTCTCCCCAAGCTCCCAGAGGCAAAAAAAGATACTGCTGTACTTAGCTTTTCAATCAGGTTTACTTTTAGGGCTCGCTGGTACAGCCTGGTTGTACATTCAGCATCATCTAGTTTAAACATATTGAGCAATCAATTTCAACTTGTTATTGTCATTGGAGTCTGAAAATTTAATAAGCAATTACCTGAACACATTCCTTTATGTTTTTAATTTCTATGGAGATGTTGTTCCATTTTCGGGCCTAAAGCAATCATGCCCTCCAGAATGTTTAATTGAATGAGTCCATAACGCAAGCCTTTCTCTTGACTGGATTTTCCTAGTGTGATTGATGAATATGAATGAAGCAGTGTCTTCATAAGGACGGAGCCAAGAGTAAGTGCAAATTTCAACGATCTGACATGGGTGGATAACACAACTCATCTTTTTGACGCAGAAGGAAAGCCGCAGACCCTCCTTGACACAGAAATGCCTTCCCCATAAGGCGAATAAGAGAAATCCTTCTCATTTTCTGAAGCATTGCTGAAGAAATGCACACACACACACACACGATTACATAGGTGTGCATATATTTGATAGAGAAATAATTACATGTGCATCTATAAGCCTATACAACATATAACATAATATATATGCTTACAAATATATATATATTTTTTAATTGATCCTACCACACATCAAGTGGTGGCCTTTCATTTACACTAGTCTTCATTTAAGATCTTTTGTAGAAGATTATCCTGCAAGTGTATGCAGAAAGTTCCTTTTATCTATTATTTCTATTTCCTCTTGTTTATCTCTCGAACAGGGGTCGGCATACTTTTTCTGTAAAGGACCAGATGGTAAATATTTTAGGGTTTGCAGCCATACGGTCCCTGTCTCAACTATCCAACTCTGCGTGTTTTAGTGAAAGAACAGCCACAGACAACACATAAACGAGCGGGTGTGGCTTTGTTCCAGTCCAACTGTATTTCTAAAAACAGATGGCAGGCCAGATAGAGCTCACGGGCCAGAGTTTGCAAACCTCTGGCCTAGAAGAGTCAAGAGAACAGATATTTTTCTAGGTGTGCTTTTGTTGTTTCATTGGTTGGTTGGGGTGTTTGGTTGGTTTGTCTTTTCCAAAAACATGAATTCCTTTCCAGGCATCCCTAGAATATTTTCTTCCATCTGCCCCCACCAATGCTTATATGTCAAAGGCGTTTCTCCCTTGGCCTACTTGGGGGAGAGGGGGTCAATTTTTTTAAGTCTTCTCCATGATGTCGTTTATCAATTAAGAAATAGGATCTCTCTCAAAAAAAAAAAAAAAAAAAAAAAAGCAACATCTCTCAAAATTCACCTTTAGTCTAGATCTTTCCCCTACATGCCAGAGCACCGTACCAAAGTGTATATAAAATCTTCTACCCGACACCCATCAATAGACATCTTAAAGGTACATCAACCTAAATATGTTCCCATCAGAACTTGTTTTCTTTCCTACCCGTTTGCCATACCTCCTATTTAGCTAGGAGTAAAGCCTCTCTGAGATACCCTGCTTCTGTCCTTTCCTTCCAATCTCCTATCAACTTGTGGGTTCCATCTCGTCAATGGATCTCCGTTTTTGGCGTTCCCCTCTACCTCCACTATCTGTACCCATTGTTTTTAAGTCTCATAGCCTCCTTCCTGAAATTTTCTGGAAAAGAGGGCCAATGATTGCTCCACTCTCCAGTCCTTTTCCTTCTTCACAAGTACATCGTACCGCTCTCAGCTACAGTTCTAAAATACTACCTTTCTACCGAACGCCTGAAATTATGTCTTTTCCTCGACGAAGATGATAGAATAAAAAGCCTTCCCGGCATCGACCTACCCACCCTGTGTTACTTCCATTTACCTCTACTCACTCCAACCCTACCTTTGCTGGAATTCTGTTTCAGGGTCATACAGGGTAGCACCTCTCCTTCCAAGACTGCCCAACATTTAGATATTTTTATATATTAGATTGTACCTTTTCTTTTTTTAATCCCCCTTTTTAAATGTTTATTTATTTATTTTTGAGAGAGAATGTATGACTTGGGGGAGGAGAATGGGGGAGGGGGCGGGGAGAGAATCCCAAGCAGGATCCTCATTGTCAGCTCAGAGCCCAACCCGGGGCTCGATCCCATGACCCTGAGATCATGACTGGAGTCAAAAATCAAGAATTGGACACTTAATCAACTGAGCCACTGAGGAGCCCCTAGATTGGACCTTTTCTACACTCTACCTACTCTGTCCTACCCTGAGCCTACTAACATAAAAAGCCAAAACTCTTTCAAGATTACAATCTAACTGGGACAACCAAACCAGATAAACGATTATAAAGAGATGATTTGAGGAGCAACGAAGTACAGTGATGTAAACACGGACTATGGAACAACATCTGAATTTGAATCCCGGCGTGTCACTTAGCTGAGATAACTTGCACAGGCTGCCTCGCTTCCCTGTGTCGTCATAGTAATGCCATCAGTAAAGAGTGATGTACAACAACCTACCTTAGAAAATTACTGCAAAGACTGAATAAGTGAATAGTTTCCTGGAAGGGGCCTAGGACCGTAGGACCTCCACACAGTGGTGTTCTGTCAGCCTCAAGGTTGACAACAGTGTTCAACTATACAAAGAGCTTTTTACAGCCTGGGATCCCCAGGGTGGTGGCATCAACCCCTGTGTTGGGCTCCACACTGAGCAAGGAGCCAGCTTAAGACTCTCTTTCTGCCTCTCTCCCCTGCGTGCACATGTTCTCTCTAAAAAAAAAATGAATCAGACCAAAAAAAATAGTGTACGATTCACTTAGACAACGCCGGGCGCGTATACGTATACATATGTACACCCGATATACATACATAGATATACATACACCCACAAATATGTATGCATGTGTGTATATATGTATATCTCTAGCCACATACACACACCTATGCCCATAAATATATCTTGTTGTGTGTATATATATTTATGCATGTATGCACATAACTATTTACAATTTTTTCAATTTTTTAAAAGTTTATTTATTTATTTTGAGAGAGAGAGAGGGAGAGAGAGCGTGCAAGCGGGGAAGGGACAGGGAGAGAGAAAATCCCAAGCAGGCTCCCTTCTGTCAGTGCAGAGCCCAATGCGGGACTCGAACTCATGAACCGTGAGATCATGACCTGAGCCTAAAACAAGAGTCTGACACTTAACTGACTGAACCACCCAAGTGCCCCGGTATCCATATATAATTATTAACCAACTAAATCTATGGTAGGAAAACCGAGGAGGAATGAGATTGTTACGTATGCAGAAGTGAAGACAAGTCAAAGAATAAAAGGGGACATTCCCATGGAACTTGAGAAAGAAAGAGACAATGAGGAAGCAAAACCAGGCTTTAAACTCAAGTCGCTCTGTCTCCTACTACTATAAACTCTAAACATTTACTGTGTGCACTACTGAGTGTGAGGCAATCCTTCATAATAAGGCTTTGACTTTTCTTATATAACTGTTTTATAATTTAATAGTTTATACATGTGTAATTTTTTACCCGAGTGGCCTCAGAACATCTGGATGATACACACTGTAGGTATATGTATGTATGGGGGGGGGGTCCCACTGTTTCAAAGACTGTGTCAAGCATATAGTAAAGTCAATAAATATTAATAAAAGGATTGCATGACACCAAAGATGTAGTCTCAAATGTGATCTTAACTCTTAAACGTAAACGTAATCTTAAAATAATGAAACACATCTATCAGATCAAATTAATGTTGGATCTATTCTTCATTATTACAAGATCTACACCAAGCTCTCTTATTTTCTTGTTGATAGAAACCATTAGTCACTATATGAATTCTGGAATCAAAACTGGGTGAGCACTTACTGGGTGCCAATACTGAGGTTTAGAGAAGCGAACAAGGTGACAGGCTTTGGAATTCAGGAAGACAATGACTCGGGCGACCCTAGCCTTAGCCCAAAGCCCATCTCCTTTATTAAATCCTCTCTCTGTAGGCAAGAGTGAGGAGCTGGAAGCCTAAAGAAACACCTAACACACAACAGGTACTTGGTTGATAAAGGTGTTTAATATCATGTACACCATGTAGGAAAAGGGCAGTCAGGAGTCAGAGGACGATAGAATTACTAGATACAGAGAGCAAACTGGAATTGGGTAGGAAATTGAACTCAAGTAATATTCCCTTAAAGACTATGATTCAGAGAAAGGATATTGACACTGAAAAGACAGAAAAAAAAAATCTGAAGTTCACACCTAGGCAAGACGTCTCTAGCAAAAGTTTTCACCCAGGGCTTTCCGTGTATTTCTACGGCACTTGTCAAGTCGTGCTTAAACACTATCATTATACGTTCAGATGTGAGCTAAGCACACCCTCTCCCCCATATCACTTCCTTGTAAGACCGAGACTTTTTCTCACATTACTATTCTGATAAAGTAGGAGTTTTTATTTTCTTTCCCCGGATGCACTTTAATTTTCATGAAAATAGAAATCATGTGCCTTCACAGAAAACATAAACAGGTTGTGTCTTTAAAAAAAAAAGGAAATGGAGATTTATTTGGTTTAATTATGAACCTAGTAAGTGTATACAGTACGTGGACAGACTATTTACAGCTATGCTTTTAACTCATTCTATACATGGCTAATCATCCAACTCATTGGAAGGTGGCTGGGATTGTAGGACTTCCAAACAGTGGTGTTCTGTCAGCCTCAAGGTTGACAACAATGCTCAACTATACAAAGAACTTTTTAAACCCTGGGATCCCCAGACTGGTGGAATCAAGCCCTGTGTTAGGCTCTACACTGAGCATGAGGCCATCTTAAGAGACTTTTTCTCTCTGCCCTTCTCCCCTGTTTGCGCACGCTCTCTCTCACGTGTGCGTGCTCTCTCTCTCTCTCTCTCTCTCTCTCTCTGTCCAAAAAATAAACAAACAAAACTAAAAACGGGGCACCTGGGTGGCTCAGTGAGTTAAAAGACTGACTCTTGATTTAAGCTCAGGTCATGATCACATGGCTCATGATTTCTAGCCCCAAGAGGGGCTTTGCACTGACAGCTCAGAGCCTGCTTGAGATTCTGTCTCCACCCCTCTCTCAAAATAAATAAACAAACATTCATAAAGTTAAAAGAAAAAAAGACTGGGGTCCCCAGGGTGGTGGGACCGAACCTCACGTTTTCTCTCCCTATGCCCATTTCCCCTTGCACACATGCTCTGTCTCTAAAAAAAAATAAATAAAATAAAATAAAATAAAATAAAATAAAATAAAATAAAATAAAATAATAAAATTAAAATAAAATAAAATAAAATAAAATAACAAAATAAAATAAAATAATAAAATAAAGAAGCAAACAATTAAATAAATAAAACTAAAAAGGAGGCACCTGGGTGGCTCAGTCGGTCAAGCATCCAACTCTTGATTTTGGTTCAGGTCAAGATCTCATGGTTCGTGGGATTGAACCCTGCATCAGGCTCTGCACTGACAGTGTGGAGCCTGCTTGGGATTCTCTGTCCCTCCCTACCTCTGCATCCCTCTTTCCCTCTCAATCTCTCTGTCTCAAAATACATACATACATACGTAAACTTTTTTTAAATGGGGGGAAAATTTTTTAACATCTACCCTTCCACCCACTTTTTAATCTAAAAGTGCACGTTGCTATAAAAAGCAAATACTCATGGAGAGATTTCAAAAATGCAAGAGCTCTGCTCATCTTTCTCAGCTCTCTGTTCCTTCCATTCTTTTATTGCCTTAGATATTTGTACTGCAGAAGGGTGATCAATTAGATGAATAGGTCCCATTACTTTGTGGTTAATAAAAGATTTTATATTCTGAGATACACACAAAAATAAGTCAGAGTCAGCAGTGGATTTATGGGATGGGGAACAGAAGGAAAACTGTTTATCTAACAGATCACAGTCTTGAAAAAGCTTTCATTGTTTTGGCAGGCTTGATTCCATTGCCTTCTCCCGAACCACAGAGAACCTGTCCCAGTTACAGATGTGAAGGCCAAAACGTAGTTACCACCTAGACCCACCTCCTCCTTGCAATGCTATTTTCAACTAGGTGGCATCCTGGAAATGCCTCTTTCAGTGACAAGAAAGATGCTATCCAGAGATTAGAACCTCCACTTAAGGCCAGCTTTGTTTTACTTGTGCTCTGAGCAATGCTGGGTTAGCAAATCTAAGCCCACCCACTGTTTGCTCTACATATAGCCCATCTCCACGCCTGATTACCCCTATAATAAATCCTTTTCCTTCAACATAAAGCTCCAAAAAACCTGCAAGTCAATCTTTTTACTGCTCCTTATGTGGTGTTTATTTTTCTCTACTTGCCAATTGAAATGGCTCTAATATGCCCCAAAGGGCACTGTTCCCGTCAAGCTCTGAGGTACATCAGTTCTGATACAGGCAGGTGAGCTCAAAGAGCCCTGGAGACTCAGAGAGACCTGAAATGTGTAAAGGAGAGAGCAGAGTGCCCTCGGGAGGCAATTCTATTCAGACGGAACTAAAGAACCTTGAACTAATAGCAGAGGGATGAAGGAAGACATCTGAAGGCAAAGATGGCAGCCCGGCCGTGCGGCTGTACAATCAAGGGAAGATCCCTCAGCACCCAACAAACTGCCCCCCTTTGGAGCCAAGGAATGTGGTGGCAACACTCCCTGACTTCCTCTTCCAATAATGAGGACCTGAATTAATGTGAGATTTTATTGCAACAGCACTGGGAGAAAAGCTAATGAGCCAATTCCCATCCTGACCCTCTGTTTACTGTCACTTCTTCTCAGAGAGTCCCAAGTGTCCATTTGGGCACTACCAAGCATCCGTATGTCAGTTTCCTCCCCAGTCATGCCCTGTGACTGGGCTAATTTTGTAACCTATATTGGTATCCGTTTACAAAAATGCAAATTCCTCTCAGCCCCCAATCGAAACTTCTTTTCTGAAAAGAAACCAGGAGAAAGCCCAAGGGTTCCCTCACTTGTGAGGGGAAGCACAAGTCCAGGGTGAGGCTGCGCATCTTCATGCAAAAAGGACTTCCAGCAGTTAGAAGGCGAATCGCTCAAATGGGAAATCTCAAAACAAAGCAAGGAAAGGGAAAGAGAAAAGGACGATAGAAAAATACAGGCAGACATAAACACCTTCAAAGAAGACTCTCAAGTCTTCAAGTACTTCAGTTTTGTGTTGTTTTTTTAAATTTTTTTTAATGTTTATTTATTTGGGAGAGAGAGACAGACAAAGCATTAGTAGGGGAGGGGTGGAGGGAGAGGGAGGCACAGAATCGGAAGCAAGCTCCAGGCTCTGAGCCTTCAGCACAGAGCCCGAAGTGGGGCTGAAACTCATGAGCTGTAAGATCATGACCTGAGCCAAAGTCAGATGCTTAACCAACTGACCAACCCAGGCTCCCCTCAAGACTGGTGCTTTTTGATTTTATTATTATTTTTTTAATTTTATTATTTTTAAAATTTTACATCCAAATTAGCGTATAGTGCAACAATGATTTCAGGAGTAGCTTCCTTAGTAGTACCCCTTACCCATTTAGCTCATCCCCCCTTCCACACCCCCTCCAATAACCCTCAGATTGTTCTCCATATTTATGAGTCTCTTCTGTTTTGTCCCCCTCCCTGTTTTTATATTATTTTTGTTTCCCTTCCCTTATGTTCATCTGGTTTATCTCTTAAAGTCCTCATCTGAGTGAAGCCATATGATTTTTGTCTTTCTCTAATTTCACTTAGCATCATACCCTCTGGTGCCATCCACATGGATGCAAATGGCAAGATTTCATTCTTTTTTGATTGCCGAGTAACGCTCCATCTTCTTTACCCATTCATCCATCGATGGACATTTGGGCTCTTTCCATACTTTGGCTATTGTCCATAGTGCTGCTCTAAACATGGGGGTGCACGTGTCCCTTTGCAACAGTACACGTGTATCCCATGGAAAAATGCCCAGTGGTACAGTTGCTGGTAATTTTTAAGGAGGTTTCAAGTCATTCATTAGCTTTAAACTTCCTGGCTCTGTCAAGGAAGAGAAAAGGAGCCGACCTTTTATGTGTACCAAATGTCCTATGCATTTGTATCTGTGTCATTATATGAGTAAAGTGAGGAGAGAAACCCAACTGTCCCTGTAGTTACAACACTGGAGGCTTGTCCATACAGGTCTTCCCACCTCAACCCACACTTAGCAGATTTGAGTCTGTGACCTGATAATTATCTTTATGGCAAAAGTGTGCCACCAAAACGAATGCCATGCTTTCTCCTTCTACTTAATGCCTTCAGATCCCAGCATGCCTGTGGTCCACTCATGTGGACGCTCTTTCCAAGCTGTTCAAGCAAACAGAAGTTAAAGGGACAGAATTCCACTCATCTGTCCTTCCTCTCCGTAATCCAAAAGACAGGTACTTTATCCTGCACGAATCCTTCTCTCAAAGTATTTCCTAAATGTGAACTCTTTTAAATGAATAACCATGAAGCAGTCTTTCATTCTGAAATATAACCAAAATAAATAACCTCAGTTAATGTTCACATATTAACATTCCAGACTATCAGTCTCAACAATCTCTCATAGTTGAACGCTAAGCGTTCCCATTAAAATCTATCTAGCCTCCGGATTTTGTTTTGCAAGATCCTGAGCTGAGCCATGAAAAACTTTCTAGGAACATCAATATTCTCTTCTTCCGGTGTAGCTTCCAGCACTATGGGGAACTCACTGTAAATACTGAAGGAGGAAGCTCACAGTGCGTGCTGCCTTTTCTCTGAGGCCTGGGATCTGTATCTGCAAAAATGATTAAGATGACAGTGGGGAGTCAAGTCAAAAGTTAATGACAAAAGGTAAGCAGATCTTCATGAGCAGTATTCTGGTCACCCTGGCCCCTGGATCTTTGGAATATAGTGCAAGCCTGCGACAATGAGCAAAAGACTTGAAGGAGCTCAAAAGGAATAAGCTAAGCTAGACTTACTATATTTCATTTTTTTTTTCATAGATGTCAACAAGGACCTTCTTAAGTAGTGGAAGGACTTAGAAGAATACACTGATTCTCTGCTGCTCTGGGCCAGAACTGGAAACAAGATGACAGACAGAGGGAAGGGGGCTGATGCTGGCTGACCATGGAAAGAGATGTTTTTTGACAACTGCAGCCAACCATCCAAGAGCAACAATAGCAACTTGGGGGAACTCATCATTACAAAGATTGAACCAGAGGCAGATGTCTGTCATTCACAATACCATTGGAGGGATTCCAACCACCTGTAAAGTGGGACCACCGTAACGTCATTTATGCACTAACCAGAGCAGAAGGAACCTCGGTGCCTCCTCAATTCATTTCCACCAGCCAGCACCCGTTACTACAACTCCTGTAGTAAGAGAATGATCGATACTTCCTCTGGTTTCCTCAGAACCCACGTATGCATCAAGAAAGCACCATCAATGGAATCAATTTAATACAACATCAATAGCTTTACTTGTTAGAATGGGGAAAGATCAGCCAGCTCGGGATATATCCTTGAATGTGGTGCTTTCCATTGAATAACAAAAAAAAATATTTTTTCCAAAGATAAACTTGAATGAATAGAGCTGCTCTCCAGTTTGGAAACCAGTGGTAATGATGGGATACACTAGGAGCACCAGATGTCTCAGTGTGGTCTGGTTAATTGAAAGCTATAGACCCCACATCTACAATCAGCTTCACACATGGTCTGTTAATTTGATTGTCATATTGGTTTCCTCATTCATGTTCCTGGAGCTTTGCATATTCCCTTTGTCTTCACGCCCTGCAATTAAACATCTTTTTTTTCTGTCTCCAAAGGCATGCAAATCTGTAGGATCTCTAGTAAACTGGGTCTCTTAACAAAGACTGACCTGAAAACTTCCAGAAGTTTCCATGTTTAAGTTTCTTTAATTTGTCAAAGATGGAGCAGACGTGATGAATAACGGATAATATCAGTTTGTTGAGAAGATAATCTTCCTACTCACAAATGGTCTTATTTCTAGCTATTTCAATGGAGTTATGTATTACAAAGGGTCTAGAAGAAATGAACATGACACTAATATACACAAATGCATGTGCGTGCACACACACACACACACACACACACAGCTCTCAGCACCTGGAGTGTCAGTCATGAGGACTCACAAATAAGTCATTAATGCGATGCCCCGGAAGACTTAGTCTCTCATCTAAATTAATGAAACTCTCAAACATTCAATTCCAACATGGCTGTGCATCTGGTTTCCCAGCCCTAAGTGAATTAGAACGAACCAACTAACACGGTATGGGAGGATTTCAGAAGGTTATTAGAGGCAAACAGCAAAAGAAAAAGAACAGAGAGAAGTCAATTGGCATTGCCTGACTAAGCAGAAGAGAGAAAATCTGAACAGCATGAGCAGAATCATAAAAATGTTATAGCACAGAAGACTCATGAATGTTCAATAATTTTACAATAATTTGTTTGACAGGGATGACATTATTGAACTAGCAAACCAACATTTGGTTCATCACGGTGGCCCCCTTTGCAACAGTACCTTTTGAGTCAGTGCTATCCATTGCGTCAAGGGGCAGCCATACTCAGCCAAGTTCAGGATGGTCAATGCTTGGCTTCAAGTCAGAATTTTTAGACCAATACACAGCATTAGGTTGAAACTGACATTTTTTTTTAATTTCACAGGAGCTAGGCTTTATTGAAAGAAAATAATTTTCTTAATAATACAGAGATAGGTTTTTTGAACACATGGTATCATGCCATAGGGGAATTAAGATCACAGGATTTCTTTTCTACGTCACAGAGCAAAGCACAAGAAAGATTTGCTACAAGGATGGTTCCTGAAAGAAAGTGAAAAGCCCTTCAGGTGTCAGGATAACTGAAAAAGAGTTCGGAGAAGGAGAAAGGGTGGGTGTTAGTGACGTTGTCTGAAACCTTAGGGTTGGACATTAAGGGTAGTGAAATCCTAGAAACATCCAGATAGGTTTGAGGGAATGTAAAAACACTGGGTGCTGGAAACTTGCTTTCCTGGAGATAGTGTTCAAGCCACTCAGAGGGACCCACAGTGGCTTTTCTTGGTGTCCCATTCAGACTTTCTCTGATTTCTTTTGCTGCTTTCCTGTCTCCTACACTGTGTGTGCTTTGCTGCACTCAGTTTCCTTCAGAGGGTTGTCCCAGGGGAGAGAGACGAGTGCCTGGACGCTTATAAACCCTTAAGGATGGTTAGGGGCAGATGATGATAGCCAGTGGAAGAGCACACAAGTCCAGTTCTCCTGCCCAAAGATGAAATAAATTCCAGGGTCAAATGTGTATTGCCTACTAGGAACAGGTTGAGCCTTGAAGTTCACTGAGATTTCCTACCTCTCTTACCCACTTCTTTTCACATATTCAAATTTTCCCAATTCCTCATTGTTCTCTCCAAGAAACTTTTTTTTTTTAATAAATCACTTGCATGCCAATCCTTGATTTGGGATTTGCCCCTCAGAAACCTAACCTAAAACATTTGGTACATGAAGTGATTTTAGAAATTAGACTCTATGTATGGGATTCTAGAGTCAGGTCACATACAGGACAGGTATCAATGAGGATCTTATCACGGTAGTTTATGAAATGTCAATGAAACATGGCAGGGTGCAATTATGTTCTTCCTTTCTTCCTTCCCTCCCTCCCTCCCTTTTCCTTCCTTCCTTCTTTCCTTCCTTCCTTCCCTCCTTCCTTCCCTCCCTCCCTTCCTTCCTTCCTTCCTTCCTTCCTTCCTTCCTTCCTTCCTATGTTTTGAGAGAATGAGGCCCTGAGCTGTCAGCACAGAGCCCAACACAGGGCTCAAACCCACAAACTGTGTGATCGTGACCTGAGCCAAAATCAAGAGTCGGACGCTTAACCGACTGAGCCAGCCAGGCACCCCTCCGCAATTATGTTCTTTTTGCACAAGCACCTGTGGTGAACTGGGAAGGCATACAAGTAGGAGGAAATGTAATGGCTTTTGCAATATCCTTGGCCTATGAGAGGTAGAAGGGAAAGAGTACTTTATAAGTACTGTGAAATTGGTTGTTGCTAAGTGGCAGTAAGGCACTGAGAAGACAAAATGACAGGTTCCAGATAGCCAGTTAGCAACCTAAAGCATATTGCGAAAACCTCAGGGCATCCAAGGCAGTATTTGAAAAAAACAAAAAACAAAAAAAACCTCTTATCAACTATACCCAGAGAGGAAACCAAACTGATGGCCACATGTAAGACTTAACTGTAAAGTAGCAGAACTTCAGAGGAGAATGAATTAATAAACTGGCAAGTCTCCTACTCTAAAGTCAGGTGCCTGACAGGAGAACAGGGGAAGCCTGAGACGTGACATAAGAATATGCACAGAATATCCTAGTACCCACAGATTCGTTAACAACTTCTAGACCTGTTAGAGATCAGAACAAACACCCTCATGCTTAAAGACTTATGCTGATGCCTCAATCAAAACAGAAATCTTACAGGAAAGTGCTCTTCTCCTCAAAATTTCCCCCCATCTCCCACCCTGGACACTAAACCAAGAACTAAGAGCAAGGATGACCCAAACGAACAAAGTTATCCAGTTGAAGAAAAGGAATATACACTGAATGACCTTCAGGGCATAATGTGTACCAGTAGAAACTGGAAGAATAGGCCTTGGAGTGAATCTGGAAGGTCTTAGATGGAAAAAGAGGTAAAGTTAGAACAGAGAGCTGGATAAGGGAAAGTTTGCTCATACGGGGACAACTTCCTCTGACTCTGGATTTAACTTCCCAGAAAACCTCAAGCTGGATCTCATGTGCAGCTTGAATTGCTTTTGCAGGTTTATAAAAAGAACAATGGGCCTCTAGCGAATGCAGTAAGGCAAGGAAGTAAAAGGTAGCCAGATTAAGAAGGGAGAAATACTAATCTGTTGTTTACAGATTACATGATCATCTCTATCAAAAATCTGAAAGAACAGACATAAAATCCTCCTAGAACTATTAAGTAATCATAGCAAGGTTGCATACTAGAAGGTTAATATATACAATTCAACCACTTTTCTGTATACCAACAATAATCAAGTGGAATTGAAATTGAAAGGCAATAGCATTTATATGCCAAAAATTAAATACTTAGATATAAATCTAACAAAATATGTACGTGATCTGCATGAAGAAAACTACATAACTTTGATGATCAAAATCAAAGATCTAAATAAATAGAGTGATAGCAGCACCTGGGTGGCTCAGGGAAGCGTTTGACTCTAGATTTCAGCTGAAATCATGAACTCACAGTTTATGGGGTCAAGTCCCACAACGGGCTCTGCACTGTGTGGAGCCTGCTTAGGATTCTCTCACTCCCTCTGCCCCTCCCCCATTCACTCATGTGATTTCTCCTTCTCTCTCAAAATAAATAAACTTTTTAAAATACATACATACATACATACATAATAAAGAGATATCCTATGTTCATAAACAAGAAGACCCAATAGTGCCACAAAGTCGACCCTTTCCATCTTGACCTACAGATTCAATGCAATCCCAATCAAAATCCCAGTAAGTTATTTTGTGGGTATCAACAAACTCATTCTCAAATTTATGTGGGGAGGCAAAAGACCCAGAATAGCCAACACAATACAGAGGAACCAAGTTGGAAAAGTGACATTTTCCTGATTTAAAGACTTACCATAAAGCTACATTAATCAAGATTGAGTGATATTGGCAAAAGAAGGGAAAAACACATGAATGTAACATAATATATAGCCCAAAAATAAACCCTTTAAAAATACAGTCAACTGACCTTTGACAAAGAAGTAAAGGCAACACAATGGAGCCACGAAGATCTTTTGAACAAATGATGTAAAAACAACTGGACGTTCACATGCAAAAAAAAAAAAAAAATGTATCTAGACATAGACTTTATACCTGTCACATAAAATAACTCAAAATAGATCACAGACCTGAACGTAAAACACAAAAATATAAAATATCTTCCTAGAAGATATTAGGGAAAAAACTAAATGATATTAGGTATAATGATGACTTTTTAGATATAACACCAAAGGCATAATCTGTGAAACAACTGATGAGCCAGACTTCATTAAAATTATAAAACTTTCTGCCTTGTGAGATCCAAGGTCAAGAGAGTAAAAAGATAATCCACTGACTACGAGAAAAAAAATTGCAAAACACATATCTGATAAAGGACTGCTAACCAAAATATACAAAGGATCCCTAAAGTCAACAAGAAAACATTTTCTTAGAGAAAAATTGCTTTCTCTAATAAGAAAACAAACAACCTAATTAAAAAATGGCCAAAGACCTTAAAAGACACCTCACCAGACAAGATATACAAAGGACAATTAAGTGTACGAAAAGAAGATCAATGCCACGCGTCATCAAGGAAATGCAAATTACGATGCAATACCATCCTGTAACTATCAGAATGGTTGAAATTGGGATCATTGAAACATTAAGTGCTAGTGAGCACCGTGGAGCGACAGTACCACTCATTCCTCGCTAGCGACAATGCAACATAGTACAGCCACCTTCAAAGACACTTTGGTGGGGTCTTACAAAACCAAACGCAGGCTTAGTATACGACCTAGCAATCACATGGCTTGGAATTTACCCAAAAGAGTTTCAAAATAAATCCACACTAAAAGCCGTGCACAAATGATTATAGCAACTTTACTCATAAATTTTATTCATCAACTTTACCCAAACTTAAAGACAACCAGGAAGTCCTTCAGCAGGTGAATAGATCAACTTTGGTACACCTGGGCAGTTAAATACTACTTAGCAGTGAATAAAATATGAGCTACCAAGTCATTGAAAGTCATGGAGAAATCTTAAATGCATACCAGCGTGTCAAAGAAGCCAATCTAAGAAGGCTGTACTCTAAAAAGGTTTATCATTCCCACTATACGACATTCTGAGAAAAGTAAAACCATAGAGACAGTAAAAATATCAGTAGTTTCCAGGGAGATGAGAAGGGATGAAAAAGCAGAGTGGAGTGGATTCTTAGGGCAGTAAAAATAGTCTAGGTGATATCACACGGTGGCTACTGGTCATTATAGGTTTGTTCAAATCCATGCAGAGAGCAGACGATCAAGTCACGGGCTTTGGGTGAACATGACATGTCAACACAGCGTGACCAACTGTAGTTCACTCTGGTGGGGAATGTTAGTAATAAGGAGATTATACATATGTGAGGGCAGAGAGGATGTGAGTAATCTCTGTACCTTTCTCCTTCATTTTGCTGTGAACTTTCATTTGCTCTAAAAATTGTCTTAATTTTTTTTACAAGCCTCCATTAAACCAAGTAAAAATGCTAGAGCTGACCTGACACAGTGAGAGAACAAAAGGCTCAGAGAAGGGAGCATGTGAGGATACATCTAATATATAAAATGACATGACCAAAACACTACTATATAAGACAATAAAAAATGAATTGGCAGGGGTCACTGGTATCACTGAGAAGCTTATAATGACTGTGTTCTGAAGGGTTGGACTCCTAGTATAAGATGCTCTTAGGGAACTGGGCTTCCTAGTAACCAAAGGTATCAAAAATTCCAGCAGCAGGCTTTCACCATTAGGGTAGTAAGGTGGAAATAATAACCAGGGGCAGTAGCTCAGAGAGATTTATGTCAATGGCTAAAAGATAGGGAAAGCCTAGGACCAACAGAGATGGGTAACTAACATGAGTGTGTGTGTGTGTGTGTGTGTGTGCGCGCGCGCACGTGTGCGTGCACATGTGCATGCAGGCATACATCACGAACATTGCTATCAACCACCTCAACTAAAAGTTATGATCTCCTGCTCAGTTTCTACACCTGAATAATTTTTACACCTAGAATCCAAAGATGAAAAGACATTAGGTTCCTGAGAAAGGAAGAGGCATTGCCACAACAGCTTTTAACAATAGTGATCTTCTTTGTCCTTTCCCCAGGGGACTTGTAGCCATTCACCTCATTACCTGCATATTTAAGAAAGAAAACCATGTAGGTATTTTGAAGCGGAATGAGTCTGACTGATCCTGTTACCTGGGATGGAAAATATTATCCTGATCCTCTGTTACTGTATGGGCAGGTGTATATCTAGGGGTAAATAGACAGCTGGCTTATGTTCAACATGTATAGTGTCCCATGGATCCACAGACTCATCCAATGGTGATTACTCTGGTTCTTGAATGTGTACATGGAATGTACAGACTAGCGATCTGATAAAACCCAAACTCTGCTTCTTTGATCTGTGGAGTAAGAGCAACCATAGGAGAAAAGGATATCTGCATCACATTTTAATACCCACGATAAAGCACCCATTGCAGAAGGTGTATTAAATAATACGGTGACCAGGACGCCTCATCAAATCACTATCAGGCAGCATGTGTCCTTGGTTCCCCAAGGGCTTACACGATGGTTTGGTAAACCGATTAGTCATCGTGTTAGATATGGAAGCTACTCATAGACCTCTCTCCCATCAAACATGATGTCGTTTTTGACACTAACTCATTTTGTCCAATATGTCAACAAAAGAAACCAAGACATAGTACTTGGTCAACTCTCATCTCTTGAAGAGACAAACGTGCTACTCCTGTGGCAAGTTGATTACACTGCACCCTGTTCATCGTGGAAAGCAAAGTAACTTCCCTTTATCAAGATGAGAAAAGAGATTGCCTCCCTTGACAGTAGTTCCTTGGCATGTACCCTATCCGAGGGCTTACAGAATGTCATATTTACTAATACAGTCTCCTTAAAAAATTGCCTTGGACCAACAGACCTACTTTATTTGGATGGATGCCCAACAGTAGGTGTATGACCAGAACATTTCTTGGTTTAAACATATACCACACAATTTAGAATCTGCTTGCCTAGCAGAGCTCTAGAATAACCTCTGAAATGTCATCTAAGAGACGAGCCTCTGTAAAGGTAGGGGATTATTCTTCAAGATACAATGGAAACATTAAATTTACAGCCATTATGTGGTGCTGAGTCCCCACCCAGTGTAATTTATGGGTCTCAGACCTAGGGGTGGAAAGACAGTGTCCTTGCTTACTAATTGCAGCCAATGATATATGTAAACAATCAACGCTTCTCAGCTCTGTATCTTAAAGCTCCGTGTGTCTAAAGCTCCTAGTTCCCAGAGAGAAATGAATCCAGCAAGACCTAGAGGGGAGCCCTACTAAATGTAAAGCTTTGATTGCCATTTATCAGATCGCTAGTCTGTACATTCCATGTCTCTTGGACTCCTCACACCAATACCAACAGGCAAAGGACAGAATTACCATCTTGACAGGTAACATTGATACCGATTGTCAAAAAGATTTAGTGTTACTATTACATATTAGAGCTAGGGTTGGCATCTCAGCAACGCTCAGTGTTTCAATGATCAGCTTTATTTCAGATGTGGTACGTTTCAATTTTAGTGTTTCCATTTGGTTCTTTATTATAGTTTCTAACTTTTTGCTGAATTTTCCAATTTTTTCATTCACCGTGAGCATATTTTCCTACCATTATTATAATAGCTTCCATAAAACCTTTGCCTGAGAATTCCAGACTTTGTTCCATCTCAGGAATGGTCTCTACTGATTGTCTTTGGTCAGGATAATGAGGCACATTTTCCTGTTTCTCCGTATGCCAAGCTATTCTGGACTGTATCACGAATGTTTGGAATCCTGTGTTGTGAACACTCTGAACTGTTATACGGGTCCAAAAACTGAGGATCTTCGCTGTTTGTTTTATCAGGTAATTAACCGGACTGAACTAAAACTAGAAATTCTGTCAGCTGGGTAACAGCTCAAATATCAGTTCCGTTGTTTTTTGTTTTTTGTTTTTTTAATCTTTAACATGGTAGCTTAAATGATACTTTTCCTAATGTATCTGGCTCCTGCGTTATCTAAAAGAGTGTTAGAGCTTACACACAAAATTTGTGGAAAATGGGAGGTTTGCTGTCTCTGGTTCCCTTTGTTCTGTGTTCTCCCATACATTACCAGCTATTACAGCTGCCTTCAATCTTGTCCTCTGGTTCTTCAGGACAGAGAAAATGCAGGGTTTTCTATGACCGGTTTATATGCTACATATTGCACCTGACGAGGCTTGTCCTTAGGCTAGAAGCTAACGAAAAAGAGAAAATCCTTTCCTACCCCCCACTACCCCTTCTACCCAACTGGTGACTCCTCTCTACCACCTTCAGTCTTTAAGTTTCCTCCAATGTCTTCAAGTGGCTGTCTTCGGTTTTTGTTCCCTTTTTTTCTATTTTGTCCAGAGTATATATACTTGTCATGTGTGAGAGTATTGCCTAATATCAGCTTACTTGGTCACACATGGCAGTGACTCCCAAGAGGAATTTTAACTGTGGAAGATGAATGCCAGTGACCAGAGCTCAGACTCCTCAGACGTTGGTGTAGTTCACCCCACCAGGCTATCTTCTAGAACAGCAGAGGTGTTAGCCAAGGGTAAGTTTGGTATGGGTGTAGTGGGAAGATTAGGACCATCACTGTGGGTCTTGGGACCAACTCTAGCAATGGAGATTAAAGCTCATCACACCAAGCCATCTTATAAAGTTTGTCTGCAGAAGTTGTGACCCACCAGATTTTTGAAAAAGCTGCAAACTTAATGGAAAAGTTGCACAAGATCAGCTGTAATAGACACTCCTGGCTCCCCACCCAAATACCTTCATGTTCCATCAAGGTCTGTATATCCACCCGTCAGCCTCTGCTGTTCTGCCCAAGACTTGCATCAGTGACGTTTTTTTACTGAGGAATGCCATTGGGTGGCAGGAACCACCATGGCGAAGTTCCAGGGAGCTTATGACCAACCATCCCCTCCCCCCACCACAGCCTTAATAAGCCACTGAGTTAAACTAAAGCAGAAGAAGTGAAAAACCTCAGCCCCCTGAGTGCAAGATGAAAGACGATAGGAGGTATATACTTGCTGCTACAGAATCTGGCTGATACTACAACTTTCCCTGACCTTGAATCCTTGCTTGCCTTTTTCCCCTTCCATACTGGCTTCCTCCACTTCTCTATCAGTTTCTTCTTCGAATATTTCCTTAAGAATTCACATGCACTCAAATCCCCAGCTCTTGGAGACCTCACCCTGAAACATTCTCCTTATTCACTGTGTTGCTTCCCCAAACAGGACATGAGCCCGCAGGGTATGGAACACTGAGGGGGAATCTGAGGACAGGCTCATCGAGCCTTACACCTGCATGACAGCAAGTGCCACACGCCAGCACGATGCCCCAAAGACAAGGTGGGGGCAGCCTCTCTTCAACAGATACAAGAAGGCGTCCACACCCGCAGATCCAGCCTGCCAAATTGAGGCAGACAGAGCAATGTTATGAAGGAAGACTCAGAGAGGAGCCAGCCCTGACCAACTGTCCACACTGCTCCAGAAGCTTCTCTCATTCAAGACAACCCCTGAAAAAAAAGTAGAAGAAAGAAGGAAACAAACCATGATGGTTGATAAGTTTCCTCAAAGTGACTGTGTTTTGAACCCCACAGCGCCAGAGATGATATATAAATGCGAACAGGCAATGGTGAGATCAGACGGAATGTACTAAAATCCGAGAAAGAAGTTATTTACTCTTGGAAGATTTATATCTTCAAAGCAAAGGCAAGTTCAGTTATATAAAATTCATTAATATTTTAGATTTCTGCATGTCGACCTGTTAGGGCTTAAATTTCTGATCCACTTAAACTTCTGTTAAAGTACAGTTTTCAAAATGATTTCTCCTACCTAATGAGTAAGAAGGAATTTTTCTCTCATTAATAAAAAAGGAAACAAAATGACGTTTAAAGGTTAAATGCCTTGCCTAATGTCACAAACAAACTAGCTCCCATGGAACAAATATTCAAAATGGTTTTCTGACCTTGGAGTCCAATTCAGTTTTTTGTTTTTTTTTTAAAACCTTGCAAGCAGCCTAGGACTTGGTATTTGAAGCCTAGCCAAGGCAGTTAATCATTGTGAGTCAGCCAAATTTTATCATCTAGATGGTTGCAGGCATATTCATGAGAAGTAACACTTGCTTCTTCAGAGAACAGCTTCACAATTCACCCAACATACCGGAGAGTTCTGGGCGTTCCCAACGTCAAAGTTTTCTACGCATCAGAGTTACCTAGAGATTTTTAGCAACACCAGCAGCTAGGACCTGGATGATCCCAGAGTTCAGATTTAGTGGATCAGAGGTAGAATGCTGGCTTATGTATCTTTAACACTTGCTGGAGATGATTCTCATGCAAAGCCAAGTTTGAAAACTCCTCCTCCTTCCTGACTTGACCTAGTTCTTAAAACTCTGGTATCACAGTGTTTTGAGCTCTTCTTTGGCCCTGGGAAGCTTGTTTGACTTCTGCTTCCCTCGACTCCCATAATCCTGTCTCAGTGAGTCTGCCTTGCTAGCGCCATATTACCTGTGATTATGCTCAGCCTCCTGTAACTCCTCGGGTGGTTTGTATTAATTCAGGTGCTTGGATCTCCTTAGTATCCCACCATAAAGGCATCTTGCTTTCTTCTTCACCCTTAGGGGCAAAAATGACTGTCTTCAACTAAAATAAGGTAGCCTGTGTCACGATCATTTAACCTCTGGTTGGCTTTGATTCTTAAACTCAGTATAATTCTGATGTAACTTTTCTACATTGTTAAATAATTTGATGTTAATCCACATTCCAAAAAGTTCTTCTCCTTAATATAGGGGGGCACAGAGATAGTACATATTGCTGTGAGTAACACCCTTCCTCTTTGAATCTTAAGTGTAGATAAGCTCCTGTAAAACCAGGAAAATGGCCTCTTGAAAATGATGTCGATCTCCAATTTGTGGTTATATTTGGTCTCTTCCATTTTGATAGTTCTGGAGATTTTCTTATTTATCAGAAAAGTAAGTAAGAATGCCGTATTAATGCTCTATTCCCAAAACACAAAAGAATGATCAAGTTAAAAATAATTCCATCATAAACCAACAACTATTTGATGAGTAACTTTATGACAGCTATGTAACCTACAGGCCATTTCAGATAGGAGGCAGGCATTCCGGGACAGAAGGCAGAGACATGGGTCCAGTCTTCCAAACACTCATCATTTCTGACAGCTCAATCTATGAACCTTTCATACCAGGTATGTTTCTCTTATTCCTATCTTCAATCAGCATAGTCCCTCTATTTGTGTGTGATGTAGGGAAGGCTAAGCTGTGCTTATAAATGAGTCCCAGAGTAAACCAGAAACCTTTGTGTATCACTGCTAGGAAGAGGGCACGAGTCAAGGAATACCAGCTCTGCTGTGGACGCTGAAAAAAACACATCTATATACTCACAACAGTAATTTCATACCTGGTGTCAAGTTTAATGTCATGATATCTTTACGACATTACCTCCAAAGTGCATTTGAATAGTTCTTCATAAAAGATTCCCTTAAGGGATAAAATAAAGAATAGACTCAGAATATATATCAAACACCCTGATTCTTCAGGCATTGACCAAGGTCTCAGATCTATTAAAATAATAGTTCTACCTCAGCTAAACAAAATGTACTGAACAGATCTACGTGCACCCTTCATTCAGTATAGATTCAAAGACTGAAAATAAAAGGAACTCCACGGATGCGAAGATCACTACCATGATCTTATCATAAGACACAGGGAAGGTAATTTAACAGACCTGCTTCCCCTGAGAAGTCAGCAACATGATACCACTAAATGGAAGCACAGCGTTGGAAAATATTTTCAGATTTTATACGTATACTTTCTTTAAAGGTGACTCTTGTAAAGAAGCAAATTTTATGACTGCAGTTCTTGAAGTGCTAACGTTTAGAGGTGCTGGCTGGACAGGTAGTGACTCAATAACAGCGGATATGGTCAGAGGTATAGGAATGGACCGTCAGGAAGAGTCACTGACTTTAGGAAGGATGACATCAAGGTATCACAAAATTCTCATCGGCACACAACTTTCTGCAAGACTGCCATTTACCAATGGAATGGGTTAGGCTTCAAGGCAGCTCTGCAGCCCGGAGCCTTGGGCTAATGATTTGTGAACACACCATTTTCTACCCTCCTCTTCAGCAGAAATGGGGAACTCTTAAATCTCAAGAAGTTAAAAGTCCAGTATTATGTGAAATCGGAAACTGCCCCAGATACAATTCAGTGATGCTCCTGTGTAATTATGAGGCTTCCAAGACAATTCAGGGTCCGTTCAAGTTCTTCAGAATTTTACCCAAGAGGATTCAGTCTTCACCCTACACCTCGTGGTGTGATAAGAACGTATCACGTAAATATGTCTGTAGCTTGTCTGCCATAAATAGAGCTTAATGGTTTCTAAAAGGATGGTTGTCAATAACCAGGCCACTTGATTGAAAGGTGTTTATGGCTTCCTATTCTGTATTTGACAAAGTATTTTGAACTTGGAGTAACTGAAAAAAAAAAAAAAAAACAGAAGATAGGCTTCTGGGTATAATTTGTTTATTCGTGGTGCCTTGTCCCCAAACACTTGGTAGTGTCTTGAAAGAGGTAAGTTTTACCCAGTGGAGTCTCTATGCATAATAGAGAGAAGATGCAAAGACCTCTTATTCTGGGGTCAAGATCTGTCTGTGGTTCTACAGTTTCAGTGTTACACTTCTTGTCTGAATTTCTTGATAATATCAGCAACAAGGAATTCTGAGTGAGACAGTATAATGTGAAACAATGCCTGTTCTGTGAAATAAAGTTGACCACTTACTTTGGAGTTCCGGGTTCTTTCTGTTATGGCACTCATTAGTGCCTGGATGTACAGCGAGAAGGCAAAACCACAAATAAATGAAATTTTATGACGACTAATATCCTTGTATTAGAACACTGAAAATATGACTCACATATCTGAAAATTAAAATAAAGAACAAAAGCAGTCCAGGTGGTTCCAATCCTCCTGTCAGCACTACAAGGTGGAAGAATTAAATGGGACATGGGGTGGGGAGTGGGGGGGGGGGGAGCAGCATCAAAGGATGTCACTTCCCCACTCAATCTCCACATACAAGTACAAATTTGTGACGTAGAGTATCAGTCCACCAAGTCAAAGGTTAAAAGAAAACTAACTTTTGAAAGTGCTCTATTAATTCTTAGTTTCTATTCTTATGCTCCCTTTCCACCAACTAGCACAGATCAGTCTACGGTGAGTCTCCTGCCCCATTTTCTCTGGGCTTCTGTAAAATGCGTGGTACCAAAGTACAAGGGGAGATGGGGAGTGGACACTGGTCCTCCTTTTATTTACCTATTTGGAGGGCTGTCTACTGAAGTGCTACTCAAGATACTCCTTGCATCTGTCCAGAGAGCAACTTCAAGTCCTGTGGCTCTCTCTGCTATTTATCAAAGCAGAGCATTCTTTCCTCCCATACTGTCCTCAAACCAGGAACTTCACTTTCTATAGAGTCTACTCACCTGATTCAAACATACATGGCTGGTACTCTCCCCTAAGTTTTTGCTACTGCTCTAAGAGCAACATGGAAGGCAGGCTCAGAGCAGGGTTCAGGAATGAATACAGAAGACAAGGCCTGGGGCAGGTCTTGAAAGAGAGTGAGAATTGGCCAAAGGAGGAGGAGACATGAAGATCAGAAGGCATCCTAAACAGATTAGCACGAGGAAAGTCTCGTGGGAGTAACGAAGGTTGGCGGTGTCTGGGAAACTAGAAGACGTAACAGGAAATGAACGCTGAAAGATGAAGTGTGAAGTCTTAACAGACATCTAAGGAGTTTATGCTTGGTTAGCACCAGGGTACCTCAAAAATGGTGCACATAGTGGGGAGAAGGCGGACCATAAATGGGGAGTAAGCAAGGCAGATCTAGAGGAATGGATTCCATTGTCCTGTCAACACGGCCTTGGCTAGAGAGCACCACTGTAACCTACACAAATTTCAACTCTGTATTGAAAAGGAAGATTTTCTTCAAGTGTCCTCTTGCTTCTGTAGGTCAACAATCATACTCATCATCAGTTTTTGGAGTTGCCTTGCTACTATATCTTAATTATGGTCTATAACCACCTCAATATTCTCTAAGAAGACTCCATTATACATTTACTTACTAAACAAAAGTGGCTGTGAATATACAAAAATATATAGGTTTTTTTTTTTTTACTTTTAAGTAAAAAACTCCATTTAAAACACCATTACAATACTTGAAGTGAAAAAAGTAAGTGGAACTTAAAGAAGTATAAAACTTAGTGATGCAGTTAGCATCTGACTGACAGGAGAAAAGGCAACGTTAAAGAAAACTATGACATCAGGAAATAAGAAATCATGAATCATTTTTGTTACAAAACATTTCTAAAGTACGGATGAGTGGGACAAATAAAAGACTTATTTATTTACCATGCAGATTTGACAAATGTTACTTTTCTAACAAATGTAACTTTTGTCAACAAATGACGATTTCATCATCTCTACGTTTTTTAAGGAACTACATCTTCCAGGTATACCTGAACCCCCATTTCTAGAAGTGCTTCCTCAAGTTCATGTGTACTTTCTAGTTCACATTTTTCTGCCAATATGTGTATCTAATAAGCATATATAGCACCCTGCTATTTACATATATACCATCATATTTTAGTTCATGTTTTCCCTATAAATTGCTTTGAAATTAATCCACGGTGACATATATCATCTGTTTAGTCATTATCTAAATAACTCATCATTTAGGGGCGCCTGGGTGGCGCAGTCGGTTAAGCGTCCGACTTCAGCCAGGTCACGATCTCGCGGTCTGCGAGTTCGAGCCCCACATCGGGCTCTGGGCTGATGGCTCAGAGCCTGGAGCCTGTTTCCGAGATTCTGTGTCTCCCTCTCTCTCTGCCCCTCCCCCGTTCATGCTCTGTCTCTCTCTGTCCCAAAAATGAATAAACGTTGAAAAAAAAATACTTTAAAAATAACTCATCATTTAGTCATCCACTCCTCTGTTGATAGATTGTTTCTACTTTTTTTTTTGCCAGTGCACACAATGCTGTGAAACATCCATCTACAGGGTTTTTTTTTTTTTTTTTTTTTTTTTTTTTCCAGTCTGTTTTCAGGAGCTACTCCTAGGTCTACACCAAAAATAGGAATTGGTAAAGCAATCCTGTTGCTTGGTCAGTTTTACAAAAAAATTACTAAATGACTGTTTAAAATTATTGCAAAATTCATACTCACTTGGATAGAATATGAGGCTTAATATTTCCTTACGTTCTCATAAATGTTGGTAATAAGAGTCTTATTTTTTGCCAATCTCATGGGTCACAATACATCTCACTATGATTCCAATACACCTTTCCTTCATTATTATTCCTTTACATGTATGAATTGGTGATCCTTTCATCTGTGAATTGCCTGTTCATACCTTTCACTGCTATTTCAATGAGTTGTTTCTACTTTTCTTTTTCAGACACTCCTTATCAATTTTGGATTCGTTCTCTTTGTTCAGTTGTATGTTCTACAAGTATTTCCTCCGGCCTCTGGCTTTATTTTTCATGAAAATTTGTGATGTGCTCCCATCATCAATATTTTTCTTTCTTTTGTGCTTTTTGTAACTTAAGAATTCTTTACTGACCCAGTATCGTTAAAAATGTCTCTTTCTTTTCTGTAAAAATTTTATAGTTATGTTTTTCAAATTCTTATCATTACTTCTTTTTGATTTTACTTTTGCACATCATGTCAGGTAAAGGTCAAATCTTATTGCTTCCAAATGAATAAGTAATTGCCCCAGTGCCTTTCAGGTAGTCCTTTTAGACTTTTTAGAATAATCAGTCCTGGGGCGCCTGGGTGGCTCAGTCAGTTGAGCATCCGACTCCGGCTCAGGTCATGATCTCACGGTTTGTGGGTTCGAGCCCCGCGTTGGGCTCTGTGCTGACAGCTCGGGCGTGGAGCCTGCTTCAAATGCTGTCTCCCTCTCTGTCTCTGCCCCTCCCCTGCTCACGCTCTGTCTCTGTCTCAAAAATAAACATTTAAAAAAAAAAAAGAATAATCAGTCTTTTTGCCATTGTTTTGTGAAGGCCTGCTTGCTATGTGTCAAGCCCTCACATACTTCTATCTGGTCTCTGCTGTTTTATTGTTACATTGTTCTCTGTGAGCTAATGATGCAGATGATGGTTATTCTAAATTATAAAAAGAAAGTTTTAAAAACTGGCTTAGCCCAGGGCACCTGGGTGGCTGTTAGTAAGGCATCCGACTTCCGCTCGGGTCATAATCTTGCAGTTTGTGGGTTTGAGTCCCACTATCAGCGGAGAGCCTTCTGGGGGCTTTCTCTCTCTTTCTCTGTCCCTCCCCCCAGTTGCTCTCTCTCTCTAAATAAATAAATAAGAAATAAACTTTAAAAATAATAATAAAAATTGACTTAGCCAAACTCCTTACATCAGAATTCAGTTGCCACACGAGTAAATAGTCAATGAATTCTCTTTGGCCTCAGCCTACAGTAGAGGGACACATGTGGCCTTCAGACTTTAATAGCTGGCTAATCTCAGCTGGCCAGGGGCCATTAACATGTGGTTAACTATTCTCTGCTCTCATGCCTTTGTGTATAAAACGGAGAACAAAAACAATCCCCCACTGGATTATCATCTATTATTCTGCTGATGTCCTCCTTTCACAGCCCTTGTCATAAGCCATAATAATTTTCCTGACTTGTTTACTCATTTATTTCTCCACAGAAACAAGAATATAGAACAACTCTAGCCATTTACTATCAGGTTCCCAGGACCCTACGATAGTGCCCAATACATGATATGTAGTTCATAAGTAGATGGCAAATGGAGAATGAATGAATCAAGTACTAGATTTAAAGGAAGAAGTTTAAAACAGAAACCTTCGAAAAAGTGAGTAGGATGTAGCCATGTAGAGAGCACCAGCAGAGACATTACCAATAAAGGAGAAGCAAGACAATAAGCGTTCAACTGGGAATGAACAAAGAATGGCTGAAATGAGAATCTTTAAAAAAAAAATGTTTATTGATTTTGAGAGAGGGAGAAAGGGAGAAAGAGAGTGAGGGAGGAACAGAGAGGGAGGGACACAGAGAATCCCAAACAGGTTTCACACTGTCAGTGCAGAACCCGACGCAGGGCTCAACCTCATGAACCATGGGATGGATCATGACCTGAGCTAAAATTAAGAGTTGGATGCTTGGGGCACCTGGGTGGCTCAGTCGGTTGAGCCTCAGACTTCAGCTCAGGTCATGATCTCGGGGCCCATGAGTTTGAGCCCCGTGTCGGGCTCTGAGCTGACAGCTCAGAGCCTGGAGCCTGTTTCAGATTCTGTGTCTCCCTCTCTCTCTGACCCTCCCCCATTCATGCTCTGTCTCTCTCTGTCTCAAAAATAAATAAACATTAAAAAAAAATTAAAAAAAAAAAAAGAGTTGGATGCTTAACCGACTGAGCCACCCAGGCGTCCCTAAAATGAGAATCTAACTAAAAAGATCAGGGGATATGGAAAGATATAAAGTGAAATTCATCATCTCACCCACTAAAATCCCTCCCATTTTGCTGCTGAACAAAACAGCAAGACTGTCCTCAAAATTTTTCTTGGTGGTACACCAATTAGGTGAGAAGTTGCAATTTCGTATTCCTCCAGAAGCAGGATACAGACACAACTTTAAAACCTAGTTGACCAGCAGTGTTAGGGAAACCAGCCCTTCTGGTGGATATCCGCTATTTCCACTTCCTGAGAGAGTGTGTTCTGAGTATTGTAACAGGGCTATCAAAATAAAGGGATAATTGGATTTTTCTTATTGTTGTAACACTTTAATTACTACAGTAAAATAACACGGATTTTAACTATCAAATTAAATTAGCCTAATAGGGTAAAATTTTAGGAAACGAAAAATTTACTTCCAAGCCTAAGGCTCCCTAAATGGAGTCTGATTTTCACAAAAATCCCTCTGTTAGGTTAACACTTGGCACTTTAAAAAAAAAAAATTTAAGTGTTTATTCATCTTTGAGAGAGAAAGAGACCGAGTGTGAGCAGGCGAGGTGCAGAGACAGAGGGAGACACAGAATCCGAAGCAGGGTCCAGGCTCTGAGCTATCAGCAGAGCCCAATGCAGCGCTCAAACCAATGAACCATAAGATCAGGACCTGAGCCCAAGTCATGTTCAGCAGACTGAGCCACCCAGGGGCCTCCAAAACTTAGCTCTTTATTCAATGCAACATCAACCTAAACTTTATTTGTGCTCAATATTAAGAACACTGTGGTATTCATCCAGTTAAGGGAATGAAGTGTGTAATCTTCATGCTGTCACCTGATTCATTAGCAATTTGTCAATATCATCAGCAGTTGCATTTTTGCTGACAACACAAGTCCAATCACTTTTTTTTTTGTTTTTCTTTTTCTTTTGTTAATTTAGAGAGAAAGAGAGTGAGAGCATGGGTGGGGAAGAGGGGCAGTGGGGAAGAGGGAGAGTAAGACAAAGAGATCCCTGAGTAGTCTCCATGCTCAGTGAGGCAGTTGACATGGGGCTTGCTCCCACGACTCTGAGATCATGACCGGAGCCAAAACCAAGAGTTGGGCACTCAACCGACTGAATCACGCAGGTGTCCCACGTCCAGCTACTGGCCAGTTGAAACTGGCCTTTCTGGGTTCTCCCTGTATCATTAGTGGTCACACGACTAAAGGCTTTTGCTGACACTAAAACAATAGTTTGCCACAAGATCAAATTAAAAAAAAAAAATTAACAAAGACCTATCGAAGGAGGCAAAGAAACTTTACTTTTGTTATGTGTTGTTAAGAATTTTGATTCTAGCAATATTTTGAAGAATCTTATGTTAATAAAAGGTCAATTCTTGAAAAACCCATCTAACCCATCTAAAACACAGTCAACCAATCAAATGCCAGTAGAGGGCAATGAAAAAGACTTAAGCAGAAAATATAGTCAGACTAAAGTTCTCATCTCTATATACTGAAAATATTTTCATTATCAGGCATATTTAAGTAAAATTTTTATGACATGTATCAGTTTTCTTGTTTTAGGAAATGAAATAAAAATAAAAACCTAATTTTAAATGCTATCCAAAAATAGTAAGGTTAAAGCAAATCCCCAATGAATAACTCAAGAAAGAACTTTCTGGAAACAATTTTATTATAGTCAAATTTGATCAATACAATCAGTATGTTGACTGGCTATCAAGCCAGCTGATTTTGTATCAGCTTCTACCCTTCAGGGTAAAACTTTCTCACAAATTTCTTTTCTGATTTTCTTACATATTTGTCAAACTTATCATTAATTCTATCTACATAAGCAGAGAACCCCCAACACTCAGCCCACACAAGGTGTGTTCTAGAATCTTGAAAAGTGGTGTGCCAATGGGCTGGTTTGGAGGGGGGCTGGGAAGAGAAGGGGAGGAAAATATTTTGTATACCATCGCTAGAGATAGGACTCTGTATGAAGTGGAGATAAGACTCCCCTCATGGCTACTTATCCTCCCCACCCTCTTACCAAGGCTCTGGTAAGGACTAGAACCCCACTCTCCTGACCACATTTCATGCTCTTTCTACTATACCAGAAAGCATTTGTATCTCTGACTGAAGTGGTCACTTCATTTTCTATTAATGTATCTAGGGTGTTCAAAGTCAAAAAGTAGTTGGGAATATGACTCAAAGATGTTTAGATGATAGAAGCAAGGCTTTCAGGAGGCACCTGGGTGGCTCAGTCAGGTGAGGGTCTGATTCTTGATTTTGGCTCAGGTCATGATCTCAAGGTCCTGAGATGGAGCCTTGCAATGGGCTCTGTGCTAAGAGTGCAAAGCCAGCCTGGAATTCTCTCTCCTGCCCCTCCCCACTCATGTTCTTCCTTTCCCTCTCTCTCTCTCCCTCTCAAAATACACACTCTAGGAAAATACTTTAAGTATTTCCAAAATTAGCCATAGATGAATGACTGACACTTGTGGACTCTAACATTTGTTCTCTTTAGAAATCAACAGGGTTTTTTTAGTTTTTGTCTCCAATGAGGTATTCAGAGATACAGTGACATGTATGCTTTCAGCTGGCTGAGGTTATTAATTAGCAAAGTGCTTCCATATTTATTAAATCATTTTGGTGTTCCAACAACTTTAAGAACTGGTATGGATGACACACAACAATGCTCACACAGCCTCCCTGAAAACAGCTAGGACAATAACAACAAGACCACCTTAATTTGCCGGATGCATCACATGCCATGGTGTACAAACTCCCACTGTGAACGAATGCAAGTTACCATAACCGTGAGGTCATCCAGTGTGGAGGTGGAGGAGACTCCCACAGTCAGCTATGTCTTAAGATCAAGCTCCAGGACATAACAGCCTTACAAATAGGCAGACCTGAGGGCCTAAGCACCTTGTGCAAAGTCACACAACTGGCAACAGATCAGGGCTCAGAGCCACATTTTCTTGATTGAAGTTCAGGGGTTATTCCCTTATAGCAAATCTGCCTCAGGTGCCTTAATCCTCTCACTGCTATACAGTGTGTAAACTAAAGTTATAAATTGAGGGTACATCTTCTTCCTAAGCTAACAGATAGCAGTGCTTTACGTCTCTCTGTCTCGTCTCAGCATCAAGTTTCAACGGCTCCCCTACAGCAAGATTTTAATTTCTTTAAAAAATTTAAATTTTACTATAGCTTTAAAGGTTATTTTAGAATGACATAGAAAATGAACGAGTAAGATACACTTTCTGACATATGCCTCCGTTATTACTAACGCTTTCTTATTATTCAGTCCTGAAGGCTCCTAGCTCCTTCTCAACGTTCAGGACTGTGACTGTCCAATTGTCCTACTCTGCTTGTCTCTTATTGATTAGCTGCTCCCTCTCATCTCAGGGGTTTTCTGTTTCCTCTTAATGAGAATTATCTCAACTAACCTCACATGAGTCTCAGCCTTTGAAAAACCTTAGTGTTATCCAAGATCTTGCTTTCTCTTAACTTAAACAAAGGGAAAGAAATGAAAAGACGAGGAAAGAAAAGAAAAAAATAAACCTCAGCCAACTTCTGTCCTGCGGAAGCACCAGAAATTTCATGACTTATTTTCCCCTTGCAACTGAATGAAGTAAAATGTCTGTTGGGGGAGACATGTGCAAACTGGAAATCTCTTTGATTCCGAAAAAGGACACTAACAAGCTTCCGAAAAAGGACATGGCTTACCAAATGATAAAACAGATTATAAAGGTACATGCATTAAAAGATTGTGGCACTAGCCAATGCATAGACAGATCACTAAAAATAAATGGATTGGGGGGTGCCTGGGTATATCAGACAGATAAGCGTCTGACTGTTGACTCTAGCTCAGGTCATGATCTCACAGTTTGTGAGTTCGAGCCCCGCATAGGGCTCTGTGCTGACAGTGCAGAGCCTGCTTAGGATTCTCCCTGTGCCTCTCCCCTGCTTGCTCTCTTTCTCTCAAAATAAATAAACTTTACAAAATAATAATAACAAAAAGAATGGATCAGGTTTGCCAAAGTATGCACAACTGAAATGCTTCCCAAAAGTATTTCCATGGACAAATACTCATTATCAAAAATGGAAACTTCGTTCTTTGTGTCTACCCCTTAGAGACTTATCATCTATTTTAGCATATTAAAGAATCCGAAAGTACCATTCTATAGAAATCTGTCTAAGCTTACACAATCTTAAGCTTCTCAGACTTGTGTGACCATGAAATCATTCCCAAGAGAATTCCTAAAATTATCTTCCCAAGAACATTCTTTAGAATGTATTGAAATAGAGAATCAGCCAATGGATCCAGGTATGTATGGGAATACAGAATGTGGAAAAAAAATTGTGAGAAGTGGTCAGTTAAGGATGGTAGGAAGAAAAGTTATACTAGAAAAACTGCTATTTTTAGAAGTTAAAAAAAAGAAGGTAATTCTCTACCTTATTTCTGATACTGAAATGAATGACAGAGAAATAAAACTTTAAACATGAAGACTGAAGCTTTAAAAAAAAATACAGCAAAACATTAGTTAATGTGTTTAAAGTATCAGGAAGGAAGGGAAAATGCTTTCTAGAGCTAACAATGAAGAAAGTCACCAAAGAAAACTGTAAATAATACCAGATAAAAATGCCAACTTCTATAGAGCACACAAACAATAGTTAATAAAAATTAAATAAAAATGAAAAGTGGCTGAAAATAGGGGCACCTGGGTGTCTCCACCAATTAAGCATCCAACTCTTGGTTTCTGCTCAGGTCATGATCTCATGGTTCATAGGTTCAAGCCCTTCATCGGGCTCTGCACTGACAGTGTGGAACCTGCTTAGGATTTTCTCTCTCCCTCTCTTTCACTCTCTCTGTCTGTCTGTTTGTCTGTCTCTCTCTCAAACTTTTAAAAAAAGTGGCTGAAAATAATAAATTTCAAAAAAGAAAATAATAAATTAAAAATGTGGCTGAAATTATTTGCAATACCTGTAAGGCCTCTCGCTTATCAATAGTGAGAAAAAAAATGCACCCGTGCCCACAGGCTCACACACAAGAAGAGGCACTGTAATTTAACAGAGAATCCATAAAAGAAGAAACGTTAATGGCATTTAAATTTCAGAATGATGTTCAATTTAACCGCTAATGAGGTAAGCACAAACTCAAACCATAATGAAATACCATTTTTCACCTTTCAGATCAGCAAAATTGAAAAAAAAATTAACAACTCTCACGGTTGATGAGAGAACAGTGGAATGGGAATTCTCATTCACTCTTGGTAAGCAGTAAGTCTCTAAGAGCCAATTATTCAAAAGCCTATCAGAAGTTAAGTGTGAGTACCTTTTGACTGAATTCCACATCTAGAAGTGTAGTTCAAAGAAAATGTGCAAAGATGCGTGCGGTGTCCAATAGGGTATGTTGGCCAAATGGTGGCTGTTCGAGTGTGAGGGCATGAAATTTTCCTGTTTGGATGCGTTTGATTGTGACTAACATTCACGAAGTACCTTTGAGTACAGATATAATTAAGACGGGCAAGGCACTTGACTCATGGAACCCCTATTCTCGCATAAAATAAAATAACTACATGTGTAAGAAAAATTATCAGGAGTAGTAGTAATCTTCAAGTAACAGGGTGCCTACTTTTACACTGTATGGTTCCCTGAAGGTCCCTCAAGCCTTAGCTTGATAACAAGTACCACTCAGACAGAAAGGTAATGAAAACGGAGTTTTTATTTTATCCTAAGTGTTATGGGAATCTACTGCAGATTTATTTTATAATATAATTTTCATTCTAGAAGCATCACTGTAACTGCTGGGTTGCCAGTGGACCGCATAGGGGCAGTAATGGAATCAAGGAGACCTACATGAAGCCTCCTGCTGTAGACCAGGTAAATTACAATGAAAACTTGGACTATGGTGTCAATACTAAATATGGGAAAGGTGAGAGGATTTGGAATATACTGTAGGGGTAAAACTGACGGTGTTTATTGACTGATTAAACAGAGGGATGTGAAAAAGACAGGAATGAAAAGAGATCCATAATTTTGATTTGAACAATTAGGAGGAAGATTGTGATATTGACTCAGAAAGAAGTTCATTACAGGACATAGGATATTAGTAATCAATTCATCTACTTTGACTAGTTATGTTTGAGATGTCTACTTCTATATCCAAGTAAAGATTATTAACCAGACAAGCACATATATGATGTCAGAATTCCAGAAGAGGTTAAATCTGGAAAATATATTTTGGAACCACATGATTCATATTTAGAGCAAGAAATCTGAATGATTATCAAGGGAGCAGGGCAAAGGTGATGGACCTCCATCTTGGGCAGGCCCAACATTAGAGACAGAACAAGAGTCTGAACCCTAGCTCTGTAATCTTCCAGCTATACAACTATACACACATTAGCATCTCTGCTTCTCAGTTTTATCATCTGTAAAATGGACATAATCGTAATAAAAATCCCCTGGGTCTGTCGGAGGATTAGTGGAAGCAATCATAATTCAAGTACATCTCCAACACACAGTAAGGGGCTTAGCAACTGTTTTGCATTTCACTGCAAAAAATGTATTGTTTTCCTAAATTATGAACTAGTACAAGTGTTTAACAATCAGTGAAAACAAAGTTCTATGCAAGGTGATGTAAAGAAAACATACAAATACTGATGGTCCCCAATGTATGCTGGTTTGACTTATGACTTTTTGACTTTGTGATGGTACATATTCAGTAGACACATACTTCAAATTTTGCATTTTCATCTTTTCCCAGGCTATCTGTTTGTGTCCCTTGCTGGGCAGCAGCATCGAGGTGCATCTTCTCGGCAGCCGTGCAATCGCGAGGGTCAACAACCAATACGCTTTCCACCATTTTGGTTTTCGCTCTCAGTAATCAATTGCCTGGGATGTTCAACACATTATAATAAAAGAAGTTTTATGTTAGCTTATATTGCCCAACTGTAGGCTAATGCAGCCCTTCTGAGGACATTTATGGTAGGCGAGGCTAAGCTGTGCTGTAGAGTAGGTTGGGTGTATTAAATGCATTTTTGAGTCAGGATTACTTTCAACTCACACTAGGTTTATTGACATGTAACCCCACAGTGAATGAACGCACGTCTCTATAACTGTGAGATGGTACAACATGAGTAGTAAGAAAAATAAATCTACTAGAAAAAGTAAAGTCACATTGGTTTGGTTCAAACTGAAGAAACCAAGACAATGATAAAGGAGTAAACGTAAACACAGTTCAGGGCGAAAAGGACATCAGAATATAAGTAGGAAGTATCTTGAAGGTTTCTAATCATTGGACAGTAGAGATGCTAGCAAATTATGCTAGAATTGTTTTACCTCTGTGTCACACTGTCCACCACGTATGTTTGCCAAGTAGCTCCCCAATTCAGGCAGGAGGCTCATTTTTACAATGTCTACTGAATTCCTTTTTAATTAAAGCATTCCTTTACTACCTCTTAATGTTTAACACTACTAGTTTTTCACATTAGTTAAAAACACCAATTTTTAACACTACAGGAAAGAAAGCACTGTTTATGTCAAACACAGGAGAAAAATCTTAAGTTTTATTAAAATTCAAAATTATCTTAAAAGTCATTCATTTCATAATGACCTAATCATTGTGAGGTCACTGGAGGGAAAAATAAGGACTCACAACTGGTTTTTGGGGTTTTTTTCCCCCCACTATCTATGCAACTTAAGGCCATTTAAAAAATCCAGAGTTGGAGTATTCTCAATGGTGTTAAGGAGACAGGTGTAATTAACTGCACCTTGAATCCACATTTCAACAAAAGGACGTGGAGAAGGGGTTGAATTCTCACGCTTCCTTGGTTTGTCTAAACCTTTCAGGAAAACATGGTCTTTCCTCCCTCCATTCAAGGGTGAAATAATATCCCCCACTACCCAGAGTCACATAAGAATTGCAGAAAAGACAATAAAATTCCGTATCTGTGTAGGCACTTCTGTGCAGCTGCTGTAGTCTGCAAACAACAGCTGGGCAATTATGACTATCACCCTTGTATTCTCCAACAGTCTGAAAATCATTTGTATTGAAGTTAAAGCTTTAATGCTTCTGCTATGTTTTCATTCTCTCTGCTGCTCATCGCCCCTTCCCCCGTGGCTTCTCTTGCTTCCCTATTTCTCCATATAAAATTCTGTCAAACGCACTCAGCATAATCTTCCCTGAGGGAAAAACAACGCTCAAGTTTATTGCCGGTACCATTATTGTGGCAACTTGGAAAAACTTTCAGCCTGGGTTTTTCTATCAAAAATGGATTTTGGAGGCAGTTAATCCAAGGCTTAATGTGTTTCGAGGAAAACTGGGGATTCAATTCTCCCTCTGTATTTTCTAACTTCCTTCCACACCTATTTCTTATAAATATTAAAGTGATTGAACATACGGTTCTGAATTGCCTGTACCCAGGGAAATGGCAAACTTCGTTAAGAGTTATTTGAAAACTGTATATGACTATCTATGAATTTATTCACATGGATTTTATATTCCTGTCATTTGAAATCAATTTGTAGTGTATGCCATCCTGTCCTTTGATCTTGAAACTCTATCCTCTATAGATTAAATGGGACCGACCTCCTTTTTCTGTGCACCTCTCCAATCATGACACTCTGTCCAAACAAACTCACAAAGCTCCTGACTCCAGTGAAGGCATGGGAATTTTTGTGTTTGGGGCCCATCGAGGGTAGGTGATTGGCTATTAAAGCACAATGGTACCCTCGCTCCCCTCCTGGCATCCCGCATTCATTTCATGCACCCATATACCTAGACAGCTCTCTGCTTCTACTCCCCAACAATGGAACAAAGAAAGGGGAAGGAGGAGGGAAGGAGAGAAACACAAGGAAAGAGAAAGAAAACAAAAAGAAGAGAGAAAAGAAAAAGGAAAAGCACACATTGCACACCTTCTTGTAAAACGAACACGTAGGTAAAAGAAGAGAGCTAGAGACCTTTATTGGAATACCATGTTTCATTTAATTCTCAAGCCAATCCTTTGACCTTTCTTATTCACACGATTCACATGATTGCCAGAGAGTTTGTCCAATATACCAAAGATCACATACCTAGAAAGCAGGAAGCATAAGGACCAGAGCTGAAAGTCACATTTGATAGATTCCAAGTCCCCAACATTTTTAGTTTGTCTTCCTTGGGATGTTTCCATTGCAAACGAAGGTAAGAATTCTCTCTCATTTACACAATCGTATAGGCCACACCTTGGCAAGTTTGTGTGACACAGCTATCCACCAGAGGAGCAGCCAAGACCATTGGGGGGGGGGGGGGCCAAGGAACATTCCAGAACTATCTGGCTAGAATCTCACCCACACCCACCCCCTCCAATGTTGCCAAGAGTGTGGTCATCAGGCAAGAAAATCCCAGTAACAACAAACTCTCAACAGTCAGCCATGGGTGGGAGCTGAAAGGGACAGAAGTGAAACATGGAGTCAGAGGAACTGGGGGGTGATAAAATCCTGTAGACACAGCGAAAACCATGCAGGAGGACCTGTTGAGAAAGCAAATATTTGACTGTCACAATGAGGACAGTGATGGTGGTCAACTGGTTTTAGCCAGGGAAAGAGCCTGAGAAGAACACTCCAAAGCCAAAATAGGTACCAGTTGGTTTTTGCCCTAATCCTTTCTCCCTGCTGCCACACTGGACTAATAAAAGTGCAAACCACCCCTCATCATTTCCAAGACCTGAAGTTTTCACTGAAGTTTTAAAATGAACTATCCTGACATTTTGAGAGGAAACTAGCCACAGAGGAATAAAAAAGGCCTCAAATGTTAAGGAGACAAAGATTCAGCCTAGCACAGGCAGGAGTAGAGAATGGAGAAACAATACACCTTGTATTTGTCCCCACACAACTTCTACTTCTACAAGACACAGTGTATTACTCTCGAATCCTCAGGAAAAGTCAGTAAAGTGGGTACAGTGTTGTCACTTTTCAGGGTGGAAAGGTGACATTCAGAGACATAGAAGATTTGGGCAGACTCACCATTAATATACACCATAATATCAAGCTTAAAATACACACACACACACACACACACACACACACACAATGAATTGAAGGAATTACACTATTGGGTCAAAACGTTTAACAATGGGAGGTGGAATAAGAAATAGGAGTCAGAGTCAACATTTTTCCGAGTCTTTCAATTCATCCTTTTATAAATTCCCTAACATGATCTTGAATAACTTTATAATTACGACCCACTTTGTACCTACTGTGTAAGAGCTTTATTTATTGATTCGGCTAATTTTGACATTGCTCAAAGCAGACAAATGCTTCACAACGTAGATGTTTGTAGAACCCGTAACTGAATCCACTAAGCAGATTCAAAAAGGCAGCTGGGTGATTTCCAGTTGTTTGAGACTTTTGAGCTTTCCTTCCACCCCTTAAAAACACAATGCCATTTCTGAACATTTCCCTGACGCCAAATTCTCATTATGTGTGTTTATTTCAGTTAGTAGTGAAGAAGGTTCAGAAATAATCTTACTGTACGGACGGGGTTCTAGGAGAATCCAAAAAAGTGTCAGCTCTATCAGTAGCTTTTTCTAAAGTTACAAAGCACAAAAGCCAACCTTCCAAAATTGCCTGCGTCCCACAAAAGCACAGCCTTCCGTGGGTGTGGAGGGAGCACACATCTCAGGCACAGAATGAAGCCAGCATTTACTCACACATGTCACAGCCACACGGTCATGCTACCGGGGCCTCCTGCAGCTGTCTGGAAGCCACCGAACGGCGATTACAAGTCAGAAAGCAACGGGAGGCCCTGACCTTGTTTTCACGCCGCATTCCTTTCCAGGGGCTCTCAGATTCATTCTCCCCCACACTGTATTGTGGGTAATGATCCCTCTGTGTATAATACCCCTCTGAGGCCAGCAAAGCAACAGAATAATAACCATTTGGGCAACCGTCCTATTACAAATTCCCCCATGAAACTCTGCCACCAGACAGACCAGAACATCTGGCAAGATCATGTCAATTAGTAGGACTCGGACAGGCAGAATGTACCTCAGGAAGACACGGGGCTTGGGGGGGTCCCTGCACATTCAGACAGTGCCAGGGAGGCAAGTACTCATCTGACAGGCTTCTCCTTCCAGCTGCTTTTCATGTGACAGTGACTTGGCTTCCCTCTGTACAAAATGAGAAAACAAAGAGAAACATCACCCTAAGAGGAACATGGAAGGATCATCACAGTATTTGCCTGAGCATTGTTGACAGATCTGACATCATAGGATTAACGGACAGAGAAGGGTCTCAAAATTTTAAGTTCTACACAATGGAGATAATAGTATTATTGTTATTATTATTATTACTATTATCATTATTATATGCTAGGACCACCTTCATACTGATCTTATATGCAACAGTAACTACAGATTAAGTTTAAGCATGGGCCCAGAAGCGGTTTTATTCCAACAGCAGTTGTCTGAAATACGATTCGTGGGGGAATTTTCTCTCCATGACCCATGCTCCATTTCCCTTGACCTCGCTATAGTCTTTGCTCCTTACAGTTTTATGGTTTCATTGATGACAGCATTCTGTGGTGGTTTTTTTTTTTCTTCCCTTCCTCTAAAGAGTTTTTAATTTAATTATTCTACTTTTTACCTAACCTCAGTGTTTCAAGATAGGGAAAATATGAATGCTAACTCCAGAAATTTACGGTCCTACGTTGCAAATGACCCAACATCGTTGAGATCTGGGGCACTCATTTTACTAATGGATAACACATGATATATTTTATCCTCCCTTTCAGATACAGCTCTTTCTGAATTTCAAGTTGAAAAGGTATTCGGGACAACCAAAGTCTGATTTAGACGAAGATAAAGGAAAGATTGGGAGAAAGAGAACAGAGAGGGAGCCCACAGTTTGTGAGTAGAGAAAATAAGAGCTTTGAGGAATCTTTGTTCTAGAAGATGTCACAGCAAAGGCTCCTTCATCCCACATATGATTAAGGGTGAGAACGAAAAGAAGTGTACTTTTGCAGAGTGGAATCTAGAGGCCAAACATGAAGCAGTCTGCAAGATGAAAAGTCAGTAGTAAAATTGGCACACCAGGCTATGTTAAATGGATAAGTGTGTTTTTTAGACGCTACACTGCAGCACTGCTCACCGAATAATAAAAATAAACACTTTGAGCTTGCACTCTTCAACAATTCAGTAGTCAGTCATAACAAAGACAAAGAAAAGCTGGTTGACCTGGTATGATGACAACTTTTTCTAGATGATTAAAGAAACAAACACCCACTAAACATAAAACATTTCTCAGAACAGCTGGGTAAGTTTATGGGCCTCTGTAACTCACCTCTTTGAACCTGAAGACTTACCAAAAAAACGATCAATAGGCTAAAAATACAACTGTGAACATGGCCTAGTCTTGTAGCCAATCAGACCATTCATCGATAAAGTACTTTATGATCCATGCGAACAATTTGGGTTCATCCAGGCTCTCAGATTTTAACTAAGAGCGGCTAACTGAAACCTCGAAGACTCTCCAATATTCTGGCTCTGAAACTTTGACGGTTCAGTTCAAGTCTATGTCGTATTTTAACCTTAAATTGAAATCTTCAGTTGCTGTCTGTCGACTATTTCCATCCCTTCCATACCATCTAGTTTCCTGGAATTATTTTTTTGTTTGTTTTCTAGCCATGTTTTCACCAATGAATTAGACACTGTTAAAAACTTTCCTTTTTGTTCTTCCCCTGTGAAAGCAATCCCAACTGGGGTCCTATCATATTTCCTTATAGATGATCTCTCAAGTTTGTGGCTCATTTGTGCTCTGTTTTACAACTATCTGCTTTCCTCACAAATATTTTCTTTCCTCCATAGGACAGATGGATTAGTTTATTTTTTTACATAATAAGGGAGAGCACTTCAAGCCTATGATGAAGAAATTAAATCAATTCAGGTAATAGCCTAATGTGGATCTACATTTTTTTTTTTTTTATTTCAACACTGAAAAGCCCGGTGCTGGTTGGAGGTGGGGGGAGGGTGGGGAGGAGGAGACATGACATTAGACACAAAACTCCATCCACAAGCAAGGTATCAACGGCGAAAGATGGCTTAGCATTTAGTTTTAAAAGGATTATCTGGTTCTTCCATAAAAGGCTATTTTTTAATGTGTATCTGAAAAATAAGAGGCTGAGGAAAGAGAGAGGTGAGTGATGACAGAGTTACTGCCCGGACACCGGAAAGTTTGGGGATGGGAATTTAAGTGCCGAAATACGTCTGGACCACCCACCATCCACTCCCATCCACCAAGAATAAAGCAGCCTCTGAGGAGGACACAAAGCCCACGATGACTAGGTTCTAAGAGGAGAAGTCCACTGGGATGACCCAGACGTGAACTTGGAGGAGATAAAAGGAAAGCTGCAATAGCTCCATTCAACCCATTCAATAAAAAGTTAAAAATAGAACTACCCTATGATCCAGCAATGGCACCACTAGGTATTTACCCAAAGGATAGAAAAATACTAATTCAAAAGGAGACATGCACACTGCTGTTTACAGCAGCATGATCTACAAGAGCCAAATTACAGAAACAGTCCAAGTGTCCTCCTGTCGACTCACGAATGGATAAAGAAGATGTGATGGGTGTCTGTGTGTGTATATATATGAGAGAGAGAGAACAAACATACAGAGATATAGATATATACAAACACACACAATAGAGTATTACTCAGCCATAAAAAAGAATGAAATCTTGAAATTTCCAATGATGTGAATGGAGCTAGAGAGTAGAATGCTAAGCAAAGTAAGTCAGAGAAAACAAATACCATATGATCTAACTCATATGTGGAATTTAAGAAACAAAATAAATGAATATATGGGGGAAACAGAGGAAAACCAAGAAACAGACTCTTTAAAAAAAAAAGTTTATTTTTGAAAGAGAAAGAGAGACTAAGAGAGAGTCAGAGAGAGAGGGAGACAGAATCCCAAGCAGGCTCCATGCTGTCAGTGCAGAGTCCGGTGCGGGGCTTGACCTCACAAACCCTGAGATCATGACCTGAGCTGAAATCAAGAGTTATGTGCTCAACTGACTGAGCCATCCAGGCACCCCACGACATAGACTCTTAACCACAGAGAACAAAATGATGGCTACCAGAGGAGAGGTAGAAGGGAAGATGGGATAAATAGGTGATGGGGATTAAGGAGGGCCGTAATCATGATGAGCAAGCCTGGTTGCAGGTAAGTGTTAAACCACTCAATTGTACACCTAAACAGTACACTGTATGTTCACTAACTAGAATTTAAATTAAAACTTTTTTAAACATCCATTCGATAACGCCAACTCTACAGAACAAAATTAACAGAAAGCATCTTCAAAGTCAGGTTCCCTCAAGTTTTTGCAACCACGTTCCTATGAACAGCGAACCATCTTCAGAACGGAAGGCGATCTCTGACTGGTTAGCAGGTTGGTGCCAATATGGCTGTGTCAACTCAACAAACAAAAGTGAGTAAGGGAACATATGGCAAGAATAGCCTACATGAGAAAGTATGACGAAAGTGTAGAAGGGTAAGAAATATAGCCAAGAAAAAAAAGACAAATAGGAGAGAAGTAAGGATGAAAGATGAATTGTGATACAATTCGAATGGAACAAAAACGAAAGAAATGTAACAAAACTGAACATCCGTTCTTATCATGCTTTTAAAGTTTATTTACTTTTGAGACAGAGTGAGAGAGAGAGACAGAGACAGAGAAAAAGCGCGAGCAGGGGAGGGACAGAGAAAGAGGGAGACACAGAATCCGAAGCAGGCTCCAGGATCTAAGCTGTCAGCACAGAGCCCAACTTGGGGCTCGAACTCACGAACAGGGAGATCATGACCTGAGCCGAAGTCGGACGCTCAACCGACTGAGCCACCCAGGTGTCCCGAAAGTGAATGTCTGTTCTTAAGGCAAGTTAAGAAAAAGTGTCATCTTTGATCACTTGTAACATTAGTCTAATCTAAACCCAAGTATTTATGAGCAGAAATGTCTACAACCCTTCCTCCTATTCTCACCAGCTCACATTACCATTTCATAGTCTCACTCTGCAGTTCCATCGGTTAAGGAATTTCCAAATTCGGATCTCTACTGCTTTAGTTTCTTAAGGAGAAGCTGAGTGAAATCCAAGCTTCTTTTGCACATAGATATATGTGAAAAGAAAGAACAGGAGTTTTCTCAGAGTAAGCACTCCAGATGTCTTGGACAGGCATTGCTATAGAGCTTTCTGGGTTTTCTTACTCAAGAATGAGGTGCTAACACATTTTTGTCGGTTTCCTTAAGCTTCGCAGTTGTGCAGTGGCCCCTTAAGCACACAGTTTTATGTATGATAGCGGTCACCATCATCAAAATTAGCATGAGCTTATGTCTGAGCTCAAGGGATCAGGGGCGTCTCTTGTGATGTAGAAAGTTAAGTGTCTGACTTTCAGCAACTATCCACCTCTCAGACCTTATTGCCTGTCAACTGAAGACAAGTTTGATGACTCAAACTCATCCAGTCGAAGTAACCCCTGAGCTGCCTTGTGGAAGTTCAGTTTCTTGGTCCCATTCACGAATTGATAATCTTGTAAAAAAAAAAACCAAAAAAACAAAAAAAAAAACAAAACAAAAAAAACTTAAAAAAAAAGAATAATTCTGAATCTAGAGTGGAAGAAGAATTTGTTGTTTGTTTTTTTTTTTAGGAAAGGTTCCAGGTGATTCTCATTTCTGGCACTTGTAAGAACCACTACAGTCAGGAACAGTCCTTAGAATATAAACTATATCTGATTTTATTTCTCCATTTTGAGTGATGTAGGACAGAAAATAACTATCATGCCATGGGAACTATTGCCAAAGACTTGTAAAACTTTCATTAAGAGACTTGTTTAAAATTATGTACCAAAGTGTCATTTGATCACCTTCAAAAAACCTACAGAGGAGCCAAATACTATCTCATGGGAGTAAGTTGTCTTGGGAAGAAAAAAAACCAAAAACAAAAAACCCTGCAACCCTGATTACTTATTAATCTAAGAGCCAAATATTCACTCCAGCCACCTGTGAACAATCTGTGTTTGACAGGTGACATGGAAAGTGGTCATGTGTTTTAGACTCCATGGCCAGCACCTATGTCGATTTATGGTAATAGACATAGAAATTCATTTCCTTCGTTTTTAGTCCACTAGAAGTTAAATTCTCAATTTATTACTTTATGACCTTTGCCCAGGAAACTATTTGAACACAATAAACAGAAAATTCTTTCTTTGGGGGTTCAGTATGCAGCCACAGAAGAAGAAGGACTTGAAGAAACAAAAAGTGTTTTCAATACAGTGTCTCATGTGGCCTAAGGAAATAAAAAAAAAAATAAAATCTTAGATAATCTGAGAATTGATTCAAGTGTTTTCTAAATTCTTCCCAAGCTCACAGCTACTCTCTAAAGCTTTTTAGATTGGCACCATCAGAGCTAATTGGCTTAATTCTTTGTAAAGTTCATCACCTATAATTAATGGACTAAAAGACTGGGAGCAGGAAGATTTTTAGGTCTCCAAGTATATAATCCTTGGATTTTAGAAGTACTTGACCTCTATCCCCTCCTTCCCTTGAAACATCACATGCATGAAGAAATGGTAGAAAACCTACTACTCCTTGTATTGATTAGCTCTGAATTCCAGTAAATAGTTGAAATGTTGTATCCCCATTTTGAGCCTCTTTGTCCTAGGTTTTAAAAATTCCTACAAAACAACGGTATCACACTCTTCAACATCGTTAATTCTCTTCTTCATTTGGTCATGATTCCCCAGGACAGCCAAGACAAGGCCCTGCATCTTACTATACTTTTAAAAATTAACGGCTACACAGCTCAGAGCCTGGAGCCTGCTTCTGTGTCTCCCTCTCTCTCTGCCCCTAACCCATTCGCATTCTGTCTCTGCCTCTCTCAAAAATAAATTAACATTAAAAAAAAAATTTTTTTTTTAATTAACGTCCACATGTGGCTCTGACCTAAACACTTGAAGACACTCCTAAGTTAGAAGATTTCTGTTTACCTTTATACTATATTTATTCATTTATTTATTCATTCATTTATTCTTATTTTTTAAATTTTTTTGAGTGATAGAGAGTGCGAGCACATGCACATGAGCAGGGGAGAGGAGCAGAAGGAAAAGAGAGAGAATCTCAAGCAGGCCCCTCCCTCAGCATGGAGCCCATTGCCAGGCTCGATCCCACAACCCTGAGACCATGACCTGCAATGAAATCAAGAGTCAGACGCCCAACTGAATGAGCCACGCAGATGCCCCATACTTTCTAATTTTAGTAGGAAATAAAATCTAGGGCTATTAGTTTTTAGAATGCCGTGATAGTCTTAAGTATGATGTAATATGTAAGACATTAATATCATCTGCCTACAGTAACAATATTTATGTAAACTAGTTTTGGATTACTCTTGTAGAAATGAGTAAAAAATATAATTTAAGTAAGAAATTTAATATAAAAATAAAATCATTTAGCGAGTATGTGCTATGTGCCAAACGGTGTTTTACACCTTCATATGTACGATCTTACTTTACGCTGTTTTTTTTTTTTACAGATGGAACCCTTGCTTTGAGCGGTTCAGTCATTTGCCCAAGGTTATCAGGCTTGGTAGTGAAACTCAAATACAGCTCTGACAGCAAGCTCACGTCCTTAAATAGTACACAAACTCCCCTGTTCCTTAACGTTGACCGACTCTGTTGAACATGTCCTACTGGATTAGAATGAACTTTCCCAAGAAAAACTACTGGCTTATCTCCATTTATGGTAGAGGGAAAAGAAGTTGTTTCATAGCCAGAAGGCCTACCTTATTTGGACATTGCGCTTGACTCTATTTTGTGACCTGGCGAGTCACTTGATGCCTGTCAGGTTTAGCTTCCTCTTTTATTTTATTTTTTTTTTTAATTTTTTTTTTTTCTTCAACGTTTTATTTTATTTTTGGGACAGAGAGAGACAGAGCATGAACGGGGGAGGGGCAGAGAGAGAGGGAGACACAGAATCGGAAACAGGCTCCAGGCTCTGAGCCATCAGCCCAGAGCCCGACGCGGGGCTCGAACTCACGGACCGCGAGATCGTGACCTGGCTGAAGTCGGACGCTTAACCGACTGCGCCACCCAGGTGCCCCTAGCTTCCTCTTTTATAAGGTCATAAGCATGAGCATGCACTGGAAGATCCACCCACAGGAACGCCCACCCCAAACCACCCAAAGGCAAACTCAACTGTTAAAACCACCGCTATCCGACATCAAGTCCGGGGCAGGATGAACTTAACTGTTGACCTCACAGTTAACAGAGAAGGAGAGAGATTGGAGTGCATCAGCCCCTAGAATATGAGCTGTTGTCATGCCACAGAATGATGGCTGATACCAGGAAAACAACCACACCAGGAATTTTCACGAGGAGAGCAAACCGTCCTCAACATTTCGGAGAATTAAGACAATTTGGATTGTGTGGTCTTAGAAGACAAAACAAAACATGGATCTAATCTCCATTCATCACTGGGACTAAGAATTAAACAATTCTCATGGTATTTGGTTCAGATCTATTCAAATTTGTCTGCTGGTACCATGCAACTAAAGTGCTGTCTGTCCTAAACTTGCAGGATGGTTACGGCTATATAAAATTTAGCTGGGCTACCACTTTGACCTTAAAACATACCCTCAATTTACAGCATGCATGTGCACTCTGATCTGATATTTAATGTGCCATGAAAATCTGGCTGCCTTAATTTGCTATCAGAAACGTTTCCAGGGGCGCCTGGGTGGCTCAGTCGGTTAAATGTCAGACTTTGGCTCAGGTCATGATCTCTCAGTTCATGGGTTTGAGCCCCATGTAGGGCTCTGGGCTGACAGCTCAGAGCCTGGAGCCTGCTTCAGATTCCATGGCTCCCTCTCTCTGACCCTTCTGTCCTGTGCTCTGACTCTCTACCTCTTGGTCTCTGTCTGTATGTATCTCTCTCTCTCTTTCTCTCTCTCTCTCTCCCTCTCTCTCTCTCTCTCTCTCTCTCTCTCTCTCTCTCTCTCACACACACACACACACACACACACACACACACAAATAAAGAAATGCTAAAAAAAAATTTTTAAAGAAACATCTCCAACAGGAAACTGTCATTATTTGTCAAAGCTGTTGGGTTAGGTCATCTATTAGTAAATGTCCCAAAAGACAAGCTTTTCAGGTTTTATATCAAAGAAAATGTCTACTTTGGCTTCTCTATAACAAGGTACCAACCAGTCAGTATGATTACATGCTCAGGAAGGGAAAACAAACAAACAAACAAACATGGCAAAAACATCTCCAAGTTCACAATTTGAAAACTTTCCAGATCACTCTTGCATGCTACTGGTAGGAATGTAAATCTGTCAACTTTTAAAAAACAATTTAGTGTGTGCTAGGAGCCTTTAAAAAATGTCAATTCCCTTGATCCCACAATGCCACTATTCAGAACTTAGCCTAAGAAAATAATCTCTAAGATAAAAAAGAAAGAAAAAGAATTAGGGGGTGAAGAAAGAAGCAGAGAAGTAAAGAGCAAGAGAGATGGAGAGAAAAAGATACTTTAAAAGGCAAAGCATGGTGTGGTTTTTTGCAGTATTAAAAAATAATTTACGATGTAAAAAAAAAAACATGTATACAAGTTCAATATTCATAGGATAATAGCCGTATAATCTATGGCACAGGCACTCAAAACACTTGACTCAAAACACTAACTGCCTAGTGAGTGAAGGTGTCTCTATAAAAAGTTTATGATAAAATAGAAAAGCATTTGCTACAAAGTTCAATTGGTAAAACCAGGTATCAAATCAAACCAAATCAAATATAAAGAATACATGCAAAAAACAAATAATTGGAAAAGCCTAGGCTAGAACTCATTATCCTTGTTGATTTGCTGGTATGGTTGTTTTTCTTATTTCTCCCAAATTTTCAAATAACCCAAAATAATGATGTATTCTTTTTTAAAAAACCCATTTGCAGGTTAACATTTCGGTTTTTCAGAAGCTAGCAATTTTCCAAATTCTAAATGTAGGCTGTCCAGTTAACATCGTGTTTCCTGGATTAAGAAAAAGAGCAGGAGATTATTTTTTCTCCCTAATTCTGAAATTAAGGTGGCCTTTAAAATAATGAATTTTATGTCTTCATCTAAGGGTAGTATGTCTTTAGTAAAGAACTGATAAAAGCACAGAATATGAAAAGAAAGGAAAAAAAATCAAGAGTACCTCTAGTGAAAGACAACTATTTTTAATAACATCTACATTCGCTTTTTTTTCTATGTATTTTTCCTCTTTTATTATAACGTTATAATCACACTATAGGTATAATTTCACTTTTGTGTGTTTTTCTCTATAAAACCCTCTTTGTTCCTTTGTAGGAATCATCACATCTTTTTAATGAAAGTGTATATGACATACGGTAACCGACTGGTTTCAGGCGTACATCGTAGTTATAAGTCATTTTTATTTTTTTTTATTTTTTTTTCAACGTTTATTTATTTTTGGGACAGAGAGAGACAGAGCATGAACAGGGGAGGGGCAGAGAGAGAGGGAGACACAGAATCGGAAACAGGCTCCAGGCTCTGAGCCATCAGCCCAGAGCCTGACGCGGGGCTCGAACTCACAGACCGCGAGATCGTGACCTGGCTGAAGTCGGACGCTCAACCGACTGCGCCACCCAGGCGCCCCTATAAGTCATTTTTAAAGAGCTCCAAATTCAGCCCAACAATAGATACATAATCTAAAATTATGCAAGTTCCCAGAATCGAAATGTAAGAAATACTAAAAAAAAAAAAAAATGAACTTGAATCATACTGAATCCAGGACTAGCTGCTCTCTGAAAATATGACCCTACTAATTAATAGGCGGGTATTGCTACAGAACATGTTTTGACACATAGTGGAGTACTCCACATACGAAAGTATCAACTAATTCCTAAGCAGTCCAACAATGATGTCACTTGAGTGCTGGAATGTTTCGGCTGTCTGTGGAGCCTGGGTGGACAGAGCTGGGGCTGCCATTTTTCTCACCTTCACTTTAAGTCAAGCTTGGGAATATGGATATGAAAATATGTAGAAGTAAACAGAGGGAAAGACAAGAACGAAGAGGAGGAGGAAAGGAACAAGTTGGCCATCTAAATAGTGCTACAGAATGGACTTTAGTTGTCGGAATGAGAATTTAATGAATGGGTCTCAAACTTTGTTGGGTATGATAATCATCCAGGAAAGTGTTTCGAAGACAGATTCCTGGACCTTGTCACCAACAAGTAATACTCAGTTGCTGCAGGGGAGGGGGGCTCCTTATGAACACTCAGGTTGCTATTCAAGGCAGCAAGTTGGTACTCAGACTAGTTTTCAAGAAACACTGATTTAAGATTGTGGAATAATTTCCTATTTAAAAAAAGTGCACTTTCAATGGCAATAGAGCATGTTTAAGAGGGGTCTGACCAGTTGCATCCAAAGACTTAAAATAAAAATTGAGAAAGAAGAAATAAGACTAACTAAGGCTGTAAATCAAGATAACATCAAGGTAGAAAAATCTAGGAGTCCTTTTGAGAATCCAAGATGGGGACCCAGGAACAATTGTTACAGCATTACATACTTGCCTTCGTGGTCACCAGACAGCATATTAATCTCAGAAAACCCAAATTTCATTATTACTAATAACATGCCATATGTATCATTCAGATATGTTTTGAGTGGCCTGAGGCATATAATTAGAATATGGTTCCAGAAAATTGTGCTTTGTACAAATAATAACTATCTCATAGAATAAGTAAGGCACTGGTATTGTGTATCATGTAAGCGTCTGTCTGTCTATCTCTCGGTCTTTATCACAGAGGGATGGATGGATGGATAGATGAAGAAGCAAAGAGTGGGAGAGAGAAAGACAGAAAAAGATAGCCTATATAACCGAAATCAACATCAGAAATAACGTGTTCAGAAAAATGTAAATGACTCAATTTGACCTGAGACGTGCTAAACACTCAAATCAAGCAACAAACATAGGCAAGACTGACAATTTCATTTAAAACTCTATCTCTGATGATGTTAAATCATAGTTGCCTACGTTGGCATTGATTGGACTAAGAGTAAGGAGTAATTATGAAGAAAATATTTTCATAGTCTAATAAGGGTAATTTTGATTACATCATTTATGATGTTAATGGATTTCCTTGATTGCTTCTATAATAAAGAAATCAAAAACAAAAAATTCCCAGCAATCCTATCTTAAGGTAACATGGATAAAAGTACATACATCACTCCTGATTGCTCATTTCTATATTAGCACATCCAATAAACATTTTGGTGTCTTGCCCTCTTTTAATTATTTGACTTTGCGTAATTTTCTTTCATTATATGTTATTACATTATTTAAACATTTTCATAAATATTTTAACGTTTGCATAACATTCTATCATGTATGTATGTTCAATATGTAATATATCTTCCCTCATCTTGAGATTTCATAAATTATTAAATTTCTTTCTAATGATGTGCCATTTTACAAAGTGAGGAAATCACTGGGGCACATGTACCGTTGTACTAGCTAAGATGAAAAAGAGGTAACACAGAGAAATTTTTAACGATGACTCCAATACCTTAGAAATGAAAATAGTGCGGGGAGTCTGAGTGGCTCAGTCAGTTAAGGGTCCGACTTCGGCTCAGGTCATGATCTCAAGGTTTGTGAGTTCAAGCCCCATGTCAGGCTCTGTGCTGACAGCTCAGAGCCTAGAGTCTGCCTCAGATTCTGCGTCTCCCTCTTTCTCTGCCCCTGCTCTACTCAGTCTCTGTCTCTGTCTCTCAAAAAATGAATAAATGTAAAAAAAAAAAAAAAATTAAAATAGTACTAGGGAAATTCTTGGCCCAGTCTGAATTTTGTTAAAATTTTATAAAAGCTAATGTTCAAATAAATTGATTAATCAAATCCCTTTTCTGGAGATTCAGAGTCATGACTTAGTAGGGACAGAATGTTGAATATAATAAACATAACGTTGATACAATCACAACTGTCTACCAAAAGATGAATTTGGCAACACAGCAAGCGATTTCTACAACTCTGGTGGTTCCTGTTTTGTTTGGCTTGGGTTGGCGTGATAGATAGTAATAATGATAGGACACCCAGGAAAAAGAAAAACAATAGTGTCGCAAATGTTGCCATGACACTCAAAGACAAATAAGAAGACAAAGAATGCTGTTTTTCTTAAACTAAGGTTGGAGATAATAACCAGTGAGACTTTCCATCCATGTTAAGAGCCTGACTATAAGGGGAGGGGGGGGCGGATTTGGCCCACTGCTTGGGGTAAATGATCAAACACTAACAGGAAGCACAATTACCTTTTTCCAGGTGGGCTATCAAAGAGCATAATCTTTGCACTTCACAGTGTACAGGAGACATGGTTAAAAGGAAATTGGAGCCAAAGATAAGGAAAACGATAGTAGGGAAATACCCTTTGCATGAAGCTGAGTCTCTAGGCCCATTCAAATTACTTCTTCGCATATAGAGAGAACTGTGAAGGTGGGTTTGGCTGTTCTCTTAGTGATCTTTGAAGAATCACATGAGAGAGCTTCCGTTGGGCAAACGTTTCCTAGTTCCAAGAGTCATTTCTAGACCCACTAATGAACTCTACTATGACTAAGGATTGGAATTTAGAAACTACGATTACTGATGTAGCAAGGCAAAGCAGTAGACACAGGGCAATGTATTTCAAAACAAGAATATGAGAGTATCTGCGACTACATTCTTCTTTACAGGGTGAGGAGACATTGCTGAGATGACACGGGAGTTACTCACATCTTCAGTCTTAGTAAGTCAAGGTAGAGCAAAAACTCCAGCAATACGCCGTGCGATGCTGCTATTGACCTCATCTTGATCAATATTCATACTCAAAATGCCAGAAAAGAAACCTGGGACTTTGACCCCATCGAATTGATAGATGATACAACTGCTGGTGACATACCTGATCCAATTACAAAAGACTAATCCAAGAGATAATCAGGCTGGCATCATATAAGACTATGTTTTTAACAATTTTTTTTAATGTTTATTCAGTTTTGAAAGAAAAAGACAGAGCACAAGCAGGGGTGGGGCAGAGAGAGACGGAGACACAGAATCCAAAACAGGCTCCAGGCTCTGAGCCATCAGCACAGAGCCCGACGCGGGGCTCAAACCCACAAACCGCGAGATCATGACCTGAGTCGAAATCAGACACTCAACAGACTGAGCCGCCCAGGCACCCCAAGACTATGTTTTTTAAAGGAAATCTAGATATACCTAGAATCTTCCACTAGATTTATAAAATTAGTTGCTTAATGAAGAGATAAAGGAAAAAATAAAAGACAGGGAAACCTGGTTTAAGGGCAGTTTGAGTAAAAAGTACGTAAGAAAAATAGTTGACTAAGGATGCCTGGGTGGTTCAGTCAGTTAAGCGTCTGATTTTGGCTCAGGTCATGATCTCACAGTTCATGGGTTTGAGCCCTGTGTCAGGATCTGCACTGACAGCTCAGAGCCTGGAGCCTGCTTCCGATTGTGTGTGTCCCTCTCTCTCTCTGTCCCTCCCCTGCTCACACATTTTCTGTGTCTGTCAAAAATAAACAAACATGAAAAATTAAAAAAAAAAAAAAGAAAAAACAGTAGACTATTAGTTTATATTCTAGATAATACCATCTGTACCATCTGATCTCTCAATAAAGCTGATATTTTCTTCCTGGTATATATCTGTATTGGTTTCTCAGCTGGATCAGAAGTTATGGGAGGAGAAGTGTGATCAAACCAAAACAAATGGTTTTTAGGTCTGATTATCTTTTTCTCTCTTTGTATTCTCATTTTATAATTGAGGGTACCGAGACTTAGAGACTTTCCCTACTTCCCAAAGCCAGCCCATACTAATGGTAGTTTTTGAGCCTGGATCTGAATGGCTTTAAAACCCTTGCCATTAACCACACTCCCCCAACCCCTCCTGGAGGCAGGAGGTTAGGGTCCTTCCTACACTTGGTGGAATTCTTTATAAGAGGAGCACGGACCTTGCCATTTGCAACAGCATGGCTGGAACCGGAGGGTATTATGCTAAGTGAAACAAGTCAGTCAGAGAAAGACAAATAGCCTAAGACTTCACTCATATGTGAAATTTAAGATAGAAAACAGATGAACAGAAGGGAAGGGAAGCAAAATTAACATAAGCCCAGGGAGGGGGAGCAAACATAAGAGACTCTTAAATACAGAGAACAAAGTGAAGATGACTGGAGGGGTTGTGGGTAGGGGGATGGGCTAAATGGGTAAGGGGCATTGAGGAAGACACTTGTTGGGATGAGCACTGGGTGTTATATGTAGGGGATGAATTCATGGATTCTACTCCTGAAATCATTATTGCACTAGATGCTAGCTAACTTGGGTGTAAATTTAGATAATTAATTAATTAATGAAAAATCTGAGGATCACGGACTGACTCAAGTCCACTGCAAGAGGAAGTGGGCAGGGGGGGAGGTCAGGGTGATGGGGATTTGAAAAATTATGCAATATGAGTCATGGCAAAATGAAATGGAAAAGGTTTACTCTGAACAGAGGACACATGGCAAGGACAAGGACGCTACTGTCCATCATTTCCATGGATGCAGAGTGGAAGCAAGATTAGATGTATTCGATCCATAAGCAGAAAGCTGACCTCTGCTGGGGGGTTGAATGAAAAAATGGGGGTGGCTGATTTTCATTAATATGTAAACAGGCATTATAATTTAAACTACGGAAAAATATTCTTGGCTTCCTCAATTCCAGCTCCAACGGTGGCTGGGTGGTCACTTTTTTGGGAATCTGTGCAAGAAGCAGGTGTCCTCGATTTATTCGTCCGTTTAGTAAAGATGAACTGAGCATCTACTGTGAGTGAGGCATGCTTCTCAATGCTCAGAATGCCCTGGTGACCAAGAGACATGGACATATTTATAAAATAAATTACAATTCTAATAGACAACTAAAACACACAGTGTTGAATAAGTGATAGGATACTTCTCTCAGAGTTCCATTCTGGCAAGAGGGTGAGGAAGAAAAAAAACCCAAGTAAGCAAATAATAAATAACTTAATTTTTGGTGATAATAACTGCCATGAAAAACAAATCATGATGTGAAAGAGTATGACCAAGGATGTGGGTCAACTTTAGATAGCTGTTCAAAAAAGTCTTCTCTAAGCTGACACCTACTGAACTGAGTACTTAATGACAAAACAGAGCTTACAAAATCTAGGGCATGGAATCTGAGCTGGGGTAATAGCAAGGACAAAGCATCTTAGGTTTTTTGTGTTTTTTTTTTTTTTTTAATTTATTTATTTGGAGAGAGAAACCGGGATCATCAACAGAGAAGGGACAGAGAGAGAGAGAGACACACAGAATCCCAAACTGGCTCCAGGCTTGGTTGTTGTCAGCACAGAGCCTGATGCGGGGCTTGAACCCACAAACTGCAAGGTCATAACCTGAGCCACAGTCAGACACTTCACTGACCGAGCCACCCAGGTGCCCCAAAGCATCTTAGGTTTGAGTGGGCTTCTTGTATAGAAGGAAATTCACTACAAGTAGAGAATCACTAGCTTAACTGAGAGGTTAGGTTCACCTGTTAATGTGATATTCCTTACTTGAAAATATTTCATCGGTCTAAATTCATGAAATAGATTATATTTCATAATATAGGTATAAAGGTATACGTGTGAAATATCCATGAGGTCTGCTGTCAATAGAGAAATACATTCTGTGGCAAGCTTTTGAGACCTACAGATAAAGACTTTGACACTTGTAAATCTATAGAGGGGTATTGGCCTCAGTTTCCCTCTCGCTTTCCCTAAGGGAAAATCCTCTGCACCTTTGTTGATTATTATGATGAACACTTTTTTTCACAGCAGTTGAAGACCTTGCATTCCAACATCACTCCCAGCCTTGGCTCAGGGACCAAGCACAACACAGAGAGCTGGGAGCCCCAGCTCTTGTCTCCTGCCTTCATTGACCAAGTGTGTAATTTTAATCAAGGGGTCATGTCTCAGAGCCTCCAGTCTCTCCATCTGTAAACAGAGAGGATTACACTTGCCTAACCAGTTCGATGTCATCTCCAAGATCAAGGCAGACAACGACATAAAAGAGAATTTGAGAAGGTTTATATTATCAGACAGCAACCTTAAGAGAAACTTGAAGCACGCTCCTTCAGTGGAGGAGAAGGACATCTTTGTCATTATTCTACAACTTGCAGAGGATATGAAGCCCACAGCACACTCCTAACCAAGATATAGGAAGAGAAGCAACTTGAACATAAGGGAAATACCCAAAGGAGAGGGAGGAGTGAAGAACAGTGATCTGGAGGAGGAGGGAAGAGCGAGATTTGAACCTGAGAGGCGAGATGGTGGTAAAGAAATTATGAATGAGAGTTTGCAAAATAGACAAAAGGAAAAACTCAGGTAAAAATGCAGGCACACATAAGGAAGGAATGTACCCCAGCACTAGATCCCTTAACACGTCTTCTGTTTTTATTAAAAGGCAGAAACTATCTTGACACATACCCTTTGGGGGCGACCCTCCCCCAGTTGACTCATCTGCGGAAATGGAAAATCTGTGAATTTTTACGGGTTTCCTCATATTTATTCTTTACCAGAATGATACTATTATTTAACTTCCTTTCCTCTAACAACATTATACTATAATGTTGCAGATATAGATTGGGATCCTTACTGCCTCATTGGGGCTGGGGGCAGGGTGCAGTGGGCACTAACAATAGCAAAAAAAAAACAAACAAACAAAAAAACAAAAACCACACCTTCTCTCACAGAGAAAAGGGTATCTATAGAGTTTATGAAAATATTTTGCCATTTTCCAGGCTCTCTACATACCGAAGAGTGAAAACGACAAACTGTGAAGTGTCAGCAGACAGACAATTCCGTCAACCGAGTAAAGATCCTGATAACAGACGCTTACGACAGTTCAATGCAAATGAGACTTTCCAACGCAACAAGTTTCCGAAGGGTGGCTGGTGGAGATTCGTGACTGACTTCATGGAGCTCATCTGTAGCTATTACTTGACTGTGGACACACGTCATGTCCCCCAAACATGTATCCCAAAGCCTAGGTGAAAAATTCGTCAGAAAAGACTTCTCCATACCAAATTTTCTGCCCCTCTCTCCATCTCATCACCCCCACCCCCATAAACTGCCTGAAATTCCAGCATCTAAGAGTCTTTAGGGCTCATACTTTGTGTATTTTTAAGAACTATCACAGGAGATGATATGTATCATGTTCTGGAAAGTCCAACTCTAAAGTCTTTATCAGTGCCATGTCTTACGAAATGAATGAAAATGAGATACAGGCAATTTGTTGGGGGTTTTCTGGCGGGGGGAGGGTGGGAAGGGGGCTCGTAGAAGACAAGGATTGTCTTTTCTGTCTAGGAAAACAGTCTGAGTGAAGCTGCATTGAGGCTTCTGTATGAGCTTTGAAAAGAGCTCTTTGAAGAGAGCCAACATAACGGAAAGGTGCTTTCAGGAGGTGTAAGTCTATCAAAGCTTAACCTGTTCAACATCCTAATTATTCTCTGACATTTGGCAAGGCTACCATACCCTCATACCATAAAGAAAATACTAATTACAAAATTCTCATCATACAGCATTGGTAACAGATATGACATAGTTGAATTTGAAGGGAGACAGTAAAACTTAAGACAAATGTATGATAAATCAGGTGTCTTTAAAGGTCAGAAAAAGATTATCCTATAAACCACCTCATTAATTTACAAGTCCTGATTTGCCAGTTGGTGGAGGGAGAGGGTATGACTACTGTTCATTCTTTCTTCAGATTTGAGGTTTTCTCTTTTAGCTGTTGCTTTTAAGATAAACGAGAAGAAAAAGAATGAGTCAACAGAAAGCCAAGTGTTTCTGTTCTGGTTTTGGAGAATGGGTAGGGAGAGAGGTGAAGTCCTAGAACGGGAGAGAGTGAATATAAAATGAAAAGCCGCAGAATTTCAGCATCGGGGGAGGGCATGTATCCAAAAACCAGTCTAGAGCCATTTAACAAATTATAGGTGAGGGTCAGGGGTGCCTTAATGATTCTGGCCACATTCGCTGGAGCATTTCAGACTCTACCCTCAGTATCTGTGCTTTCTCCCCACCCCCCACTCCACTAATCTGCTTTGAGACCTTCTTTCCTAAGCTATAGTGTATGGGTTCCTGACATTAAGGCACAAGGGAAAAAACAATCAACACAGACCAAGATTTTTAAGTTAGACTGCACAATAATTAACCTTGAAATATCTCCGGGAGGTGAGGGTGAGGTTTGGGAGTGGAGCCTGGGATTCCCAGTGGGGCTGTTGACATTCGTCACATAGGAAGCCTGGGAACATTATTACCTTTGTAAAGGATATTAGGAAATGAGTGGAGAGATTTGATTCCCAATTCTACAATTCTATGTAAAGTTTGATAAGCATATTTGTAAGCGATTTTCCAGCTTCCTCGGACTAATTGCTTGAAAGTCACTGCCACACTCTTAACTTAAATACGCAAGTTCATTTTATTCCAATGTGAGAAAGAAACGAGCATAAAGCTGTCTTTTCATCCCCAGATACTGAAGTGTTGCAGTAATGGTCCAAGCCCAAGATAGAGCTGGTACTGCTGGGGGTGCAGCTAACAGAAACTATGAGAACTTTTCGTGTCCCTTTGAAAGCTCTGCTTGACCAGAAACTCACTGTAACTAGTTAGCCAATCTCCAAACGTGAGGCAATATGGGCCTTCTCACCCCTAACACATTGACTTTGTGGCCCCAGCCAATCAGATCATTTCTATTTGTCGATCCTTGTTATTTATTCTCTACCCTATAAAGGCTTCTTGCCTTCTAGGCCATTTCACAGTTCTCTGAAAGGAGGCTGCCCACTTCCTAAAGTGTGAAACCAAGTTTGTTTGTATCACCTAAAATGCCTTCCTTTTTCCTTTTTATAACAAAAGCTCTGGGAGACAAGTTGCTGGATGTTTTATGCAATCCTTACCACCCTGCTGTATTTGAAAAACCGAAAATAGTATTAAATGGTGTTGCCATTTCTTCGAACCTTATTAGTATGGCATTTTACGGGGCTGGTCTCATTTCCCCGTTTACTGTCACAAACAACACTGAAAAAAGAAATCATGGTATCTTTCTACTTTGATTTGTAAAAAACATTCCCTTGACTCCATTCAAATGGAGAAACAAACTTCTAATGGCACCCATTTACAACGTTGCTCAAGACAACTACCAAACTTTTAACAGCACATACAGGACTACTATATATTTAAACAAACTTAATATGCTCCAGAGAATTTCTAAAGCATTTCTGTTTGGAGGCGTCTATGACTTCCCCACCACACACTTATGATTTCTCAACATTTGTTTTTTTTTTGGTCTTCTCTCCCTCAAGTTGTTTTCCCACAGCATTTTTGTAGCAGGGTATCTCTGTTAACTATAAACTTTTACAAGTTTATTTTTAACCCTTGCATTTGCACCCTCCTGCATTTATAGAACAGAAATCTGTCTTCTAAAACAAACCCCCTCTTTTAAGTTCCACACTGGCATTTCAGACTGACCAGCTGGACAGACACTTCATTCAGTCACTGACAATTCATTCCAGCCTCACAAGTGCAGCTGGGGGATTAGAACTTTTTCAGTCACTGAGTACTTTTTACTGAAGAAAGATTTGCGGTCCTCAAGATGGCCTAATTTATTCCATACATCCCTAAAATGCCATAAACAATCTAAGAATTGCCCAATCAGTACTTTGTTCTTGTTACATAGGAAAAAAATTAACAACAAGAACAAAGGAAAAGAAAAGAAAAGGAAAAAAAAAAAAAAAACCTTGGGAAAAAATATCCACAGTGATTTATGTATGCCATATTTTTTGAAGATACTTGCACAATTTTTACTCTGGGATAATTGCTTTAAGACAAGTCAAATATGCTCTATCTGGCTAGAATTCACATAACTTCAACAGTTATTTACACTGGAACTAATCAATGGGAATACACATAGAACAAGATAATGTTCTCATTCTCAATATCCTTACCAGCGGTTCGTAGACAACAGATAACTCTAGCTGCAGTTTCCCCCAGAGTCCTATGGAAGCAGGGAAAAGAAATGAATCCAGTTTGGGATATGTGGGGAAAGAGGGCAGGTCACAAAACCACTGCCTGAAGTAACTGGTACACTGAGTCGTAAAGAATGAACAGATTTTATCAAGGTAAATCAAATGGAGAAAGAATATTCCAGAGAAAGAACCGCTGGCACAAAATACTGGGTTGTGAAACAGCCTAATGTTTACAGTCAACAATAATGGATCAGCATTTGTGGAATTTGGAGCAATGGAGTATAGATTCCAGGCAAGCAGTGGAACTCAGAACATAACAGAGTCCTCCTAGGAAAGGGCCAAGGACATCATGGTAAGGAACCAGAAACTTAATCTGCAGAAAGAGAAATCATAGTATAAATAGATAGGCATTGGGGGTAGATTGCATTAATGATAAAGACAAATTTTAGGGTAGCAAGATTGAAGGCAAAGATATGTAGGGGAGACAAAAAAAAAAAAAAAAACTTTTCCTCAACCCATTTTAGATTCAGGGGCTAGGTCCTTGCAAATTAGACAAAGGACAGATTAACAAAGGAGTAACAAAGAAGTTCACTAATATGTATATTGTTGATATACACAGAGGTACTCAGTGACGAGTAACTCAAAGGGGTGTTTAGAACTTGTATAACATAGTAGCTAAGAACAAAAATGTTGCTGGGAATTGACAAAGCCAAATGGAAGGACTTTGAGCCTCTAGGGATGAAAGTTGCAGAAATGCTAATAAATGGGGAGAAATGGTAGATAATAGCTAGTTAGAAAGGGTTGTGCCAGCTTCTTCTAGGTGCTATCTCTGGGTTGAGAAAAGTCTAGAATTCTCTTGTGATTAAATTCTCTCTCCTCATAGAAAGGAAGGGAGAGACAGCTTTACAAATTTACGTCCTGCTTTTAGGCAAACGGGGGGAGGACAGATATCTTTTCTTGTATCTGCTTCTTCTCAATTGTCTTCAGCTCAAAATAATCCCTAAGCAAAAGCAGCATATTTTGGAATCACACATCCCGGAGTAGCAACATAGATGTTTGATGCAGAGGGTATCATAACTAATGGGTGAAGGATGGTGGGGATTTAAATAAGAAAGAGGTAGTAGGGATGAACAGAGGAAGACTGAGTCGATGCAAATTTAGAAGACAAAAACGAAGAGATCCACATAATTATACTCACTGATTATACAGTGAAAAAAAGGAGGAGGGGGTAATGGAATGCGACTAAGGAGAACATGGGATAAAAAGAAAATAAAAAGATGCAGCCTTGAAGATGACTCTACTTTTAGATGAGAGATGCCCGGGAGGAAGTTGGGCTTCTTGGTATAGATCTCATAGAATGCAAGCAAGCCTGCATTAGGAGTCACTGATGTAAAGTGGTTAAAATGACAAGTGTGACTGAACTCAAAGAATGGGTGTTGAGCAGACCTGGAACCAGAAAGGGTCACCAATATGAAACTTCGACACCAGCCAGGCTAAAGGATGCCGAGGAAGATTGTCTCAGAGGTGACAAGGGATACCAGAGAAGATGAAGCCATAGAAACTGAAGGACAGTGGGAGTTTCAAGGACAAGAGTGGGCAAAATTGTCCCAAGAGTGGCTCTCTCCTGTCAAGTATAAACCAGAACCATTTTCTTGACTAATGTAGAGGTCACTGGGGAACCCTGGGTTGTAGTAGAGGGCGGGGCCCTTTTAGGGCAGTGAAATGGATCGACAGAACTAGAGAAATCAAATAATTGGGACTCGTTTGAAATACATATATGTTATTTTGTGAGGAACCTCCACACTGTTTTCCAGAGCAGCTGCACCAGTTTGCATTCCCCCCAGCAGTGCACGAGGGTTCCCGTTTCTCCACATCCTTAACCAGCATGGGTTGTCTCCCGAGTTGTTCATGTTAGCCACTCGGACTGGTATGAGGTGGAAAATGGGTGGTGGGCATCGAGGAGGGCACTGGTTGGGATGAGCACTGGGGGTTCTATGGAAGAGATGAACCACGGTAATCTAGTCCCCAAACCAAGAGCACACTGTATACACTGTATGTTAGCCAACCTGACAATTAAATAAATAAATAAATAAATAAATAAATAAAATGTACATTCTCTGGTTGGAATATGTAACGCAAGAATCCCACCTCCATCCTCCCCAAGTGGCACACGCGTTATTCACATGTATTTGAAAGGGACAGATGCACTATGTTCACAAGGTGAGAGCCTGTAGAGAAAAACGTCGATGCTACCGATGACCGCGGGTAACTGAGAATCAAGGGAAGGGAGGCAATCAATTCAAGGGCAAATCTAGAGCGATTTTGCCTTCCACAGGAGGAAGCCCACCACCGTCTTTCCAAAACTGCAGGCGAGGACTATGGCCTGCACTTCGGTGGATGCGTTTGGTGAATTAACCTATTCCAAATCAGTCTGCACCTGTTGCTACACACCTACAAATGGATCCAAGCTATACGTCTTCATGTTACCACTTTCAGGGCTCCTCTCAAGAACTTAGGCACAGACATGAAATGCCAGGGTAAAACTGGGCTCACGCAGTAGACATGTGCAAACCAGCTGAAGTGACAGCCTGAGAGCATGAACATGGAGTGGCCTGGTGGTAAATATTAAGTACCTCCTATGGTCAAGATACCGCGACAAACATTTTGCAGACAGAAAGTAATCGTCCTCATTTATTATTGAGAATAATCAAATTTATTTAGTCCTCCTCTTCGCTTCTTATAGATGAGACAACTGGGTCACTCACGCCAAGCTACACAGAAAAAGCTTTACAGAAAAATTACTTGGTAGAAAAGGAAGGAATGGGGACAGGGCCTAAGCACATACTATCCCGCTTCAGAATCTGTGAACCTGGATTCTAAAACAAAAATTTTCAGGGGCGCCTGGGTGGCTCAGTCAGTTAAATGTCTAACCACAGCTCAGGTCATGGTCTCACGGTTTGTGGGTTCGAGCCCCACGTTGGGCTCTGCGCTGACCGCTCAGAGCCAGGAGCTTGCTTTGGATTCTGTGTCTCCCTCTCTCTCTGCCCCTCCCCAGCTCCAACTCTGTCTCTGTCGCTGTCTGTCAAAAATAAACACTTAAAAATAAATAAATGAAAGCAAAATCTTCACCAGCAGTGCATTTCTTTTTATGCACTATTGTTGCCAGAATTTTTTTTTTTTTTTTTTACTCATCACCAGCTAGTGGTTAGCTTGACACTGTTGAATTTCCACCAAGTCTAATTTGAGAAGCCTCTTTCAAAAGAGAGTAAGCAAAAGAGAGTTTTAGATCTTCAACAATACGAGGTGTGAGATACTTCAGTTAGTTCTGAAGGGCTCGGTGACATCTTAGCTTTAATTTGAACGGACAGATTCTTTTCCAGGTTTCACGTGAGTCTTCCCTGATGAGAAAGAGAGGGAAAAATGAGCTCTCGAGACCTTTTGATTTTTATAAAGGTAAGTCGTCACTCAAGTTGAAGAACGTGTTATTCTCAACATCTTGAAAATAATTTCCCAGACAGCATTGCAGCTCTGCAACTTTTAGCCTAGTGAATCGGCCAGGTCTTTTCATATAGCCTTGTTACTAATGCTCTAAATTAAAAAAAAAAAAAAAAAAAAAAAAAGGGACACAATTTTATCTTTTTGCTCTTGAAATCTTCCCCCTCCTCCAGTTCCACCACTATTTTTAAAAACAAAATTCTACAGAACCACTGTGAGAAGAAGCTTGAATGATTGAGCAGGTTTTTCTCTGCAAGTCACATTTAGAATTTTTTCCTAATGTTTTATTATTTACTTTTGAGAGAGACAGAGCACAAACAGGAGAGGGGCAGAGAGAGAGGGAGACACAGCATCTGAAGCAGGCTTCTGGAAGTCACATTTAATCCAATTGCTTGATTCTTTCATACGTCATTGGGAGGGGTGTGGTTCCAACAGAACTATGTATTGCCATTTTTGTTTGGAATTTTTTAAAGTTCATTTATTTATTTTGAGAGAGACAGAATGTGTGAGCAGGGGAAGAGCAGAGAGAGAAGGGGAGAGAGAGAACCTCAACTAGGCTCCACGCTCCCAGCACAGAGCCAGATGTGGGGCTCGAACTCACGAACCTCAAGATCATGACCTGAGCTGAGATCAGGAAGGAGCTAGATGCTTAACCGACTGAGCCACAAGACACCCCGAATTATGGCCATTCCTTGTCAGAGAGACTCCATTCGAAACCTGCCCAACAATGGAATTTTATAAGTTAAACTATGTGGTTCCAATAAAAATCTTAACCACAACTTACACGAGATGGCAAACATTTATTAAATTATAATTCACCAAATCAAGTACATGCGCTTATCTGAGATCATCTCGTTTATAGATAAAGAAGGGGTCATTGTACTTATGGTATACCCATGGGTAATAATCCTCCTTGGAATTAGATGCTAAATGAGCCCTATTTTATTGGTTTGCAGACACAATTACGTTTAGTTTAGAGTCATGTGTACGCTTTTGCAGTGCATAGACATTAAAAAATAATGAGAGCAAATTGATTGGTTCCTATTAAATTTATGTGAGGCAATACTGTGGTTTATGAAGGGCTTTCTAGGATAGCTGCACATTTGGCTATATTTATTTTCCTGATAATTGTCCTACAGAGATTGATGTTTGCTATCTATTCTCTTTCTTTTCTTCTTTTATACTTTTAATGAAACAACTTTCCAAAACTTGTCTCACTCCTAAAAGATACCACCACAGGAAAAGGAACACTTAAAATTACGAAAGGCAGAAAAGACATTTAAAAAGGCAGAAATTAATTGATTTTAGGTATCAGATTAAACGAATTAAATTTCTACCACCTGAGAACATAATAAGTGAGCTACTCTCTTTGCACTCAAAGTGAAATAAAGGACAGAGGCGAGTTTATTTGCATAATAAAAGCCAAAAATGTCATTTTCACCTAAATATTCAGATTAATGCTGTGATGTTCCTATATTGCATTATGCAAATAATTACTCCGAGCCTGTCACTTACAATGAATCTCTCAATTGTCTTCCAGCGCCACACCTCCATGACATTATTTGAAAACACACACTGAACCTGTTTTTGAGAAAGGAAACATAGTATACCCTGGTTGTCTATAAACATAGAAATGCGGTTTTAGGATAAGATGTTGGAAAATTAGATTATTCGCTGAAGAAAATTTAGTACGTTGGTTTCTAAGGGACTAGCAAAGAAACAAGATAATGATGCACCCATCTTTACTCTGAATGACATAGGGACCATCATAATTGGTAGACAGATATGACCCTTATGTAGGCTCTGAGGCAAGTGGACTGGGAACTATCTCCCATCCTGATAGAAGGACGTCAAAGTCCTTTGCCTGGGTTGGTAGTGATCATGGTCTTGTTTTGGCTGGTTTCTCGATTCTCTATACCTAATTCTTCAATCCTGCTGACCCTCTGCTTCCCAAGTTGTTACAGCACCTTGGATTATTAAGATTATTCACTCCTTACAGGCAAGAGCTCTACCTTGAACTACTTGGTCTCCTCTATATTGATAACCTAGCTTGGTACACACAAGCCCTCACCTATTATCTGCCAGCTCGTATGGTATCTTTGAACAAACAGCTGCATAGGGTGACTATAGGCACTTTCTGTAATGGACTTCAGCTAGATGCTCTATTATACTGAAAACAGGGCTTGACAACAGCTACACTGGGTACGACTTCTTTTGTTAGTCGTCACTGGGCAGGGGAGGTGGGGGGCACTGTTGTTTTAAGTATGTATGCCTGATTTCCATCACTTATCCTTAAAAGGTTCTCATACTGATTGAAAAACATGGTGGCCCAAACTGATTGTTTTAAGTATGTATGCCTGATTTCCATCACTTATCCTTAAAAGGTTCTCATACTGATTGAAAAACATCTGGCCCAAAACTGTACATAGGTATTTATCAGAATTCATGAACCAGCATTTGCGTGACTTTGAGGTGTTAGACGCTCAGGCCAGAGAATGCTTATTTAATGATGCTTAACAACTAAGATTGTAACTAATGGGAGTTTAAATAGGTAGCGTAGCAATTGTACACCTCATTGAACTAGTAATACTTATAGATCTCGCTGGGTAAAAGGGAAAAAAAAAAGGCTGGGTGTGAATCCTTGAGCTTCTAGAAAGGTCACGAGAAAAAGAAAACAATTCAAGATTCTAGGAAGTTACCAAAGGGGACTGGAATGAACAAAATAGGAGGGAAAAAATGATTATCTCTCCCTTTCATAGAATATGAAAACGAGACAAAGTAAAACAGAGGTAGGCTATAGTTAGTGGAAAGGTTTTTAGATTGACACAGGTTTTGTGAGTACTTTTAAACAAGCTTTCCTGATTCCTGCCCACAGCAGGGCTGTGATGCTGCTATAGGCATCGAGAGACATTTCCTTAACTAGATCCATGCCGAGAGCTCACAGACCATCTAACCAGGAAACACTTTTTCTCTAAAACATGCTATTTGGAAGGAACATTGCTTTCCTAATGAAGGAAAGCTGACTGAGGCTACCAACACTTTCCTTGAGGAGTTTTTAGACTATGAAAACCTAGGAAAATCACAGGGCAAGCATGTTCACAGGGTCAGCTTTTTTGGTCTTGAAATATGAGTGTCCTTTTTTTTTTTCATGTTGATTTTTTGAGAGAGGGAGAGGGAGAGAGACGGAGAGAGAGAGTGTGCATGAGTCGGGGAGGGGCAGGGAGAGAAGAAAACAGAGGATCCAGAGCCGGCTCTGTCCTGACAGCAGAAAGCCAGATGTGGGGCTCGAACTCAAGAACTGTGAGATCATGATCTGAGCCCAAGTCGGACGTTTAACAGACTGAGCCACCCAGGCGTCCCCAACAGTGTCCATTTTTAAAGCTTGCTTTTACTTTCTGGTGTGTTTCAAAGATGAGGAGGGAACACCATTATGACATATATCACTGATGATATAATTCGGTTTACCATATAATATGTATTCAAAGTTAAGCTATCAGAGATATGTGTTTGAATATATACAAGTATGAATGTGTATATATACAGATATACATTTATAGATACCTATGTGTGTCGCACATACACAATTACACACACACACACACACACACACACACACACGATCCTTGAACAACACAGGTTTGAACTGGCCTGGTTTGCTCACCTGTGGATTTGTTTTTGATAAAAACCATCAAGTACCGCAAATGTTTTTCTTCTTCCTTATGGTGTCCTCTTCCTTAATGTTTTCTCTCAGCTAGCTTACTTTATTGTAAAAATACACTATCTAATACATACAACATACAAAATGTGTGTTCATTGACTATATTATTGCTAAGGCTTCTGGTCAACAGGAGGCTCCTATTAAGTTATGGGGGAGCCCAAAGTTCCACGTACATTTTCAATCGTGAAGGGGGGTGGGCGCCTCATCGTCTGCATTGTTCAAGGGTCAAATGGATGTATCCGCTTTTAATTAACTCTCTTTCCTGTTTTACTATCTCATCAACCTCAGCAGCCACATAAGCATCTGCAGCATTTTTCTTAATGAGAGTCCTCGAGCCCCTCCTATAAAATGAGCAGAGACTCTATTTTTCTTTTTTAACATTTATTTATTGGGGCGCCTGGGTGGCTCAGTCGGTTGGGTGGCCGACTTCAGCTCGGGTCATGATCTCGCGGTCCGTGAGTTCGAGCCCCGCGTCGGGCTCTGTGCTGACTGCTCGGAGCCTGGAGCCTGTTTCGGATTCTGTGTCTCCCTCTCTCTGACCCTCCCCCATTCATGCTCTGTCTCTCTCTATCTCAAAAATAAATAGACGTTAAAAAATTTAAAAAAAAAAACATGTATTTATTTTTGAGAGCGAGAGAGAGAGAACACATGCAGGGGAGGAACAGAGAGAGAAGGGAGCCAAAGAATCCGAAGCAAGCTCTAGGTTCTGAGGGGTCAGCAAGCGAGGACAAGTTCACTGTAGACTGAGGCACTGCCCTGTTCTGACATTAGTTACAGCGGTGCCCTACTGTGTTCTCCACTTACAGATGAGACCAAAAGGTCCAGGGAGGAGACACTCTTAATCTTTCTTACCATCTCTTTGTGTGCCAGGCTCCTGGTCCCCTGCCCACCAACACTCAGAATCACTCCCACGTGGCCCAGAATGAGGTTGTGGCAGACTATTCTGAGGACAACATCCTAACATGGAAACGAGCAAATGTAGCAACGTTTCCCAAGTGACAGCGTTCCACAATGCACATTTCTAATCTGACCAGAATCTGTGTAGACAGCTTCACATATGTATTTATAAGCTATATGAAAGAGTGATCTATTCCAAACCACTTGTTCTTTTAATTTCTCTTTCTCCTCAAGGACAAAGAGTTGCTCGGGCCTCATGGTTGACCAGATGGACCAGACAATGGTGTGCTGATACCATTTGTGCGGTGAATGAAGCTCGTGATTTCAGAGCTCTCCCTGTTCTCCGAGGATCCAGGCTTCAGTCTGTTGGAAATGGCCAAATTCAATGCTAACAGTCCAGTGTGGACACTAAATTCACTCAGTTATTTAGCGATTTCTCTCGCCAGTGCCAGCCTTTGACTCGTTCCCGGTTTTCTGCCACAATCCAGAGCCCCAAGTGTGCCAGGTGGTTAAGTTACAAAGGAAAACAGAGGACAGAGGTGTCCAAGTAAGGACAGCACTTTAGCTCTCTTAGACAAGGAAAGGCAAAGAGGCGCACTGTGGTGAACTATTTTGCTTATGTGAGAAATCAGCACAGAGCCAGGAAGAGGGCACCACTTTCTAGCTCTCACCTCCGACAATGCCAAGCAGTCACACAAAGAAGTTTTATTGCTTATGACAGCAGCCAAGTAAAATAAGACAGAGCAAGAATCAGCGGCGTATGTTTTCACCATTACCAACACCCTTCCCACCATTGTTTTAAGCAAGATCATTCCGTGTTAACTCCTTAAAAGCCACCCATCTCTTTCTAGGGAGGTGATTGTCTATTCTTCTCCAGGAACAAGTCCTAGCACTGCCTGTTAGGCTGGAATTGAGGAGGAGCTGTAGATCTTCTCGCCAAAACCCCGACTGTGAAAGTTGTCATTGAGTAGAGCCAGCAGTGAACTCACAGCCCTGCCAGCTCGTTCGAAAGAGAATCTTTGTGTTGGCTGATGCTCTCATGAGGAAATGAGGCTAAAGATGGAGACAGGGCCAGTTGGAATACACATCCACGGGAGAGTTGGAATCCAAACGAAAAGAGGGTTACTCCCTGACAGCTGGGATCTATCCACCGCCATAACTAGGGCGGGGCACTGAGCATTGTTGGTTTTTTTCCCCTTGCTTCCCCAATTTAGAGGACTGTGCTAGAAGGATGGAATTTTAGACCTTTAAGGGAGCTGTTCTCCAGCTCTGCTAAACAGATCTTTCTATGAAATGGAGTCAGGTAGACTCCTAGCTGTAGACACCACCACCATGATTCATAATCTTTGTAAGAGTGAAGCCAGTAGGACTGGGGAGAAGTGAAATGCACAAGGGAGGGATGGAGTAACGAAGTCTACCTGAGCTGCAAGGGAATTTACTCTTAGGCCCCTCCACATGGATACAAATAGGTTGTCCTTCTACCAGTTGTTGCATCTGACTACTAACTCGGGCATATTTGGGGATTATCACAGCAACACCTCTGTGGAATGGGCACGCTTCCATCACACGGAACTCTGTATCTCAAGGACAGAATGTACAGGACAAAGTTAGGAGGCGAGATTCCATGGCCTTGCTGCCTGCATGCACATCTCTTGTTTGCCACTTCCAGTCCTAGAACCTGGGCAAGTTACCCCATCCTCCAGGATCACCACATAGGACTCCTCTGAGACACACATGAGTGTTCATGCACCCCAAGGGTTGATATCATGACTTTCCGCCCAATTCCATCCTTCCTCCATTACCAGCAATCCAATGTTCTATTGAAAAGAGGTCTTCAAGACATTTCTTACCGAACTGTACTCAACATTTACTGACAGCTCCCTTTGTCGTAAAGGCTAGAATTTAGGAGGCCTGTGTGGCTTTGGAATCAGAGAGCCTGGGTTCAAAATCTGGCTTGGCTACCTGCCCCGTGTAATCTGGCTAAGCTTCGGTTCTTTTGCATGTAAAATAGAGATGAGAAGGCCTAATTCTGCATTGTTTGGCCTGCCACGAAGGATCACCTAGTGTGCAGACTCCCTATTCCTCAGGGATCAGGTAAGAGTGGCTCCATATAGCCCATTCTCCTACTTTCGGAGCTCACAACTATTTCCAAGATGACAAGGGAGTGCAAAGAAGAAAACTTGGCTTCTCACGGGTCTCTTTAACCTCTTGAATAACTGGTCCTCACTGTGCATTGTGAAAGCTGGCATTAAACCAAGGAGCAAAACTGACAGGATAGCGCTCAGACTTTGGAATTTCCTAAAAACCGCTGGTTATAAGATGGGGGACACAAAGCCAAAAAATCCAAAATCCACATCATACATGTCTCTTCCCTGAAGTTTTTATTTGTATGGATTTGGGCTTGCCTCTTCTTACCTCCATTTTTCCTCTCCTGACCCTGCTCCCCTCTCCGCCCCTCCCCCCACCCATGCAGATTTTAGTCTCACATCCCATAGCTGAGGGCTGTCTCCCGCCTCCCACGTTGCCTTTCAAATGCCAAGTGCAGAACAGTTCAGCTCTTCCCCACGGTAACTCCTCAACTCTCACGCCTCTCCACTCAACAAGGTTCTTCCTCCTCACAAAACCATTTTGTAAGTGGAATTTGCAGATTATTCTGAATATAATGTTCATCCCATATTAAAGACTTACTCTACGGTAAGTATAGAAACAAATAAAGTTAGATAGAAAATACTGCCTAGAGTCTCTTAATCTCAAACAAGTCCTGTCTGGTAAGTCTCAGTATGCTAGGTCCATGTTCAAGGGTTTATGAAAATATGCATCCATGTGGATAAACAGGTGGCCATGTGTGACAAGTAATCCTCTTTAATTCTATTGATGCCATATGCTATTACTTCTTTGCAGAAGGGCACAGACTTAAGCAAAATGCTCTACATTTTTACAGAGCACACGTACTGTCTTCAATTGAGGTGCAGTCCATCTTCCAAAAATGCAATAAAAAGGACACTCGGGGTGAAACCAGACTTTTCAGAGCGTTTGCAATTAGGATCGATGCCTTTCCCTTCTGAAGCAGCTTCATGGATGGGATACAATAGGTTTGCAAACAACCCCCAGTCCTCAAGTTATCACTGGTATGGAGGTATTCACCAGTTCAGTCCAAAATGAAGTTGGCAAAAGCTACTTGCAAATGCATTTGCCCAAAGAATGGAGATGAAAATTGGCTCTCTTTGGTTTAATCCTTCGACAAACATTTATCCAGATGTACTTACTCCGCCCTGTCACAGGAAGGAACTAGTAATTGTTTCTGTGTACTGATATGCTCTTATAATTAAGGCTTTGGGGAAGTGGGTAAAAAGCTGCTGGGCGTATTTAATTAAAGTTAGTAGGAAATTTAAAACCAAGCAAGCATTGTCAGAAGTACTTAGTATTTAACACAAAGAAACCCAGGTGCTGAGAAACGTATGCCAGGGCAAAGGAGAAAGCTGTGATATTCAGAAAGGAACGTCAGACAACCAGGTCTTAAATTATTCGAAAAGGACTAAAGAATCCTATGATTTCATGAAACAATACACCCATTAACAATGCTGGAATAACCCGAGTCCCTACTCTGAGTTCAATCTGGAGATTCAATACCTAATCTTGAAAAGAAAGAGAAAATTCAAGAGACGTAAGAAATCATTCCTGGTCTGGAAGATGAGACGAGAGGATAAAGAAATATTAATAGTTACATGAAATTACAGAAAAGTAAGGGCTAGAATGTGGTACTAGCTTCAGTGTATGGTATGAACTCAGGAAGAGACAGCAAAGTAGGAGCAGAGTCATTAAGAAAAGTTTCGCTGATCAAGACGTGGCCAGACTTCAAGAATGGGGGCCAGGAGCCCCTGAGTGACTCAGTCGGTTGAGCATCAGACTTCAGCTCAGGTCATGATCTCACGGTTTGTGAGTTTGAGCCCCGTGTCGGGCTCTGTGCTGACAGCTCAGAGCCTGGAACCTGCTTCAGATTCTGTGTCTGGCTCCCCCACCCTCCGCCCCACCCCTGCTTGTGCTCTGTCTTACTCTGTCTTTCGAAAATAAATAAACATAAAAAAAAAAAGAATGGGGGCCAAATTAAAAGGTTTCCAGTGACCAAATCTGGGACTATTAAAAATATAACACACACACACACACACACACACACACACACACACACATATATATAACACACACACACACACGTGTGTGTGTGTGTGTGTGTATGTATATATATAGTAGTAATAGGTTATAATCTATAAACCTAATAGCAACCAGTGAGACCATACTAATCCAAAAAAAATTATTTAAAATATGCATACATGGAAGAAAAGAGACAGTTTTTTTATGGTAGAATTCTAATTGATAAGTCTAGAAGAAATGGTAGAGAATGAAATTCATCGTTTTGTAAACACCACGGCGGTCAATGATGCAGGCAAGAATCACTCGGGGATTCTAAAATGAATGGGCCAAAGTCTACGGAGAAAATGGATCTGTGCACAATCTCAAAGTAACTCCCCTACAAAGCATTTAAGGTACAAAAAGAGTAAGAGTAACCCAACTGAACAGGACAGTCTGCCCCAAAATTCACGTTCATGTTCTTCCTGCGCCCTTAACCCAATTTAACTGGCTTCCTTATAAGAAGAGAAAGACATAGACAGAAACAAGGAGAACGCCATGTGTCCATGGAGACCAAGTTTGGAATTACGCTGCCAGAAGCCAAGAAATGCCTGGGGCTTCCAGAATCTGGCAGAGACGAGGAAAGATTCTCTCTTGGAGGCTCCGGTGGGAGCATGGCCCTCAGATGTCTAGCCTCCAGAATTATGAGGAAATAAGTATCTACTGCCTCAAGCCAGTCAGCCTGTGGTCCTTTGTCATGTAACCCGAGCAAACCAACGCAGTAAGTTCACAGTAGCAGAACACAGAAGACCCCACTTTTTAGTCAGTGACTGAAGGAAATATCAACAGGGAAAAGATGTATCAACATCAAGTTCTTCCTGACACAAGGCAGGGAGACGGGCACAATTTCACTTCAGCGCTCTTGACAAAATTTTTAACATCGGTGGAGAGGCAAGCAGAGAAATTCAAACTTAGAAACATTTGGGGAAGTGATTGGCTGGTACCCTGTAACAGTGTCAAGGATGTGAAGAGACAAAGAAAAGAAAAAAAAAAAAGAGAGAGATGATTAACTGTCCCAAGACTGGAGAAAACAACGCAGAGATAACAAAATGAAATATGGGATCCTGTGATTATAAACTAGGAAGAACAAAAAGAGACATTAGGAGGGACAAAGGGCAATATTTAAATAATGTCTTTAGAGTCGTTTATTTCCTGGTTCAGAATACTGTGTGATGCTTACATAAGATGTTATCATTGGGAGAAGCTGAAGGAGGGACATTCAGGAACCCAGTGTACTATTTATACAGCTTATTTCAAGTCTCCAAGTATTTCCAAATAGAATAATTTCAAATTTTATTTTAATGTTTATTTATGTATTTATTTTTGAGAAAGAGAGAGAGAGAGAGAGAGAGAGAGAGTATGTGAGCAGGAGCATGGGATGGGCAGAGAGAGAGAGAGGGAGACACAGAATCCGAAGCAGGTTCCAGGCTCTGAGCTGTCGGCCCAGAGCACCACGTGGGGCTCGAACTCGTGAGCCACAAGAGCCAAGTCGGACTCCCAACCAACTGAGCCACCCAGTCACCCCAAGCACCAGACTCTTGATTTCAGCTCAGGTCATGATCTCCTACTTTGTGAGATCAAGCCCCACATTGGGCTCTGTGCTGACAGTGGAAGAGCCTACTTGGGCTTCTCCCTCCCTCCTTCTCTGCCCCTCCCCTTCTCGCTCACGTGCGCGCTCTCTCTCTCTCTCTCAAAATAAACAAACATTTGAAAAACCTAAAAATACAAAAAATGATAAATAAATAAATAAATAAATAAATAGCTTTCCATGGGCCAAGTATGCCCGAAAAAGAAAAGCAATAATGTTGGAGTAAGTAAGACTCACACTTCACTGCTGACTATTTCAAAGCTCAGCTTTCATTTGTTTTTGAAGGTGTTTCTGTTGAGGAAATTGATGTTAAATCTCACCATGTAAAATATCAACGTTTCCTTTGACTATCCCTCTCGTCTGTCCCCAGAGAACTCAAAATCACAAAACACTAAAACCTTCTGGAAGCCATTTCAGCGTTTGTTTGTTTTTTTTGTTTTGTTTTTTTTTGTTTTTGTTCTTTTTTTTCCACCTCTTGGTCATCTATCTCTGATGAGTCTACTTCCCACAAATTAAGCAATAATATCTCAACATGCCAATATCCATAGAGATTTGTTGGGGGGTGGGGCAAGTGTTTAGGGATCTGTGTAAGAAGCAGGTGGCCTATCCTTTCTAAGTTAACATGAGAAAATATTTCTGATATCTGAGTAATAACTGAGGTCCCAGGGATGTTGTCCAGAAAAGAGAAAGGGAAAGGAAAGAAAAAGAAAAGAAAGGAAGAAATCCTAGAACAGTAAAGACAGACGGCCTCTATCCAAGATCTCACATCAAACTATAAAAGAACTATCCCACTGGGGGGGAAAAATCACAAGAGTTATCTTATCCTTTTCTTTCCTTCATTTCCTAATTTAGCAAAATCCTTCCCTGCTCTCTCCACTACCCATAACCAGCACTTTCAGCAGAGCCTACCCCACCCTCCCACCCATCCCACCCCACCCTGGCCTTCCCACTTTGTATACTTGGTTCCGGGGGAGAGAGTAAGTCACCGCAGCTGGGCCAAACCTTACTCTCCTGTGGCCCAGTTCCCTCGTTGTCCCCAAGAAAGCCTTGCCATTTGCACAGATGTGTCAGAGTCCCTGCAAAGCCAAGCGACCCACCTTCCATGCTCTGCTCCCAAAACTTCAGAAGCACGAGCAAGCACAATACACAGTATCAAGACACCTTAAAAATATCCCACCATACACTCTAAGCCTACAATTTCTCCTTTTCCCCGTGATCCCTACAGGAGACAACTCAAGCTTGTTCAAAAATATGCCTGCTGCTCAGTAGGAATCCTGACTTAGAGCTTCTCTGTTCCCTCAGGTGTTTGTGTTTGGAGTTCTTGGTAGTAATGAAGGCTCAGGAGAAGGTTTTAGATGATTCCTGGCTTTTGCTGCTAGAGGGCAACAGTCTGGCTGACAAGGGATCTTTGTAATTGGGTGTCCCTAGGAAGGACCTAAGTACCTAGTTTTAGGAAGCGCATGCTTCCCCCACCTGGGTATGAATGCGGCGAGGTTCTGCCTGGGAGAAACAGACATGAGACAAAGAATCATGCTCTCTAAACAGTGATGAGGCTACCATCGCATCCTCTTCTACACAAATTCCTAATTCCAATGACCTTTAAAGCTCTCAGGCAGATTAGCAACGGGTGCATCTTAAAGATTCAAAGAGCGCTAGATCAACTTCTGACCGGGGAGTAATGTTATTGTGTGATACCTATGTTAGATGAGATATCTGACTTATACGTTTTTTAGAAAATTAACATGAATTCACTTATTTCTCAGGGAACTTTTTTTTTAGTTTCAAGGGGCAGAGGTTCAACCCAAATTGGCCAGGTGCAAGAAATGGAAGGCCTATGTGTACAGAAGTAGGTTGGATATGGGGAGAGATGTACTTCCTCAGATAAATGACCACCCTATACTGTTGCCGGTAGTGGTCACCGCTGGGTCCTACCAAATGGTCTTATGTAGAACCATCTCTCTCCCTTCTCCACATTCTTCTTTCTTGACTTTATTTTCCCATAGTGTTCCTCAAATAGTAGCAAAACTGGCATCTGACATTTCGAGGCTTACATCCTCTTACCTCATCCATCATGCAACAAAAAGAGCATCCCTTTTCACATAGTTCCAGCAACAGTTTCCCAGTTTAAATCTCAATGGAACACAGGGGAGGGGAAGAGGGGGAAAAAAAAGTTACAAGCAGAGAGGGAGAGAGGCAAACCACAAGAGACTCGTGAATACAGAGAACAAACTGAGAGTGGATGGGGGTGGGGGACAGGGGAAAGTGGGCGATGGGCACTGAGTAGAGCACCTGTTGGGATGAGAACTGGGTGTTGTATGGAAACCAATTTGACAATAAATTGTATTAAAAAGAATCTCAGTGGAAAACACACATATGCATACATACACATAGAAGCAAACCACACTACTACAACTACCATTGACAACACCAACACTCTTTGTCCACATTTAAGTCATACACCTATCGCTGGGCCAAGGGTAATAGGCTGTCCTTCCATGGCTGACTCATGCGCCAACATCTGCAACTTGGAGCCAAACAGCATGGAGTCCATCTTGCACCCCATGCACAGAGAATGAGGGTCGAGTCCCTTCCCAAAGGAAAACCAACTTTCAATTATCTAAAGAGAAGAGAATGCACATTGGCAATGTCAACACTAAGATTTCGTCCAACCCATAGACTTCAAGCTTCTGATCATCATAGCCGACCTCAGGTATGTTTCTCCCCACAATACCCTTCAATGTGTGATGAGAGGTAGAATTTGCTAAGACCCCTTTAAAAACTTTCTTCTGTCAGATACTTCTATCAACCACTAGGATAAAATAGCATCCATTTTTAGAACCCACCGTTGAAATAACACTTTTACACACGAATGCATGTATACCTATTGGCAGCCAGGGGTCATTACCTCATGACTGTTCTGCTTTGAATTGGGTTTATGTGATGCTGAGTTTATTAAAATTATTGAGTTCCAGGTCCCCAAAAGGGACAGAAAATATAAACTGAAAACTCTTCCAAAAATAGTTGAAAATGTTAGATTAAAAACTTTTACATGTTGAATCACTAAATTGTACATCTGAAACTAATAGTACACTGTATGTTAACTAACTGGAATTTAAATAAAATCTTTTTTTTTTAATGTTTCTGGATTTTCTGGAATGGCAATGGAGGAGATCTGCCACCTATTTTTGACCAGCAATCGTAACTAGTAAAAATTAGTAACAAGGGAAAAACATTTCAAGTCTGGAGAAATTGTCCTAAGGTCATCAAGCCTGTGGTAGGCTGGATAATGGCGACCCAGAGACCCCATGTCCTCAGCTTCAGAATTTGTAACTGTTATCTTTTTTAAATCATTTTTTAATGTTTATTTTTCAGAGAGAGAGAGACAGAGTATGAGCAGGGTAGGGGCCGACAGAGAGGGAGACACAAAATCCAAAGCAGGCTCCAGGCTCCAAGATGTCAGCATAGAGCCCAATGTGGGGCTTGAACCTACGAACCATGAGGTCATAACCTGAGCCAAAGTCAGACGCTTAATTGACAGAGCCACCCAGGCACTCCCATAACTTTAACATTTAAGAAAAAGGTTTTTTTGCAGATGTGATTATGTTAAAATCAAAAGGTTAACCTGGATTATCTTGTTGAGCTGTTAATTCAATTGGAAGTATCTTTACAAGAGTGAAACAGAAGATTTGGTAAGACAAAGTCCGAGAAGATATTATGACCTATGGGCACCGAGGTTAAAGTGATGTGGCTACAAACCAAGGAAAGCTAGTAGCCACCAGAAGCTGGTGTAGGCAAGGAATGGATCCTTCCCGAGAAACCCCAACACAGCACAACTCAGTGCTAACACTGTAATTTTAGTCCAATGATACCGATTTAGGACTTCTGGCCTCCAGAATCGCAACACAATAACTTTTTTTGTTTTAAGCCACAAGGTGTGTGGTCATCTGCTACATCTGCCATAGGAAACAAATACACAGCAAATAAAGGGAAACTTACTTAAAGAAAAGTGACTGAATGTCAGAATAGGCAGAGTCTGTGGTCCCTACGCCGTGATGGAAGGTTACTCTGCTATCCAAAACAAAACATCACGAGGAAAAACATCTATAGACCAAGAACTCTTATGAATATAGATCTAAAAAGCCTCACCACAAAGTGATTGTATACCTTGACAAGTGGGATCTATCCCACAAGGATAAAGTAGGTGTAACATTCAGGTCAGAAACAAGATAAGGATGTCTGATCTCATCAATTCCAACTAGCATTGTATTCGAAGTGCAGTTAGGCAATAAATAAATAAACAAACAGACAAATAACCATCAGATCGCAAAGATGTAAGCCTCTATCTCTATTTGTAGGTGACATAACCTTGTATATAGAAAATCCTAAGAAATTCACTGAAAATTATTAGAATGAAAACAACTGGCTCAGCAAGGTTACAGCATACAAGTGTTTTTAAATGTCTTTTTAATTAAATTAATAAAGTATAGAAAAATCTGTTTTATTGCTATACTTTTGCAGTGTATAATAGTAAAAAGCACCAGTAAAACAATCTCATTTAAAATGCTATCAACAGTTTAACGAAACAAGAGAAACTGTTACTCTGAAAACTACACAACGACGTTGAGAGAAAGTCAAGATCTAAGTAAATGCCACAACATTCCATGTTCATTAATTTAAAGACTCACAGGTGTTAAGATGGCAACATTCGCCAAAATAATCTACAGATTCAATACAATCCATGTAAGATCTCACCCACTCAATTAATTAAGAAGGCAAAAATATACTACTAATAAGACAGTCTCATCCACAAACAACGTTGGAAAAACTGGACAACGACACACAAAACAGTGAACGTAGACCACCATCTCATACCATACAGAAAAATAAACTCAAGATGGATTAAAGACCCAAATGTGAAACTTGAAACCATAAAACTCCTAAAAGAAAATATAGGTGTAATTTCTGTGACAGCAGTCACAGCAATCTTTTTTTCTAGTGGTGTCTCCTCAGGCAAGGGAAATAAAAGCAAAGTTAAACTGTTGAGACTACCCCCCAAAATGAAAAGGTTTTGCACCACCAAGAAACCAACAACAGAACAAAAATGCAACCTACTGAATGGGACAAGATTTTTGCAAACAATATATCTGGTTAATGGGTTAACATTCAAAATATATGAAGAGCTTCCACAACTCAACACCACCACCAACAACAACAACAACAAAAACCCACAAATAACCTGATTTAAAAATGGGTGTAGGACCTGAATAGGCAATTTTCCAAAGAAGACATACAGATATCCAACAGACAAAGGAGAAGATGCACAGTCTAATCATCAGGGAAGTAGAAATGAAAACCATTAGGAGTTATCGCTGCACCCCAGTCAGAATGGTTAGAATCAAAAGCACAAGAAATAAGAAGTGTTGGCGAGGATGTAGAGAACAAGGAACCTTGACACACTGTTGGTCGGCAGGCAAACTGGTACAGCCACTGTGGAAGACAGTATGGGGATTCCTCCAACAACTAAAAATAGAATTACTGTATGATCCAGTGATTCCATGACTAGATACCTATGCAGAGAAAATGAAAACACTAGTTCAAAAATATATAAGCACCCCTCTGCACACCGCATCATTATTTTACAATAGCCAGGCTATGGAAGCAACCCAAGTACCCATGGATATGGATAAAGAAGATGTGGTATGTACACACACACACAACACACACACACACTGGAACATTACTCAGCCATAATGAAGAATGAGGTCTTGCTATTTCCAACAACATGAATGGACCTAGAGGGTATCAGGCTAAGCAAACTAAGTTAGAGAAAGACAGACCATATGATTCACTCATACAGGGAATTTAAAAACAGAACGAATGAACAAAGGTGAAAACAAGACCAAAAAACACTCTTAAATATAGAGAACTGAGGCTTCCCAGAGGGGTAAGTAGGCGAGAGGATGTGTGAAATCGATCAAAGAGATTAAGATTACACTTCTCTTGATGAGCACTGAGGAATGTATAGAATTGTTGAATCATTTTAGTATACACCTATAACTATTAACACTAAGTTATTTTACTTTGACTTAAACAATAAAAAAATCATGCCACCCCAAGAAAAAAACACCCCCAAAAAATAATCACCTATTTTTTTCATCTTTTTTTGTATTAACTGACAATCTGATCCTAAAGATCGTACAAAAATTCAAAGGACTCAAATCAAAACAACCTTGAAAAGGAACAAAGTTGGAAAACTCATACTTTTCCATCTCAAAGCTTACTACAAAGCCCCAGTGGGGCACCTGGGTGGCTCAGTTGGTTGAGTGTCTGACTTCGGCTCAAGTCATGATCTCACGGTTCATGAGTTTGAGCCCCATGTCAGGCTCTGTGCTGACAGCTCAGAGCCCGAGGCCTGCTTCAGATTATGTGTCTCCCTCTCTCTGCCCCTCCCCTGCTCATGCTCTGTCTCTGTCTCTCAAAAATAAATAAAAATGTTAAAAAAAAATTTCTTTTTAAAAGCCCCAGTAAGCATGCATCACAGTGTGGCACCGAATTGAGTACAGATATACTGACAAATAGAAGAAAACTATGAGTCCAAATCTACACCTTCACATTCATGGTCAATTGATTTTTATCAAGGGTACCAAGATCATTCTAAGGGAAAAGAATGGCATTTTCAACAAATGGTGATGGAAGACTCGATATGTAAATGCCAAAGAATTCATTTCTACCTCTACCTCACATCATATACAAAAATTCTGAAACTACATTCAATACTCAAATGCAAAAGCTAAACATACAAAATTCTTAGAAGAAAACGTGTTCTTGGATTAGGCAATGGTTTCTTAGAAATGGCACAAGAAAAAGAAAGGTAAATTTGACACCAAAATTAGAAAATTTGGTGTTTCAAGGAATCGTAAGTGAAAAGTCAACCCACAGAATATGGGGGAGAATCTGTACAAATATTTTATAATGAACTTGTATCTAGAAAACATAGCAACTCTTAGAACTCAATTATGAGACAGACAAATATCCATATCCCTATATGAACGAAAGATATCAACAGGTGTTTCTCCAAAAATGGCCAATAAGTACAAGAAAAAAATGCTCAATATGATTAGCTATTAGGATAAGGCAAATCTGGGGCACCTGGATGGCTCAGTCAGTTAAACATTCAACTTCAGCTCACGCCATGACCTCATGGTTCATGAGTTCGAGCCCCACATAGGGCTCTGTGCTGACAGCTCAAAGCCTGGATCCTGCTTCAGATTCTGTGTCTCCCTCTCTCTCTGCCCCTCCCTAGCTTGCACTCTGTCTCTCTCTCTCAAAAAATAAATAAACATTAAAAAAATTTTTTTTAAGGATGAGGTGAATCAAAACTATAATGGGATATTACTTTACATTTTCTGAGGTTAAACACAGAGGTGCTCTAAGATACAGCAGTGTTACTCCTACATATATACCCATGAGAAATAAAAACATATGTCCTCACAAAAATTTGTACGTGACTGGTCATAACAGCATTATTTATAATAGCCAAAAAGTGCTAATTCCCTAAACACCCATTAACTGAAAAATGGATAATTACCATGTGGTGTATCTATGCAATGGAATATTATTTGGCAACACAAAAGAATTTACTGGAACGTGGTACAAATGGGTGAACCTTGACAATGCTGTGCTAAGGGAAAGAAGCCAGTCACAAATGACTATATATGGTAGGATTCTATCTACATGAAATATTCTGAAAAGGAAAATCCATAGAGATAGAAGGGAGATTAGTGGCTCAGGGTGATGAACCCTGAGGGACATCAGGAGAGTCCACTAAATGATAAGGGGTTTATTTTTTAGGTGATGACAATATTCTAAACTTACTTGTGGTCAAAGCTGAAAATTGAACATACAAAAACCCATTGAAATGTGTGCATTAAATGGGTGAATTTATGGTAGGTGAAGTTTATCTAAATAGCTCTTAAAAAGCAGAAATAAAGTAACAATTAGAAATAAGAGCACCGGGGGTGTCTGGAGAGCTCAGTTGGTTGAGCATCTGATTCTTGATTTCAGCTCAGGTCATGATCTCACAGTTCATGGGATCGAGCCCGGTGTTGGGCTCTGTGCTAACAGTGCAGAGCCTGGTTGGGATTCTCTCTCTCCCTCTCACTCTCTAGCTCAAAAAAACTTTAAGAACTAAGAGCAATGAATGTGTGAGGGAGCCAATTCCCTAGATAGGATTTTTGGTCTCATCTCAGCACTGGAGTCGAAGCACCAAGAAGAAGATACCATGGACCTAGGGAAAGCAAAATCAAAGGGAGGCATCTCTGCATTAAATTAGACCCTGTTTGGGCTTCTCCATGAAGACACCAACAAGAACAAACCACCTGCCAATACATGGTCATCAGCCAATCCTATCCAGGCCTGAGGGTCACCTAACAGTGACCGATACTTCTTGGCAGTTTGGAATTCCAGTTTATGCCTTTCACATGCTTTATTTATCTCCAAACTGAGAAATCACATAAAAAATTGTCACGAGAACCCTGGACTCCTGGCATAAGCCAACACCTGATAGGCCTCACAGGAGTTCCCACATCAAAATCACCACCGAGGAGAACACCAATTCTCAAATTACAAAATACAACATGGCAGAAGTTCCATGAGAAAGAATCTGCAGCAAAATAAATCCTAGCATAGACACCTTCAGAAAAATCGAGGGATGTAACAGCAACTAATTTTTTGACAAAAGCATATTTTAAATGTTCCAAGAGGGGCTCCTGGGTGGCTCAGTTGGTTAAGCATCTGACTTCGGCTCAGGTCATGATCTCCTGGTTCATGGGTTTGAGCCCCACATCAGGCTCTGTGCTGACAGCTCAGAGCCTGGAGCCTGCTTTGGATTCTATGTCACCTTCTCTCTCTGCCCCTTCCCTGCTCACGCTTTGTCTCTCAAAAAATAAATAAATGTTAAAAACAATTTAAATAAATAAATTAATTAATTAATTAAATGTTCACATGAGTCAAGTCAGATTTTAAAAGAAACCAAAAAGAAATTCTGAGTAAGAAAAGCAGTCATGAAAAGTTTAAATGCAGTGATGGGTTCAAAAGCAAATTAAACCTGAAATGAAAACCAGTGAACTGCAAATATATAGGAGAATATGTTCTAGAATGAAGTGGAGAGAAATCAGGCCAAAATACAAAAAAAAAAAAAAAAAAAAAAAAAAAAAGCTGTTAAGAGACCCAAAGAAGAGCATGAAAAATTCTAAACTCTTTTTTTGAGAGAGAGAGAGAGCGCACAAGAAAGGGAGGAGCAGAGAGAGAGAGAGGAACAGAGGATCTGAAGTAGGCTCTGTACAGCCAGCAAAAAGCCCAATGCAGGGCTCAAACCCATGAACCATAAGATCATGACCTGAGCCAAAGGCAGCCGCTTAAGACTGAGCTACCCAGGTGCCCCCCAAACTCTTTCTAAAAGGAGATGTTCAAGAGAACAGCGAGACCCGATATTAAAAGAGAAAATATCTGGAATTTTTTAGGGTGCTGATTCCAGAAGGTGAACAAATCCTCAACAAGATACATTTTCAAACTATACCTAGACACATCAGAGATGGCAGAACAATAAGGACAATGCAAGTATTTGGACTCATCCAGAGTAAAGAGGTCTGCCTTTACTCACAATCTCTCAAAAAATTAAATCATCTTTAATGATGACCCTACGTGAAAAATAGCTAATCTCACTCTGCATCCCCCCTTCACCTATAGGCAAGCTCTCCTCATGGGCCAAACTCACCTAGAAACCACAAAAAAAAAAAAAAAAAAAAGAACCTAGGGCTTCCAGATATATAGGTTGGGCTCTGGAGGCAGACAGTAGGCAGAACAGAATGGAAGATACAGAACAACTTCCTCCTCCAAGTTGCATAGAATCTTGTGGCCAAGTTTAAATTATTAAGTTTTGGAACAACCATGGTACCCACAATATTTCCTAATGCCTGGATACTTTAACCCTCAAAACAAAATAATGACTGTAATAGATTAGAGTCTACTCAATAAAATAAATTAGTGGGGCACCTGGGTGGCTCAGTCAGTTAAGCATCTGACTTTGGCTCAGGTCATGATCTGGTGGTTGGTGAGTTTGAGCCCCACAACAGGCTCTGTGCTGACGGCTCAGCTCCGAGCTTGGAACCTGCTTTGGGTTCTGTGTTTCCCTCTCTCTCTGCCCCTCCCCCCGCCTTGCTCACACTCTGTCTCTCTCTGTTTCTCTGTCTCCCAAAAACAAATAAATGTTAAAAAAATTTTTTAATACAATAAAAAAATTAGAATGTATTGATAAAAATAAGGAAAATTAAAAAGCCAGCAGAAGGCCAACTAATAAATATAAGATGACAGAATTTAAAAATCACTGACTTTTTGCAACTAACATTGTAACACTTGATTCAGGCAAGAATCCTCAATAGACACTAGGGCTAATGAGTCAACGCTTTGTCAGGTACAGCATATTTACATAGTCAAAATGTATCTCTTCTCAAATTACCTTTAAATTATAAAAGTAGAGCATTCATTTTAGAGTTGAGAAATCTAGTGCAAACTACCTGACCCAAGTGATCTAAGTTAACAGAAAAGGTGACCACCTTCGCAGTGTAACTCGCTGAAAATAACACATCATTTATGCAGTAAATCCGTGACTTGAAGGTAATTAAAAGGAAACTGGAGACAAATTCAAATTAAGGGGTAATGTATGAAGTAAATTACTTGTACTCTTCAAAAATGTCAATTTCATTCAGAACAAAGGCTGGGAAAGTTCTTTAGGTGGAAGATCAAAGTGGCATGACAACAAAATGCAATGCATAATCTTGAAATTACATCCTGGACTGCAAAGAAAAAGAAAAAGAAAGAAAAGAAATTCTCCAAAGGGTCCTATCTGTAGAATCGGCAAAATGTGAACAGATGCTAGTGGTTGGTGGTGAGCAATGCCTGAAAGTATGGAGGGCAAGAAGAGGGTCAACGGCAATTCACTTTCTAGTGGAAAGAAAAGAGGTGTTATTTATAGGTGGAGAGAGTGCGACTATGAGAAAGCAAATGGGGCAGGGGTGCCTGGGTGGCTCAGTCAGGTGAGCGCCCAACTGTTGATTTCAGCTCAGATCATGATCTCACGGTTCGGGGTGAAATCGACCTCCATGTCGGGCTCTGCACTGACAGATTCTCTCTCTCTCTCTCTCTCTCTCTCTCCCCGCCTCCTGCTCATGTGTGTTCTCTCTCTCTCTCTCTCAAAATAAAGAAAGAAACTTAAAAAAAAGGAAAGAAAGAAAGAAATCAAATGGGGCTAAATGTTCTCAACTGACGAATTTGGATCAAGGATACATTAGAGTGTTTATAGTCCTTCTTGCAAATTTATATTAGGAGTTATTTCACAATAAAAATATTAACCCAAAGCATACAAATCAACTTTACAGGTATAAACACTGTGAACTTAACCATGCTGATCTCAAGACTTTTTACCATCCTTCGAAATAAATGTACTGACGTAAGGTAAATTTTTCTATTTGTAGTATATGTGTGGAATTAACTGTGGATGATCCAAAACTTGGTCGGAAAGTCACATGTGGCAGAGCCAAGTTTAGCCGGCAGGCCATTTCCTTTTATGGGATATGTAGCTTTGTCTCTGCAAATAAATAATGGAGCTTTGCATAGAATTGTCTGAAGTCTAGTGTCTGTTTCAATCTTTTCAGTAAACCTGTAAAGGCTTTCCATTATCACCGTCGTGTTAAACTCTTCCAGTGAGATAGTTTCAACAATGAACATGAAATTAGTTTTCCTTTTTCCCCACCACACTATGCTTTCATTTCTTCAACTATTTATAGACTTAAAAACCTTTGGTGTCCTTTGTAGCTTCTGTTCACTTCTTAGGAATCAAGGAGAAAAGAAAAATGGTGGCCCTCTCTCAGTCTGTGAATGAAATAGCCCAGCTTAGCCTATTAGGCTATCCTGGGAACTAAGAGCATCACAGCAGAGGAGGAACAGATAAGCCAGGGAGAGCCTAAGCGTAGTTTGAGAACATCAGCTTCCCTGGCCATGGTCATTGGCTGGAGTGCCGTGATGTCCACTCATTTACTACTGAGTTCTATTCATTGCTCTTTTTTCTTTGTTCCTATTTCCACAAGCAAATTTAAATCTCATCGAAGAGCTACATTAGCCTACCACTGCCTCTTCTTTACTCCATAAAGCATAGAGACTAATGACTCCTTTTGAGTTCATCTTAGAAAGTAACTTGAAGGAGTTTTACTTCTTCCTAAATCCATACTCACAGTAGCCATGTTGGAATAATATGGTTGTCCTGAAAAATAAACTGGAACTTAGATTCCTGCTTTCCTACTATTAAAGACTTCCTTGGGCCCGACAAATCTTCCAGACGACTCCCACTGGTCTTACCACCTAGAAAAAATGCCATGCTCATAGTTCATGCATTAGAAAGGGATTCAGATGCGATGGGATGGGGCAGGGTGGCATGGCATGAAAGAGAATGACTCAAATAGAATGGAATTCATGTCTCGGGGAAGGACAAAGGGGGGCTGTCCTCAGTCAATTAAGCTCCATGGCATATATGACCTCAAGCTCTATAGTACTTCTGTTAAATAATAAACCACATCATTGTTCAGAAATACCCCTTCACCAGTTTCTATCAGATCACCACCACCCATCTTTCCCAAAGCTTACATTTAGCAAATACAAAGGTTTGTTTTAGAAAGGTTAATTTTGGGTTTGACTGACAGGCAAATTCAGTTCGGTGGGAAGACGTGGGTCACCGAAGGCAGTTATGGTTAAAAAAAAAAAAATGCTATCAAGTGGATTGGAAAGAACAATGATTTTATCCAAGGAAAACAGAAATGTGCCCAAAAGAGACAGAGAGAGAGAGAGAGAGAGAAAGAGAGAGAGAGAGAGGGGAGGGGGGGGTAGAAAGTAACAGCTTAGAGTAGGGAGTTTTTCTCACACAGCGCTGAGGGCAGTTCACAAAGTGGCAAACATTTGCTCAGGATAACGTGTCTGTAAAAGAGTGAAACTTTCATCTGATATCACAAGGTTATACCTGCAACTGAGAGAAAAGGGCAAGATTCCACAGAGATGTAAGTGAACACCGATGATGAATGTAGGGAACCAGGCCATTAAGATTTATCAAATCAGATTCAGTGGATACTCTTTGAACTTACATATTATCTACCTGGACATATGTGCCACTCCATGTTCTCAAACTTAAACTCCGTGCTTTCACTTTCTAAATGAATAACTAGGAATAGAATGTATTCAGGATCTGTGGCAAAGAAGGGACAAAGTCTTAGAAGATTTCAAGGTTATATTTCAATCCTGCTTTGACAAATTTAAGAGGAGGAAAAGGCTGGCATAACACCATTGTGGATTATAAAAATGCTTATCTTCATACATTACTGATGGCATAAAGTTTCATCAATCGGATTAAACCTCCCAAAAATTCTTGGGTCAAAATGGCAAATATCCACAGGTTTTGATGCTATTTTATTTTTAAAAATAAAATTGAGGTGAGCCTGGGTGGCTCAGTTGGTGGGGCGTCCGACTTCAGTTCAGGTCATGATCTCATGGTTTATGGGTTCGAGCCCCATGTCGGGCTCTGTGCTGACAGCTCAGAGCCTGGAGCCTGCTTCGGATTCTGTTTCTCCCTCTCTCTCTGCCCCTCCCCCACTTGTGCTCTGTCTCTCTCTCAAAAATAAAAAAATTTTTTAAAAATATTAATTAATTAATTAATTAATTAAATAAAATTGATGTAGCCCATGATCTTGCAAACCCAGAGATCATGACCTGAGCTGAAACCAAGAGTCACAGGCTCAACCAACTGAGGCACCCAGGTGACCCGATACTGTTTCTTTTTGACAAAGGAAGAAAGCAGATGACTTGACTCACAAATGAGTTATTGAGGACTAGAACGCACAACTCCTGACACTAGATCAAAAGAGAAGTCCCTAATCATGTGTCACAGCTACTGAAACCTATTCGACACAAAATCCCCAAATCCTCCTGTTTATTGGTATTATCATCTTCCTAATGGTAATAGCTACTCTATGGAGCATCGATGACTTGGAAGTTATTATAACAAGATTTTCATATATCCCTCATGCAACTCAATGAGTCAACTATTAGTATATCCATTTACTCAAGAGAAAACTCAAGGAGTGCCTTATTCAAGCTCACAATGCTAATCAGCATCAAATCTCACATATAAATTCAGGTTGGTTTGGTTTCAAAGCCAGTAGCTTGAACTACTAAGCTATACTGTGCCTTTGTCAATTTATTTCATGTTACTCTCCATTCAACACGGCCAGTAGCTTGTACTACCATTCAGGACAATGTAGGTAGTTGTACACGGTGCTGAAGATGTTTTGTAGCCGCACTAGTACTCTTAAAACTGTGTTTCTGTGGGGCGCCTGGGGGGCTCAGGTGGTTAAGCGTCCACCTTCAGCTCAGGTCATGAGTTTGTGGGTTCAAGCCTGGCAGAGGGCTCTGTGCTGACATCTCAGAGCCTGGAGCCCACTTCAGATTCTCTCTCTCTCTCTCTCTCTCTCTCTCTCTCTCCCCCTCTGCCCCTCCTCCACTTGCACGCACGATCTCTCTCTCACAAATAAATACACATTAAAAACATTTTTTAAATAAATAAATAGAACAGAATAGAATAACACTGTGTTTTTGTGATCAACCATCAAAGTCCAAAGTAGACATGTACTGGTTGTATGCAAGTAAGACCAAAAACAAAACAAAACAAAACTGCCCTACACCTGTCTCCTCCGCATTCACCATTTTTACTGTATCCACCCGGGCTCCCTGCCACCATTATACTATCCTCAACTCCTGCCAAGGTCAAACAGAGGGAATTTCCAGAAATGGACATGGCCCTAGGGGCAGCCCTCAAAAGACAGGCAGGAATCTGTGTGTCAACACCCAGTTTCCCCATCCCTAGCGTTAGAGAGCTCTGAGGCCGTCTCAAAGCCCTTCCACCAGGTCTCCCCAGTGGGAAAGAGCTCCCACTGTCCACACAGAACCCAGTCATCAATGATCCCTGAATTAGCAGCCGGGTCTTCTCCATTTCCTTCCATTTTCCTTCTCCTACTGACACTTCCTGGGATCACTTCCCTGCCTCCCCACCAAAAAAAAAAAAAAAAAAAAAAGTTGCATCTAGTTACCCCACAAAATGAAATCACTTATTTGGGAATAAATGGGGTTCAACACATAAAGAGAAAGTAGCAACTGCTTTTCCATATTCTACAGAAATATATGATTTGCTCTCCCCACCCCTTGAATAAATATACCCCCAGAAGATAATAAAGTAAATCATTAATGTTATTTATTATTCAAAGTTAGTATTATGGGCTGAAGGCATTGCTTCCCTTGAAAAAAACAAACAAGCAAACAAAAAACAAACATCAAAACACACACACACACACACACACACAAACAGAAACAAATTCCTATGCTAAAGTCAAGCTCCATCATCTCAGAAAGTGACTACATTTGGAGACCAGATCTTTCAAGAGGTGAGGAAGTGAAAATGCAGTCATTCAGGTGGCCTTTAGTACAACATGGCTGGTGTCCTTTATGAGAAGAGATTTGGACATAAAGTTGTATAGAGGCAGGGCCAGGGGAAGACAAAGGGAGAAAATGGCCAAGGACAAGCCAAGGACAAGGCCTGAGCCAGGGCTTCAAAAGGAATCAGCACTGCTATGCCTCCAGAACTGTGAGAAAATATTTATCTGCTGCGTAAGCCACCCAGCCTGTGGTACCTTGTGGAGGCAGCCCTAGCAAACTAACACATTCGAGAGGCCCAGACAGTATCAGCCACTGCCAAGACACTGCCATCTATAAAATGCCTGCTCTGTGCTGCAACCAGGCCAGGCAATTGAAGCGCATCAGTGATGGTCAGGCTAACAAATTTCTATTTGAGAGACGTGTTACTGTCCCTGTGTTACCGATGAGAAAACTCCCAAGTTAAGGAAGGTAGGTAACTTGCGTGGTCTCACGGCTTCTGTAAGAAAGGCCAGGACAGGAAGATTCTATCTTAGGTTTGTGATAGGAGCCTCTTAAAATAAAATCGGCCTATCCTAGTCCATTTTTACGCTATTAGCGATGTACAATGAAGGACCAGTCCTTTCGTTTCTCCATGATGTAGTTTCTCCATTTGTTAAAAACAAGGAAGCGTAACTCTGGGTACAAGAATAGGTCATAGCCTTACAAAATGGTACCTTCAGAATGGATTTAAAAGACATTGTGGTAGATCTGAAAAAAAAAAAAAAAATTAGCCGAACCTAATTCTTCAAGCCACTGTGGTAATTACATGGCAGTGACACGGCGGCCTTCCTACATGAAGTTTCATCCACTGTCAGCATTCCCTTTTTCTCTTTGACTACAGGTGGTGAGCCATCCGCGTTCCATCTCTCCAGGCAAAGCCAACCTAATCAGCCAACAACAGAGAGTTCACAAGTGCACAGGGGCCCATTATTCATCACTTCTGCAGCTACTGTAGCCCTAGTTAGTGATTAAATATTTAGTGTCAGTAATATAGGCAACAGAGAAAAGAAAATACTGCACTTCTTAAACGCCTTGGAAAGCATATTGAAGGCAGCCAGTCAACCACTTGAGTGGCAGGCTCAGAGTACCTCATTAAAGGTGCTAAAAAATAAAATGTGCTCCAGATCCTTCCCGCTTGCTCTCTTTCCCTATTAGGCACTATTTGGGACATTCTTGTTTGAATTTTAGAACTAGCTTGAAGCAAAACTCACTACCAAGGACAACGGAGGAGAGATATTATAAATTATTTGCTTTACCACCAACTCGAGGTGAACTTGATATATCGCCTGAGGCATTACAATGCTAAGGAAACTGGGAGCTGTCCCCCTTTCCAGAGCACAGAACGGCAGACTCGTGGCATGACAAAACAGAAAAATCTGCCTCAGTTCCACCACGCCTGCCCCCTCCACAAAACCCTAATGTATTAATGCGCTGGCCTCCAGATGTTTCTAAACCAGACGCAGGCGTAACTACAACAACGCGTCGGGAAAATATTTGTATCTTTGCTCCCTGAAGCTAGCAGTGCCGTCCATTTTGAACTTGGGTTACAAAATGGGGGTTCTTGTATCCAAATGAGACCTCTTCAGGGTCTAGCAAGGGCAGACGTGACTCTGACACTCAGAAACTCAAAATATGATGGATTTACCGATTCAAGTCAGGCACGTATGCTCCAGCTGGCGCACTAGGCACTGGTCAGATCTTTCATACTTGGGACTTAGGCCACCTCAGTTGGAATCACTTTGTAGTTGTGAGGGTACACTGATTGTGACACGGGCCAGAAGTCACTATGTATACCCAGGCAGTAGAATTTTTTGCTTTAACTGCTGTGTTCATGTGCTACTCTCTCAGAACTTGTCTTTGAACTAGCTACATCTTCTTGCAGGGACACGTGGCTCCAAGCATCAGCAGCCATGGGGAACCCCATTCTATACCCAGGTGAAAGTTGACTGCACTCAATCAGCTCCAGACTCTTTCCAGAGCAAAGCAGTCATCTCTGCTCCTCTCTTGGCTTTCAAAGTCATTCCTTGCCTTTTACTGTTGGTCTCGACACGTGTCAGGCATCCCGGTTCAACAAGGAGACCCAGCAGAAGTGGATACTTCCATGAGCACAGGGCTTGAGGTCAAGAATCCATTATTCATGGATTCCTGGGACATTCCCCTTCAGAGGCTACCCTGAGTTAGGTCCCATTACCAGTGATGACCTCATCTCAACCACTCCACTCTCTATGGCTCTCTATGGCTTTCTATGGCTTAATGATTCCTACAGCTTGCATTTATTAACTAATCCTGCTGAACAGATTACTTCTTTTTTCCCTGGCCTCAACAACCAGTCCCATTTCTTAGAAACAAAGCAACTGCTTTCAGTCCACTAAAAATACAGCACCCTTAGAAAGTAAGTTTTAACTCTTAACTTTTCTACGCTGCTTCTGGAGACTTCCAACCATCGTTGCATCCCTGAAGGTCATGTACAGCAGAGATCCTGAGTTCATATACCTGTCATCTGGGCCTGCAAGTCTCTGTTACTACTCCATCAAGTCCCAGTGGGGTAATCAGCGATTTGACATACGTCCCATTGACTATTAGCCATATTTTTAAATCATGTGTACAGTTCATTCTGAAATAAAACCATAGCCTTGCACACTGACCAAGACAAATAATCATCCAACTTTTTATAATTTTTGTGCATATGACAAGAACGGTTTCAAGTTTGCGGCAAGCATCATTAAATGTGCTTTTAATGTTTGCCTAGAAATCCACCTTTAAAAAAAAAAATGTGCAGACTGCAGGGAAAGAACCTTTTCATTGAAGGATCATTAATACATTTACATTTTAAAATTACACCCCTAAGGGGGCCCGGGGAAACTAGTTATTTTTTATTTTAAGTGTCACTTGGTATTCCCTTTATTGCTATACCTTTGTAGGTCAGGACAATGTAAAGAAATTGAGCTGAAAACCACCGGATGGCCAAGATCTAAAAGTCAAAATGTCACAGTAAGGATACAGATATGTAACATAATTGTTGCCTTAAGAGAAAAACAGAATGGTCACTGATCCTTTGCCTTGAGACTTCCATTACCTACAAACTAGCTTTAGACTTTCTTCTCTGTGCTGTGAAACACAGGTGGTCAAGTATAAATGATATACTATAGTCAAAATGAAAATCCCTCACCCCTTCAAGGACCTAATTTCTTTACTCATTTTTTTTCAAATTGTGCTGAGTTGCATTTGCAAACGGAGCCTGCCTGCCTTGTCCCTTGAAACACAAGCCCTATTTCAGAAACAGACAGTAAAAAAAAAAAAAAAAAAAAAAAAGTATTTAATATGACGATTGCTTGGGTCGACTTGCTTTAGCCTCAGGGTCCAACTTGGGACTTGAATAGAGTCTGTGTGACTGCTTTCCATGGTCTGCTGCATCATCATATAGCAAAACTGAATTGTTTTGACGAGAGCTGGTGAATAGGCTATGTTTGGACAGACTGGGTCTGTTTTTAGCCATTAAAAAGGGCTATTAGAACTGCTGAGCTGTCATTAGAGCACATTGTGAGGTGCCCAAGACAAAGCAGTGAGAAGCAAATTGGCTTTCTGCATCCAGAGGCCCAGAGTCTGGGAGGACAGTATGCTGTCAGGCCCCCTCCACTTAACAGTGCCAAGTGGGAACCAACGGTTGCACCAGGTGTGAGCGAAAGGAGCCCAGCTTGAATCGGACTCTGAAAAAGGGCTTTGGGTTAAAAAGAAACAAAGAAAAAAGACAAAGAAGAGAGCTTCAAGTTTTTCTAGTACTGGTCAGCAAACCGGGCAATGTTTTCCAAATTCCCTTCTATGCGTGGCAGGGAAAGCTCATTAGTTTGGAATAATTGGAAGAAGGCAGGCGTTGGGCTTTCCAAGTTAAAATAAGGAATTACACAATATTTTTGGAATACGGCCATTGTATTACTTTATAGCCCCAGGCTAACGATTGCTATTAACCAAAGAGCCTATTTAATAATCCGTAGTCCAAAAGAGCAATTTGTAATTAGCACACCATTGCTGGTATGCAAATAGAATGCTTTAGGTTCTTGCCTTGGCTGTTTTCTTTAAGATTTCTTCAGTGGCACAAACATCCTTCTGAAATTCTCTTTACTATTTACTATTGATGTCATTGGTAAAGCCAATTATAATATAGTTATAAAACATGTCACAAAGCTACAGACTTTTAGCTCTGCCCCCCAATAGAATACTCCAAATTCTGAAGGCGTCTGCATTAGAAATTAGTGAGCTCCAGATATACAAAATCTTACTGTGTATCGAAACAGAAGACGCTTTTCATTTTAGTCCTCTGTTGAAGACCAGAAAATCAGCGCGTCCCTCTCTCTTGGGCCCCTTTTCTTCCCTCCTTCTTAGGCACCTGAGAGTTTAGCATGTCTCTATCCTTTATCTTTATATCTCCTCCCCTACTGCCTCCTCCTTACTCAAAGTTTAGTGGATCTCACTCTTTCCTACCTCAGTGTTGCGATCTCCCTAAACTTCATGCCCACCTCAAGGGACCACCTCATCTCGGTCCTCTTTCTCAAAGTCAGATTTCTTGCAAGGACTGTCCACCCTCACACACCCATTCATTCCTCAGCCCGCTGGAATCTCACTTCCTGCTCCATCCCCACCACAGCAGCCACTCTGCCTCACAGGGACCCCGGACATCCAGTCCTTATCTTATTTGATCTTTCTTCTCGAGGCAGAGACGATAAGACAACGTTGTGTCGAAGTTGGAGGAGCAGACTTTATAGCCTTCATTCCTGCCATCGTGGCCACCGTCTATGTGCCCACTGTGCTATGGAGGTGACTGAAGAGAGAAGCTGGATCGAATGAGTCATCCCATACACTTGGTCTCTGTCTTGACCAGCTGGACCAACTTTTTGCCACTGGCCAGGCTTCCAGTGCATGTTCCCATCTCTAGACAATTCTGTTTCCAAAGTGAATGACTAAGTGTATTGTTCACATGTCTGCCTAATAAAAGAATTTAACTTACAATGCCCTGCAGGGCTAGCCTGGAGGGGAACGATAACGTAACAGTGGTTCGCTCCAGACTGGTGGTTCGCTCCCCTCTACCACCAAGACCCGTCTGTGAACCCTTCCTGAATTTTGCATGTTCTTGAGTTGGTTGTAGAGAAACCCTTCCCAACCCTCCCAAAAGAGCTGATGAAGGGGCTGATGTAATAGGAGACGCACAGGTCTGGGTCGCCTATTTACGTAACTTGTTAGTGTCCTCTGATTCTACCCAGGCCTGATCCCAAGTACGCCATGTTCATCACACAACCGATTACTATTGCCTTGCCAGATCACATGACTTGGTACATCTGGTAACACACAGCTCTTGATGGGTAGCTCTAGATGCATCGACAATGGGTATCTTCTAATCAGTCCCTCGGTCTCTATTATGGTCCAGCATCCCAGGAACTGTGTTTTAAATCAAGTACTGAGCAGCAGAGAAACAACCTGCAGCTGCTGCAGAAACCTCTTAATTTAGACCCGACTCTAAGAATCACCCAAGAATGCATGAGACCGCTCATCTCAAGTATGGTATAAGCTGACTTCAACGCCAAAAAGGTCCAAGAGGTAGAATAACAACTGTCTTCAACTTCATAGGGGATGTCCCAGTGTGACCATACTACTGGCATAAACACTATCAGTGTGAATATATTCACTTGCCATTGCTGCATAATATGGTGCCACAAGCTAAGGGGCTTAAAACCACCTATTTTTATTGTCTCTCAGTTTCCGAGGTTCAGGATTCCAGGCATGGTTCTATGGAGTTATCTGCTTGGGAGTCTGACCAGGCTGCGATCCTGGTGTGACTAGACCAAAGTCTTATCAAAGGCTTGAAGAGAAAATCCACTTCCAATCCAATCCCTCGGTTGGTAGAATTCCTCTCCGTGCAGCTCCACTGCCAACTTCTTACCTCAGTAGGTGTCAGCTAGAATCCCCCCGCCCTTAGGTCTCAAGGCTGCTCACAGTTCCCTGAAACATGGAGCTCTCGACATGGCCATTTGCTTTTCCAAGGCCAGCAGAAGAACAGCTCTGTCTGTAAGGCATGACCACTTCCTCTTATGGGCTTTCAACTAATTAAGTTTGGTCCAATCAGGATAAACTCCTTTTTTTTTTTTTTTTCTATCAATTCAAAGCAAGTGATTTGGAATCTGAATTCTATCCCCAAAAGCCCTTCATGAGTGTCATGCAAGATTACCTAATCACAGGAGTGACGTCCCATCCCATCACTATGTTCTATTACCATTAGTCAAGAGTCTGTGTTCTTTATCTAAAGAAGTATCTAAAGAGTATCTAAAGAGTATCTAAAGCATTGCGGACAATCTGACTTCTTTAACTTGTTGATTTTTTATAAAGGTTTGGAAAATTTAAAACCTATGTTTGCTAGTCTCAAGTTTTTTCAAATGTCTACATTTTCATCTTTAGCAGAAGTATCTAGAGCTACCTGTGCTTGAAAGATTCAAAAGGTTATTATTTTGAACATTCATCAACCACAAGTAGTAAGGAATACCCCACTCCACACAAGAAAACCAGTGGAACATTAAAAATATGAACGATCTTTCAATTATCCATGGATTTTTAAAATTTCAGGGTCTTTTGCTTGTTTCTACAAGTTCCTTTTGGATCTTTACAGTTATGTTTTGCCGCCAATAGATTCCAATTCTTTCATTGTAGCTTCTATTCCTACTTTTATCTCCTTTATCACTTTTCATTTTTGTATTTTACAGACTCATATTGCTAATTCAAGTTTTTAAGATCCTAGGTCTTGTCTTCTGATTCTTGATTGCATACGTTTCCTAACATTGTTTGTGAGTGTGTACCTTTTCTTCCCCATTATGAGCTCATCTTCACTGTTATGTGCTCTTCAACCCATACTTCTGGAAATTCTTATGTGCCCTATGTTGTTGAAGTGTCCTTCCAGAGGAGTTCTGTTTCCTTTTTATCATGGGGGACTAGATTTTGCACTCATGTTTCCATTTCAGTTCCAAATATCATAACTAAAATACATGCAAATTTTGTATCTATATTTATTTAATCAAGTTCAGGTTTTGATTTCTAATGGGGTATTTTTTTTTTGTTTGTTTTTTACCTGCAGCTTTCTTGTCCCTTCCCTTAAAAGTTGGAGATATGTTTCTTGCGTCGAAAGGGGCAGGTCTTCTAGGATCTCATCTTCAAAAAAGGGCCTCAGTCAATCTCCCTGCCTCCTGAAGATACAGGACAACATCTGTTGCCTCCCTTAGAACTCCTATTTAGACCTAACATACTCCCAGGTTCCCTAGCATCAAATCACATGCTCATTGCCCTGGCCCTCAAGCCCATTAGGTCTTTCAAACATGACTATTTTTGAAAATGGAATTTCTGCTTTTCAGTGAGATGGTATTCAACATTACCTCAATCCGCCATGCTACCAGAACTACAAACACAGATAATATACTTCAAAGTAATATATTTAGATTATACATGTGGAAGTAATAATGCATGCAGACACAAATAAAATCATGAAGGTTATATTAAAATGACTCAATTCTGAGAAGCATTCCTCTATTTCATGGTTACATCTGTCACTATGGCCTACCCCTGTGTGACTCAGAAGTGGGAAACCCACCATCACGCATGGATTGAAAATCTCCATACACGTGGGAATGGACACTTCGTGTGAATGAGTTCCACAACAGAAACAGGACCATAACCACACTTTACCAAAAAGGAAGGGACCCATACACTACATCAAAGTATCTTTAGTATCTCCCCAAAGGTAAACAAGTGGCTTGACACTTTAAATTATAGGAGACATAGCCAAAAGCTCCATGTGTCACATCATGGTCAGTTTTAGGTCAGCTCAGTAAAGCTACAGTGCCCAATCAATCAAACACTAATCTGGGGCCGCTGTTAAGGCACATGGTAATGTGATTAACTGTGATTTAATCACACTTTGTTAAGTGGGATTAAAGTTTATCTTCAGTTGACTTTATGTAAGGAAGATTCATCTAGATCACCACCTAGATTCAATCATTCCAAGGATTTAGGGGAAGAACTGAAGCTTCCTTGAAGAAGAAGAAATTTTATCTGTGCATCACAGCTTCAGCATACGCCTGAGTTTCCAGCCTGTCCTTCCAGACAGCCTGCCTTGTGGATTCCAGACTTGCCGAGCCAGCCACCACTATCACATAAGCCAATTCCTTGCCATTTGTTTCCTTATATGTATCTTTTACTTGTTTCTCTGGTCGACTCCTGACTAATATAGATGACATTTTGTACTAGCGTTTATTTTATATATGTACAAGTATCTGAAAAGCTTGAACCTTGTTTGTTTACTCCCTTATTCAAAATAACATGAGAGAGATTTTAAGACCCAAAGGAATCTTAGCGGAGATGCAGTCCATAAAATAGATGTCTTTAGGTACACAGAGTCTAGGGAGTATGAACAATGAATGTGAGTAGCACTCAGGGGCTGGGCTGCAAAAAGAGGCCAGAGCTGTATCCACTCAATTACTGCCCCATGTCCTGCTGTGCCTCAGATCCCTGGGAAATAGTCCTTCCAAGGACTAAATCAGCACCGTCTCTCAGTTATACATAACCTTCTCTTCACTTTGCCCACCCCCAATTTAGGGAGGAAACAGCAAACCAGCATAAAAATACATGAAGGATTGAACACACATAACAAGGGCTAGGAATATAAAGCAAGAAAGTATAAAGTCGGAGACTATGTCTTTATGGCCGAGAAAAGAGGAGGCTCAGCAGGAAACATGATTACAGTCCATAAATGTCTTCAAGTAACCGTGTACATGAAACAGGGACTTACTTACCATGGGAGAAAATGCTTACTCAAGGCGAAATCGCATGAAGTTCTGGAATGAACACTTTAGATAGGAAGAAGCACATTTTCGAAGGTAGGAACTAAGAGAAGATGAGTTATTGGCTACCTAAGACATTCACAGAACTGGTAAGATGGGCTGTGTCAATTGTTTTGGCCTATAACAAGTCCGGTGTAAGGGATACAGACACATTTTGAAGGATGTCATCTATTAGGACAACACAACGTGTGAAAACACAACAAAATTGCTGTTGAAGACTTCATTGTTAACCATCTACTTAAAACAGACGCTAAGTTTCCATGGGCAACATGGAAGGGGCTAGCTGAAAAGATAGTAGTCAGTCCCCCCCAGAAAGCTCAGGACACTGTCACTACCAGCCTGGCCCTTCAATCAGCAGCCAAAGCAGTGGCCATACCCAGAGGCTTGTTAGAAATGTAGCTCTCGGGCCCTATCCCAGACCTACTTGTCCAACTTTCTATTTCAACCGATCCCTTGGTGATATTACCCATTTCAAGGTTTGAAAGCAATTCAAAGAAAATACAAATGCTAACATGCTTTTGCAACCCTGAATAAACCTACAGGAAAAAATAAGCTTCTTTATTAGAAGATCTTATCGTTTACTTCTTTGCCAAAATGATACAATGATATGTTAACTATAAAGAAGCCCCCTAATCAATGACAGTAATGTCAGTGTTGATGCTCACGTAATTTCCTTGTCATACATTCTGTGAAATATTAGTAAAGTTACAGTCTGTCATGGATTGACTCTGCTGTTGATCATCTAATTTTTAATTTTGTACCCTGCCAGTGGACACATGTGGTCACTGTTGTCAAAAATAGCGATTTCGCTAGGAAAATACTAATCTTTAAAAAGTGTCTCTGGCGTGGGGCACCTTGATGGCTCAGTCTGTTAAGCATCTGACTTTGGCTCAAGCCATGATTTCACTGCTCGTGAGTTCGAGCCCCGCGTTGGGCCCTGTGCTGACAGCTCAAGGCCTGGAACCTGCTTCAGACTATGCCTCCGTCTCTCTGCCTCTCCCCTGCTCGTGCACTCCCTCTCTGTCTCTCTGTCAAAAATAAACAAACATTAAAAAAATTTTTAGTAAATAGATAAGTGTCTGGAGTTATGACACTGAATCGTTTCCCTCTGCGTGGCCTAGTGGGAGATTAGCGAAAGAGAGCTAGGCCATGTGTGTCCAGGAAGAGAGAAAGACGTTAATTTGATTGAAAGCCTCTTGGCTTTCCATGTCACTGCTTGTCAGCCATGTGAACTTCCTTCATCAGTTCACTTTTGCGAGCCTCAGTTTACTTACTTGTAATAGAGAGATAATGATGCCTCCCTTCTAGAGGAAAACCTAATGGGCAAACCAATGCCCATGGAAGAATTTGGTGAATTATTGAGGTCATGGAAGGGTAGGGGTTCATTAGCATCTCAGGGGAAGATTGGCAGTCTATGATTACTTGTCCCTTGTCAAACTCGGGTTCTGGAAGCTGGTCGCTTCACTGCAGAATCCTTTGGTCCCCAATTTCTCAGACATTTAAAAGACTTCTTGTGGTCTAAAATTCTACTTAGGAAACTAACATAACTTTAGCTGTTAAGCCACCTGGCTCCTTGCCTGAAATCCAAGCCAGAAGGAATAGCAAGTGAATTTTTTACACCAGCACCTTTTGTCCAAGGACAGCGGAGACTTTGACCTTTAGGTAATCCTTGAAGACCAGGTATTTGGTTCCATTAAGTATAAGTTTCCAGAAGATAGCTACTAATGTTATAAACATATCTGAATTCTTTTTTTTTTTTTAATTTTTTTTTTCAACGTTTATTTATTTTTGGGACAGAGAGAGACAGAGCATGAACGGGGGAGGGGCAGAGAGAGAGGGAGACACAGAATCGGAAACAGGCTCCAGGCTCTGAGCCATCAGCCCAGAGCCCGACGCGGGGCTCAAACTCACGGACCGCGAAATCGTGACCTGGCTGAAGTCGGACGCTTAACCGACTGCGCCACCCAGGCGCCCAAACATATCTGAATTCTTAAACCAAGTTTGCAACCTGGCATTTCATCTATGTCTTTTATTTGTGCCACAATAATGTCTTTAAAAAAAAATCATGGCTAACATAGAATAATGCAGAGAGTCACATAAAAACATGTGGACTTTTGATTTTGATTATTTACATTTTTCCCTTCCTCAGTTCTACCCCGTGAAATAAAATCAGACAGCCATCTTTTTGTTGGCATACAGTAAGTTTTACAACAAAAATAAGAAATTGACCAGAAAGGACCAACTAGGATGAAGTTCATCATGTAGATGCAGTGAATAAGATGCCTAAAATGGGATATTTACACCCTTTCCCCCCAAAATTTAATCAATGACATTGGAGTCAAGATAACTGTATGGGGATTTATTCTTGATTTAATTAATTAAAGTCAGTGAGCTATTATCAGAGTTGACAATAACAACTCGGATTTGTTCTAGCTGCTATAAACCTGAGGGGAGAGCATGGCTTTATTTGACTCTTTGGGCCCACACAGAAAAGCTTATGAGGAATGAATTCTGGATTAGCCACCGGCTCTGTGGATGTGTTCAGGAGTTGATGGAATGTGACAGGGAAAGTGTGATCTATGCCAACTACCATATCATTGATTGTCTTATTACTACTAGCAAGAATCTAAATAAAGAGACTTTACATGCTCTAAATCAAAGGAAAAATACTCCAGGTGTATCCAAGTCAACATACCACTTTGCAATGCATAGCCCTAGGCTAGGCACTGAGGACACATGTACCTTGTTTTCTAAGACCTGGCAATAGAGTTAAAAGAGATAGATATTCGATACTCTCTTGGCCCTATAACCCGTGCCATCAACATCTATAATCCAACAAAGCAGGAATTGTTGTGTCCCCAAATCAAGCACAGTGCCTGACATATGACAAATGCTTCATAAATATGTGTTGGTTGAATGAATGAGTGGATGGATGGATGGATGGATGGATGAATGGATGGATGGATGGAAATCTGAATAAGCTACTGACTATGGACCTATATGCTAACACCGTAGGGGGAGACAGGTTTTCATTTATAAAGTTTGAAACCCAAAGGGATTTATCAATTAACTCACAGACCCTATATCCTTTATTGTGAGGCTCAAATTGATTATCCTTGACCGCACCCCTACTTAGGGTCATGTGTAAAATTATCCATCTTTTCCTTTTATTCACTGACTTAGAGCATCAGTCATAATCCTTATCCTCTGATGGCCTTATGAATTCAGAAAAAGGAAAATTACATTCTATTCTAAAGAAGATGAGGTTCTTAGAGTAGAATCACAGTGGGTCTAATGTTGAGAATGTCTGAAGATCTACAAAGGGGGCAATATGAATTACGTTACATCCCAGGGAAGTATGCCAGGAGTTTCCTCCACTCGGTTTTAAATTTCATATCCACCTAGGGACAGTGAGGAAGAAATCTCCAAAATGGATTTTTATATATGTGAACTGGTTACTCATCCCTTGATCTGCCCACCTCCTTCTGAATAAGGTGTCCTACCTTCCTCTCCTGGTATCCAGAAAATAGCCCAACGGTTCCACCAAACACTTTCCCAAACATTGCACAAAAAACAAATCCTAGTGCAGCAACCCAGGTGAGAAGTACAGTTGCACAACAGCATGAGGATCCTCACCCTGGCCATCACAGCCAAGCTGCTACCCAGGTTAACAAATTCCCCCGGTCCCAAATGATTGGTCTAATGGTTCAAATAAAGCACAAGGATACAGGAAAAAAAAACTGATGGGTGACAGACTAGGAGGGTTGGGGGGATGTGGACAAAATGAGTGAAGGGGAGTGGGAGACACAGGCTTCCAGGTCTGAGATGAGTCAGTCACAGCAATGAAAGGCACAACACAGGGAACATCATCAGTATCGTAATAGCTTTGAACGGCGACACAAAACAGCCGCATGTACACCTGAAAATGACGGAACACTGTGTGTCAAATGAACTCAAATGAAATGAAGACGAAAACAAATGGGTAATTTGAAGAGGAAAAAAAAAAAAAGCACAAGGAGCCATTGTTCTCAGCCATTGTCTGAGCCAATGAAGTTCAGACATTTATGTTCCTGAAGCTACATGGTTAACCCAAATCCCTCCACGGTCTTTTTCTAACATGGTTTAAGAGTCTGCAGTTCAGAATACAGTTTCTCCCTCATATTTGCTTCTTAGTGCTGCACACTACATGCACAAAATATATTCACCTTTTAAATGGAACATTGACAGAGAAATAGGGTTTGTACCTCTTTTTCAAAGTAAACATCTGTTAATTACTCCGGGGCTGGGGCTGGAAAAATTCAGGTTGTGTTGAGGATTTTACCAGTTTAATAAAACAGGACCGAAAAACAGCCAACATGAAAACACCATTAGACTGATTGTTTTCTGTAGATACACAGAATATATGAATAATAATTTTCTCTTCGTAACTCTTGCTGACTTGAAGGCATGATCGAATAGTACATTTCTGATTAATCCAGGACCCAGTCCACATAGGCACATGTGCAGAGTTCTGATAAGGTGAAGAAAGATGTGTTTCCATGTCAACAATTTAAAGGTTGGAACTATTTTGAGTTGTTAATATAAACTTTGATATTAGCTCATTGACTTTGATGGCCCTGCGAAGAATAAACTCTAACGCAATTACAATGACTGCCGAAATGTACGAAATCTCTAGAGAAGCTGGAAAAATGTGTATGCCTGACAGGTTTGTCAATCACCTCTGGTCCTGATTATGTGACATTACCATGTGATTTTTCTTAACTGGAAAAATGACATTATAGTATCTCCTAACAGCCTAACACTAAAATACTGTACCACTCTTTACAGTTTCCTCCTCTGTCTTTATAGAACACCCCTAAATAAATAAATACATAAATAAATAAATAAATCAAGCCAGAGACTCTATCCTGAGGCATCATACTATCTCATCAGCTTATTAATACTTCAAAAACTACAACATCATTATCCTAACTACAGGCGGTAATATCATTGGCAGTAATTGGAGAGTCGTGATGACTCTGGTCCCTGGGTATTAACCCAATCAGCTTTTCTATTTTCTGTCTCTGGGATTCTCTTACTCAGAGACAAAATTATGTTTATGTTACATCAGAACTCCTATAATCTCAATAAAAAGAATGAAAAACAAAACCAAAATAAAAAGAGACTGCTAATCAATGATTATTAAAATCCCAGTGTCATTCTTCAGGGCCTAGAAAGCTCCAAGAATGTAAAGGGGAAGAGAAGCCAAAAGACAAGGGATCCAAGTCGTGACCAAGAACAGGGCCAGAGTCAAGTCAGTCCGGATTTCACTGTGAGGGGAATGTGGAGGCAAATATTGACGAGATGCCATAAATAATGCTGAAAAAATTTAAATTATCCATTTTCCAAATCCTGATCATTCCCAAATTCTAATTTCAGTCTTGCTAAAAATAAGGAGGAACACACTGCACTGGTTAATGTCTGGAATTCACAAATGGTGGCCAGAAGAACGTGCCCCTCCGATTTCTGCCGGGGAAGCTCCAGGAGCTACCCTCTGAGAATCCCACCGGTTTCTGTGCTCCAGGGAACATTGCTGCCTCCAGGGAACAATGGACCCTAGTAGAGAGATCAAGGCAACCCGGTGCCTGTGTGACACAGGACTCCCCTCTGCTGATAGCCTTGACAGACTTCCCTCAGAACTGTACAGCGGTCTAAGACACCTGACCCCAACCTTGCCTTCTTCTCTTTCTCCTTCAGTCAAGACCAGACCTCCAACACAGTCTGACAGTTTCCCTGGCCTTTCCTAAATCGATCCCCCTTCTCCCTGAAAATCATTCTTCCCAACAAATTTCTTGCCCCTTTAATCCATCTTGGCCTTTGTTTCTGTGAGGATCCACACTCACACATCCCCTAAGGGTATTGTGTATTCCCAGTGAAGATGTCAGGGTAAGGGATTAATATTTGTCAAACATCTACCATACACTAGGTATTTTACAAATACTATCTGATTTTACCATATGTTTTCACTCTTATGTGGATCCTGAGAAACTTAACAAAAGACCATAGGGGAGGGGAAGGAAAATAAAAAAAAAAAGTAAGAGAGGGAGGGAGCCAAACCATAAGAGACTCTTCAAAACAGAATAAACTGAAGGTTGATGGGGGTGGGAGGGAGGGGAAAGTGGGTGATGGGCATTGAGGAGGGCACCTGTTGGGATGAACACTGGGTGTTGTATGGAAACAAATTTGACAAAAATTTCATATTAAAAAAATAATAAAGTTAAATAAGTAATATGAAAAAAAATAAATATTATCTGATTTAATTCCAACATCAATTCTGTTAGATAGTAGCATTCTACATTTAATAGTTAAGGAAGCTATACTCGGAGAGTTGAAGATTCAGACTGAACCAGAGGAAATCACCATTTTTCAGTCAAAAAGTATTAGATGTTGGCAGTTTCATGTGATTAAACCTATTTAATTTGCCGAGATCACACAACCACCAAGTGTAAAAACTCAAATTTTAGCCATTTCTGTCCTATTCCAAAACGCATGTTCTTTCCACTGTACGACAGGGCTGCAGAGTATTCAGTGAAGAGTGATATGCATAAATCGCCCCCTCCCCCCAGACTTTATTCAAAGTCTTCTGTGATATAAGATATAGCAAAAGAATCATAGAATATCAAATATACTAGGGGCATTGCGATCATTTCCAAGAATATTCTAGTTCTAGATATTTCCTCAATGTTCGCAATAACGTGAGGGTTACAATACAACATGAATAATATGTATGTGTAGAGTAAACCTTGATTTGAGAGCATAATTGTTTCCAGAAACATGCTTATAATCCCAAGCACTTGTATATCAAAGTGAATTTCAAGAACCATTGGCTCAGTTGTGATCATGTTATATTCGACATCAGGTACTACTCATATTGCGAGATGTGGCTTGTTTATCAAGTTAAAATTTATTAGAAATGTTTGCTTGTCGGGGCACCTGAGTGGCTCAGTTGGTTAAGCATCCAACAATGGCTCGGGACATGATCTCACAGTGCGTGGGGTGGAGCCCCGCATCGGGCTCTGTGCTGACAGCTCAGAGACTGGAGCCTGCTTCAGAATCTGTCTCTGTCTCTCTCTGCCCCTCCCCTACTCAAACTCTGTCTCTCTCTCTTTCAAAAATAAATAAACATTAAAAACCTATTTAAAAAATGTTTGCTTATCTTGCTAAACACTTGTAGAACAAGTTACTGGCAATCTCAGGTTTTATCATATATGCAAAGAAAGTACCTAGAAACCACTGGAGGTAGGAAATAGGTAATTTTTGTTTATGTTTTTGTTCATCTAGAGTTGTTTTCCACAACAGGCATGCATTACTTGTGTAACAAAAAAGTTACTAGATTAAAACTTAAAACTGTATTGCTAGCACATCACCCTTCAAATGCATCCACGATCACAGTGCCATTCGTCATAGGCTCTAGGCATATGGTTGACGACTGGTCAATATGAAAGACCATGCTTCCTTGGAAAATCCTCTCTGCTCTGTCCCCAACTTGTTCTTCCCATGGACCTTTGTGGCTGCGTATCTCTGGGTTTGTTCTGAAGACCTTGTCTTCGGCCTAGCAGTGAGAGTTTGCCCCAATGACAAGAGGTCAGGAAAAGGGAGGCCACTGTCACATGAAGATCTGAAGGAATTCTAACAGCTTCCTTTGGAGGACAGTAAACCTGGGCTCTCACAGATTCCTCCATGAATTCCCAACCTGACGTACAATGAACGTAGTCCACCCATAGCGAAATTCAAAAGATAAAGTCCAAGCTTATGTAACAGCTGTTTGTCACTATGATGTTAAAAATGGACGTTTTGTAATGACAGCCAAGCAACGGAGCCACGTGGGGTAAGTATTGACCAAAGTCAAACCCAAACCAGTATTTTAGCTTAGGTAATAAACTATAATATTCAAGAAATGCAGATTTTGTATTATGCTGCAAGCATTAATTTTTTTAATGTTTATTTATTTATTTTGAGAGGGAGAGAGCAGGGGAGAGGGAGAGAGAGAATCCCTGACATGGGGCTCAATCCCACAAACTGTGAGACCATGACTTGAGCTCAAATCAAGAGACCATGCCTGGACCACCCAGGCGTCCTTCCATTATTAATAATTTTAGCAAGATATGATAACCTCCCCATCCTGACCTTGAAATCTCATTGAAGGAAATTTTAGATTGTGGATTCTTCTAAAGAGGAAGGAAAGGGTATTTCAACAACAATAACAGCATTTGTCACTTTCTCCTATTTCCGTACTGCTCTGTAGATCCCTGCACGATGGCACATTTGATTATAAAGCTTCATGTACTTGTCTGTCATCTGTCACTAGACTTGATGTTGCTTGGTGGCAGAACCTATGACTACACCATGGTACACGTTCAAGTACCACGCCAGTCCCTAACCAAGTGTAGAGTATCTGATCAACACTTGATACACCTATAGCAAATGCGGAAACAAATGGGTGCATTTGTAATAGAACATTACAGGTAACGAAGAATCTTTTCCATACCTTATCTCATTTAGTCACTATGGGAAATCATGGAGCTAAGCCAAAGGAGCATAACACCTATTAAATCCACTTATGCACCTTACAACATGCTGATGGTAAGCAGTTGATGGTTTCTTACCTGCATTACAGCTTACAGACCCCCGCCTTGATGTTCGAAGAACGAAAACATTATCAACATGTAGGTCAGCTTCTGGAAGCCTCCTTCACTTGTTCTCACAATTCTTGGCTTTTCATATTGGATGCCTTAACAAAAGTCATTAATCAAATAGGGTGTTTCCTCTTTGTTTTCTGCCCCAAGACAGTATCTGTTGAGTATGGTCCTATGTGGGGCAATTTACAGATTTTTTTTTTCATCTCACCATTTTAACGGCTCTATCAAATATGGACCATCACAATCTTATTTTATAGGTAAGGCAACTGAGGCCACAGAAATGAGGTGTAATATCCCCACATGGCAGAGCTGACAGGGGTTATCTTCAGGATTTACCCCTAGATGATCTGCCTCCTGAGCCGCTAAGCACATGTGATTACCACTTTGACTACACTGAAACTTGCCTTTGGCTTTGCCTTGATTCTCAATCCATCTAGAAATAAATATGCAAACAGGTGGTAAAAACAACCACGCTAAATAAATGCAAATAAATGCCATAATGCTGGTAAAAATTTCCCTTCAACTTTTGTTCTTATAGAAGAAGAAAACAATCATACAGTGGGGGGTTAATTATTAATCTAATTATTCAGGAGCTGACATGCAAAATATGGCTTATCCAGATGCTACTGATTCCCTATTTCTGAAAGACTTTCTCTCTCCTTGAAGTACTTACCTCCAAAAGTGTGTTTAAACTGGTAAGAACAGATACTATACTTGATCTTAGCCAAAAGGCCGAGAAGCGATCCAAAAACGTGTTTAAAAGTAAGGTAAGGCTTGGGGCGCCTGGGTGGCTCAGTCAGTTGAGCGTCTGACTTCAGCTCAGGTCATGATCTCACAGTCCTTGAGTTTGAGCCCTGCGTTGAGCTCTGTGCTGACAGCTCAGTGTCTGGAGCCTGCTTCAGATTCTGGGTCTCCCCTTCTCTCTCTGCCCCTCCCCTGCTCATACTCTGTCTCTGTCTCAAAAATAAATAAAAAAACATTGAAAAATTAAAAAAAAAAAAAAAAGTAAGGTAAGGCTTAGATGGCTAGTGGCATGTTTTCTACTTGGGTACAAGGTGGAAAAAAATAGTCCTTGTAGAGGTAAGTTATGAAAAGTTCCACATCATTAAGGTAAAGCCAACTGCTGCAATAAAGAAACCCTGGCTTAACACCAAAGAAATCTGGGTCTTGCTCAGAAATACCAATTACTGGAAAAGAAAGTTCAGGGTAGAAAGAGTGAAAGTCTTCCTTACACACAATCATCCAGGGGCCCAAAGATGGTTGTGTCATCTTCAACGTATGGCTTCCAAAGCTATCCATGGCACGGAATCCCAGTCCACGGACGAGGGAAGGCATACAGGCACACCAGATTCTTACCCCTCCTTTGTCTCTCAACAGATTGACATCATTGTCACTCACATTCTCCTGCCAAGATGTGGGTGAATGGCCCCACCTTTCTGAAAGAGCCGGGGAAGGTCTATCCCTGCGCTGTCACTTTCTGGCAATTGCTTCACCTTGTGGAAGGGGAGCAAATACCTTTGATTTATGCCCAGGATTCTCTACCACACCATACAACCAGTCGCTAGACCTTTTTGGCCTTTCTCTCCCTCTGTCAGTTGTGGATATTGAACTAGAAGATCTGTAGTCTCTCCCAGGTCATGAAAAGGTATAGGACTCAAAGCTTTATTTCATAAACATTTTTATTTTAGAATCTGACTTTCTCTGAGTATTTTAAGAATTGTGTACTATTATTTTACCATATATATTTTGGATAAAAACATCTCTCCACTGTCACTGAAATTGACTGAGTATTGACTGTTCCTGGCATTCCGGGCCTGGTTGGGAGTTCCATGGGCTCTAACCTGAGACCAATATGCCCATCAATTGCATGCCACATTCTAAGTGTAAGAAAAATGAGTGGCTGTCAGCTGAAATATCAATAATGAGATCAAGTATGGGGTGCCTAGGTGGCTCAGTTGGTTGAGCGTCCGACTCCGGCTCAGGTCATGGTCTTGCAGTTCCTGAGTTCGAGCCCCACGTCGGGCTCTGTGCTAACAAACAGCTCAGAGCCTGGAGCCTGCTTTGGATTCTGTATCTCCCTCTCTTTCTCTCTCCCCCTCCCCTGCTCATGTTCTGCGTCCCTCTGTTTCTCAAAAATAGGTAAATGTTAAAAAAAAATTTTTCAAAAAAAAAATAATGAGATCGGGTATCACTCTATGAAAACAAGATCCGGTGTTTCATATTTAACTTACCTAATCTTCCCAACAATCTGGAGAAGACCCTTGAGACAAGAAACCGTCTATAAGGATCAGAGCTAATACTTAACATTCAGGATTCCTTCCTGTCAATGCTGCTCTCTGGGGTGCCTGGGTGGCTCAGTCAGTTGAGTGTCCGACTCTTGGTTTCAGCTCAGGTCACCATCTCAGTTCATGAGTTCAAGCCCCCCATGGGACTCTGTGCTGACAGTGCAGAGCCTGCTAAGGATTTCTCTCTCCCTCTCTCTCTGCCCCTCCCCAGCTTGCTCTCTCTCTTAATAGTAATAATAATGATAATAATATTAATAATAATAAATAAAATGCTTCTCTAATAAATCAAGATTCTTCTTATTGCACCCGGCCTCCACCTTTCATAAGCTCCTTTCCCATTTTATCTCCTCTGACCTGGTGAGTGCTTCCCTCATTCCCGTTTGCTGTGTGCTTTGCAGCTGCCTCCCCAATACATGGTTAATTTCCCATCATTTTCTGTGAGCAGATGTTCCCGAGGAGCGGAGCCGCTTGGCCATCCCCAGCACTATCTCCTGCAGATTACTGGATTGAACACAGTAGCCGCTGGCCATCCTTTTGATCCGAAAAGAAAAGATCTCCCCACTGGGATATTCCTCATGATGATGTAATTAGTCTCCTAGACATACCTAACAAATTTATTTCTAATCACCAGGGATGAGGGGAGAGGAGAAAGAACCATTCATCTTGGATTGTGCGCGATTGTCGCAGTTAATATGCACCATTTCCACCCCCCCTCGTGCAATGTCTTCTTTGGTGATTGTTCAAAGATTCAGGGGCAAGAGCCACTCTTCAAAAGCAGTGGGGAACCACACATTCATAAAGAGGTCCCAGGCACTATTAAATTGCTTTTTCAAACCTGGCAAAGACATTAGAGCTGAAAATCCTGTCAGCTTCCAACTGTCCCTGGCATTAAGAACAGGTGAAGCTCTTAATAACTTTTCTGACACTATGTTTGACTCCAAGACACAACATGGAACATTCGGGACAAACAAATCCAGCTGTTCAAAATTTCCAGTTCTGCAAGGTAGAGCAGCAGTGTAATATTTTTGCCCAGGATTGAGTCCTGAGGTACTTGTTAGGGATAGTGTCTTATTAAACTCATGTACCATCCATGGGGAAAAAATCTTCAATATATTATATTAATAATCAATCACAGGTAGAATCTGAGGTCTATCAGTGACAATGAATGCAAAAGCTATTAAATGGTATAAGCAAACGAAGAACAAAGATCAGGGTTAAGACCGTGACGTTTTGTGTTGGTGCATTTTGCCAGAGAAGAGGGCTGGGAAGTCCAAGAGGGAAAAAGCTGGTTTAAGAGAGTTTATCTGCGAACCACTCAACCACCCATTTGAGACCTAACAAGCATGCAACCCCACCTGCTTTTAAAGACATGCTTCAAACAAACATTTCACCAGAATAGAAGCGAAACTCTCCAGGTCATTCTTGTTATCAGTGAAGGCACTGAGAAACACAGGCCGTGTCACGCCCTGTCTTTTCCACATCTCTTTGCATGGAACATTTGCCCTACTGGCATAACTAAGAACTCACTGGGTGGAAAGAGGGGAAGAGGCTAGAAGACATTTTAAGTTACTGCCCCAACAGTTCTGGGTCTTGGTCTTGACGTTCTGAATTACTTTTCTTGAGACACATTTTTTAAAGTCCCCAGAACAAATTGTAGAACTGGTTACGTGGACAGTTGTGCACCTGAGGGACCGGAGGAACAGGAAGAAGTCATGAAACCCAATGCTACGGTTTCCAGACGACAGAAAGTCAGTCACAACCCTCCTCCGTCCTAGGGACACTTAATCTGGTAAGCTGTATCTAATAGATGTGTCTGTTTTTCTCTTCCTAAATGATCACCATGAGTTCTTACACTTGCACCAACCATGCCCACTAGTGTCTTTTTAAAAAGTCCCATTCATCACAGTGCATTTCTTCTCACAATGTTTTAAGTCTCTAAATAGCTATTCTTGGTTCCTCATTTGATCATGGAGCTATAGATAAAATTAAATAAGACAGCACCCGTAAAGCGACTCAGTGCTTTGCGGGACACCTAATAGAAGCTCAATCGAGAGAATATTTAGATATAACAGATAGAAACTTCCCCACCTTTTTCTTTTGGTCACTTTGTCCATTTCTGTGCACCGTTAAGTAGGTCAGACCCATTGTCAGGCTAATGTGTCAAGATCCCAATAAAAATCGAAACTGGAGGGTGTCTCTCAGCAGTGAAGATGTTCAAGAGGGGACACTGGTCACTTTCCCTTTGGCTTTCCCCTCCATCTTATTGCTTTTCTTCTCTAGCTTAAGAAATCCTTCATATCCCACGTGTTTCTGGCCCTCCAAGGATCTCTCTGTGCCCTATGGCAGATTTTACCATGGCACATAATGCGAGCATATTATAGTATTTGTGACACCCATTTTTAGCATGGTTTAGTAATTCCTTCTAAATGAGAAATATTTTCCACTAGGGTGATGGACCGTATGTTAATCTGATTAGTAAAAATTGTCAGTGTGTGAAGAGACCCTGGGAATCAATTGTGTGATCAAAAGGACCCATTCTCCTGCCAGGCAGGGTACCCAGAGGACACTCTGGAGCCATTCATGAGAAGAACGCTGTGTAAGAAAATCAGGGCAGGGGTGCAAAGGTCGATGTGTTCAGTTCTATTTAAATCATAAGGCTGCTTCCAAAATAATAAGTTTAGCCACTGAAATATCAGGGCCATGATTGCTCAGTTCCTTTCCTAACATTCAAAGAATAAATTGAATGAAAATGTATGAGATTGTTGCTATAGAGTTTTCTCCAGAGAACAGACACTCTGGGGTTGAACCGACATGAAATTGTCTAGAAAAACTGGCCCATGTCCAACTCTGTGGACCTATGTGGACAAAGCAAAGGTAGAAATAGTAACAAAGGAGTGATTTGCGCAAATATACTAGAAGTTATACCTGCACAAGACCAAATGAATTACCAAGCAATATGTCAATAATTTGAGCAGAGGCAGACCTCCACCAAGCCACCATTTCCCCTTCAAAGTCTAGAGTGGGGGTCAGAAACAGGCAGTTCTGTCGCAGCTTAACGCCGTAAACCTGGGCAGAACCCACCAGGTGAAGGTCACGAATGGGTTATGGGATAACAAAACCCGAGAATATGAAGTCAAAGTTCAGTCAATCATAAAAGCATTTTACCTTTGTGTAGACAAGCAGAAGTTATCCTTTCAAATAGTAACGATTTTTACCCAAAGGTAAGCCCCATCTGATCTTGTCACTATCTGCATTTGTAGGAGATGCCTTTTGTGTGAACAAGGAACACACTGAAAGTCCCCTGAGTATTTGGTGACTTAGTAGGAACTCCTAGCATCCCTGTGTCAAATTCTACAATATACTTTCTACAATAAATTATCTCTGCAATGAATTCCTTATTAAGTAAATCCCATTTGAATTGACGTCTGCTAGCTGAGACAGCGACTATCAATCTAACATTCATTATAGAAGATAAATACAGTTTTCATTCTAAATACTGCACACAGGTGTCTGCTGTGACAATGTACCTGTAACTTTCTACTGTGAAGAGAAAATCAGATCTTAAAAAAAAAATTTAACGTTTATTCATTTTTGAGAGACAGAGAGAGAGAGAGAGAGACAGAGCGTGAGTGGGGGAGGGGCAGACAGAGGGAGACACAGAATCTGAAGCAGGTTCCAGGCTCTGAGCTGTCAGCACAGAGGCTGATGCGGGCCTCGAACTCTGGAACTGTGAGATCATGACCTGAGCTGAAGTCGGACCCTTAACTGACTGAGCCACCCAGGTGCCCCAAGAAGATCAGATCTTAACGGAAAATGAATTAAGAATTGAAAAGTATTCTCCAAAGTCTATGTATCTTTGGCATGATTATGATGCACATTTGAGTGGTAATAGCGTGAGGTAACATTCTGGACCCAGCTAAAGACATCGAGGACAATTTGGACCCAATTGCGCATTTCTATGTGTTATCTCCATTTTCTGAAAAGTTACTACTAACTTATTGAGTGATTTCAATATACTCAATGTATACTCTTAATGAAATAAAGTGGTCCCAAGCATATATGAGAAATACCACCTTTTGAGTAATGTTTGTCACAACACAACTGTTGAAGAATAAAATCTGTACTGCCCTAGTTTGGAACCTCCTTACTACTTTATTCACCAGGGACCTAGCTATAGCATATTCTCCTAGCTTCCAGTCTGTCTTTTTATTCTAACCCACTTTAGACTTCTACCTAAAGATCTCACCTCTTTTATTTCCCTGTGATTTGTTTTGCGGGTTGGTAGAAAGGGACTAAGGTCCAGAAACTATGGTCGCTGGTAGATAGTCACACAAAGCAAATGCCCAGTGAAGGAACAGGACCACTCAAAGATACAGGGATATTGTCATGAAGGAGAGGCAAAGCTGAAAGCCAAACACTAGTTAGTAATTCAAAGAGGTTCCTAAATATAGGAATCCAGAGGGAGAAATCCAAAGCAAGAAGGCTGAGTTTGAAGAAGCAACTTCTCAGCGCAATTAACAGGAGAACAGGAGGTAAAAAGAACGAATACTCAAGCAAGCTACTATTTAATACACATGCCTGGGGGTGCCTGGGGGCTCAGTCGGTTGAGTGTCCAACTTTGACTCAGGTCATGATCTCACTGTTTGTGGGCTCAAGCCCGCATCAGTCTCTGTGCTGACAGCTCAGAGCCTGGAGCCTGCTTCAGATTCTGTGTCTCCCTCTCTCTGTGCCTCCCCCACTAGCACTGTGTCTCTCTCTCTCTCTCTCAAAAATAGATAAACATCAAAAAAAATTTAATATACATGCCTGGCTTTTAGGCACACCACGGGATGGTGAAATGGGGAAAGTCAACTCCACGTGAAGGACTTGGTACAAAGCAAATATATTTCCTAAAACATGCTAGTCAACACGTGAGCTTACTAATGTTTAAACCTTTCTCATCTACTGAAGAAACTTCCTATCCTTTCACTAAACTATCACTCCGACATTCTGTTGCATAAGGATTCTTCTTAATGGAGCTCTCTGAACTTGTTCATGATGTTCTTTGTGCCTGAAGTAAAAGAAACAAATAGTTTTTCAGATTAAAAGGGCCCACCAAGGGCCCCCAAGATGAATATAAAAAGGCCACACCAAAACATACATTGCTAGAATTTCCAAACACTCAGAAGAAATAAAACACTACTAGTGTCCACTGACTCTCCTGGACGATGGTTTTTTAAGTTCTCACTCAATCAAAAGCTCAAATCCTCTTCCTCAACATTCATTTGTGGATGATGATCTGGCTTCACTTCACCAAGGAAGCAGAAACAGTCAGAAGACAATATTCCCATCCTCTACCAACCACATCAACTAACTGTCAGCATCTAACCCCACAACTTCTGCTTGCTAACTTTTTGGCAAAACAATCTCTCCACGCACTCAACTTTACCCAATCTCTCTGTGTTGATGAACATACTCAAGGACACTGGTCAAGAAACTGTGACTCTTTTCCTTTCCTGATCAGCATTCCCTTCTCCACTTTGATCATACCCATCAGCATGCCAATACACCCTCATCCCTTCCATTTAAAGAAAAAAAAAATGCTTTCTCTTGGGGCCCTTGGGGGGCCCAGTCACTTGAGTGTCTGACTCTTCATTTCAACTCAGGTCATGATCCCAGGGTCATGGGACAGAGCCATGCATTGGGTTCCATGCTCAGCATGGAGCCTACTTAAGATTTTCTCGCCCTCTCCCTCTGTCCCTCTCTCTTGCTCACGCTCTCCCAGATAAATTTTAAAGTAAATAAAAATTGTAAAAATAAAAAAATAAATCATCTCATGATCTTGCTTTACCCATTAGCTATCACCATCTTGCCATTTCTTTCCTCCCTTTTTCAGCAAATCTACTTGGAAAGATTATCTCTACACCTTGCCTCCAATTTCCCTGTCTTCCTTTTTTTTCTTTTTCCCCATCCATTCTTAATCATATACCACTCTGACTTCCCTCTTGCCATTACATCTGCACCAAAATGACTCTCATCAAGGACATCAATTCCAGGCGGCTAAACCCAAAGGTCTAGTCTCAAGTGTCATTTGATTTGACCTATCAGTAGCATTTGACGGAGAACATTCATTTCACTTCCTTCAGAGATTTGGTTCACCTGCCTTCCAGAAAACACACATCCTTCATTCTCTTTCTCTTTAAATAGTTATTCCTCCCAAATCCCTTACTTTCTTCCTTTTCCTCTAGATCTTTAATTATACCAAGATGCTGGAGCTCAGGTTTGTGTTTTTTTTTTCTTATTCTCTTTTCTATTTATACTTGTTCCATGCAAGGAAATTCATCCATCTTATCCCTTTATATACCATCTCTAGGGGGTAATTTCCAAACGTCTATCTTCTGTCCAAAACCCTTTCATGAGTTACATCGACCATAAGTGAATTGCATTTATGACATCTCCATAAGTGAACTCAATTCCCCCCCCCCCCGAAACAACTGCATCTGATTGTTTTCCCTTCTCACTGAATGACAACTCCAAAATTTCCATTTCAGAAGTCAAAGATCTGAGAGTCCTTCCTAACTTTTCTCTTTCTTTCATGTTCCACATCCAACCCATCTGAAAATCTTATTGGCATTACTAACAAAATCTGTAAGCAACTCAAACAGTAGTCGCCACATCCTGATTTGAGACACCAATATCTCTTGCCTGGATCATTGCACCTACATGCTATGTGGCCTCCCTGCTTCTACCCTTAAGCTAGTACAGTTTATTTGTTTGTTTGTTTGTTTGTTTGTTTGTTTATTAACAGGAGACAAAGAGAAACACAGTGCAAGCAGAGGAGAGACACAGAGAGAGGGAGATACAGAACCCAAAGCAGCCTCCATCTCTGAGCTGTCAGTGCAGAGTCCAACGCGGGGCTCGAACCCATGAACTTGAGATCATGACCTGAACTGAAGTTGGATGCCCAACCCACTGAGCCACCCAGGCGCCCCACAGTTTATTGTTGACATAGCAGCATTTTTATATGATTTTGCCAATCCTTCTGCTGAGAACTTGTCAAGTCTCATTTCTCCCACCTTAAATGCCACAATCCTTACAATGGACTACAAAGCCCTACATGGTCTGGCTCCCTGCCCGCTATCTATATCACCTGTTAATATTCTCCTCTGACTTACTTCTGTTCACCATCATGATGTTTTTGTATAAAAATATGCATACTACACAGAGAAATAGAATGAAATTACACACAGCCAGTAAGTGAAAAAAGTTACTTGTAGGAAAAGCAATGGAAGGTAAAAGAAAATAAAGATCTGATACCTGGGCATTAGTGGCGTTTCCAATATAAATGAAAGTAATATATATGACAATATTAAGGGTGGTGATAAAGGTACTGTTGTTATTATTAACTGTTTATATTTTCCATGGATACAAGATTAACCCTAAGTAGATTGTGGTAAGTTCGTTATATATGTTATAACCACTACAACAACTCCAAAAAAAACAAACACAAAACAAAACAAAAACCCACACACACAAAAGATAGCCAAAAGCCAAGAGATATTTTTAAGTGGAATACAAAAATAATGAAAAAATCTAAATGCAGGCCCAAAGGATAGACACGAGAACATGTAACAGTAAAGACAAACGGCCGATAGGTAATCAAGTTTCAGACCAAATTCCTATCATAACAATAATCACAGTAAATGGTATGGGTCTAAACACCACAACCAAAGGCAGAGATTATCAGCATGGGTGAAAACATTAAGATTTTAATCTAAAAATGAAGCAACATGCTTAACAACCGGCAGGTCAAAAGAGAAAGGAAAATTTTTAAATGTCTCAAAACATTAAAAATGGAAACATACCAAAATCTATACGATGCTGCAAAAGCAGTTCTGAGAAAAAAGTTTACAGTGATGAAGGTATATACTAAGAAATTTGAGAGATCCTAGAAAAACAACCTAACTCTATACCACAAAGAACTAGAAAAAGAAGAACAAAGTCCAAAGGACGGAAAGGAAGGAAATAATAAAGATCAGAGTAGAAATAAATGAAATAGAGACAGTAAAAATAAAAGGGGGAAAAAAATCAATGAAACTAAGAGCTGGTCTTTCCAAGAGATAAACAAAACTGACAAACCTTTAGCTAAACTAAGAAGGAAGAGATAAAACTCAAAATCAGAAAGGAACGAGGAGACACTATAACTGATAGTATAGAAACATGATCTTAAGAGACTATGATGAACAATTCTATGCCAGCAAATTAGACACTCTAGAAAAAATGGATAAATTCCTGGAAACACACAACCTACCAAGACTGAATCAGAAGAAATAGAAAATCTGCACAGAACAATAATAAATAGAGGTTGATCAATTATCAAAAACCTCCCAGCACAAAAAATGCCAGAAATATATGGCTGCCCTGGAGAATTCGACCAAACATTTAAAGAAGAATTAATACCGATTCTTCTGAAACTCTTCCCAAAAAACTAAAATTAAGAAAAAAAAAAAAAAGATGGCTTGATTACATGCTTTCTACAAGATAGACAAATTGAAAATAAATTGATAGTAGGGCATCTAGTTGGCTCAGTCAGTTAAGCATCCAACTTCAGCTCAGGTCATGATCTCATGGTTCATGAGTTTGAGCCCCACATCGGGCTCTGTGCTGATGGCTTGGAGCCTGGAGCCTGCTTCGGACTCTGTGTCTCCCTCTCTCTCTGCCCTTTCCTCATTCATGCTTTGTCGCCCTTTCTCTCTCTCTCTGTCTCTCTCAAGAATAAACATTTTTAAAAAATTTTAAAAAGGAAAATAACTTGAAAGAAAAGGATATATAACACAAGAAGCATAAAAACTGTTGAGTTACTATAATGCAAACTTCAAGGAAACTAGTATTACTAAGCAGGGATACTTCATAACGGTAAGAAGGATAATTCATCAAAAAGAAATAAAAATTATAAATGTATGCACCTAATAATAGAACTTTAAAATACATGAAGCAGAAATGGACAAAATTAAAGGAGAAATAAGCAATTACACACTCACTTAACAGTAGCAATTGGTAGAGCATGTTGGCAAAAATAATCAGTACAGACTTGCATGGTCAGAACAACACTATTAACCACCCGGATCTAACTGGCATTTAAGGGACATAATATCTAACAACTGCAAAATAAATATTTTCATTGCACATTCATATGGTGAATGTAATCTACCTTGTGCACTATAAAAGAGTATGTACTGCCATAAAACAAGCATCGATATATTTAAAAAACTGAAATGATAGGGGGCATTCTCTTTGGCCACACCAATATTAAATTAAAAATCATCAGTCAGATAACTAGGGAAACTCCAAATATCTGCAATTTAAACAGACTTATGAATAAGTATTGAAAACAAAACTCGTAGGAAAAAATTCTAAATATTTTGAACTGAATGACAATGAAAATACAACCACTATTTTTTTTTTCCTCAAGTGAGTAAACTGAGGTTCAGAGGGGTGGACTAAGTTCCAAGTTACACAGCTAACATCGCAAGTGGATACCTTAGGACTTTTAAGGAGCAGTTGCCTAGGTTCATGCTTATAAATCATAATTTGCTTTTTATGGTTTTTGGTATAGATTCACATCACAGTATTTAAGCAGCTCTCCTACACACTGTTATGACCAGCTGACTTTGAAAACACAAAAATGTCCCATATTCTTTTGGGCCGTTTACTTCATTTGGCATTACGAGACTCGCAGGAAAATTTAATTATGCTAGTAGAATGTACTGGACAATTAGTATGTAGGGGATCTAGTTAAAAATTGAAAATCGGTATTCAGACTCTGGAATTTGCTCTAAATCCTGGAAAACACCTGAAGAATTGGAAATGTAGGACCTTAGAGCCTGTGTAGCTGTGTAAGTGCAGGACAAGTGCTCAGTTAGGGGGAGCTGCTTTTATTTTCCTAAGAACTATTCTTTCCCTGGTTGCTGGGACCTCCTATGATCTGAGGTATCACCTCAGAAATGAGGTTAGCTGGCCCTCAGTCGCCTGAGGAACAGAGGTAGTCACAGGTTCTTTGAAGGCAGAAGCTTCTATTCAGCTGGCCCATGGCACCCGCACTTACTGCCTTCAGGGTCAGACCTCTCCCCATGCATGCAAAGGTTTCCGGGCCAACACGATGCTCACCAGTTTGCCTTTGTCCAGAATCTGTCTGACATTTTTCCAGGCGAACCCCCACTCTTCTCCTGGAGAGTGTTCCAAGAAAGGCAACATTTGAATTGACAGTCATTCGTATTTGATTATAAGTTTGTACATGAATTTTCTTAGAGCTGAATGTAATGGAAAGATCAGAGAGGGGTCCGCAGGTCATGAATGACCCAGCAAGGTATCGCTCCAGAAAAAAAGAAAAATATATATATTAAAGCCAGAGATCACAACAAATATAGAGTAGAATTGAACTGAATTAAAAACAGCAGAAATAGCATACACAGACATGAATTGTTCTATGAAACTAATGCCTCGGCTATACACCTTCAATCTTGGGGATTTGTGTCATAAATAGTCACATAACATTTACTACTTATTATGAAAAGCAGTTTACAAATTGTGAAACATCTAATACAATCTATAAATACAAGTATTTTTATTCTTTCTAGTCTTTAGAAGACTTGACCAGTTACCTTAGCAATATTGCATATTAAACTCTCAAAATTTCCTGCCAACTGTAAGCATGTATACAAGACTATTAGAAGTTCTACTATCTGGTTTATAAAATTGATATTTTCTAACAAAAGATTAACTAGAACTTAACCCCTCAGTTAAACATGGGGGAATTATTACAGTCAAGGTTTGCATTGATGTGATTTCAGGCATTTGGTATCAGTGATTTTCCTAAAGACAAGTGCACCTGTATCCTGCATTGGATTTTTACGTTTATATCCTAAATAGTTCAACGTCAGAAAATTTTTCTGTTTCAGAGTTTTCATTTCAACTCCTTTTAATGGCATACCCTTTAACTCAGTTCACTGCATTAGCTCTCCATTTAACTCCAAGGAAAAACCGAAGTCCTTTATGTGGTCTCCAACACCCATTCAAAAAAAGAAAAAAAAAAGAAAGGTCCCCTGTTACTTTTCTGATCCCCTCTCTCTCTACTGCCTCGACTCACTTTGCTCTAGGCACACTTTGTTGTCCCTTCAACACAAGGATGCTTCCAGCCTACAGTCTTTACTCTAATTGTCCCTCATGCAGGCACTCCTTTCAGGAAACATCCCCTTAGACCAGAACCAGGCAAGGAGAATATAAGAAAATTAGAGACTAATATCCCTAATAAACAGGAATGCAAAAATCCTCAACAATACATTAACAAACTGAATTCAACAATACATTAAAAAGTTCTGGGGCTCCTGGGTGGGTCAGTCGGTTGAGCGTCCGACTTTGGCTCAGGTCACGATCTCGCAGTCTGTGGGTTCAAGCCCCCATCAGGCTCTGTGCTGACAGCTCGGAGCCCGGAGACTGCTTCAGATTCTGTTGTCTCCCTCTCTCTCTGCCCCTCCCCCACTCATGCTCTGTCTCTCTCTCTGTCAAAAATAAATAAACATTAAAAAAAAAAAGTTCATACACCATGATCAAACGAGACATATTCCAGTGTTGGAAGGATGGCTCTAGATCTGCAAACCAATATGATGCAACACATTAACAAAATTAAAAGTAAAAATCATACGATCAGAAAAAGCATTTGACAAAATTCAACACCCTTTCATTACCAAAAGTCTCAACATCACTCAACATAATAAAGGTCATGTAAGGAAAGCATCAGAGTCAATAATGAAAAGCTGAAAGCTTTTACTCTCAGATCAGGAACAACACAAGGATACTCACTCTTACTATTTTCTCAACATAGTACTAGCAGTCCTAGCCAGAGTAATTAGGGAAGGAAAATAAAAGGTAGCCAAATCATAAAGGAGAAAGCAAAACCTGTCATTAGTGACAGATCACATATTACATATAGAAAGCCCTAAAAATTCTACCCAAAAATCTATTAGAATAAATGAATTCAGTAATTTTTCAGGATAGAAAATCAATATACAAAAACCACTGCTATTTCTCTAAACTAATAATGAAGTATCAGAAAGAGAGATTAAGAAAAAAAAAATTCTCCTTTACAATTACATCAAAAAGACAAAATACCAAGGACTAAATTTCACCAAGGAGATAAAACATCCATACACTGAAAACTGTAACACCGATGAATTAAACTGAAGAAGACACAAACAAATGTTTAAATACATCCTGGAACTGGAATACTCAGTACTGTTTAAATGTCTGTACTATCCAAAACAATCTACAAATTCAAGGCAATTCCAGTGGTATTTTCCACATATACAAACACAATTCTACCATTTGTATGGAATAAAAGACCCCAATTAGTCACAGCAATCTTGAGAAAGAAGAACAAAGCTGGAGGCATGACACTTCTTGATTTCAAACTCTATTACAGATGTTATGGTCATCTACACAGTAGAGTATTGGCATAAAAACTGTGACACAGGTCAATGCAACTGAATATAAAGCCACAAATAAGTCCATGCATATATGGCCAATTAGCTTATGACAAAGGAGCCAAGAAGATACCAAAGTATCCATTGATGGATGAATGGATAAAGAAAATATGGCATATATACGCAACAGAATACTATTCAGCCATAAAAAGAAGGAAATCCTGCCAATTGTGACAACGTGGATGGACCTTGTTGGCATCATGCTAAGTGAAGTCAGTCAGAGAAAGACACATAGATGGGAAAAGGGCAGTCTGCTTAATAAATGGTGTTGGCAAAACTCAACAGCCACATCAATAGCCTGGATGAAAATGGACCACTATTTTCCACAATATACAAAGATCAACTCAAAGTATTTTATTTCAGGCTCCTCAGTGGCTCAGTTGGTTAAGCATCCAACTTTGGCTCAGGTTATGGTCTCATGGTTTGTGAGTTTGAGTCTTATATCGGGCTCTGCACTGATGGTGTGGAAACTGCTTGGGATTCTCTTTCTCCCCCATTCTCTCTCTGCCCCTCCCCTGTATATATAATTAAATTTTATTGTGAGAGAGAGAGAGCAGGGCAGGGGGAGCAAAGGGAGAAGGAGGAGAGAGAGAAAGAGATAGAATCTTCAGTTGCCTCCAGGCTCAGCAAAGAGCCCGACATGGGACTCGATCCCATGACCCTAGGATCACATCCTGAACCGAAATCAAGAGTCAGACACTTAGCTGAGTCACCCAGGAGCCCCCAAATATCAACTCAAAATAAACTAAACATTTAATTGTGACACCTGAATCCATGAAACTCATGGAAGAAAACATAGGAGTTAAGCTCTTTGACACAGTCTTGTTGTTGTATTTTGGATCTGACATCAAAAGCAAAGGCAACTGAAGTAAAATAAACACGTAGGACTGTATCAAGCTAAAGAGCTTCTGTGCAGTCTAAATACACCATCAACAAAATTTAAAAAAAAAACAACTTGGGAAGAAAATAGTTGTAAATCATCTCTCTAATAAGGTGCTACTATCCAACGTATAAACAGCACAACCAACTCAACGGGAAAAATTCTAATTAAAAAATGGGCAGAGGACCTGAATACATCTTTTTCCACGCAAGACCTCCAGGTGCTCAACAACACAGAAAATCCAAATCAAAACCACAATATCACCTCACCTCTGTTATAATGGCTATTATCAGAAGGGTAAGAAATGATTCCTTTTGCCAGGGTGTGCAGAAAAAGGAATACTTGTGCCCCATCAGAGAAGATGTAAATTGGTGTACCCACCATGGAACACAGTGTGGACGTGCCTCAAAAAACCAGAAGTAGAACTACCACTTGACCCAGTAATTCTACCTGTATTTATTCAAAGGAAGTGAAATTGCTGCCTTAAATATCAGCACCCCCATTTTTACTGCCATGTACAAAAGTCAAGACATGAAAACAACCGAAGTATCTAGGGATAGATGCATGAGTAAAGAAAATAGGGCATACATATTCAACAGAATGTTAATCAGCCATAAGCAGAATGAAATCCTGCCAATTTTTGACATCATGGATGGACCCTGGTGGCATGATGCTATGAAAAATCCATCAGGAAAAGACCAACACCCTATGACCACACTTATATGTGAAATCTATGAGAAATTAAAAAAAAAACCTCATAGATATAAAAAACAGATCGGGGGTTACCATAAATGGGTAATGGTGGTCAAAAGATAACCTAGGCCAAATCATCATGTCATACCCTTAACACTAATACTATGTCATACGCCACTTATATCTCAATTGAAAAAAAAATAACAACTCCCCCTTGGCCAGCTCTTCCCAGCTCTTAAATTTGTGCTCAAATTCTGCTTCTCAGTATAGCCCACCCCGGCTGCTTGATTTTATGTCGTTCACATACTCGGCACACCCCTGACGTTGCTCTCATTTTTTCATTTTTTTCATAGCACTTGTTACTTTCTAACATATGTTATGATTCTTTATTCTGCTCATTATTTATCTTTCTGGAATGTAAATTCCACAAAGCATGAACTTGTTTTGTACTCTGCTATATCCCTGTTGACCCATTACAATGGCTGACACATAGAAGTTGCTCAGGAAATACCTGTTAAATGAATGTTGTTGATGCCTATGTTGCACACGCACGCGCGTGCACACACACACAAAACCAGAAAAAAAAAAAACACCTTTCTATGTTCTCTCCTAACACTCTTACTACAACTGTATTTATAATCACATGTATCTTTTGTTGTATTCAACAGGCATCTAATATTTATGGTGGAAATAACAAAGTAAATAAGGCAGATAAAGCATTGTATTGTAGGGAAGTGAATCGTCAACCAAATACAATGTAATACCAAGAAAATTTATGAAGAAAACTCCATCAGGGGAAATCAGAAGATAATGAGCAGTAGAGGAGGTGACACTAGAGGAAAGATCTGGCAGAAATGAGGGAACAAGCCATACAGGTATTTTAAGAGAGGAGAGCCAAGGCGACAAGTACAAAGCCGCAGGCAGAAATATTTTGATAGTCAAAGATGAAGGAGATCACTGTGGCTGAAGTGTTATGAGTCATTCAAGGGGCAGAAGCTGACGACATCAGAGGGTAATCAGACTACATAACATGTAGTGTTTTGAAGGCTCCAGTAAGGCTGTATCTTGTTCTTTGATGATAGAAAACCATTTGAGGATCATGAACAAAGGAATGACAAGATCATTTTTATACATTATCTGTGCGTTGCTTGACTTTTTATAACCAAAATATATTTTGTACTTTTTCCCAAAGTCGCCAACAAAAAGTATGATGCAAAAAAAAAGTATGACGTAAAAAGCTAAGAGGCATACACAGGAAATACACGGTGGGGAAATGGTTGATATTGAATCACCCAAATCTGTGCACCATTGTTAACATTTAACCCCTTGGTTTGATCCTATAGCACTCCACTCTGTTCATTATATTAGAGTCGGAGGGACATTTGGTTGATTTCCAAGTTTTCACTGAACAAATGTATTTTCAACACAATCCCATCTTTTAAGGAATTGTGAAAACAGTGAACATAAATCAACAATAAACAGGCAGTAAGTTAAGAATGTCTTAAGAAATTATGTACGTTGGAGCCTGTGTGGCTCATTCGGTTGAGCGTCTGACTCCTGGTTTCAGCTCAAGTCATGATCTCATGGTTCTTGGGATCAAACCCCACACGGGGCTCTGCACTGACAGTGAGGAGCCTGCTTCATATTCTCTCTCTCCTCCTCTCTTTGTCCCTGCCCCGCTCATGCGGTCTCTCTCAAATAAAAAATAAATAAATAAATGAAAGAAAGAAAGAAAGAAAGAAAGAAAAGAAAAGAAAAGAAAAAAAAAGAAATTAAGCATGTTACAAAGAAAAATCTAACAGCTTAAGGATTGAAAGGTATATAGAGTGAAGGCACAACTTGCTTCAAGATGGCCACAATACACATAACCAAATATAACCTTTTTTTTAAAGTGACATCAAAGCAGAACTCTAAGGGAATGGTGAAACAAGACATACAGGTATTTGTGTGGGAAGAGCATCCCAGGCAGGTGGAACAGAAAATATTAATGCATTGGGATTGCACTGGGTACCTATTTCTTAACATCTCCATCAATATTATGATTTTTTTAAACCAGTATTTAAACTGTTTATTAGCTATATCAAAGTTTTCGTATGGGTTTATATCGTCTACCCTTTTATTTGCAAGTAAAGCAATGAGCCAAAATTTGGAAAATCCTTGAGGAGATTTTCTCTTGAGTGGAAAAGTACTAAATTCACTAAATAAACACACATGCACACAACAAAATGGGTAAGGAATATGAACAACAAAAATGTACCAAGTTCTCAAAAGCCCTCTCTACCCTTTCACGCACAGTGTCCTCTATTATTAACTTATTGCATCTGCGCAGTTCATTTGTTATAACTGTTGGGCTGATATTGCCACACTGTTATTAGCTAAAGTCCACAGTTTACATTAGGTGTCACCCTTTGTGTGGTAGACTTCCCTGAGCTTTGACAAATACATAATGTTCTGTATCCACTGATACCATACAAAATAGTTTCTCCAGCTGTAAAAATGGGGGAAAACGGGGTTATGAACAACTTCCTAGGTATGTTCTGTTGAACTCTTTCAAACTGGTAGAAGCCATACATATGTGAAGTTCTAGGAAACCTTTCTTTGGCACATTTTGTCCTGAGAAAAAGCTGAACACAGCTAAGACTTGTCGATCGTTTCTTGTAAGTCAGGGATTCATCCAAACTTGTGCAGTCCAATATGGTGGCCACTACCTCCATGTGACTGCTGAAATATGTTTATTTATTTATTTTGAGAGAGAGAGAGAGAGAGAGAGAGAAAGAGAGAGAGAGAGAGTGTGTGTGTGTGTGTGTACATGTGCAAGAGAGCAGGGGAGGGGCAGACAAAGAGGGAGAAGAGAGAATTCCAAGCAGGCTCCGCACAGTCAGTGTCAAGCCTGATGCAGGGCTTGATCTCATGACCATGAGATCATGACCTGAAATGAAATCAAGAGTCAGACACTTAACCTACTGAACCACCCAGGCCCCCTAATTTTAACTATGTTAAATTCAATTATAGATCTGTTCCTAAACCAGATTAACCACATTTCATTTGCTCCGTAGGTTCATGTAGCTAGTGGCTACATTATGGCACAATTCCATCATCAGACAGTTCTATAGCAACCCTTTAATCCTCTCAACAACCGTAAAGCATAGTTATTAGCATTATCCTTACTTTAGAGATGAGGAAAATGAGATAGAGAGGTTAAGTAATTTATCCAATATATTTTATACACTCAGAGCAGTTAAGTCAATTAATCTACTTATCATTTCCCGGATCTCAAATAAGTCAACACCAAATCTACTGTATTTTACTGTATAAATGAATTTTACCTGAATATAGGAATTTTACCACTACGGAACAAAGCAGTGAGAGCATCTCAGACCTGATGTAAGATCACCTAATAATGCTTTATGTTATTTCAATTCCAGAATCAAAGTCAGCCTTCAAGAATGCCAATTTATGGTGAAATGCTGTCCTAATAAAGGAATGAGGAGAATAAGCTTTATTCATTTCTTTCACTGGGGCATTCAATGCAAGTGACATTGTGAGTATTTTATAGGATGTGTTTGCTTTTAATCTACATACTTGTGAATTTTTGAGTTATAAACTGGAAATGTCTTCTTTGGATTCTCTGCTGTCATGACAGATTTACAGCCAGAAACAGACGTTGCACACTCATAATGGCTATGAAGGAGTTAGGGGTGGCATGGCGATAGAGTTCTATGCACTCTTCATAGGCGTTATCACATCCTTCATGATCACATCTAGGGATGAGCCCATGATCTTTGTGGTCTCAATTAATGACTTTATTGCTGAAAATCCCTGCCATGTTTTAAGCAGTAGACTAGCCACACTATGTCCACTCCAGGAGGCTTACGTGGTCACGTTCAGCCTCCAACCAATTTCTCACAACCTCAAATTCTCCCTGGCCAGATTTAGTTAATCTGCTCTTGCCCTCAAAGCACTCATTACTCTCATCTTACGGAGAAGAATAGTTTCGTTTTCATAAAACCTAAATCCAGAAAACAACGACTGGTAAGTCCAGGCATTTGCAACATCTCACCATTGGGTGGGCCTTGTTTTTCTGGATTACATTCAATGAGAAATTCGTATTCCATTTTTTTCAGTTGTAGACAACTGATTCCTTCTAGAGGATACTGTGAGGAAGTTTAACCCAATGGGGTGGTAGAATTATCAAAAAAGCTGAGAAAAACACAAGTGTCCTACTTCCTAGAAACCACCCAAATTGAAACCCTAGGGTTCATCTAATTCTTAGATATTTAACATACTTCCTCAGGAAGTAACTGTTAAACATGAAGTATGAAGTCTGGAGCTTGCTGCTTCAGGAAGGAGGGGTGCAAAATCAATTACAGGCTCTTCCTTCGAGAAGCTGACCATCTGACACAAGAGATAAAGAATATGCTAAAAACTGTGTTGTTAGGTAAGGAGGAGATCACTTGGCATTCAGTAACAAAGGGCAGAATTATTAAAAAGCTTAGATTGAAGTTAGGCCTATAAGGATGGGTCTGATTTTAACAGGGAGCAAAGAAGAAAAGGTATTTTATAGGGTAAAAAAAACGCCAAAAAAGAAAAATGGACTATAGCAAGCAGTTGGCTGTGGCTATCATGTGGGTGCAAGGAAATAGTGGGAAATTAAGCTAAAAATTGAGTAGAGCTGGAGCACGGTGGGTGGGTCTTGAGGGTATGGAGCAGATACTATTGGTTGTCTGCCCTCTCCTGCATGACTCAGTGATATTAATGTCATCCTCAAACCCAACAGCAATTCTCAGTATCCTAGGACAGTCATGGTAGCCTTAGCCACCTATAATTAGGAATTGGTTCATGAGAAGCCCACGGTCAATTGGATGAGAAGATTGTCTGATGTGGGCCTTCTGGCAAATGCCACTTAACTCTTACACAAGCAAGAAACGGTCCCTCTTCCTCTACTGATGGATCTGCAAACTTCTACAGGGGTCATATCATCAACCTCAAGATGGAACCAACAAGAGCACAAACACAGGCTCAAAAGAACTGCTAAGGAGCAAAAGCTGGATCACAGCTATGAATTTCTTAAATCATTTCCTGTATTGCCTAACCCACCGAGAATTGTTTTCTCTAATGGTTTTGCATCTGAAAGCATCTTCACCAGGACACCCGAGCTATGGAATGTGGACTCGCTCATAATAGAGAGGATGTTGAGAATCAACCCGAAATAACTGTCAGGACAGGATGTGTATAAAATTAATCTGAGCATGGTATATGGGATGAATTTAGTCAGGAGAAAAGTGAATACAAGTTAGGAGATCAGTACAATTGTCAAAGGAAAAGGGAACACAGCTCTGAACCAGGCCAAGACAATGCTTTGAATAGATAGGAGACAGCGCTGAAATAAAAGTGGGCCAGCAAAGAACATTTGCCAGTGGAAAAGAAAAATAGCCCTTAAGGAGAGAAAGAGGAGATGGTGGTTAAACTGGACCATCAACGTGTTCCTGTCCATCTGTCACCAGAATTGACTGTCAGCAGCCACAGTTCACATGGATTCCTGGAGGAGATTTCTACAGAATGGAGCCCTCAGATGCACCTAACTGCCTCCAGCTTGACAACGTATTCTCACATCTCCTCCTGCCTCAACGTCCCCTTCTTCCCTCCCTCTGTGTCCTCGGATCAAACCCTCTGGTAAAGGAGAAGTACAAGCCTTTGCCTCAGGCAAAGTCCAAATCCCAGGCACAGTCTTCACAGGAAGGCTAGACCAAATAAGACTAAATTAGCTTCCGCATTTAAAATTCTGTGGTTCTAAGCACAAAATAACGTGCTTTCCATAAGCAACTGCCCCAAAGCAAAGAGAAGCTATTACCACCAGACCTATTAGTTTTATCAAGAATATGTTATCAAGCAGTTATCAACAGTATGATTAGAAGCTAACTCCTATTGTTACGGACAAACACAGGGCCTTCCAAGTTCCCTTGTTTTACTGATGTTTTGTTGGGGTTAACGCTTTTTGATTGCCCTGTGTTACTGGTCTGATGGTGGAAAAAGCTTTTCCATCCTGGGATGTTTGTTCTGATCGGTTCATTGTGTTCAGATATATTCTGTAATAATTCTGACACATTACAAAAAGATTCCTCAGAAACATCCAACTGGATTGGCTAATAAGAATACTGTAAACAGGATTACCTGAGGGGCTTGGTCGGAGAAGCATCCAAATCTTGATTTCGGCTCAGGTGATGATTTCACGGTTCAGGGGTTCAAGCCCCGCATAGGGCACTGTGCTGATAGCACGGTCGGCTTGGGATTCTCTTTCTTCCTATCTCTCTCTCCCCTCCCCCACTCATGCTGAATCTCTCTCTCAAAAATAAATAAAATAAAACAAAACAAAAAAGAATGTAAATGAAGCCACAAAGGAACAGGAAACAATATTGAGATTTTAACTTACCAGCCATGGATGTAGTTAGGGTTCAAAGAACAGATAAACAGTTTACAATCTGATCTACATGCCTATCGGTGCCATCGTTTCACTCCTTGAAGAAGTAAGGTGGTGAATCACTAATCATATGATGATAACTAAATCCCAAACTCAGCAATTGCGTAGGAAAAACAGGAGACTCTCAGCCACCACAGGCAACTGAGCACCACACATGCTAATTCCTTGTAGAGAACAGAAGTCATGAGAAAAGTAACTCTAAGATGATAAATACTCCAAATATCCTGAGCCTTGAAAAAAATCAATCTCTGAGGGAATTTTCTCTGAGGATTTTTCTGTTCTTGAACATCAGACACAAGACGGTCCATCAAATCTGATGATGAAACCTCCTGACTTAAACTGATTGAGAAATAATTTACCTGTTTCTAGAGCATGGGAATGTTCCAGAGTAGCTATGAAATGGAAGGCACTCACTTGATTCACTCACCCAGAATTAAAGAGTTAATGTCATTATCTCTATCACTTGGTGAACAGCTTTCCAGAGAGCGGAGACAAACATCAGCATATTTACGAGGACTTACATACTCAACACCCACATAGCCCGTCACTTTGCCATTAGGGGACATTGGCTGAGCTGGCAAGGGACATTAAGTAGTGCAGCATTCTTTTGGATACATAGCAGTGACTATTAAGGAAACTTCCCTTCCTCTGTGTAAGCATTTGTTCCTCTTGTACAAGACCCTCCTTTCTTACCACTCTATGATCAAAGATCTGATCAGTTTGTTCATAGTGATGTCCCTCTATTACAAATGTATTGTACCATGGGTAATTTTTTTTTTTACTTCTTCCCGGGATATTTGCCTTTTTTTTTTCTATTCAATGGGGGAAAATATCAATTATAGAATTGTGGGCTTGGTAAGTAGTGGAAAGAAGGAATTTGGGGATGAGAAAAGGTCCGGCCACCACTTGCCTCCAAAGTGACACCAAGGAATCTTTCTCTCCAGCCATCATGAACAATACAATTCATTTTCCTACCTTCTGTGAATGCAAAGACCTAGCTGTTTTTGCAAAAGAACTGCCACAAAAGATTCATAAAAGGAGGATGGACGTTTTTCACCCTGCCCTAAGGGGGTCCTCACAGGAGAAGGAAGGAGAGAAATTAAGCGATTAATCCACCTCCAGGCAATGTCCCCTTTTGTTAATAGAAACTTCCGATAAGAGCTTCCTCCGTTCCCGCTCTACTTGTCTTGTGTGCTACAAGGGATCAGGAAGCCAAGTGACAGGAAGCCAAGCTAATGCGAGGTCAGAATCTGGGCAAGGGGCCGAAGATGAGCAGGGGGCACCAACAGACCATGAAGAAGGAGTTGAGGATGGTAACAGGCCAACCGTCTATTGAGCCAGAGGCTCCCTATGGACTCATTCAGGCATGGCCCATTCAACACTTATTAAGCCCTTATAAACTGGGGAACGGGGAACACAAAAATGGAAAGATGTAACACTTGCAGCATCTCAAAGCTTCATGGAGTTGCTCATCAGCAACCTAGGGCTACAGCTAGAGGAGAGAATGGTTGGGCCCCCGTAAGAGATGGAGAGAAAAGCGCTAACTGGTATTGGCAGGGCGGGGGAGGAAATAGCCCTGGACCTCTTGCTACCCACTGTACCTTCATTTTAAGTGAAGTGGGTTTTGATACTCCTTTCAATTGTGTTCCTCCGTTTTACGTACAACTCCACGGCATATTAAGGAAATACTTGGGGGGAGAGGGTATTTGAAGTTGAACCTAATACCCTCGTTGCAATTTCAATCCCTCCCATTGCTTTCTGCCTTTTTTCAAGTCCAACGTGCTTCACTTTTTAAAGGCAAATGCATTTTTCTCTTTTTTATCCTGCTGCCTCCAATTCATTTCACAAAATGTGAACGTTCCTTCATTATGCTGCACACCGGCTCCAAGAAATGTCATCAGAATTGCAAAGTTATTCAGTGTCTTGGGAGTGCTCGGCGGTATTTACCCAAGGATCCTTGCAGATCTATTCATGAATAAATTTTGCATGCTCTATAAAGCTAACTGCCTTCTCAGATATTGCCATTCATAGTTTTATGAGACACTAATTGTAAGGAGTTGATGTTTTCCCTGTCGCATATACGTCCTTGTTGATTCTAGAGTATTTTACGTCAGAAAACAGCTAAATGGGGATGAAAACAGCACGTCAACCAAGCAGTTGCCAGCAGGGAGCGACATGCTTAATTACTGCTGGCTGTGGTCCTTTAAATTGAAGAGGTAACCTTTGAGTCATTAGGAGCAAAACACACACATATTCATTCTTTCGCACACAAATCATTCCTAAAATGCAAGAAAGTTAACAATCCTCCCCCAGTTCTATCAACTCAATGATCCTTTTATTTCCGGTCTAACTCTGGGAGACAGTTCAGGTTTTATGTTTAAGCTCAGTGCTAATGCCTTCTGATCCGTACTCTTGACTCATGGAAATGACCAGGAGCGGTTGCCATGTAAGTACTGGGCCCATCAGCCCGCCTAACTGGCGTGCTTCCCAGATGCCTCCTGCCATCTGTTGGAAGCGCAGCCCAGTGGAAGCAGAAGGTAGACTAAAAACTGCACTTTTTCTCATGTCTTTGAAAAAAAAAACGTGTTTATCACGTTTTAATAATTAGCCAGGTAAACAGGCTTTAAATCATGGCCTCAGTCACTCGAAGAAACATCGCTTGCTTAGTTTTGTTTTGTTCCTGCCGTGGAAAGCTTTGTGTTATGCTCTATGTAAGGAAAGCTTCCGTTCTCTTTGTCTCCCAGCCCCCTCAAAGACAATGCCGTCCAATCAAAGCAGAAGTCAAAGAAAGCAAAATGTGAGGTAAGAGACTATTCTCTGCTGAAGGAAGAGGTCTGCGAAGAGCGAAGGAGTGAGAGAACAAGCAGGTTGTGAGCAGGACAGGAGCTATTTTATTTCTGTTACTACCAGGTAAGTAGCCCTTCGAAGAGTCATTGCACATGTGTATCATAGGATACGGGTCTGTTCAGTATTATGCATACACACTTAGTAAGTTAATGGACTTTTGCTCAGCCCTCATTATACTTGCTGTACTACAGTAGACATAAATTATATTAGATTTCATTCCCCTCAAAATAGGTTTTAAAAAATAGAAATCATCAGAACCCTAGACCAACTATTCTCCAGGCAGTATGCATCAGTATCAGCAGCAGGTGTCGGTCCCACTCCAGAGTTAAGGTTCAGTAGATCTGGGGCAGGTACTCAAGAATTTAGATTTCTGACAAGTTCCCCGATGAGGCCAATGTTTCTGTTGTAGACTCTAAAGCATCATTAGTAAGAAAGAAGGTCTTAGTGACATTTTTTTCTGGGTATGTCTCCTCAGGCAAGGGAAACAAAAGCAAAATTCAACTACATCGGGAACACATCAGAATAAAAAGCTTTTGTACAAGAAAGGAAACCATCCCCAAAACAAAAAGGTAACCACCGGAAAGAAGGTATTCATAAATGATGTGTCCATTCAGGGGTTAATATTCAAAGTGTGTCAAGAATTTATACAACTCAACACCAACAAAATAAAAAAATAAAGAAATAAAAAAATAAAAATAATCTGATCAAGAGATGGGCGCAGGACCTGAATAGACATTTTTACAAAGGAGACGTACAGATGGCTAACAGATACGTGAAAAGATGTTCAACATCATTAATCATCAGGGAAATGCAAATCAAAACCACAATGAGATACCACCTCACGCCGGTCAGAAAGACAAGAAAAACCAGTGTTGGTAAGGATATAGAGGAAAAGGAATGCTCGTGCACTATTAGTGGAAATGTAAATTCTTGCAGCCACTATGGAAAACAGTATAGAAATTCCTCAAAAAAATTAAAATAGACCTACCATGGGGTACCTGGGTGGCTCAGTGGGTTAAGCGTCCAACTTTGGCTCGGGTCCTGATCTCACAGTTCGTGAGTTCGGGCCCCACGTTGGGCTCTGTGCTGACAGCACGGAGCCTAGAGCCCGCTTTGAGTTCTGTGACTCCCTCTCTCTCTGCCCCTCCCCCTCCCCTGTTCACCCTCCCCCCCCATCTCTCTCAAAAATAAATAAAAATAAAAATAAATAAAATAAAACAAAATAAAATAGAACTACCATATGATCTAGGAATTCTGCTACTGGCCATTTACCCAAAGAAAATAAACACACTAATTCAAAAACATATATGCAGCCCTATGTAGACTGAAGCATTATTTATGATAGCCAAGTATGGAAGCAACCTAAACATCCATCAATAGATAAATGGATAAGATGTGGTGTGTGTGTGTGTGTGTGTGTATGTGTGTGTGTGTGTGTGAATTATATAATGTGTATATATAATGAAATATTACTCAGCCATAAGAAAAAGGAGGGGATCTTGCCATGTGTGACACCCTAGATGGGCCTTGAGGATATTATCATAAGTTAACCAAGTCAGACAAACACAAACGCCATATAGTTTCATTTATGTGTGGAAACTAAAAAACAAGATAAATGAATCATCAAACAAGAAGCTGAAGCAGACCTTTAAGAGAAAAAACTGATTGTTGCCATACTGGAAGGGGTGGGGGATGAGCCAAATGGGTGAAGGGGAATGGGAGACAGAGGCTTCCAGTTAGTAATGCGGAAGTCACAGGGATGAAAAGACACAGCATAGGGAATATAATCAATGGGACTGTAACAGTGTTGTATGGTGACAGATTAGTAGCTACCCTTGTGGAGAGCAAGCCTAACATATAGACTTGTCAAATCAGTATATTGTACACCTGAAATTAGTGTAATATTGTGTGTCAATGACACTTTAATTTTTAAAAAAGCAAGCAAAAATTCAGACAAGGGAAATCAGAAGGCTTGAGATCCATACAGGACATTAGTATTAATGGTCTTTAAAACCAACTCCCTTCAGGGGTGCCTGGGTGGGTCAGTGGGTTAAGCGTCTGACTTCAGCTCAGTTCATGATGTCACCATTTGTGGGTTCGAGCCCCACATTGGGCTCTGTGCTGATGGCTCAGAGCCTGCTTTGGATTCTCTGTATCCCTGTCTCTGCCCCTCCCCTTCTCACGCTCTTTCTCTCTCAGAAATAAACATTAAAAAAAAAAAAAAAAAAAAAAAAAAAAAACTCCCTTCAATTAACAAGGTCTAAAACTGAAGCCCTAGGGATTACCTCAAGTCATTTCATGGGCCAGTCCAAAAGATGGGCAGGTGAAAAACTTGGCCACTTTTACCACGACTCTTGGAACTGAAAATGTATTTGCAGAATTTGTATGCTAGTTGTGCTATCTGTGGATGTTTCTCCCTTTAGAGAAATTTAGGACAATGCACAAAGGGAAGAAAAAAAAAAAAAAAAGCCCTGTCCCTTGACTTCTGTAAGGTCATGTCTCTTTGGACAGGAGAGAATAAATATCCCAGGTCCACCTGGTGAGAGGAAGGCTTCAGACAAAAGATTGGTGGGAGGGAGATTCTAATGGACCCGCTTCATCCCCCAGTTTTTTCAACGCCACTCTGAACCTGGATTGCCTTTTCACAAGCAAGCTGTTCAAGGGCAAAGCCCATCCCTGCTGTGATTTGCATAGGGTCTGGTGCTCTGACTGTCCCACAGAGCTGATAGAATCATTCCAACGGCAATCCATTCCGATTTGAGCGGCGGACATGGATGCTGAGTGAGGTGGCCAGGAACCATCACTGTCATCCTGCAAAAGTGCTTGCGGTAGCTTTTTTTCATTTTTTTCAACGTTTGTTTATTTTTGAGAGAGACAGACACACAGAGTGTGAGCGGGGGAGGGGCAGACACTGAGTCCAAAGCAGGCTCCAGGCCGCGAGCCCCACACGGGGCTGGAACTCATGAACCGCGAGATCATGACCTGAGCTGAGTTGTAGGCCTAACCGACTGAGCCACCAGATGCCCCATCTTGCAGTATCTGTATAAAAGCCATTTCCTGAATTTTACTACACCAAGATACTGCTTTTTCATGGTAACATGTTTGCTGCCTAGAAGCCCTGAAGCTGTCATGTGGATGAGTCAAAGCTTGACCAAAGGCCCCGAGCCTTGCAAAGTAAGAAATCCCCTCTAGTTCCAAACACAAGGATTCATTCACATAGGAGGAATTCCTTAACAGTCAAGGCTCATTTTCCCACTAATCAACCATTACTTACATTTTCGTTCTGCACGAACCACATGCCTCTCATGTAACTCTGAACAGCAAAGGTTGAGGAGAGGCAGTCATAAAATTCCCTCTTGCTGTGCACCTCACAGGCAGCCCAAGCAAACCCAACGACAAGAAACAGGCCAAGACCGCCGCAGAGGCTACCAGGGTTCAGCCATTTTCTAAGTTGATTCCATTTGAAAACACTTAAATGTCTGAGAGGTAATCAGCCCCAGTCGCTGGTTGCTATTTCTGTGAGGTTCTGCGAGGCCCGGGCTCTCGGAGGGCACATTCTGATCACACTAATGGCTCTCCCAGGCAGGGAATTGCACTATCTGCCAGGGCCTGTGGAGACAGGGGCAGGGCACCTCTTGCCCACCACCCCTGCCTCTCCCCCCCCAGAGGTTCCCGGCTCATGGAACAGCCTTCTGTGGTCCTGGCCATTTGCCTATGCAGAGAAGGGCACCGGAGCAGAGGCGAGCACTGTAGGTCAGCCCAAGGCATGGATTTAATGAAAGGGCTGCTGGAAGCCACATCAAACAGCAGCGTGAGTCCACAAATCCGCTCAGCAAGGTAACTTGGAGGGCATCTGTCACACTCCTTTCCCCTGATGGTGAGCGCTTGATATGCCCAGAGAGAATGCTTTGCAGCATTTTAAAGTATTTACTGTGTGCCTCTCATATCGCCCATGAACCCCTCTGAAACCCTAATGCCGGACTGGTCTCCCTCCTCTCTTGGGCATCCACATGACAAGTGTCCAGGCCCACCCAGACTCCCAGAGCAATGGTGAGGATGCCTCATGACGACACAGTTGGGTTGACCAAATAGTTCCCCTGGCATTCCTGTGACAATGGTAAACTTTCTTCCATCTGCTTTGTAGAATCACTGTGTGGCCACAACAGCCCAGGCAGAAAATTTAAGTACCCAACTTATGTTTATATATTGCAACACCCAACTTACATTTACGTTGTAATTTCCAGAAGTAAGAGTGTCACCTTTCCTGGATAAATTGTAAGCTATTAGTTACTTCCAAAAATGCATTAATATTCCCCCATCTGTCCCACTCCTTATTAAGTCTCCTTTATTTTTTTTCTTTTATTTATTTAGAGAGAGAGAAACACACACACATCATGTGAGCAGCGGAGGAGCAGAGAGTGAGAGAGATCAAGAACAAGAATCCCAAGCAGGCTCTGAGCCATCAGCACGGATCCCGACGCGGGACTCGAACTCACGAAACAGGAGATCACGACCTGAGCCGAAACCAAGAGTCAGACACTCAACTGACTGGGCCACCTGGGTGCCCCTTAAAGCTTCCTTTAAAGGGAAGCATATGTTGAAATCGCTTTTTAGGCCACTGACTAAAGTGTATTTTATGGCTCAGCAGATGTCCACTTTGCCACCAAGGGAAGGAAACAAAACCAACTCAAAAATAATTTATATCAAATTCTCACATCAAAAATGTACTAACTCAGAGATAGCCAGTGCGCCCAGGACCTCGAATGATTTAGGTGTTAAACCACTGTCAAGATGAACCAGAGAACACAGGCCAGCAGATTTTCAGGCACAAACAGCTCTTCTGTTCAGTATTGTCCCCAAGAACAAGAGGAAGCTCACCTTATGCCAATGACTCACCCACCTCCTATCAGAGCTACCGAGCCCCCCAAGAAGGTTCATGCAGGCTACCCAGAAACTACTTCTTCTAGATAAGCTAGAATTTGCACGTAGCTTTACATTCTTATTTATACCTTCTCAGGGTGCGTCTACATGATTCATTTATTCAAGTCAATGTTAATCAAGTGCCCATACTATGCAGGTTACTGGATGACAGACAGTGAGAGATGGAAAGAACGACCACTGTATTATTAGTTACCAGAGTACAAATGTGTCCTAGCAGGCAAATAGGTGAGGACATATGTGCCCACTACCTCCTGGCCAGTTCTGCCCACTGTGGTCATCTGATGCCCACACCTGTCCCCCTGCAGGGGTCCTGTGGTGACCTTTCCCTTTACCGCCTCTCTATACAGTATTCATGGTCCCTGCTTGGAGATGAAAGATAGATAGAAAGATAGGAAGGAAAGAAGGAAGGAAGGGAGGAAGGGGAAAGAAAGAAAAAGGAGGGAGAGAGGGAAGGAAAGAAGAAAAGAGAAAGAAGGAAGGAAAGAGGAAGGAAGGAAGGGAGGGAGGGAGAGGGAGAAAGGACGAAAGAAAAAGAAAAGGAGGGAGAAAGAAAGAAAGAAAGAAAGAAAGAAAGAAAGAAAGAAAGAAAGAAAGAAAGAAACTGCAGGCAGCCCCGGACACACATTGCCATCATTCAACACTTCAAACAATCAAGATAAGTGAGGTCTACCTCAGCCTAGCAAAAGCACAGCTCAGAAGCTTATGCACCCAAGCTCTACAGGACAATGCTCGGATCCACGTGCTGCTCGTACCACGTACTGGCTGAGGGACCCGGGCACAGCAATAACCACCACTTTCTGTTCCCCGGGCTTCACGCATCTAAGTAATGGCCCCAACTCCACAAAGACCCGGTGAGAATGAAGCAGAATGATCCAGGCGACGCAGATCAATAAATTCTCACTAAGTATGAGCCATTATCATTGCTGCAAAATACTCCGCATGGGGTCTATCTCTCTTACAGGAGAACCAATGGACTCTTCTGGCGTGTGGGCGAAAGAGGTACATCAATCTTCTTGATTCCCTGTAGTTAACGTTTTGTGCGGCAAGTCCTTCCTGGGCAGAGGCTATGTGGGTAATGCTCACTCGATTTCACACCACTGCATGGCATGACGCACCAGATGCGGGCACAGCCAACCAGCCAGCAACACACGGTGTTGAACCAAGTGTTCTTTGAATAGGAGCAAAAAGGTGGGGGGGGGGGGGGACATTACACAGAATATGGAAGAACCCCCCCCCCCCCAGAGATCCTGTGTGGAGATCGAATGATTCGAGTTAGCGCTTACTGAAATTGCTTTGCCATCACCCAGATAAGAAGTCGTCACCAAGCTTCAAGTATCCAAGTTAAACGTCTGTATTAACTCCTAAGCTAAGGTTTCGTACTTAGAGGGAAATCTCACCTCTCTTTTTTGGAAGAGGAAATTAATATATGTTTGTTGAGTAGTTTGATCATGTAAATTACACTCTTGCCTCTCAACCAAAAGACCATTGATCGCCAAGTGGTGATGGTGAGTAAATCTCTGTAGAGGGCTGTCATTTTCAACTCAGTGGGTTTCACTGAGGCTAAAAGCTTTACATTAAATGAAGCCAAAGGCAAAGGCAGAAAATCTGTTTTTTAAATAAATTTCAAACTGGATAGGATAATAGATGAAGTAATAATTTCATAAATCTGTCTACAAAGAAATCTAGCTAGTTTATGACTTTTCAAATGGGAAAAGATTGGAAATTCTCCAGCATTTATGCACATAATGCTTTTTTTTTTTTTTTGCTTCTAAAAATTAAAAATGAATGGAACAACTTTTCCTTAGAAGAAAAAAACTTTTCAGGCTCCAATCAGGAGTTTGAAGCCTCTATCTAGAAGGAATTTTAATATCACCACAATTGAGAATGATTCAAAAATATTTTAATCATGCCTACTTTAAAACAGGAACGTGCTCTAATGGCAAAAGCACGTTAAGTATCTAATTGGATCTTGTTCCTGTCTCCAAAGTGGCGATTTTTCAAGCCCTGGAGAAGAGTTAAATGAGGGCTGTTACAGAATTTCACACAGGATGATAAACAATATAAATGCAGAAAAGAATCTCATAATTACCGAAAGAAACTTCCAGCTGTGGGCAATTAAAGATTTAACATATTAACAATGAGAATCTTCCAAATGTTGGGGGTGGGGGGTGGGGGGAGGAGACAAATCACAGAACTTACAGTCATAATGAGAACAATACATAATCAAACTTCTGACCCAGAGACATCACTCAAACTTGTGTTGAATTATTGGATGCTCTTGACTCCGAATCAAATGCCACAAAAACTCCAACACTAAGGTAAGTACGCGAATGGTTGGTTCTCTTCAAGTTTTCATAACCATGGGATATTTAGAAAGGCTCACTGCTTGTATGATGTCCAAAAGTAGGGGTGGGAAAATGTTCCACTCCCCTCCCTACAGCTCACATAAAGGTGAGCAAAATGCAATTCACTAGGTGAATGGCCTCCAACTCTTGCTGCCTCAAGGAATTCAGGCTAAGATTTGCATTTCCCTTCCTTTCTTTATGGCAGCATTCCCATTTAAGTGACTATCATAAAAAGCACTTTTTCTGAGCTTATGTGTATATATTTTTGTACCCAGTCACTCATTAACACCGGTAAAATAAAAGCCATAGCAATTGCAAATACTTTCAGGCTTGAGCTATTGAACCAAATAAAAGTCTAAGATGTATGATTTGGGATCAGTGATTTTGAATGAAAATCCATGTGTATTATAAGTAACTTTCAAAGGACAATTTCTCTGTATATTTAAGTGGAGTGGGGTCCAAAATTCATTCACACCGCAATTTTCCAGTCGTTTTTTGGCGGTGCCTGGGTGGCTCAGTCAGTTGAGCATCTGACTGTTGACTTCGGCTCAGGTCATGATCTCAACGGTTCTTGAGTTGGATCCCTGCATTGGGCTCCGCACTAACAGTATGATATCTGCTTGGGATTCTTTTCCTCCCTTTCTGTCTGCTCCTCCCCTACTCACCCTCTCTCTGCCTCTGTCAGATAAATAAACATTTTTTAAAAAATAGGTTTTTTTTGTAACTGAGCCCCTGATGGCTGGTTAGAGGCATATTTTTAGCTCAGAGAGCTGTTCAATTGTAAAACAGTTTGGTCCATTAAAAAAAAAAAAAATATATATATATATATATATACACACACACACACACACACACACACACATACATATATCTCCTTGAAGATAATATGATTCAATCTATTTTTAAAAAAAATTTTTACTGTTTATTTATTATTGAGAGATGGAGAGACACAGAGCATGAGCAGGGGAGGGGTAGAGAGAGGGGGAGACACAGGATCCGAAGCAGGCTCTAGGCTCTGAGCTGTCAGTACAGAGCCCAACGCGGGGCTCAAACTCACAAACTGCGAGACCATGACCTGAGCTGCAGTTGGTCGCTGTACCAACTGACCCACCCGGGCACCCCCAATCTATTTTGAAAATCTTATGGATTTGACCCCGTCTTCACAAGTGCCAGACACATGTGAGGTCTGACTTCTAAAGACTTCCTATGACCCTCAGGCAAAGTCCTTTGCTCCTCTCCTCTCCAGGACAATGGTAATTAGTGGTATTGCCTCGTCCTCTTGTCTTGGTTAGGGTTTGGTAGCTGGCTTTGGGAAAGGGGGGGTCTAACCTTGGCTCTCCTGTCCGGAGACTCGAAGTCTTTGATTCACGTCCACATCGTCTCTCAGCTGACTGCAGCACTTTGTTGGCTAGAGAATCACACTCCTTCAAACCAAGTCTCCATGACAGCCCCTTTGCTTTCAACTCCGCTGTATTCCTGGACAAGCTCACTTGATATCCAGCTTCTCCAGGACTCCAGCTCCATGGCTAAGCCTTAAGATGGTAAGTAAGCGTGTTCTCTCGACACCTTGGGAGATGTCTACAGTCTGATTCTTTCACGTTAACCTTTGAAACGCTACAGAAGAGCTCAAAATAACGTACCAAATCCTCTCCTTAAACCCCGTGTCCCTCCTCAATACCCCATTCCACTCCCACCTAGATTTCAAGTATATCACCTTGCTCAAAAGTTTAAGTGATCACTACCCTCCCCTTCCCGTCACAGGATGCGAAGCCTCTGCACCATGTAAGTAAATCCTTCTACTTTTCCCCCCACTCCGATATGGTTGACCTTTTGGCGTAAGGACAGCTTAGAGATAATGCTCACAAGATCAAGCAGGGCTACTGCAGGAGACTATGAATCAGAAGTATCAGATTCCAGATATGGCGGTTCTTATTTTGGGCCTGCTTTTATTTTCCACTGTCAAATACTTTCTAATGGTATGACCCCAGATAAGTCACTGGACACTTGCTAAGCCTTTGTTTCTCTCTGTAAAAAGGAGAGGATTTATGTTTTTTTGTGTTTGTGTGTGTGGTTTTGGTTTTTGGGTTGTTTTTTACATCTTAGTGTCCTTGTGGGAACAGTATGATTTCCTGGGGTACAAGGCAATTTGGAGACGACAAATACAGCACGTATTTGTAAAATGTAACATTGCAGCATTTCACACAGGACATGTGTAAAAGCTAGTTGTGTGACACATGCATTTAGGATCTCATTCTATTTGCAGTATTCCCTCCAGAATTATGTCTTTGCTTAAAAGCACTTCATACAGTCACATGATCATCGAGTATCTTGCACCAGGACATTCTAGGAACTACTGCTTTACTAGGTAGGAACTTGGCTTCCTAGAAGACACTGAAATAATTTTCCTACGCCTTCCAGTCACCAGAAAAGGAGAAATGGGCAATCAATTCCTTGTCCCTGATGACTCTATTCAGGTAGTAATGGTCATGTGGGCCTTAAACAAAGTAAGAGTAAATCATTTACAAAGGATGGATGTTTGACAAGACCTATGCTCTACACAGTAAAGAGTCACAGTTCTTAAATTGTTTTTAATGTTTATTTATTTCTGAAAGAGAGACAGAGTGTGAGCAGGGGAGGGGCAGAGAGAGAGGGAGACACAGAATCCAAAGCAGGCTCCAGGCTCTGAGCTGTCAGCACAGAGCCTGATGCGGGGATCGAACTCACGAACCATGAGATCATGACCTGAGCCGAAGTTGGACACTTACTGACTGAGCCACCCAGGTGCCCCAAGAGTCACAGTTCTAACCTGCGAGATTCTTTATCCCCCAACATAACCAACGCTTTGAGATCCACCATTCTGGCCGCTCCTCAATTGGTACGTAGATAAAGAACACAAATTATTCAGTTCTGGATTTTTCCTTCCAGTTAAGCTTCACATCACTGAATATGCTAAATGTAACAAAGACTTGGGGGGAATTTTTCCAATTTTCAACACACAAATAGACTTGAGCTGTTTCTAAGTTTTCCCGTGTAAAAATGATTATCCGACAACTGTGATATATAATTTCCTAGGTAAATTATTACCTACTAGTGTTAAGAAGACTTACCAAGATCAACATTTTTACCATATATTCGCTGTCAGAAACACAAAAAAGGAAAGCAAATCATTGCTTAATTATCTAAGCCCATGTCTTATTGTCTAACTAAAAAAAAAAAAAAAGAATTTGCGAGAGGGATATTTTGTTGTGATATCTTGCCTACTGAAAGCAATACTTTCTTCATCCACGGCTACATTCTAAAATTTATTCAATGATTACCTAAAAGCCATCGTCACATTTCTTCAATGCTCATGAAGAGATCTTACCAATTCCATCCATGGCCTTTCTTGGATAATAATTCATCTCAGTTTATAGAATGGAAAATACTTGTCATTTACATTTTAAACGCAGAGACTCTAGGATGAGAATACAAGGGTAGTCATTCTTTTTCTTCTCATGGCAATATCTATGTCTTTCTGCCTAGCTTTCCTTTACAGATTTAATGAGTGCCTTGACATTTTTCCAGTTTCAAAAAAAATTATTAGTAGAAAGACAATCTTTTGTTCCTTTTTTCTGAACAAGAAAAAATAATTTTGCCAACTAAGTTTCTCCAGGTAGTTCTAGTAATCAGACAAGCTTAAGAACTCTCTTCCTCTTACCTGAGTATTCCTGGCAAGTCTGAATCTCTTCTCACAGGCTCTGCCCCATACCCCTCCCACAGCCTCCAGCTCCTTGACAGCTTAATCCAGAGTCAAATAATCCACCTCACCCTTTTCACATTGAGTTTGGGTGTATCATCTTAACTCTCCCTGAATATTTATCTTTTAATAGAAGACCCCAGAAGAATAGAACAGTTTTCATAACCAAAGTAATGAACCCCTGGTTTAAGTTGAAACACCTTGATCAGTTAATTCTGGCCATTCCCTAATGGCTATATAACATTCCACTTATAAGACTGTGTATTTTCATCCCAAATGTAAAGGGAAGGTAAAGCAACAGTACCGACAGCACCAAGAACCTGAAGACTGACATTTCAGGAATTAGCATTCTTGCCCAGAAAACAGTTCCCAGTCAGGAGACCAACATCTGGAATAACACAATTTTTAGTTTAATTTACAATGGAATTCAAAACATTTTTTGGTCCATTTTTATTGAGAGGACCAGATGCAAGGCATTACAAATCATTGGCCTAATTCAAACCATAAAGAAAATGATCTCCCTTCCATCTGACATCAAATTCAGACGAGAGAGGTTGGGTGTGCAACAGTGACACCAATTTCTGCTTTTCGAAGACTGTGAGCCATACTCAGCAATTCCTTCAGGGTTACTTGAACATTCTGGACTGTTTTTCTGCAAGTTAAGCTTTCGCTTTTTCTGTTTCTGTAGAATACATTATGACATACATCTCAGGTTTTACTCATAAGAAGGCTACAATATACGTAAAATAACATAAAATATGTCCTCTTAAATGAGAAGATACTTCCATAAATTTAGTTAGCAGCACTTTGGGGGGGCATAAGAAACTTTTTGTGATGTCGACATCAAGGCATCATTTATACCCGAAGTCGATTTTTCTCAGGTGAGTTTTATTATACATTCCAAAAAGGTGCTATTGAAGGGTTTAGGGGTGTCAGTCTGGCTGGGTCCATTAAGCGTAACTTCGGTTCCGGTCATGATCTCACGGTAAGATCTTGAGTTCAAGCCCCATGTCTCCATGCACAGAGCCTGGAGCCTGCTTTGGATTCTGTGTCTCCCACTCTCTCTGCCCTTCCCCTGCTTGCTCTCTCCCTCAAAAATAAACAAAAAAATTTTTTTAAATCTTTTTAAAGAGTTCTTTATACAGATTGGGTTTAAATGACTTAAACACGTGAGATACAACTGAGACACTTCTACTATGAAGTTATGTTTAATAGGCTCATTCTCCTTACCACGTTCTTCACTGACTTTGTAAATTCTTCCTCTGGCTGACTTGACCATGTAAGAGAAAACTAAACCCACATTAATCTTTGAGTTTCAGCAATGCAAGGCAGCATTTGACCAACTCAGAGAAGGAATCTGTAAGAGTTTTCATCAAGTGCAATGAAGTCTAAGAATCAGTTACTGAGCTCTCTTTTGCCAGACCTATTACTTAGTCTCTTATTGCTAGACTAACAAAGGAAGCCATCGTTTGATAAAAACAGTACTATTCATATTAATATTTTTAGGTATCTTCATCCATTTTGTTCTATTCTGGTAATTGTTGCAAGAGTGTATATATCAATAGAAAACCCAAGCTCCATCACTCTCTTGATGGAGACAACTGAAAACAACCTCAAAATAAAAATAGGAGGTGAACATGATATAATACTGAACAACTTGGTATATGCTACTGAAATTCAGATTAACTAATAGGTGTGGACAAGAGGTGACAAATTATTTGATAAAAGATGTGAAACATGACAGTGATGGTTATGTTGCTAATAAATAGAAGAGTTAGGGGAGGGGCCTATTTTGGCAAAGCCCTATTTTTCTAAGACTAGGATCTTATGTTGTGTTTTTTATGGGAAGCTGGACAAGAGTTCATCAGATAACTCGTGGTCCAAGTGTTCAAGGTTATTTGGCACGCCAGAAATATAGCCCACGTAAAAGCACTAATTATGGTTAGAGACTATGCACAGTTTATGATCCTGGGAAAAATGAATTCTGATAAGCTTAGCCAAAGGTTATGATTATTTTCCATAGGAAAATCCATGTAAAAATGGCTTTACTGAGCATCGCCAAGTTACTTCAGCTCTCTGAGGGCAGGCAGACAGGTAGTTTCATCCAGATGAAACTTGAGAAACAAGGCTCTAATACCTTCTTCAGCTTCTTCAGCCTGATTCTCATACTGTTTCATACAAGACCCTGGAAGCCACTCACAGCTTGATGGCCTTCACAATGCCTTCTCAGCCATCTTGCCAATGTGACAGGTGCAGCTTGGGAGGCCCAAGACTGCCTGAGAATGAAAAGTACTTCTTTGTCCTCACCTAACACCAATGCACAGCCTCTACTACCCCATTTCAGACACTTAGAAAAGGTGAGGACATCCCTCCTTCTGTGTGGCACCAACGGTACCTACTTGACTACAGAATTCTTTCTAATTCAACTGAGACACAGCCTGGCTTCAACCCTTAACCCAGGGCTCCAGGCGGCCACCCACTTTTATTCATAGTTGATATAGGACATGGGACCTCTTTGGCTTTGCTGGCACCTTTCAGGGATGGAGGGGAACAGGGGAGAGACTGAGGACAGACAGACTTGCAGACAGTCAGATGGAAACTCAGGGTTTCTAAGGGTCTACATTTACCAAATGTTAATCAAAACTGCCTAAGTTGTTGGAGTTAACAGTCACAGTTGAGATCAAGCATAGATTTTTAAGCAGTAATAATAGAAGATGAGAAAGTTAGGCTTGAGGCTATGATTTGTGAACTGCAGAAAACAGTAAAACACACACACACACACACACACAATTCAAAAAAAGTCATAAGGCACCCACAGATGGACTTCACCATCAAAATTCTGGAAGGCTGCTTAGCTGTCATGGGGATAGGGGTCTTGTCAAAGTCACCGGTAGAGTCCAGAGTCTGGCCTGGAACTCACAATCTGGGACCATAAGACAACAGAGCATGGTGCAGTGAGATCCCCACCCCCCACTCCCAAGTCAGGTCCTGTCTCAGCCTCAACCTCCTCTCCCTTTAGCGAATCAATCCTTTGAAGACCTCTTTTCAGCACATGAGAGTTAACAAGAAACCTTCTAACCTGATCAGAAATGCTCTTTAAGGAGAGTTGAATTGGCTGGGAAAATTCAACCGTTTTGCCTTTAATTCATTTAATCACAAATAGCTAAATCTCCAGATGCAGCCAACCATGGCTAAATGTAGCTTCTGTTCTCATTGATCGTCAGCAGCCTTGTCATTGTCAATGTTCTGAACAGCATGCGCTGGGAGGAGAGGAGGTGCCCAGGGCCCATTGCGGCAGGTATAAATAAAATCAATCTGCTCATTTGGGCAAATGTCTTATTGATCAGAGCTGTTAAAAGTATGTTTCCTTTCCTCCTCCACCTTCATCCAGAATGTGGATACCTTTATGCTTAAACATTAAGTATCAAGCAGTCTGTCTACACTCCTGTCAGAATGGCCACAAGGACCTGTAATAATACATTTAGCAAATACATTTAGATGTGTTCAGGTGAGAAACCAATTGGTTGTGTGGGGATAAAAAGGAGGAGAACAGGAGGCATGATGAGTCAAAGGCTAGAAACACAACTGCATTGCAAATGACACCGGTGCCCTTGCACATGACTTCCTGCGTCAGGCCACCCTGTATCGAAGCAGAATGAGAGTCAGGTTTGGGGACTCTCCTCATGGCCGTCAACCTCGACTTCCCCTGCCCAATCCTTATCCATGAGGATTGCTTCAGGATTCAATGAGGGGATCTGTGGAATGTTCCTAAGGCACCAGGCACTTCATGAGTATTTGTTTCCCTTGTGCTCTTAAGTGTCTTTACCTCCGGACAAAGAGGGCACACCCTCCAGGGGAGATGGTGCTGGGACCCAAGGTCTCCCATGAGTCAGAACTTCTTCCCCTTTGGAGACAACACCAGTGCCCACAGGCTTAAATAATTAATACATATATGGCTCCTGTAAGCACCGATTGCTGGAGTAATGCTGGTTTCAGGCAAGTTTTGGACAAATGTTATCATCGGAAAGCTGCTCTTTCTGTCTCTTCCTCCTGCCTCCAAGCCTCAGCCTTACCTTAAAATCCCCACAAGAGAGGTCCCAGGAGCTTCAGTCTCCCCCCTCATGCAGCAGCAGAAGGGACTCACCTTCCAGGCACACAGCCTGTCACCTCACGCTATCTGGGTGCCTCTTGCGCTAGGTCACACACCAAGCCTAACATTCATTTTACAGTATGTACAGCCATGTCTTAACTAATTTCCACAAAGCGATGGGAAAGAGCATACCCAAACAAACCGCAGGTCTGAACAACAGAGATTCAGGGACACTCAGATCAGGTTACCACTGGCAAAAATGAAAGAAATGTACCCTGTGCTTGTCAATTACCCACCAGATTACCCACAGGTTCTAAAGGCTGACCTGCCCACCTGTAGACATAAGAAGAAATCTTTGCTACACCAGCTGAGCGTGGGTAATGGTGCGTTGCCATAGCCTTGTTGTAGTAATAGCTGACCAGCACGGTCAACAGTGGGTGACTAGCACACGGGAAATGTGACTTGGATGAGATGTGATTCACAGCCATGTAAGAGAGGAGACGCTATCAGATTTAGACTGAATCTGGCAGGTAGAACGCTCACCATTTGCTTATTAACTGATTGAATAGGTGGGTGAGAGAAACAGAAGAAATCAAGGCAAATCCTGTTTGGGGCCTCAGCAATTCGGTGAACAGTGGCATCATTCATCAAAAAGTTAAAATCTGCTTTGTCAAAGATTAGTTGGCCATGCTTTTGTGGGTCACAGATACCATATGTTTTCACTCTTGTGTGGCTCCTGAGAAACTTAACAGAAGACCATGGGGGAGGGGAAGGGGGGAAAAAAGTTAGAGAGGGAGGGAGCCAAGCCATAAGAGACTCTTAAAAACTGAGAACAAACTGAGGGTTGATGGAGGGTGGGAGGGAGGGGAGGGTGGGTGATGGGCATTGAGGAGGGCACCTGTTGGGATGAGCACTGGGTGTTGTATGGAAACCAACTTGACAATAAATTTCAGGAAAAGGAAAAGAAAGGAAAGGAAAGGAAAGGAAAGGAAAGGAAAGGAAAGGAAAGGAAAGGAAAGGAAAGGAAAGGAAAGGAAAGGAAGAAAGGAAAAGAAAAGAAAAGAAAAGAAAAGAAAAGAAAAGAAAAGAAAAGAAAAGAAAAGAGAAAAGAAAAGTTAAAATCTGCAGAAGGGACAGGTTCTTGGGAAAGAGGATAGGAACTACAAATCCAGTTTTAGCCATTTTAATTTTCAGCCAGAAATGTCTTTAGATTGCCAAACGGACATAGAACAGGTGGTGTTGGATATATGTGCTACCTGTAAAATGGCCGGTTAGCCAGTCCCTCAACTCCTTTGCTAGGGTTACCATTTTGAAAATCCTTACTACAGCCACCATCTTCAGATTTCCCCTGTTTCAACAGTGATGGTTTCCATTTATGAGGCTTTAGGCTGAGGATACTACTTTTAATTGAACCAGACAGAAAGCCAGGATTAAGAATCTTGAGGGGCGCCTGGGTGAAACAGTCGGTTGAGTGTCCGACTTCAGCTCAGATCATGATCTCATGGTACATGAGTTCGAGCCCTGCGTTGGGCTCTGTGCTGATGGCTCGGAGCCTGGACCCTGCTTCTGATTCTACGTCTCCCTCTCTCTCTGTCCCTCCCCTACTCATGCTCTCTGTCCAAAATTAAATAAACATTTTTAAAAAATTAAAAAAAAAGAATATTGACAGATTATCATGTCTCCTAGACAACCTCTCAATGAGCCTATGCAGATTAGGGATTAACCACCGTCCCCCCACTTGCCTTCAACAGATAAATGCCTGTCTGCCCATTGTGTTTCCCATACCCCCAAAGGAGGGTGACATACTTCCCTCTGGACCTGTCAATTGGCACAAAAAAATAGAGGCGCAATTCAAAGGACTGAACTTTCAGAAAGGACTAGCCCTTCTTGCTTCAAAACCTAAACGTGTATTATGTATAGGGTTTAGGCTGCCATTCAAGCGTGGCCAGTAATCTTGCTGAGTCTCAGATGCTGATTTGTTCTCTGTGGGCTTCAAATCCAACAGTCTTGGAAACTCTCAACAGCCAGCCGTTGGAAGCCCTTCTGTCCCCTAACCAAGTGCAAGAAGCCCACATGACCCTAACTGGTGAAGACTCCATCTGACCATCACAGCACACATCACAGATCTGTCGTCTGCTAAGCAGTACCCTTCCCACGTTCCCAATTGAGAGGGAACAGGGAAAGAACTAAGGAACAGAGAAACAAAGTCTGAAGTGGCAGCAGAAAGCTTCAAGTGGAAATAGCCCAACAAATGCCATAAGGAAGAGCCTACATGTCATAATTAGACCTTTCAGAACTAAGAGAGACTGGAGTTTCCTAGAGAGCTCTAAATGCTCGAGTGCCATGGGTCCCCACCCTCCCCCCGCTGGGTGATCTCACCCCAGGTTGCTCCTTTAAATATCATCTCTATGTCTATGACTCCCAAATTTATATTGCCCTAACCTTTCCCCTGATTTATACATCAAATCGCCCACCTGACATCTCTGTTTAGAAGTCTGAAAGGTGACTCAAATCTCATGTATCTTAAACAAAACTCTGGATTTCCACCACCCTGGCCTCTTTCCCTTCCAACCCGTCATTTCAGGAACATCATCCCATGTATCCAGGGGCTCAACTACAAAACTACACTTCCTCCTTGACCCCTGTCCCTCACCCCACATATTTACTCCATCAGTAAGTCCTGTTGCATTCATCCACAAAGGAAGTCCTTTCCCCCAGCCCCCGACTTCTTTGCATCTACACTGTCATATTCTCCCTGGACTCCAGGAAAACCCTTTTAACTGGCCTCCGTGCTTCTGTTCTCTCTCAGCAGCTACAGAAACGATGCTAATGCATATGGAATCTTGCCAATCCCAGCTTAAAGTCATCAAGCACAATTCCACTTGTTTCCATGATTGAGTTCGAACTTGGTGGCACCAAGGCTCCAGCCGGTGGGGTCCCTGCGTTTCCTCTGTAATCTCACCTTCCCCCTCACTGACCTTCTAGCTACATCTGTTTCTATAAAAAGTGGTTCCTCCATCTACATCTTTCAGGACCCAGTTTAAAAGTCAACTTAGCAGGGCGCCTGGGTGGCTCAGTTGGTTAAGTGTCCGATTTCGGCTCAGGTCATGATCTCATGGTTGGGTTCATGAGTTCGAGCCCCACATCGGACTCTGTGCTGACAACTCAGAGCCTGGAGCCTGCTTCGGATTGTGTGTGTGTCTCTCTCTCTGTGCCCCCCTGCTGGCACACTCTCTCTCTCTCCCAAAAATAAACATTAAAGAAAAAGTCAACTTAGTGACACTACTTGTCTACCCTCACTGGATAGGGAGATCTGAGGTATACCAAAAGCTTTCACAGCTCTCTCTTCATGTTTTCCTACCTTCATCAGTTCCCAGAATCATCTTGCTTAATTATTTATTTGCCTTTTTCTGTCTCCCTACCAGGACGTAAGCTTCAGGAGAGCAATGACTTTTTATGTTCCCACAACAGAATGCCCAGTGATTGTTATCTCCTAGATACTCAATGAGTATCCTAAATGAATCCTCTATTTCTATGACTCCCAAATTTATATTGCCCTTTCCCCTGATTTATTGATTACAATAATCAATGAATCCTCTATTTCGGGGGTTTTCTAAATACCTTCTGTTGAGTCCTGGGGTTCTGCCAAAGTTCTTCAGTGACCGAGTGAGGGGAAAGAGGCAGACAGAAAGAGGCAAGAGTGCCGACTGAGTTTTGAGCCTTCCACGGGGTCAACTAGAATGCTTCTGCTTTTTTCTGTTTATGTAATGGCTTCCATATCAGATTTTGTTTGTGGTATGAAAACTATCTGACAACCAATAGTCCCTTGCTACGATCTCATTTGATACGTGACCCACTTGCCTATGGCTTCAAAGTATGTTGGGACAAACTCCAACCCAAAAATCCAGGTTCCACTGAAAAGAGCCTGCTTGGTAGTCTCCCTCTCCCTTTCTCTCTGCCTCTCTCCCTCTCAAAAAAAAAATTAAAATTAAAATTAAAATTAATGACAACTGTTTGACCCAAGTCCTCATGGGCTATTTAACCATTGTTTTCCAAACAAATAGTTGAGATGAAAGAAATAAATCAAGTGAGATTTTCTTCACCTTTAATGTCTTTCTATGCACATCAAGCTGTCAAGCAACAGAATATACCTCAGAGCTACAATGGAGAATAAATATCAAACAGATTGTAAATTATGATAATCATTTTATAAACCAATATATAAGGATTAATTCAAAAGTACTAAGTTTAGCTGAATTCATCAAGACATTTATGAATATAAGATAATAAGATATATATCCCCTGATCTGGAATACTCAGAAGTTTTGAAAGGGTTTATTACAATAGGAAAAGCCAAATTATCAGTTTCTCCTGGCCTATTAAGGATTAAGATTTACTACATTTCCTAATATACCACAAATGGAGTGAATGCCACAGGCACTTTCTGCACAAGGCAGATTTGAAATAATGTTTACATTTGGAAAACTCAATTTATGGTCAACCAAACTCAGCTCCAGGAAAATATACATAATATTCAAATACAGGAAAGAACCCCCAATAGGAATGTTAGAAAGTATAATAAATAAACTATAAAAAGAGATAATATTGGGGCAGCTAGGTGGCTTAGTCCGTTAAGCGTCCGACTTCGGCTCAGGTCATGATCTCACCGTTCATGAGTTCAAGCCCCGCATCAGGCTCTGTGCTGACAGCTCAGAACCTGGAGCCTGCTCCAGATTCTTTGTCTCCCTCTCTCTCTGCCCCTCTTCCACTCACACTCTGTTGGTCTCTCTCTCTCAAAATAAATAAACACAATTAAAAAAATTTTTTTAAGATGCAATATGAAGGAAAGAGAGAAATTGTAGTATAGTGAAAGGAACATCTCCGTGCAAGTTCAAAGTCCTGCATTGGGGGATTATCTGTAATCAATGCACAAGACATTTGATGTCTACGTACTTCAATTTCCCCACCTGCAGTTTAATTGCATATTGAACCTTTTCTGGTTGTTTTGTCATCCATTTTCCTCTTCTTTTCAATGAGGAACAATCCAACCCCATTCTCTGCACTGAGTTACAGATGGGACAGACCGTGCGTGAACTCCAGGGGTGAAGAACCTGATACTTAGGCCAATCAGCACATTCCATCCCTAGCCACTGCTATTGGCCTAAGAATGGGTATAAACTTCAGTTAAAGCTAACAAGTCACGAGGAGACATTTTCTAGAGTTTCAGCGATCTAAACTTCCTTTCTCTTCTCTAATGACCAGACGGAAGCCCTCTCTTCCTGTAGACAGCATGGCCTAAGAATATAAAATTGAAACTATGACATTCAATGTTGCTCCCAAGGAGCCAGCCTGAAGACAAAGAGGACGTGTACCTACCAAAGTGAGCTGAGGGCTGAAGGTCCCAGACGACCAGGGCTGAAACCATGGTCATCTCCTAAACCTCTCGCCTGTAACGATGCCGAAGAGCAGGGTAGATCTGGGCCTTCCAGTTAGTGAGCCAATACAATTCTTTGATTGATTAAGCCAGTTGAGGTCAGGTATTGCTTTGCTTAAAATGTAAAGTATGCTAACATAAACAGAACTGACTGTACCTGAGGGTGTTCTCAGAAGCACCTGTTGGTTGCTATCCAAGTATCAGCAGCCCCATCTGGGTCTGGCACTGAAAACTGCACAGTCATAGGACACAAAAAGGCTGACCCCCATTCCTAGTTGCAAGTAGAGGGCAAACTTGTTTGTGTAAACCAGTCTCTGCAATCCTGCCAGTGGTTGGCTTAAGAAGGGAATCCGTGAAGAGAATTCTGTTGCATACAAGATTAAGATTTCAGGTAACAGCCTTTGTTTTTTTTATCTTAACAAGTGGTCCAAGGATGCTGCTGTGTGGGGCATCTTCTATGGAGGCAATGTTTCCAATGGTGTTCCAGAATATACGAGCAAACAATTTGGACTCTTGCACGAGTAGGTACTTACTTTCCTCCAGTTACATTTCCATGTGACTGTCCGCCTTGCAGGCAAATGCTCTATCAAATTTTGGTTCTGCCACCCACACATTTGCAGGCAGAAATGAAGAATAAAGCATTGCACAGGGCAGCGTGAAGAAGCCAAAGAAGTCAGTTAATTCTTTGGGCTTTCCACATAGAGTAAAAAAAAAATGTTTTCTGAGGTCATTAGTTGGCATAAAATCAAGATGTACCTCCTTGGTGCATGGACATGATGTCCACCAGTGCCATAGGCGTGTACTACACCATCCTTATTCATCTTACAACAAACCCATTTTCTTCATGGGGGTTATTGAGTATCTATATAAACTCTTCATTCAAGACTTACTACACGATTCCAGGTTCTTATTTTCCGGGATTCATTGACTGAATTTAACTTTTCCCTACTACAGTCCTTTTCAAGCAGACATTGGAACTCCCCAGCTTAGGGTATCATGGGCTTTGCAAACCTTCTACCTCTGACAAATATTAAGGAGCTTTTTGGCCAGAAGAGCTAATTCATAGTTTTACTTACACTACTTCTTTGAAAGTATAGTTTGAAATACAAACACCAGTTACTATTTTTTTGAAGGTGTATCGTGCACCATTTTCAAAAGCCCTAAATTATCCAACAAGATCTTCAGAATAAATGTACTGCCTTGAACCTCACAGGAAAAGTGAAAGGCATTTTTGGTTTTCTTACAAATCCTCTGCTCCTTGTGCTTTCGATAATAGCGAAAGTACAGAAAGAGCGCAAATATCCATTGACAGATAAATGGATAAAGATGATGTGGTATATGTTACAATGGAGTATGACTCAGCAATCAAAAAGAATGAAATCTTGCCATTTGCAACATGGATGGAACTAGAGTTTATCACGCTAAGAGACATTCGTTGGAGAAAGATAAGTATCACAGGACTTCACTCACATGTGGAATTTAAGATACGAAACAAATGAACCGAAGGGACGGGAAGCAAAAATAATGTAACAACAGGGAGGGGAACAAAACATAAGAGACTCTTAAATATAGAAAACTGAGAGTTGCTGGAGGAGTTGTGGGTGGAGGGATGGGCTAAATGGGCAAGGGGCACTAAGGTAGACACTTGTTGGGACGAGCACTGGGTGTTATACGTAGGGGATCAATCACCAGACTCTAGTCCTGAAATCATTATTGCACTATATGCTAACTAGCTTGGATGTAAATTTAAAAATAACTAAATAAATCAGAATGCACACACACACAAAAAGAATGGGGGGGGTAGAGGATGCAGGGACAGTCAGTTTTTGTTTTGTGTTCTTGCTTACTAAAATTAGCTGCATATGTTAAAAAAAAAAAAAGGAAGAATATTGCCCATGACCATGTGGTGTCGTAGATTGATATCATTAAACCCAAGAATGTTGTTTAAAAAAAAATAAAAAATGAAAGAAGGAAATGCTCTTTTAGGATGAGGGAAGGTGAGACATTCAGGGTGAACCCACAGTAACATATAATTCAGACAGGGGGCTGAAGCCCAGAGAAAGTCACTAAATTCATTAATTAATTAATATAAATATAAATAAATAACCACACACTGAATCTTGAACACACTGCTTTTCTTCCCCTTCACTTTTGATCACCTTCTACTTGCATATCAGAGTTCATCTCAAAATTTATCATCTACTCTGTCTCATTCATATGTCCTGAGATAGAATCTGCACCAACATTACTGCCTTCTGAAAACTGACCTAATTGTCAGGATGCCTGATTGAGATAGTCTATTTCAGAATGCACTATTTATCACCAAAGAGATGGTGGGTGTTTTATAGGACAAAGAACAGAGTGCGTCTATTATAAAAAATGAAAAGTATAAAATATTGGTTAATAGGGGATCTACATATACAAAAATCTATGTGTAAGTGTAATTAACTGCCATATGTATAGTAATACATATGTAAGACTGTGTATGTATATTTCAATATATTGTATATTTGCACATAAATACATATATATTCTACAGAAAGCTGTACATACATGCTCTTAAGATGGTTAGTCTCCAAATCCCACGTAATGGTGTACAATTCACCAAATAATACTAGCGTCAGGCATCCATATGAAGAGGAGAGAAAGTGAATAAATCTTTCATTCAGTAAATTCAGACTCAAAGTGATTTTAACCAGTAATTACTTCACACACGCGCACACACATACACATACACACACACACACACACACACACACACAATAGCCCCATCTTTGTTCATTTAATTGATCAGTGATGTTATCAACAACCCAGATTGTCTTCCTCTCTCTGATCTGCCTTTAACAGGATCAGCTAGGTCCGTTTTTGATTGTGTGATTTTGATTGAGGCTAGCAGCCACCAGAGCAGTGTCCAGTGGGAGAGACAGAGAGTTCCACAGTTATGCTATTCAAGTTCTTTCCTTCACATTGATCAGACCAATTTACACCAATATCCATGACCTCCCTAAGAAGAGTTCTCATTAGCTGATTAGCTCTCACTTGGGCTCCTGAGTCCATTGTTGATAGGGGAGCTGGAGATCACCAGGATTAAACCAATCAGAAGCCACCCCTGCCATCAGACTTGGACTTAGCATTCCCCTCCCCCCCCCGCCACGCCCTCCCATCAAAAGGGTTGACTGGAAAAGGGTTAATACCTAAAAAAAAAAAAAAAAAAAAATGAGGTTCTATTAGAATTAGAAAGGTCCAAGTATTGGAATGCATACTGAATAAGAAACAGAGAAGCTTTCTATACTTCTATTTAAACAAAGACTAAGTGTCATGTGTCTTACATTTAATTATCATAATAAAACATCACAGGGGCACCTAGGTGGCTCAGTTGGTTAAGCATCTGACTTCAGCTCAGGTCACGATCTCACAGTTTGTGGGCTCAAGCCCCATGTCAGACTCTGTGCTGACAGCTCAGAGCCCAGAGCCTGCTCTGGATTCTTTGTCTCCCTCTCTCTCTCTCTGCCCCTCCCCTGGAGCACTCTGTCTCTCTCTCTCTCTCACTCCAAAATAAACATTAAAAATATTTGTAAAAAAAAATCTTCACAGTGCCCAACCTCTTCACCATCAGTATTTAAATCATAGTTTTTTGAACCATGACCTGGGAAAAGAGATTGGGGTTCCCTTCCCATTGCTCAATATGTAAATCTGCTCCGTCTCCGAATAGACCAGGTGCAGAACTCAGTTGGGAGTTACTGAGATAAGATGGAAAATCCCACCATGGAGAGGACTGATTGCCTCTGGAGCCGTATCAAGCTCAGTTAAAATCATGGATCTCATGATCGATGGCCAATGCCTGCCAGATGCCAGTATTGCCTTACAGTTTGGAGCCAACTAAAATATCTGCCCCCCCCCCCCACCCCAACACATACATACACACGTACACACAAGCAACATATCTCGGGCCGGCAGCAACGTTACCCCAGGCAGAAGTGTTGCTCTCTACCAGTACAATCATTGTCACCAAGATGAAGCGAGAGATGTGGCCCCACACACAATTCAGTGAGGCATTTGGGCAACTCTGACAGTTGTCCTGGCCTCTTGCTTTGCCCTCCTTCCTAGCCGTGGTGGGCCCCCATTTCCCTCAAATCCACGTTCAATCACTGGCTCATCATTGAGTTCAGTAAGTTTTAGATCCTGTTGAGTTACGCTCGGTATTTTCAACCCTTTCTTACCTAAAAAGATTTCCTTTGGTGAGTATTAATTTCTCTTTCTGAACGTGAAGAACACATAATTGTTCCCCTTCACCCCACCCCCACGCCCATCGAGAAGGGGGCCGGTGATTATGCTGAATGTGTGAGGTTATTTTCTTTTTGAAGTGTTTCGCGCTTTGTGGATGAAAGGTGTTTCTTGAGTTCAAAGCATTCCCATTATTATTTGTCCACTATTCAGGACAATCAGGGTAATTTGGCAACAGCTTTTCTCCTTGGCAGAAGAAAAGGCTGACGGCAGGAGTGGGGGTAGGGGGATTACGCTCAGTTTATGAGAGGTTAAGGTCACAGGCAATGCAAGATAAAAAAGCTCTTTGTTTTATGAATAAATAAAAGATTTCTGATTTATCCCCTCGTTTCAGAACACCGGCATACACTCATTTTTTAAATGTTGCAAATACCCTTTTCCCACAGCATGAGAAGTAAACTTCCTCAACTTACAAATTTATTATCCACAGTTTATATTTTGCAACCGTGAATCGTCACCGTCCAAGCAAACTTTGATGCAGATTTTGATAGTCACCATATATCATGTTACCTTTGGTGATCCATTGCTTTGCAATGTGTCCGTGGCTTAGAATAATGTCGTGACTGATAACCCTCACTTAATGCAGGGACACTGGACATCACCAGCAAGAGAGGCAGCCAAATCTCAGGACTATCTACTTCTAGCAGAAAATTAAGTAGAAATCAGTCAGTGAAGAACATGATTTATTTAATTCACATCCTAGAGGTATGTCTCGTAATTCTTCAGCTGGCTCTAGTAATTGAAATTCTCGGCCACTTTTGGAAATTTAGCTCTCATTTTCCTCGGGGGGGGGAGTTTCCAAGGAGATAAATTTTACTCACATATAAATCTAGGAGCTTTATCATTCACAAGGAACTTTCCTCATTGGTTATTTTAAGGTATCTTATTACCCATCTCTGTCTTAATGAGTTTGAATCTAGATCTCTTTCTCATGCACAGCCTTCTAGTTTTGAGTTGGTAAGTCTTTTCTGTTCAGAAATGGGGGCGACTTCACACTTAGAAAAAACGCACTGATTTCACCAACATCTGGTCTAACCGCCACGAGTTGTGCTAACAGACATTCACACATGGGCCTCCAAGTTGTCAGTGTGCTATCTGATGCTCTGTACCTACTCATGCACCAACAAGTATAATGAGAAGATGAGGGGGGTTTTTACCAAGCTAAAGCCAATTGAATTTCCACTTTGTCTAAAGAAAGTCAAGTAAGTTTTCTAACAAGGTTACATGACCTTAAGTACCATCGACGTAATTAAATGGGGTTTTCAACCCTTAGACAACTAGTGCCTGGATTGAAACTACAACAATGAATTCCTTTTAGATCACTTCTACAGATGGGGTGCCTAGGTGGCTCAGTCGGTTAAGCGTCCGACTTTGGCTCAGATCATGATCTCACGGTTTGTGGGTTCCAGCCCCGCATCAGGTTCTGTGTTGACAGCCCAGAGCCCGCTTCAGATTCTGTGTCTCCCTCTCTCTGCCCCTCCCCCACTCTCACTCTGTCCCTCAAAAATAAATAAATGGAAAAAAAAAAAGAACACTTCTATAGAAAATAATATGTTATTGATTTGGCATAATTAGGGTAGTATTTCCAGGGCACATGGGGGCTCAATTGGTTAAGCATCTGATTCTAGATTTCAGCTCAGGTTATCATCTTGCAGTTCCTGAGATCAAGCCCCACATTGGGCTCTGCGTTTACAGCACAGAGCTTGCTTGAGTTTCTCTCTCGCCTTCTCTCTCTGCCCCTCCCCTGCCTCTCTCTGAAAATAAAGTTAAAAAAAAAAAAAAAGGATGGTATTCCCTCACTCTCTTTACATATCTTTCTCTTGTTCATCTCTTTCACACACATACTCATATACACACACTATATCCTGACCCATCACATTATTTTCTCTCTCCCAAGAAGCCTAACACCTTGCTCTTAAAAAAAAAAAAATACTCCAATCTCCTCCATGCTTAAAACTGTGTTTGCATTCTGTCTCGTTTCAATGAGAAAGTAAAAATCTCTGCATTCACAGAGTGATCTCAGCTCCTTTCCAAAGAGGAAACCACTCTTCGTTCATCTTCAAAGTAGGCTCCAGGGTCCACATCCTTTTCATTCTGGGCTCTTATTTGCTGGAAGCTTCCATGTTCATTCACCTCCCACAATTTGTCTTGGATTCATTTTCCCTTTACGGTAGAATATGGTCCCCAATCTCAAAGGAGACCCATAATGACAATATGATTTATAAGCAATCTCGATTTTCAAGGCGAGATTTAACGGTGGCATTTCATTTTGACATGTTTCTGCATCCACTCTGTTCTCTTCTCTCCCATGCCAGGGCAGGGCCGGATTCAAGATTCCATGACTATAAGCAAGGTATGTGCTTCATGGACAATATTAAAGAAAGACGATTTCCCAGTTCACCACCCTACAGTATCTTGAGTCTTTAGTAAAAACTCAAGAAAATGACAACAAATCAAGTAGGTATTGCTACTTCCCTTCCACTTCGAACTACTTGACATCAAGGAGACGGGAAAATGACCAATGAGTGTCAGCAATTGTGAAAGCCGTGACTCAACTCTAATTGTAAAAGCTAATAATCTGACTATGGTAACTTGTTCATCTCATTAATCGATTACTAGACCTTGAGGGTGGGCTTTAATTAATAATTTCATTTGGGAGGCATCTGGGTGGCTCAGTTGGGTAAGCCACCGAATCTCACAGTTGGAGAGATCGAGCCCCACATCGGGGGGCTCCCTGCTCACAGCACCTGACAGCACAGAGCCTGCTTGGGATTCTTCCCCTCCCCCTCTCTGCCCCTCCCCATTTCGTGCACTCTGGCTCTGTCTCAAAATAAATGAACTTAAATATTTTTCTTCATTTTTATTCTTTAAAGAGTGGAGATGGGTTTCTTGTTACCGCTAGTCGGAAATATTTTTCCCCAGAACGAAATAGTTGGAATCTTCCTTTGCATTCTAAAATTGGAGCCCGTCATTAGCATCTTTCTCCGTCTGACAGCAAATGTAAACTCCCTTTTTTAACAAGGTTTGACTATGCCTGCTACAGACTAGTGACCTCCTTTGCCAGCGCAAGTACTGGCGCCTTCTACCCAGGCACCTATTCATTTAAGAGTCGCCAATTTTCATAAAAGGACACCAAACCTTCCGTAAATTCAATGCAGATTCATGGCTGTGCCTTAACTGAGTGAACCTGTTTAAGTATACTTTAGCTATGTGTTATAAAAAGGAGTTTTCTTTATTCACAAGGAAAACTGGAAATTTAGTTTTGGTTTAACACATACTGTTATTTTTATTAAATTCGTTAATTAAAACTTCTCATTCTTTCTTTAGCTTGTGATTTCAGGCGACCCATCATACCCTCTACTTATAATATACCAGACTTTAGCAATTCTTTCTCAATTACAGCTAAAACTGACTAAAATTGGCTAAAAACATTTTAACATGTTTAACGACCACTCGTTAAAGCTGTGACTTTCGCTTCCTTCTTCAAGTTCTTATCTCTGACCATACAAATCGCCAAAGTGCAACTCCTCAACATAATTAAGTTTATAAATATGGTGAATCTAGTATTATTAATATCCTCACACTGTTTATGCACTTGGTACAATTCTTAAATTTGTAAGATTGAATCCATCACTCGCCCATTTTCTATAGAGATGTAAGGCTGCCAAGGTTATGCCCTTTCTCTGACATATTTATATCTACTTAAAACCTCCAATATACAAAATTCTTTATTAACGCTGGAAGATTAATACTATGATTTTTTGGTTTTTCAGTTTCTAAGGGCATCGCATTATTTAATACTTAATATTTCAGCAGCATAGATGTGACAAATATCTCAGTTGTAAAGCATAGTCACAAAAACGAATCCCTGTGAACATCTCACCCGAGTCAGAAGTAGAAGACCGTGGTCATATTACCACTCCAACTACCTAGGAGTTCTGTCCCCATCCCATTACCTTACTTCAGCCCAGACATGACCCACTGTCTATTCAAATGTGTTTTTAGTTGATCACCCCTTGCCCAATTTTGTGTATACATATTTTGTCATTTAGGTATAGATCCCTAAACAAGGTATTATTTACTTTGTCTTTTGGGGGCTTGGTGCCCTTTTCAAAATTATTTGTACCTAACTCTTCAACACCCCATAATTCTAAGAGGCATCCTCGTGAAAGAATACCCCAGGGAACCATGCCTACTCAATTCTTAGTCTTCTCACACCTAGGGAGACTCTTATTTTCCCAACTGCTATTCTGAAATCCTTTTTTTTTTTTTTTCTCTATATCATGGGTTTCCAAATGTTAAGAGCTATTAGCATCTTGGGGGTGCATGTTCAGTTCTCTGCTCAGAGAAGTTCGTGGCTCTCACCAATATGAACTATTTAATTAGCTTTTACTTTTTCACCTGGACTTCATCATAGCCTAAAAGATGAAAAACTTGTATTTAGGGACTCTTGAAATTTATGAGATTATGCTTTATTTCAAAGTTAGGGGTCTGCAGTCCAAAAAAATATGTATCTTCTTAAAGGGGCTTTTTATTTACTCGAGCTTTTTTCTTTTTTGAGAGAGAGAGACGAGGGAGAGGCAGAGAGAGAGGGCAAGAAAGAATCATACGCAGGCTCCATATTGTCAGCCAATGCAGGGCATGAACACACGAACCATGAGATCATGATCTGAGCTCAGACCAAGAGTCGGATGCTTAACCAACAGAGCCACCCAGGTGCCCCTAATTTACTCTGGCTTTAAACCATAAACCATTTTCATTATATACCAATCCTTATAAGTTAAGACTCCACTATTTCCTTTAATCCTCACAAGAACAAAGTAATCTATTTACATGTGTTCCGGCTATAGGTGTTTGCTCTCTACCTCCAGGTCTCCAAAAGGCATTTCTACCTTTCCCCTATTTAAAATAAGAAATGAAAATCTTAGACTGGGGATATTTTTGGAAGCCCAAACATCTATACCTAAATATTCTTTGTGTTCCTTTTAGACTCAATGGCTCTCAAATTTCAGCATGTTGAAGAATTACAGCCTAGGATTCAATATACAAACATGCATATTTCACTTGACCAAAGATTTAAGAGAATTTCAAAAGTAAATCTAACAGAACATAATTTTGGCTACACACCTTGACTACAGAACCCAGCCCTTGCTTCAAGATGCAGTTCTTTTTATTTTTAATTCATTTTTAAGAAATGCCTTTCAAGCACTCAGCTTAAAGAAACGCTTGTCAAGGGACGGTCCACCTCTTTTCCACTCACGTAAACAGCAATCCTTCACTGAGAACTGTTCCACCAACAGTTTTCAGGTCAAAAGTGTCCCGAAATTCCATGTAAAATTGGATTTCGGTCAACATTTTTCAGACAAGCAGATTGTATAAGTCAGCATTTCCCAGCATTTCTTATGCTATGGTACAAAAAAAAAAAAAAAAAAGAAAAAAAAATTATGGTATTTGCATAACACACCGGGGAAAACTGGATGGGTCTGAGGAAAACTAAGTGAGGAGGGATTTTAAAATTCATTACATTTTCTTGTTATGTAATTATAACTGTGAAATGCAAAGCTTTAGAGAAGAAAATTATCATCAAATGTACACAAAACATCCAAATAAAATCCTTTCAGAAACATTTAATAAAAAGATCTTGCTTGCTTTTGTGAACTTAACCTTTCAATATCAAGTTTAATTCTTAAAATGGCTAGATGTATTTCTCAAGGAAGGCTTTTCCAGAATGAGGTATTCAAAATCTCCACAGCCACCGTGAGGGAGAAAATTGTTTGGGCACAGGTACCAAGAAGTGTAAAGTCAGCTCAAGATCAAGTAACAGGGACCAGATCTACATTGTCACTTCATACAAGCAATTCCACACAAAATATATGAAAGAATGATATAGACACTGGACATCCAACAACCAAAGACGGTGGGCTCTGAAAGGCAAAATGAATGAGGCAAGTCCTATAATTGGCCCAAGGCTGCAGGTCTGAAACACTTACAGCAAGGGGTATATAGCAGGAGAATGAAGCAGAACCCAGAGGATCACATGAGTTAATGGGAGGGACATAAGAACTCGGGGCTCTCATGGCAGCTGGAGTTCATAGGGTGCCGGCGAGAGAAGAACTGCACCGAGTAGCTTGTGACTCTCACTAATATTAATTGGAGACGTGCACAAGTCCCACACAAGTATTTAGCAAAGCACTGATCAATGAGTGCACATGAGGAAAAAACACCCAAAGCCAGGTAGAAAGCCATGTCAAAGAATAAAAGAAAACTAAGAGCTCATGGTCCATTGGGTAGAATCATGAAGATCTTGGCCCACTAAGAGGCAACAGTCAGCCTTACACTGAGCCACGGTTCTGGACCCACGTAGGGAATCCTAAAACCATGACTCAAGAGCATCAAACAACTTCTCAGAAGAAAAGCACAATGATATTTATAGGAATATAAAAATAGCATTCCAAAATTAAAACTTACAAGTTTGGGCATCCAATGAAAGATTACCAGGCATGCAGAGAACACATCAAAAGGAGGACAATAATTAATAAAATCATACCGAGTACTGCCACATATGTCAGAACTTGTTGGCAAGAATATTAGAATGGTTTTCATTGTATTCCATGTATTTTTAAAAGTTAAGCACAGATGTGGAATACATAAAAAGCCCTCAAATCAAGCCACCAATGATTAAAAAAAAAAAAACTACTCTAAGACAAAAAATACAGTAGATGGTGGGCGGGTGGGGGGGGGGGGCACCTGGGTGGCTAAGTCAGTCAAGCATTTGACTTTGGTTCAGGTCATGATCTCACCGCTCTTGAATTCGAGCCTCGAATCAGGCTCTGTCCTGACAGTTCAGACCTGGAGCTTACTTGGAATTCCGTGTCTCCCTCTCTCTCTGCCCTTCCCCTGCTCATGCTCTGTCTGTCTCTCTCTGTCTCAAAAATAAATAAACATTAAAATTTTTTTTTAAGAAAAATAAAGTAGATGGGATTAGTGGCAGATTAAGCATTACCAAAGCAAAGATTAGTCAACTCTTACATACAGCAATGGAATCTGTTCAAAACAAAACACGAAGAGAAAAAAAATCAACTTAAAAAATGCAAAGACCATCAGTGAGATAGGGAGAGATTTTAAGTAATCCAATATACATGTAATTGGAGTCTCTGAAAGACAACAGACAGATGGTAGACAGAAAAAATATTTAATGAGATTTTTTTTTCAAAATTTGACAACTCTAAACCCCTAAGTGTAGTAAGTTCAACTAGCTCCAAGCACTTAAATCACGAAGACAGATACACCAAGAAAAATACAATCAAATTGCTCACAGCCATTTTCTTTTTAATATATTCATTTATTTTGAGAGAGAGAGAGAGAGGGAAGTAGAGAAAGAATCCCAAGCAGGCTCTATGCTATCAATACAGAGCCTGACGCTGGGCTCAAATTCACCAACTGTGAGATCATGACCTGAGCCGAGACCAAGGGTTGGATGCTTAACCAACAGAACCACCCAGGCGATCTGCTCACAACCAGCTTTAATGAGAGTTTCAAAAGCAGCCAGGGAGAAGATATTTACTAGAGAGGAACAAAAATCAGCATGATGATGGATACCTTATTAGAAATAATTCAAGTATAGAACACAGTAGAATAACATTTTCCAGTACCAAAAGGGTTGGGAAAAAAAAAAAACCTGTCCACAGAGAATTCTATATTCAGCTAAGACGACTTTCATTAAGACAAACGAAAAACATTCTCTCACAGAGGGGCACCTGGGTGGCTCAGTCTGTTAAGTGTTTGACTCTTGATTTCAGCTCAGGTCATGATCTCTCAGTTCACGAGATCAAGCCCCACATGGGGCTCTGCACTGCCAGCATGGAACCTGCTTGGAATTCTCTCTCTCTCTCTCTCTCTCTCTCTCTGCCCCTCTCTCACTCACACTATCAACATCTCTCACAAAATATATCAACTTTAAATTAAAAATTAAAAAGTCTCTGAAAACTTGAGAGGTATCATCACTTGCATCACATAATATAAATGGGATAAAAAATGAAAGCAGCTTGACTGTCAACATAAACAAACAAGAGAAGAGTACAAGAAATCGTAACCACACGGGTACATATAGAAGATCATTCCTTTTGTTTTCAAAAGTTAACTGTTTAAACATAAAGGCCATGATGGAAATCCAACTTGCTATGGTAAGATTCTTCTACAGTACCTGCAGTGAGGTAATACTGCTTAAAGGTAACATGAGACCAAGATGTAGACTATATATCACCAAGGCCCATAACTAAAAGGGCCAAGTATGTATAGCTAATAACCCCCAAAGGGATATAGGGATATAAAATATATTTGAACAATCCAGAATACAACACAAAAAGAATTAACAAAGAATGGATGGGACAAATGGAAAACCAGTATCAGGAAAGTGACATGAAATCTTAGCTTATGGGTAATCAAATTAAGTGTAAATGACCTAAACATCCCAATTAAAAGTCAGATAGTAAGACTTAATAGAAAAAAGAAGGCCACTATATGCTGTCTACAAGACCAAGCACTTACAATGTCAAGATAGATTAAATCAGGTTAAAAAGTCAACGGATGGAAAAATGTCCACTGTATTAATACCAATAAAAAGAAAGCGGGGGTGACTACATTACTACTGAAGTATAACGAAGAGTTAAGATTATCAGAGACAAAAAAAGTCACTTTATAAATGACAAAGGGTCAGTTCATCAAGGAGACAGAGTAATCCTGAACGTTTAAGCACTTAGATCTCCAAAATCTCCAGAATTAATCAAGTAAAAATTGAAAGACTCGCCAGGAGAAATATACTGATTCAACATTTATAGTCAGAGGTTTTGATCATCCTCCCAATAATGGACAGAAAAAGTGGACAGAAAATCAGTAGCAAACTCCTACCCATTAATTTGACCCAAGTGACACTCACAAAACACTCTACACAAAAAGAGCACGATAGATTTTTTTTTTTTACATGTTGTTTTCAAGTGCATACAGAAACAATTACTAAGACAGACCATAATCTAAACTGAAAAGCAAATTTCAATAAATGTCAAAGAATTTAAGTTAAGTTCTTTATGCACAGTGGAATTAGAATAGAAGTTCACAGCATGATGGGGCGCCTGGGTGGCTCGGTCGGTTGAGCATCCAACTTCGGCTCAGGTCATGATCTCACGGTCTATGGGTTCAAGCCCCGCGTCGGGCTCTGTGCTGACAGCTCAGAGCCTGGAGCCTGTTTCAGATTCTGTGTCTCCCTCTCTCTGTGACCCTCCCCCATTCATGCTCTGTCTCTCTCTGTCTCAAAAATAAATAAATGTTAAAAAAAAAAGTTTTTTTTTAAAAAAAAGAAGTTCACAGCATGATTATCTCGGGGAATCCCTAAATATTTGTAAAGTAACACTCCCCAAAATTCAATGGGTTGAAATCAAAAAGCGACATAGAAAATGTTTTGTTCTGAGTACAAGTCAAAGCGCAACATGGATCAATTTGTGGGATGCCGCTAAAAAAAATACTTAGTGGGGGACATGATGACACGAGCCTGCACTAGAAAAGAGGAAAGGTCTCACGGTTATGACCTTGGTCTCCACGTTAAGTCACCAGAAAAGAGGAAATTAGACCCAAAGCAAGAAGAACAAAGAAAATAATACAAGTTACAGTAGGAATCAACACAAGAGGAAAGAGGAAAGCAACCATAAGCTTTTGTTTATCAAATTTTATTGAGAATAGATAAATAGAGTAGATAAAACTCTAGCCACACTGACCAGGTGGAAAAAGAGAGAGGATGTAGACTTCTACTGTCAGGAAAGAGAATTTCAGCACACATCATACAAATAATGAAAGGATAGTCAATGAATATTATTAACAACTTTATGTCAATCAGTTTGAACACTTCAATCAGTCAACAAAATTCTAGAAAGATGCCAACTACAACAGCTCACTCAAGAAGAAATAGGGGTCACCTGGGTAGCTCAGTCGGTTGAGCGACCGACTTTGGCTCAGGTCATGATCTTGCAGTTTGTGGGTTCGAGCCTCGCATCGGGCTCTGTGCTGACAGCTCAGAGCCTGAAGCCTGCTTCGGATTCTGTGTCTCCCTCTCTCTCTGTCCCTCCCCCGCTCATGCTCTGTCTCTCTCTGTCAAAAATAAATAAACATGAAAAAGAATAAATTGATAACCTTACATAGACTTGTATCTAATAAAACAAATGGATACATAGTAACAACATTGGCACCAAGAGAAATGTAGACCCAGAGAACTTCACTGGCAATACAATCAAATATTTGAGAAAAAAATAATATCAATTTATTTTGTTTCAGCAAATTGACCAGGAGGGCACCCACCTCAACTCATTCTGTGCGGCCAGCATTAACCTCCTATCAATAGCAGATCAAGACGTTCTAAGAAAGGAATATCACAGACCAAGAGATCTCATGTACCCAGATGCAGAAATTCTGAGCAACACTCTAGTAACTCAAATCTGTCTATAAAAAAACATAAAACATCATGACAAACTGAGGTTTACCCCAAGAATGCATTTGGTTTAACTTTAAAAAAAATCAATGCATCTCAATGTGTTTTTTTTATTTTTATTTTTTAACATTTATTTATCTTTAGAGAGAGAGAGACAGAGCACAAGCGGGAGAGGGAGACACAGAATCTGAAGCAGGCTCCAGGCTCTGAGCTGTCGGCACAGAGCCCGATGCGGGGCTCAAACCCACAAACCATGCAATCATGACCTGAGCCTAAGTCGGATGCTTAACCGACTGATCCACCCAAGGCACCCCTCAACATATTAAAGTAGATGCAGAAGACACATTTGAGAAAAAGCAACACTCATTTGTGATGAAAACTGAACAAGCTAGGAGTAGAGGAGCATTTCCTCAAAACCTGTAAAGGGCATGAAAGAAAAAAGAGCAAGACAGAAAGAAAAAAAGAAAGAGAAGAAAGAAAGGAAAATACAAACAGAGAGACGAAAGAAAAAAAACCGAAAGAGAAAGAAAGAAAGAAAAGGAAAGAAAGTAAGAGAAAAAGAGGAAGGGAAGAAAGGAAAGGAAGAAAGAGAGAGAGGAAGGGAGGGAAACAAAATCGATAGCTAATTTAACACATAATGGTGAAAAGCTCAATTATTTCCTCCCAAGATCAGGACAAGGGCAAGGATGTGTGGTCTTACTACTGCCATTCAACACTGTACTCCAAGTTCCAGCAAGTGCAGTCAGGTGAGACAAATACATAAAATATATCCAGAACAGAGACTTAAAAATTAAACCATCTTCATTCACAGATCATATCGACCTCTACCTAGCACGTCTGTTGGAATCTACAAAAAGCTCCTAGCATCAGTAAGTTCATGGTAGATTCAAGATCCACAGACAAAAGTGAATGGTATTTCTATATATTAGCAACAGAGATTAAAATTATAAAATATAATATAGCATCAGAAATGACGAAATACTTAATAAATCTGATTTTAAAATGTAAAATGGAAAGTATATGGAAAACTATGAAACACTGGTGAGGGAAATTAAGTCAGATCTAAATAGATGGAGTCATAGGTCTAAAGAGTCAGTGTTGTTAAAATTTCTCTTCTCAACATTTTGATCTATAGAGTCCGTGAAAGCCCAACAAAATGGATCAGGTTTGTTTTTTTTTTTAAATCTAAAAACAGACAAGCTAATTTTAACATTCAGATGGAAATACAAATGACACTGAATACCCAAAACAATTTTCAAAATGTACGAAGCCAGAGGGTCAGTGCTACTTTGTTTTAAGATTTAAAAATCTAGAGGTGGGGCCCCTGGGTGGCTCAGTTGCTTGAGTGTCCGACTTCAACTCAGGTCATGATCTCTCTGTCCATGAGTTCGAGCCCCGCGTCGGGCTCTGTGCTGACAGCTCAGAGCCTGGAGCCTGTTTCAGATTCTATGTCTCCCTCTCTCTGTGACCCTTCCCCATTTATGATCTGTCTCTCTCTGTCTCAAAAATAAATAAACGTTAAAAAAAAATCTAGAGGCACCTGGGTAGCTCAGTGGGTTAAGTGCCTTGACTCTTGATTTCTGCTCAGGTCATGATGTCACAGTTCGTGAGTTCAAGTCCCGTGATGGGCTCTGCTCAGGCAGTGAGAAGCCTCTTGGGACCCTTTGTCTCTCCCTCTTTCTCTGCCCTTTCCTCCCACACTCAAAATAAATAAACTTAAAAATATATATTTAAAAAAATGTAAAAACCTAGAGTCATCAAGGCATCTGTGAAAAAAATAGGTAAGTGGAGAAGAGAGGGTCAGAAACACTCCCACACATATAGACCACTGATTTTTTTTAAAGATGACAAAGATCTTTCAGAAGATTATCTTTTCAACCAATGTTACAGGAGCAATTGAATATCTGTATGCAGAAAAAAAAAGGAAAAAGAAAAGAAAGACCAAAAATACTATCCCCACTTCTCACTATATGCAAAAATTTACTCAAAATGAGTCACAGATCTAAATGTAAACTCTAAAATTATGTAACTGCTTTAAGAAAGAATAAGAGAGTAACTCTGTGACCTTGAGCTAGGTAAAGATTTCTTAAATATAACTTCAGAGCCATGATCCATCAAGAGTAAATTGATAAATTGAACTTTACCAACTTCAGAAACTCCTGCCTTCAAAAGATACTTTTAAGAGAAAAAAAAAGATAAGCTATAGGCAGAAAGAGGGTGTTTGCAAAGTATTTATTTGGTAAAGGACTTGTATCCAGAGCACAGAAAGAACGCTCACGCCCAATAATAAGAAAGTTAACAACAAAAGTAAAGCTGACAAGCCAATCAAGTGAGCAAAACATTTCAATTTTTCTAATGTTTATTTTTGAGAGAGAGACAGAGTGTGAGTGGGGGAGGGGCAGACCGAAAGGGAGACACAGAATCTGAAGCAGGCTCCAGGCTCCGAGCTGTCAGCACAGAGCCTGATGTGGGGCTTGAACTCATGAACCAAGAGATCACAACCTGAGCCAAAGTCAGAAGCTTAACCGACTGAGCCACCCAGGCGCCCCAAGCAAAATATTTCAGTAGACACTTGACACACACACATGCACACACACACACACACGGCAAAAATGCACAAGAAATTTGATCATTAGTAATTAACAAAATGCAAATTAAAACTATGAGATACTGCTACATATGGTCATGTGTGGAAGTGTGGAAATTTTAAAAACTGATCATAGCGAGTGTGGTGAGAATGTGAGGGACAAAGTCTTATACACTGCTGGTGGAAATAGAAAAATGGCACCACCACTTGGAAAACATTTAACAGTTTCTTACTAAGTTAAACGTGTATGTATTATAGGATCCAATCATTCCTCTCCTATGTTTTTATCCGAAAACAAAGAGTATGACCACACAATGTCTTGTATATGGAAGGTCCCTGCAGCTTTATCTATAATAGCCCCAAACTGGAAATAACTCAAATATGCATAAATATATAGATGAACAAAATGGATTACACAGTAATACAAAAAAATATATATTATATATGCTACAACATGCACGAATCGCAAACTAAGTAGGCTAATCAAAGAAGCCAGACCAACAAATGGACATATCCTAAGATTCTATTCATCAAGAACTCTAGACTAGGGGTTCAACTTTTTCTGTAAAGACCCTCATGGTGAATATTTGCACATCATGGGGTTTTCTGTTGCAACTACTCAGCTCTGATATTATCGAGCCAAAGCAGTCCTGGACAATGCATAAATGAATAAGCATGGCTGTGTAACAATACAACTTTATTTACCAAAACAGGCGGTTGATTCCGAGGCCATGTAGTTCAACAACACCTGCTCTAGAAAATGCAAACTGAACTTACAGGACAGAAAGCAGATTAGTGGTAGCCAGGGAAGATATGAAGATTGAGAAGCAGGAAGGAAGGATTCCAAGGGGACAGGAAGAAACTTCTGGGTGTGATCCATATGTTCACACTTAACTCCAGGGATGGTTTCACAGGGCATATGTCAAACCTATCAAATTATACACACTTTAAATATATGCAGTTGATGATGTCAATTACATCTCAATAAAGCTGTTAACAGCAAGCAAAAAAGAAAAAAAACGTGTAAGACTTTTTCATATCCTTCAAGAAATTTACAACAGTTGACGTTTTTAGTTCAAAAAGCTAACAGCTCTTGTTTTTCTTCCATTATCCAAAGTAATGCTGAATTTCAAATGCAATCACACTTTTCCACAACAAGTTTTTGTTTTTAATGAAGTTCTCATTTGCAGTTTGTGAGAGTCACCATCCCGCTAGTTAGAAGGACACGTCAATGACAAAGACAAGTATTTGTTTTGTGGGAAGAAAAATATTTAGGTACTCATCTCTCTGTACTTGCCAGAAATCCCTGCCCGGTCCTAGCCCTCCCTCACCTCTCCCTACATTTGGGTGGCCACAACTGGGCTGTGTTCGGCAGCACCAACACCTCTGACAATTCCATGGAGTTCTCATTATGCGGTCAGTGATCGCCTGTTCTCCAACTGGATGCCAAAGCACATGGCAAGGGGGTAGCATCACTTAAAGCAGGCTCAAGGAGTTTGGGACAAATAGCGACAGCTGACGCCCTCGATTTCTGCCATCCATGTAGATACACATCAGATGCCCCTCTCCTCATCACTATCATCCATTCACATTGAAAGAGAATGGCCAGCCACCTGTGAAGCTCCATCCTGAGGCACTGGTGCAACACGAGTTCAGCACAAGCAATCCATTTTTCACTCCTGCCACGCTGGCAGCCACTGGGATTGTTTTAGCACGATTCTGCCTCAACTGATTTCATCATACCCTACTGAAGGGAGCTGTGAGAAAGCACAAGGTTTCCTTTTCAACGTCTTCCACCGTATACAACACGGAAGTTCGCAAGAATGCATGTGACTTGGTCATCAAGAGCATGGGCTGGCGACCCAGAATAGGGCTGGCGACCCAGAATAGACCTGGCGTGGAATCCCAGGTCCGCTACTCACGAGCAGTGCAATGTTAAGCTGTTTAACTTAACTCTTCTTCACCTCAACTTTCCCATATTCCGGTTTAGGCTAACTCCCAATTTCCTCTGATGATGAAATGGGGTAATGGAAGCCAAGTGCTGGATTGATTAAATGTTGGCGATTGATACTATTATCATTCGTGAGGTCCCTTAGAGGAATTTCTTTCTGTTCTCAGTACCCGTAGCAGTCAACTTTTTCCAAACGTTGCTCTATTTTTATACTTTATGGACTCTCTGAATCGCGTAAGTCATTTTCTTCCTTGATATTAGTTGCTAATGTGGCCCATTTTTAACAAATGCACTTATTGTACTGCTTTTATTTTGTGCGCTCTCCTCTCTCCGGCTTCTATTTTCATAACATATGATCACTTTTCCTTCATTTTCCTTGTTTTAAATTTGTTTTATTATGCTGCATTTCATCCATCTTTCTGTGAGCAACCTTCGATGGTTGCTTTTGCTGTTGTTATTGATTGACATAGCCTAGGGTGTATGTAATCTAACTGAAGTATCTAAAATCGTGGGCTACATAATTAAATATAAGGACATCAATTTAACCTGCCTTTGTCTTTACATGTTTTCTCATTTCGGGGCACCTGGGTGGCTCAGTCAGTGCAACATCGGACTCCTGATTTCAGCTCACGTCATGATCCCAGGGTCACGGGATCGAGCCCTGCATCAGGCTCCACGCTGAACATGGAGCCTGTTTAATATTCTCTTTCCCTGTCCCCCTGCCCACAAGCATACACTCTTATTCTAAAACAAAATTAAAAAAAAATGTTTTCTTTTTAAAACTGAAATAATGATATTACCTCTATCACATGATAACAACGAGGATTAAATAACGCACATGAAGCTCTGTGTTGCCTGGCATTGAACTAGCAGTCCATAAATGTCCGCTATTATTATCCTGAGATATACGTTCTATTTTTCTGACTCTATCATTTCTTTTTCCCCATGAAATTGTCTAAGCCACGCAATAGACTAACATTCTCATTTTGGTGCCTGCTCTCTTCGTTTCTGTCACCCTTCTTTTTAAACTCTTATCTCTATATCTATAAATCATATGCATTTCATTTAAAACACGTGAATATCTGACTTACAGCAACATACATTCATCAGAGCCAAAAATAAAAACAGCTCATGATGAGAACCACCAACCTTTCACGTATTGCAAGCATAGTTTGAATTATTCTGAATTTGCAGACTAGAACACAATACTGATCGGTACAGGTACGTCCTTCTTAACTATGGACAGATTATATCCCAAAGTCCATTAGAAGGGATATTTGGACATAAGTAGACAGGCATTCCATTAATAAAATGAGCTAGAAAAACAGACCAAGGAAAAACCCCGATTGTACCTGTAATGTCCCTTACATTAATTTTGTGGATTTAATTGACATATTTAAACTCTATCAAGACTTGGTTTCTTTTGGGGGGGCTGGGTAGCTCAATCAGTTAAGTATACAACTCTTGATTTCAGCTCAGGTCAGGATCTCACAGTTGGTGGGCTCAAGCCCCACATCAGGCTCTGCGCTAATAGCGTGGAAGCTGCTTGGTATTCTCTCTTTCTCTCCCTGCTCTCTCTCCCTCAAAAATAAATACATGAACATTGAAAAGAAAAAGCCTTGTTTTTTGTTTTTTGGTTTTTTTTAACGTATAATGAGGAGATTGGCCTACATTTAAGGTTGCTTTTCCAACTTCAGAAATCTCTTGATCTCCTGCAACAGTACTCCTCAACCCTGAGTGTGCGGAGAATACATGAAGATTTTGTTAAAACAAATTCCTGGGCACCAGACCCAGATAGTCCCACCCCAGAGGTGTGAAATGAGCCCAGAAAATTTGCATTTCTAACAGGTTCTCAAGTGAGTCCCATGCTGCCTGACCAAAAACCACACTTTGAACGGCTCTTGTCCTACAAAAGACCTCTCCCACTGCATCGTCGTCCTCACTGGACTCTTCTCTTCTCTTGGTTTCCAGAGAGCTCTCACTAATACAATTATCCTCTCCTGATTAACATCTTCTTATCCATGCAAGAACACACACTATCAAGCGGATTTCTAGAACCCTCCAATTGCCATCTTGATCACTGTTACAAGCAACGTGTTACGTATTGTTTCTCTTTGATGTCTAGCAACCTTCTTTCCTTTGGGATACATGTGTCAAGAGCAGGGTGACTCTAGTCCCCCTCTTGCCCACAGTTCTGGCTCATGCCTGGTGTCCCAGTGTCATTCTGAATGGTCTCTGCTTTCCTTTCAAAAGCTCCCTGGTTCGGATGATAGATTACATGGTCACCCTAACCAGAAAGAACCACTCCAAGTTATTTTGTTAATAGCTCACTATTTCTTACACATTTAGAAACTGGGCAAAATGCTTTTCACATCTCCTCTGACTTAATACTTACCAACCCTAAAAGCAAAGTTTCATTACGACCATTTTCACATGAGGAAACATTTTAAAAGCTGACCATAATTGCAAAGCTAGGTCCGTCTGACACCAAAGCTCACCAGTATATCCTACTGATTAGAGTCAAAATGTGATTAATGTATACTGCCACCTATTAACTGACTTGAGGGCAATATCAAAGTTCACTGTTGACCATAAAAAAGATAGAGGCTGGGAAATAAGTTGAATTATAAAGACCTAAAATGAAAGGCTTTATGACATTTTCCCTTTTATGATGGACCTCCTCTAACCCATCAATTTCAATACGCCTCTACTTATTTTTAAATTCCCAACACTCCTGTTGATATGGAGTAATTATTCACATAGTTCCTGATTTCCTGGAGTTTCCTGTACTGGCTGAACAGTGATTTTCTCCAAACATTTCTTTCAGCAAGAGGAACAAGAGACTGGGGCGCCTGGGTGGCTCAGTCCGTGAAGCATCTAACTCCTGTTTTCGGCTCAGGTCGTGATCTCACAGTTCATGAGTTCAAGCCATGAGCCAGGCTCTGTGCTGACTGCGTGGAGCTTGCTTGGAATTCTCTCTCTCCTTCTGTCTGCCCTTCTCCCCTGCTCATTCTCTCTCTCTCAAATCAGTTTTTAAAAAATTAATTAAAAATAAATATAAATTAAAAAAAAAGAGGAACAAAATATTAGCTAACGTGTAACCATCAGGACATTGAAATACACAGCCGACGGATAAAAAGCCTTCCTGCTCATGACCAGGATCTTATCTAGTTTTCCACTGGTGTTATGGTACTTTTTTCCTTCTGTGCCTTCACTCATTCCAGAACCATGACTGAGTGCCTATTTTATGCCAGGTAGCTTCGCAAAGCACTTAACATTGTGGAAAGCTTTTTCATTAATGTCTCTATTGTTAAAATCTACCTGGTTCAAAGTCAGAGAAACCTGCCCTTTACAAGAGAGGCATCTGAAGTAAGTGTGAATGTAGCAAAGCCTGTTTCCAGCTTTCATCAACAAACGCTAGTGTAAGCCTAAATCATGTGTAGACTAAGACAACAGTTTTCCTGATATTATTAGCTTTTTAGTGTTTTCCATTGGCAGAAATACTGTGGGGGAAAGACCTTAGTTTTTATTGCAAAACAAAGACCCAAACTGTAAAACAAAGACCCACAACGACACCATAAGAGAAAGCGACATTGGCTAGCATGCATTTCGATTTGAAGAAAAAGGTATTTATGGGACAATCCTTCTGCTCACCTTGAATCCCTTACAACATCCAGCTCTTTCTTCTTAATTGAAAGTTGTAACAGAAAATGCTATCTGATTTACATTTCAAATTTCCACATAACTACAAACTTTTATAGTGGTGAACAGATGTTGATGGGAGTTTTACAAAGCCGGGAAATGCTTTTCAAATTCATGTCAGAGGAATGTCAAGTTGAAACCAGGAAAAGAAATACTCAAAGACCAGCACAACTGCCATGTTTACTGCCATTCGCTTTGGGTGACCATGTCTCTTCCCAGCGAAAATCCTAGGTGACCAACAGTGGAAAGAAGTCTTCATCGATGTGCACAGTCTCTGAACAAACCCTGCTGGATTGTGCTTCTTATAAATCCGACCAAGTTTAAAAAAAAAAACATGGACATGACTGAGCTGCCGTGAACTCACAAGTGACCCCTTAGACTCCTTTCTACCCCCCCAGTCTGGCATTTATTTGACTTAATCCTCAATTCGTAAGCCACAACTCCTCAGAAGATAGGCGCTAAGCAAAGAGATAAACAAGGAATTTATCTGCAGAGCCTCCTGTGAATAGGAAAATAGTCTCCGCCAGGCGTGCGAAATACTTAAAGTCATTTCATAGGTCATGTTGAAAACACCAAAAGGAAATTGAGGACAAGATGAGGAATATATTACCCCTTGGCCTCTCAAGTCTGAGAACTTCTGTTTGGGTAACAGAGCAAGTTCCCGATTTTCCTCCTTCACTATATTCCTTCCAAAGCTGAGATTTATTGTGGTGCGTTACTGCTGTATCTTGCTGATATTTAAAGAATAAGATAAGGGCACCGGATATTGCATGGAGAGTATCATCTGGTAATTCACAGATCCTTAAGATCTAATAACAGGCTAGACTCTCTTAATCACGTTTGTCACAGTCCACTAAGACTTATGTTACACCAAACTGTTTTCTCTAGCTGGGCAGTCACAGAGGTTCTTGTGGAGGGTTTGAACTTCCATCTCAAGTCTCTCCACCAATTTCCAAATGAGGAGGATAATTAAGTCAGCCTTGCACCAACTCCATACTTTCATGCCGTTTTATTGGGTGTTCTATTTCACTTCCACTTGTGGTTTCATGATTTCCTGTTCTCTCCGCTCACATCTAAGGAGTCATCTCACGGTATTTACCAGGCATTCAGTGGTCCTGAAGGGTTGCCATAGTCCTGACGCACAAGTCATAAAGCATCTACACGGAAGCAAATGGAAGTCTGACTGCTGCTGTTTTACATACGGCAAGAATCACCCAAGAGCCTTAGAACAAACATAGCATTGTCCAACCCAGGGCAGCTGCTCAGCTAAATGTGGCCCCCAGCTGTCAATGAGACCACTGATGATAATTAATTACTAGAGACTCAGAAAGATTCTGCATGTGTTTAAGCCCCCGGTCGTATGGCAGACTCTCTAGGAAGATCTGTTTTCATTTTTTTCAGACCACTAGGGGAAGTGTGGGGCTGGAAGGCTGAGCCACAGATCCACCGACAGTGCGGATTTACCTTGAAACTGATGTGGTAACATTTATGGAATGCGAATTACAGAGTTCAGGGACACCTGCGTGAGCTTGTGTTATTGTAATTGGTGTTTAGCTGTACTTGTTTCCCGTGCCTGCACTTGGTATTTACTTATAAAAGGTTTTAAGTGCATAAAGTCACCAATGGAACATGGGGAAAATCTTTGGTGTAAGCGTGAAAAAAAAGTATAGCTCAACAACTCTTGTCATGAAATTTAGAAAGTCTTGAACACTGGGAAAAAATTTATACCACTCTCAGCAGAATCCCTCAGTAGTGTTTCTCTTAAGAATGTTTAACCTTTAACTTAACACTCTTAAGTAGTGTTTCTCTTATCCTTAAACGAACACACAAACCAACAAAACCAAGAAAGAATGGCTTATCCTTTGGGAGGGGGAATTGTGCCCTGTGCTAATGTTGAGGCTCTCCATCCCATGTCCTGGGGCCAATCGAGTCACCTCTGACACCTCTGGGCACCCTTAGATCTGGCTGTGTGACCACTGAGATTGTTACTGGGGTTTGCAGTCACCATATTGTAAATCAGTTCATGCAGCAAAGTGTTCTTTCCAGTCATGTCTCCATCTGACTCGTGTTTACCTACGCTCACCTGTTGTGCGCAACTTTCGTATGTGAATTACTCCTGGTCTCAGCACAGAAAACCCAAGACCACCTTTTCAGTTTATAGGAAATATACTTGTCCCTACTGTTAGGACACAAGGATCATCCATCATGATATAGGTCACATTACATTCATTGTACCTTTTCATTCCCAGTCTCAAATGGGTGAAACGAGATCTCTGCAAATAACTAAGTATTAATTACAAAACCACAACTTTAAGAGAAGAAGGAAGTTTTAAAGCGTCCTATTTTTGGGGCACCTGGGCGGCTCAGTCAGTTGAGCGTCCGACTTCAGCTCAGGTCATGACCTCACAGTCCATGAGTTCGAGCCCTGTGTCGGGCTCTGTGTCTCCCTCTCTCTCTGCCCCTCCCATCCTCATGCTCTGTCTCTGTCTCAAAAATAAATAAAAACATTAAAAAAAAATCTTTAAAAAATAAATAAATAAAATAAAATAAAACGTCCTACTTTTTCAACCAGGTAACAAAAGTAGAATAAAGGTTTTGTGTATTTTGCTTTGATTTTTAGCTTATCTAGCTATGATTTTGTCAAGTCATGGTTTAAATCAGAGAACAATTTTAAAAAAGCCAAAAATAACAAGTCTTTTAAAAATTTTTTAAGGTGCATTCATTTTTTCAGAGATAGACAGAGCGTGAGCAGAGGAGGGACAGAAAGACAGGGAGACACAGAATCTGAAACAGGCTCCAGGCTCTGAGCCATCAGCACAGAGCCCGACGCGGGGCCGAACTCAGGGACGGTGAGATCACTACCTGAGCTGAAGTCTGATGCTTCACTGACTGAGCCACCCAAGGGGCCCCCCAAAATAAGAAGTCTTTATAGCTATTCCCATTAGATTGTAAGCTTTCTTGAGCAAGGGTTATCTCTCTTCACACTCATCAAATTATGTCCTGCCAGACTTGACTCTCAGTATTATCAGGCTATGAAATATCAGAGAATCAAGACAGAAAAATTTCCTTCTGAAGTGTTCCATAACATCAGGAAAGGTTAAATACCTTGTATACACAATGAAGTGCTCTCAAGTTCCCACCAAAACCATTACCAGGGGCATCATCACAGCATCTCAGCAGTGGTATTTGGTTCAATTCCTACTTCCCCTTCCTTACTGCAGAAAGAGTAGGACAAACTATAATTGCAGTTTGAGCTGAAGCTCACTTTTCCTTCTTCTTTTAACACACATCTACCTTTACCATACCTTTGCAGAGAGGCACATTAATATGAAACAATTTAAGATTAGTAAGCCAAGTGTTTTGGGGTTTTTGTTGTTGTTACCAACTATGACACCTCTTATAGTTACAGATGAAATAATTTTCCCATTTTTTTTCATGGAACAACCCAGTGTTGAATACATGATAAATGGACATTAAATAAGAAAAAAAAAAAGAGAGACAGACAGACAGACAGAGCTGATCAAGAATACTGCAGCATAACCTTTACCTGACTAACAAACATTCAAGTGGGTTAGGGGAAAAAGTCAAATCATTTGATTTTATTTAGATTTGCTCTAATACCAGAAAAGTTAATTTTTCATTCTGTATTTATTTTGGTATTGGCAAATAAACAATTCATAGCTTCTTACTTTGCTACAAAATCACACTGAAATTCATCCCATTTTGGAGTTATTTGGGGGCAATATTTGCCTGGAGTGTAAGTTTCATAAAGAAGGTTATGTTCTGTTTTTTTCTAGGATATAAAAAAAATACTATCCCCAGATATGTCATACTGGAAAAAAAAATATTTTTCATATATTTATTGTGAGATTTTAAAAAACCATCAAGGAGGTACTCATGAAAAACTTCCACACTAACTTGTCTTGTTTGGATTCTGTTTCTAGAAAGAACTTAGCAATACATATTTTCCACTCACTCAGGATGATCTCAGTATATCCTGAACACGGAAATAACATATAAATTTTAGTAATTTCCATCCCGAACAATCTCTTAGGGACTGGTTAAAAACTGTGTGGTGTTTCCCTATCAAGATTCTGATGGCATTTTTTGTTTAAGTGTTTATTTACTTTGAGAGAAAGAAACAGCAGGAAAGGAGCAGACAGAGAAGGAGACACAAATGTAAAGCAGGGTCCAGACTCTGAGCTATCAGCACAGAGCCCAAGGTGGGACTCAGACCCATGAACGGTGAGATCATGACCTGAGCAGAAGTTGGACACTCACCCAACTGAGCCACCCAGACGCCCCTGACGGCATTTTTTAAAGAAGTACAAAAAAAATCCCACAATTTTTTTATGAAATCTAGGAAGACCCTGAATGAGCAAAGCAATCCTGAGAAAGCAAGAAACATCACACTTCTTGATGTCAAGCTATCCTACCAAGCTACAGTAAACAAAACAACATGATCCTGGCATAAAATGGACAAAAAGATCAACGGAACAGAATCAAAAGCCCAGAACCAGATCTTAGCATATACCATCAACAAATAACTGGCAAGGAAGTCAAGAATACTTCACGGAGGAAAAACAGTCTGCTTAATAAATGGTGCTAGAAAAATTGAACAGTCACATGTAAAAGAATGAAACTGGACTCTGATCTTACACCACTCACAAAAAGTAACCCACAATCTAAAATCTGAGACCATGAAACTCCTAGAAGAAACAAAGCATCATGATGGCATAGGTCTTGGCAATGACATTTCGGATAGCATACCGAAAGCACAAGCAATGAAATAAAAAAGTAAACAAGTGGGACTCCATCGATGCAAAACGCTTCTGTACAGCAAAAGAAAATCAACCAAGTGGAAAGACAACTGATGGCATGGGAAAGAGTATTTTCAAATCTTAAATCAGGTAAGGAGTTTATATCCAAAATATATAAAGAACCCCTACAACTCAAGAGCAAAATAAACTTTAAAAGCCACTAATAATCCAATTTTTAAAATAGGCAAAATGCCTGAGTAAACATTTTTCCCAGGAAACGCAAACAGGTGTGTGATAAGATATTCAACTAGCCATTAGGAAAATGCAAATCAAATGATCTTGTTTCTTCAGGCAAGATCCACTAAAGCAAAACTAAATTGGGATGACATCAGACGAAAAAGCTTTTGCCCACTGAAGAGAACCACCAACCAAATGAAAAGGCAACCTGTCGAATGGCAGAAGTTACTTGTAAATAGTGCATCTGATAAGGCGTTTATATCCAAAAATTTAAGAACTCATACAATGCAACACCAAATACACCAACAGTCCAATTAAGCAACAGGCTGAGAATCTGAGTAGACATTTTTCCAAAGAAGACCTACAGGTGGCTACAAGACATGGTGAAAAATGTTGAGCATCACTGGTTATCAGGTAAATGCAAATCATGACCATAGTAAGGTATCACCTCATGCCTGTTTGAATGATCATGATCAGAAAGACAGGAGGTAACAAGTCCTCATGACGATGTCAAGAAAAAGGAACCTGTGTGTACTGTTGGTGAGGCTGTTAACTGGTTCAGCCACTGTGGAATACTGACTATGGAGGATCTTCAGAAAATGAGAAACGGAGCTAACATGTGCTCCAACAGGTCCATTTCTGGGAAGACTTCCAAGGCAAACAAAAACACACACTTGAAAAGCTATCTTCACTCATATGGTCATAGCCGCATGATTTACCAGAGCCAGAACAGGGATACGATCTAAGTGTCCATCAAGAGATGAATGGATAAAGAATTTGTGACAGTATATATACACATACACAATGGCATATTATTTGGCCATTAAAAAAAAAAAAACCCACAAGGAAACTCTATCATTTCCATCAACATGGATGAACCTTAAAGGCATTATGCTCACTGAAATAAGTCAGACAGACAAAGGCAAATATTGGATGATCTCATTTATGTGTGGGATGAAAAACTACAAACAAAAGGAAAAACTCAGAAAAAGAGATCCAGAGGTGGGAGGCAGGGAGGGGGGGCTAATGGGGAGCGGGGTAGGGAATTGCGAGAAGGTGGTCAAAAGGCATGAACTTCCGGTTCCAAATAAGTAAGTACTAGAGATATAATACACAGCACGACGACTATAGCTAACACTGCCGTATGATCCACAGGCAAGTTCTTCAAAGAATAAATCCTAAGAGCTCTCATCACAAGTCAAAAAAATTTTTTTCTTCCTTTTTTTGGCTTTCTCTTTCTATCTCTAGGAAATGGTGGATGCTAATTAACTCTATTACAATGATTATTTCCTAATATACATAAGTCAACCATTATGTTATATGCTTTGTACTTTTACACTGATGGGTATTCATAAATCTCAATACAACTAGTAAAAAATTAAAAAGCACAGGTTTTAAAGGTCTTTTATGAAAATGTTACTTGCAGGATACACAAAGCCAAGTGTTCCAGTAATTTAAGAGACGGCTTTTCTACACTCTCTTGCAAGAAGTGTAAAAAAGCACATGTTAAAAAGATGCTTATGAATGTAAAAAAACCAAAGTGTGATCCAATAGAATGTAATTATAATGCTGATTAACTCAAGAAATGGAGAAGGAATGTTAGAAAAGGTGATGAGTGGGGAGGTAAAGACATCAAGATAGGGACAAGAAGAAGGGTACCTGGGTGGCTCAGTTAGTTAAGCGTGGACTCTTAATCTCAGCTCAGGGCTTTATCTCGGGGTCGTGAGTTCAAACCCTGAATTGGGCTCTGCACTGAGCATGGAGCCTTCTTAAGAAGAAAGGGACAAGAAAAATGATAATGCATTGGGACAAAGGTGAAAGAGACGAATATCAGGACAAGTTGGAACCAAGTTCAAAACTTGCGGAGTTTTACTTCACCCATCACCCATCCACAAAAATGAAATATCCCAAGGAATGGCCCAATGTATCTTCAGAACAACATGACATAAATATATGCATACATACAACATTCATAGACTTTCATGGAACCATGACTGGACCATGGAGTAGTATGTCTTGCCACCAGAAACCAATCTATCTAGCAGACTTATTTTGTTTCAGTGTAATCAATTATTAAAGGGAATTATTAAATCAATTCCCCAAATTCAGCTTTTCAATTTCATTGGGCGATGGGAGGGGAAAGAGGAGGGTAAGGATGACTGTCTTTCCATTCAATTTTAGCCCATTTTGTCTGTAGATTCCTATCCCCTGGGATTTGAGTATTCACATAAATGAAACATACAGGGCAAAAAATAAGTGTGTACAGACCTTTGAAACAACCTGAGAATTACCAGCATATACTTCAGGAGAATGAGATCTCTCAGCGCTTCCAGAATGCAGAGTAAAGATGGCAAGTTTCTGAAAGGATCGGTGGGGTGTAATATACTAAGCGCAAAGGAAAAAGCAGGGAGAAATGTGCAAGTAAGAAAATCCTGTCATAATCATATCTGCTTTACTGACTAGAACAGCAGGCCCAACAAGGATAATCTTATGAACATGATAGTGGACATCTGTTGTTTGTGACTGTCCAGACTTCCCTTTCTCTATTTTCTAACAGCATCGGATTTTCCCATGGACAAAACCCACCCCCCTTCTACTTCTAATCCACCTGGTTTGGGTAGGGCTAAGGCTCCGAGAATGAGCACGTGACTCAGACCTGGCCAATAAGAACAACACAACCTCACCATTGCAAGGATTAGCTTAGGGATAAGCATGTGACTGAAACCAACCAATCAGAATAATAACAAGGAACTATTAGGAAAATCTGGGGGGAGAGATACTTTCTTTCATCTGTTTCTACATAAACCTGCAGCTTTCTGTGGTTAACATATACCACCACATGGGAACAGCCTGCTTGAGAAAGTTGCCAATACAAATAAAAATAACAGCCATACAGAGGAGACAGATACCCGATAACTTAGAATGCCCTGGATCCAACCATGCCTGAATCTGAATAGCCCTGAGATCTTTCAGTTATGTGTGCCCATAAACTGCCTTCTTTGCTAAAGCCCATTTTAGTTGCGTTTCTGTTACTAAGGAATCTTGACTGACACAAGGAAATACACGTGATTGGGGAAAAAACGATTTTGAGCTCTAAACTGAGACACTAGGCTACAAAACCCAAGAGTATAGGTTAAGGCTCACCTGTTGATAGGAAAAGGATCCAGAGTTCAAGGATGTCCAAGTTTGGCACAATTTTTCATTCAAAGCAGGTGCTTTAATTAGCAATATAACCTTGAGCAAATAATTCAACCTTTTGGAGCCTCAATGTTCTTCTTACCTGTAAGTAGGGATAACAGTATCTACTCTGGCAGATTTTTTTTTTTTTTTTTTTTTTGCTATAAACTGAGGTAATACGTATCTACCAGTATGGAAGGGGCTCAGTATGAACGACATCTCTTTCACATTCCGGACTGGAAATACTGTGGCCAATATTCTTACACAGCCTCTGGAAACTCAAGTGGTTCTGTGAACGTCCCAGGGTAGTACCTCTTTCCACGCTCACGCTGAAGCTCAAAAGTTATATTCCTTCCCATCACAGTCCTCCCTATCTCTTCTCCATGCAGCATTACTCACAAGACATTTCATCAGTCAAGGAAGTCTGTACCCTAAGGAGGGTCACATAAAATGGCAACATCTAAACATGTAAGAATGACTTCCTCAATGTAACTCTGTGAGTATGTTAGGGCAAGTCTGTTGAGACAGGGGATTAAGTTCACCTAGCTCTTAAGAGAGCCTATTTAAAAAAGAAAAAAAAAAAATGGCTGACCAGTAACTCCAGGTTCAGAAACATCAGCTATCGGGAAGTACTTGGCTGCATGAAATAATTAAAGTTGCCGGTCTCAGAATTACAGAATCTAGTATGCTGTATATTTAGACTTGAAAAGTGTACTGTACCAGTGCAAAGTATACTACAACACTGAGGGCAATACTGAAAACAACTAAACCATTTAGAAAGTATCGGTCCATCTCCCTTTTCCCTCACACTTTCAACCCAAGACTGACCTCTGGTAGCTGAGGTAAGTGTGCTTCACAGCCTCTGGAAAAAGTCCCAGCCATCAGACTGCTGATTCGACTTTCGTGACCTCTCCCAAGCTCTTACACCCCTTGCTTTTAACATCCCGCAACTTCGTCCATCTTGATTTCCCTGTTTTGTTCTGACCTGATTCTCTTCCTTGCTCTGGATTCTTTGATGCTCAGGCTACCTCAATGCCTTCTCTTCCCTGCGGGAGCTAATTGAGCTCACACTTCTGTTGCTACCTAATTGCAGCTAAGTGTCGAATCTCTATATCCAGACCCTTAAATAATAAATATCAAGGGCATCTCCACCTGGATTTCCCCAGGATGTTTCACACACAGATTCTTCTAGTCCTGGTATTTCTACTGATTTCCTTTCTTCTTGAATAGCACTTCTATCCACATGTTCCCCCGATATCAAGGAACCTTCCTGCTCTTTCTCAGGCTGACACGCAAGCAGTCCGTGTTGAACAAGTCTTCTAAGTTTCTGCGTCCTCCACCTTTTTCTTATCTGACTTCATGTTCCTGTGCATGTTTTCTTTTTCATCTTTTCAATGTTTAATTTTGAGAGCAAGAGACAGAGCATGAGTGAAGGAGAGGCAGAGTGTGAGGGAGATAAAGAATCTGAAGCAGACTCCAGGCTCTGAGCTTTCAGCACAGAGCCTGACGTGGGGCTCAAACTCATAAACCATGAGATCATGACCTGAGTTGAAGTCGGACACTCAACCGACTGAGCCACCCAGGCGCCCCTCCTAAGCATGTTTATTTTTTATATAAAACATGGTCTCTCACTAAGAAATAGATCCTAATATGATCTACCGCCTCTAATCTCCTGTTCCTCTAATTCCTTCTCCGTATCACAGCCATGGTATTTTGTTTCTCTAAAATAAAAAGCTGCTCACGTCTCCTACATCCATTTGCTTCATGTCACGGTGACTTTCCTCCTTGTATCTCAAATACCCTAGCCACACCGCAACCATGGGATGGGTCTCCTTTCTCTCCAAGCCTCATTTTCTGTCATCCCCACTATTAACTTTTGGTAACCATTCCTCTTCCCTACTGTGCCAATTCACACTGACCTGACTTCGCTCACTGTGCTTTTAACACTCCACTAGATTGGTTCAGCTAGCTCTTTTTCCTACTTCATTTGTTATGTTGTAGACATTCTGAGGCCATGAAATGTTTATTATTCACCTCTGCAGCTCCAAGGGCTAGGTGCATAGTAGGTGCTTCATCAATACAGAGAAATGTATTTCGTTTATACAATTGGTATACGTGATATAGCAGAAGGAAATGTGGAGAAACTTGGAACAGAATACAATGACATTGTGTAGCCGTAATACAGTTGGGTAACATAGGTGGCATGTAGTGAGAGGGTGGGGTAAAAACTTCGCTCCAAACACATCACATACTATGGCAGATAGTATTTTCCAAAAATGCCACTGCAGTATCAACCCACCCCCATGGTCTTCAACATGATCTTGCCACTCCACCATCAAACATTAGAGTCTCCACCTCTTTAAACCCAGGTGAGTCGTGTCACTGCTTTGACCCAAAGAACATGGAAGAGGTCACACTACTGCCATTCTGGGAATCACCCTGAACTGGCCTGTCAATTTCCATTTCCTCCTTCTTGGAAGCTAGCTACCATGCAAGGAAGCACAACCATCGGGCCACCATTCTTGAGGAAGGCTAATCCCCATGAAAAGGAGATGAATAGTGTGCAATCCGTTAACACAGAGGCACCGGACACGTGAATGAAGACTTCATTTTACAGAATAGCCCAGTCGAGCCCTCGGATGTCTACAGCCCCAGGCACCATCTCCCTACACAGCATGGCGATCCCAAGTTAGAACCACCCACCAGTGCCCAGACAACCCACAGAACCTGAGAAAGAATAACAAGTTGTTTTTAAGGCCCTCAGGTTTGGGGTGATTTGTTATACCACAATAGGTAACTGGAACACATGGTTAGGTGTTCCTTTTTTTTTTTTTTTTTCCTAACGTGGTTAGAATTTCTAAATTGGTTTGTAACAATACAGGCTACTTTTTGAGTACCAAGTCATCTATCAACTTCATGTAAAGAAAGCAAGAACGCAAAGGCAATAGCAGTAAAATTGAGTAATACCTGACAAAATAGAGACTAAAGACTCGAAAGATGGTCTCTAAACAGCAAAGATACAGGATAACAATTCAATATCTACTTATGCTTGAACTAGTTAAAATAATTATGGTATGTTCCCCCCCAATGGAACATCATACACTGTACAAGGACTATTTCAGCCCTGTATAAATTGTTACCAAATGATGTCAGTGCAATATGTTAAGTCATGTAACAGCGTACACAATATGGACTCCTTTTTTTAAAGGAATGTGTCCTTACAAGTTTCGAGAAAAAAAATACTGAAATACGTACCTCAAAGGACATGATTACCTCCGGGAAAGTGATCGAAGATAAGGATTTAACTTTACTGTATTTATGCCGTGATAGATACTTTTATAATAAAGATGGATCACTTTTTTTTTTTTTGAGAGAAATGCAAATCTAGAGGAAATAAATAGATGTTTATTAAATCTCTGATTTTCTCTCTTTTGTCACCCTTCCCTCATTGTGGCAACAACTGGCTCTACCTTCATAATCCATGTTCACATTTGTTCATCTTTGGCTTAACATTACCAGAGAATTTCGGGGCATATGTCCTGTCATTCTTATCAGCAGTCCTATTATTTGACAAATGCAAATCCAGACTCCTGAACCTGGAGACCAAGGCATCCACATTTTGCTTTCAACTATCAACACATCTCCCCCCACCCCCAATTTTTGCATGCTTGATTCCAAAACTACATCTGTTCCTGGAATGATAGCCTGGATTTGCTTTTTTGTTTTCGTTTCCCTGCATCTGGAGAGCTTGTGCTGATCTCTTCATTAACGTCACACACTCAGCGGCACCCCCATAACCCCGCATGGCACCCATGCTTTGAGACCAAGGCTTCAGCGGTGTTTTCTTCCGGTAGGAGTCCCATAGCACTGTATCTGTTCTGTCTTTGCCTTTGTCGCTTTTTACCTAGTACTTTTTTTTTTTTTTTTGCAATTCTAATTTTTACCTGGTATTTTCAATAGGTAATTCCTAGAGTTTTCAGTTCAGATGTATTTGAAAACATACAGTGCATGAACACTCTCTCCAGCCACCCTCCTCGTCCTCCTACATTCCACAAGTGATGTGTTTTGTGATCCTTTCTAGGGATGTTTTAATGTACGTAAGAGCACATGCATGTCTATTCTTTTCCTTATCTTTCACATACATCATGGAGTACGGCTCATGCTGCTCTGGGCATCGCAGTTCCTATGTCTACCCATGCTGCCACGAAAATTTATGGAGCAGCTACTACCTCCCAGGAATAGTTCTAGGCAGTGGAGAAACAGAAATAAACCAACAAGTTCCACCAGTCATGGAGCTAACATTCTTAGAGAAAAGACAGACAAGGAACAGAGTAACTACAATATATAGTGTCAGACAATAAACACTAACTGTAAAATACTAGCAACGATAAAGCAGGACAGGGAAATATTATGGAGCTTAACATTTCAGACAGGGCGACCTATAAAGTCCTCACTGAAGTGGTACTTTGTAAATACATTCTGAACACAATTAGAGTATTAACCATGTGGATCTGTGAGGAAACAGCATTTCAGACAGAGGCAAAGGGCTAAGTGAGAGTCTGTCCGGTGAATTCTAGAAAGAGCAAAATGTCTGCTGTGGTGGTAACAGACTCAACAAGTGACTTGCTAGTCTTTGAAATATGTTTACTCATCTTTTGTTTACTTGAATAATCATGTAAATTGGTAAAATTAGTATGCGTGGTTTACCTTAGTTTCTTCTAGTACTTAAGTCAAAGCTTTATGAATAGTAAGTGGTCAAGAGTTGCTCAGTGGTGAGTAGGTATATAAATGAATGAATGAACCAACAAAGAAAGGATACATAATCTAAGGTCAATGGTATTTACTGATTCAAGGCCCTCTTCTTGCTCCTTCTTTGGTGTAGAACACTGTTCTCCTACATACCCATGCGACTAGAACTCTCAGTTCTCCAAGATCCTTACTCATATATCACTGCTTGGTGGGGCCCTTGACATCTTATTAATGAACCAAACAATAAAAGTAAGCAGAGAAAGACAAGAAGGCTGATTAGTAACTCTACTTATGCAGCGGGGCACTTGGCTGGCTCAGTGTGTTAAGCATCTGACTCCTGATTTCAGCTCACGCCATGATCTCATGGTTCATGGGATCGAGCCCCATGTTGGGCTCTGCAAGGAGAGCACAGAACCTGCTTGGGATTCTCTCTCTCTCTCTCTCTGCCCCTCTCTCTCCACCACCCCCCTCTCTCTCTCAAGATAAAAAAATAAGAATGAAAAAAATATTTTTTTTTTAAATAACTCTACTTATGCTGCTGAACCAGAGAACCTTGGCATTGCTGCCTATTTTCCTAGCAAGCCGACCTTGAGGAAGAAGGTTCAAGTGAAAACTGACATAACACGAATTCCCATCCTTCCACCCTGCAGGTCATGTAGATATGTTTCGCCCATTAGTGGGAACTATAGAATATTTATTAGGTGGTGGGTTCATATCTGTAATATACTGACAGGCCTGATCCAATTTTCTCGAATACAGACCTGTCATCTCATGACAAAAAAATGGGCTTGGACGGATTTTCTCAGTGTGACTGAAGATGTATACACTCAACTTTTCCAATTTGTCTCTTACTTGCCACATGCATGCATTTCCAGCTCTCAAATGAGATATGTACCTATTAAACTGAGTGAAGCTAGGTCTCTCTCCAGATGACATTTCAGAAAAAGGAACAACTACTGTATTCATAAAGCAAAAAGATGATTGGCAAAGAATATGAAATTCTTAATGAAACCTTAATTCCAATACTCCTGCACTAGGTCTCCCCCAAAAGCAGAGTTAGCTCTCCTTTGCTGAATGGCTGCCACATCTGACTCTGTTTTTATCTTATTGAAATGGATGCTTCGTGCAACAAAGATCTACATTCTGGAAATTGTTTTCCATACAACGTGCATTAAGGAAACTTGTTCCATAAGCACATCTGGTCCCGTCTCAGCACGCTGTGAGGAGAATCTATACGCCATCTCAATGCCCCAACGTTCAAACTCGCAGGAGCATTTTGCTTCACTGAACACATTCAAGGACAGCTCGTTGTCAATATTTTCAAGCCCTTTAAGCCATCGTGTTATCCTAGCATGCATATTATATTGTCATTCTTGTGGTTTCTCATCAAGGCGAACAAGAACACTGCTCCAATGTCTTCAGGATGTCTCAAGTACAGCACATCATTTTTCAACAGATGCTACAAAAGCACTCATTGATCTCCTAGGCATTTAATACCTAGATCAAAGCCCCAATTGTGCCAGAACTCGTACATTTTTCAAATCATGAGTTTACGTAGCTGTTTACAGGCTCTTCCATTTTATTGCCCTAAGAAGTGTCTTTCTCAATTGCCAAACCTTGTCCAAGGAAAATTATGGGCTAGAAACTTCAGTGCAAGAGCCCTCTATATACTCTACATACCATAGCATATTCTAGCCCTTCATGTGGAAGTCTTCTGTGACTAAAAGTTGCTTCCAGTGTCTTCTATATTTACAATTCATACAAATACATAACATGAGCTAAAATGATCCATCTTTTGGGGAGCCTGGGGGGGCTCAGTCGGTTGAGCGTCCGACTTCGGCTCAGGTCATGAACTTGCAGTTCAGGGGTTTGAGCCCCATGTCAGGTGCTGTGCTGACAGCTCAGAGCCTGGAGCCTGCTTCGCATTCTGTGTCTCCCCCTCTCTCTGTCCCTTCCCTGATTGCACTCTGTCTCTCAAAAACAAATAAAGATTACACAAAAATATTTTTAAAAAAATTTTTAACATTTATCTTTGAGAGAGAAACAGAGTGCGAGGAAGGAAGGGGCAGAGAGAGAGAGACGGAGACACAGAATCCAAAGCAGGTTCCAGGCTCTGAGCTGTCAGCACAGAGCCCAATTCAGGGCTTGAACTCCCAGACTGCAAGACCATGACCTGAGCCAAAGTGGGATGCTTAATCAGCTGAGTCACCCAGATGCCCCTAAACAAAAAAAGTTTAAATGATGCATCTTTTTGGCAGTTTTTGTTCATTGCAAGTACTTAGTCCTAACAGACAGAAGTGAATCTGATAAAAACGCATGAAATATTTGTGCCTCCTTAGGTATACAAGTTATTTGAAGCAGGAAAATAACGTCATTTGGAAAGAACACTGAAATGACAGAGAAGGAAATGCAATCTATGACTTCATGGAGGAGTCAATTAGCAATTTTGAAAAGCATCAAATAGTTTTTTTAGTTTCATTGCTAAGTAACATGTGTAATGGCAGGACACCTTAAAATTTTTAAATTGTGTCTACATTTTCAGCTTTTCAAGTTTCTCCATCTTCTCTCCTTATTCTTTCAACTCTAAAAGTTTCACAAACACCATTAATCTTGTCAAATGTTAATTCCCTAATTGCCAAGCATTCATTGAGAATGCCGATATACTCGTTAAATCATGTGGAAGTCTTAAAATTTCTAATATGTCCAGTTACAAAACATGGTTTTCAGATATCTTATTTATTTTCACAAAAGTGTCATTAAAATGAGATTCACTCAATGAAACACAGTGAAGTAAACGGAGGATAAGTATTCTAAGTTCAATTTTTTTTTTCAAACTGAGGTAAAGTACCTTTTCCCCAGTATCACAGATGAGGGTATAAGATAAGTTCGCAAAAATTCTGGGTTTAGTAGCCTATGCCTACTTCAGGTGAACTGCCCACAGAACCTCAGCCAGTACCATCCAGTTAATTCAGGGTTTCGAGACCAGCGCAACTTTCTTGTGTCTCTGTTCATCTTACCACTATTCCAGAAGCACCTTTCAGCGCCAGTCACCGGGCTGGCTCTGGGATTGGAGCACTGAAATAGAATGAGAAGATCACAGCCCCCAAGGAGTTTACATTCTAGCAAGCAAGGGAGACAGTGAACAAGTACAGGAATAAACCAACGAGGTCATGTCAGGTGGTAATGAAAGAGATGAAGAAAAGAAAACAGAGTATTGAACTACAGATGTACTAAAAGGGCTCAGGGTATTTTAGATCCAAAGATCACAGAAGGTGACATTTGAACAGACACCCGAATGATAAGGAGCCAGCCAAGGAAAGAGACAGAAGCCAGAACACCCTAGAAATAATAAATATTAGTGAAAGGGACTTCATGCAAATTTAGCATCTTCCAAGAAAGTAATTTAGCAACCTCCAACTTTGACTATAATGGTGTGATTCTCAGCAGCGTTATACGTATAACAAACTCCCATTGTAAGTGTAAGAGTGGGATCAAGCGTACAATGGTTTTCAGTCATGGCACAATGGACAGCACTTGTCTGGGACCCTGGAGAGCTGGAAAATCTGTGCTCGGTGCTCCATGATCATGTGGGGCATGCTTCAAATCCCAACACTGAGCAGGAGTGCTCCAACAGACAAGGATGGTCTGGCTCCACAGAGGACATAGAGTCAGGGTTCGGGGCTACTGGAAAGGCTGCAACTGGTGAGACTGGACACTGAAGAGGAAGAAGCTGCACAGCAATGAGTGCTAGAGTCCGCCAGGGTCTCAGTCTAAACATGAAGCTACGCATGCACCTTCAGGAAATATTCCATACGGCATAACACAAAACAACTACTGGGGTTGAGGAGCTTAAAGAGATTCTGGAAGGTCCACAGCGCTGTACAATGGGGGAGCACTGACCAGCCTCAGAGAGAAAACCTCGCTGGGCGTGCCACACATTTAAGAGACGTCTCAGTACAGATGGAGCTGTTGAATGGAGCTACACTCAACCCGGCCTCAAAGTGACTCTGGAATTGCCCTAACAAAGTCAAAGTCAACCCCTGACAAGTTCAAGTTGAGCCTCTCGGAAGTTGACAGCCAATCAGAAGCAGATCCAACCATCATTAAGTCAAGATGATACAATCAAGATTTTCAATAACACAGTACCCACAGCAAACAGCTTATGTAAAAATAACATCATTAGAGAGGCAGAAATGTGACCACAGGCAATCCGTCCATGGAAACACTTGTAAAGATGACACAGATGTGGAAATGAGCAGGTAAAGATTTTTTTAACAACTAAGTATGTTGAAGGATTTAAAGGAAAAAATGGACATGGTAAGGGAACAGATAAGGGCTCTCAAAAAACGCCTATAAGCTATCTTTAAAAAAATAAAGCAAATGCAAATTCTAAGAATGAAGAGTAAGAAAATTTTCCTTTTAGATGTTTTAAACATGACAGGAAGACACCAGAAGAAAACAGCAGTGAATTTGGAGGCAGATCAGTAAACGCTCTCCAAAAGGAAGTGCAGAAGGAAAAAACTTCCTGAAAACAAGAAAATGAACAGAGCTTCAATCACATCAAGCACAATTTCAAGTTCTGTAACATACATGCAATCGAAATACAGCAGGAGAGAAAGAAAAGGAGGCCAAAAACACTTTTGACCAAAAAAAAAGAAAAATTCTCATACAATTTTAAAAAATATCAGTGCAGAGCGTTTAAGAAGCCCAGGGAACCAAAAGCCAAATAATCACAAAGAAGGCCACATGGAAATGCTCCATTGGATGCTGAACAGTCAATTTTGTGTTTTTGGTTGACTTTATTGTATTACTTTCAAAACAGTGTTAGAATTATTCTGGCATGCAAGTAAGTTAAAGTACGTTGGATCCTTTGTACGCTTTTTATTCTTTAAGAGGGTCTGAAGAAGTCTTTAGTCTAGAGCTAATATATTCCTACTTCATAGAATTAGTCTCTGGCAGATGTTTAAATAACACATGTTAACTGTTATTATATCATTACTTGTTCCTTTAAAATAGCATGTTCTCAGATATTCCCTATTCAAATTTAAATAAAGTTCATTATCAACCTCTGACACACTAGCAGATAATAGACCATGCAGTTACCTGTATTTTTGAGATAGGAAGAAAAAGATTTAAGTCCTAGAGAGAATGTGCAAAGACTTGAAAAGCCCATTTTAACTTCTGTTGAAATTTTTAAACAGTGTGTTGCTTGTGCTTTGTAAAACATTGTCAGTTTATGATATGAACCCCCCCCCCCATTAATTCCAAAATATACCACCTCTTGCTATGTCCAAATGCATGATTAACAGGACAGCCAAAGCCAAATGTGAATAAACGTAAATAAAATCTGTAAACTTTTGGGGCGCCTGGGTGGCTTAGTTGCTGAAGCGATGGACGCAGTTTCAGCTCAGGTCATGATCTCACGGTTCTTGCGATCGAGCCCCACTTGGGGCTCTGCACTGACAACATGGAACTTGCTTGGGATTCCCTCCCTCCCCCCATCCCTCCCTCTCTCCAAATAAACATTAAAAAAAACTGTAGGCTTTTATAAAAGTAACTTAAAATATATGGTCTTGGGTTTAGGGTTTTTTTTTTTTTTCTTGATAGTTAGAAAATAAATTATCATTGTGTCCAGTATAAAATTAATATACACTGACTGCATTCAGAAAAATCAAAACAGAATTTTGACATCTACCCTAGTGCTTTTCTTCTCTCTCTCCTTCCTCCTCTCCCTCCTTTCTTCTTTTTCTCTGTGTACCTACCTTCAAAAACTGGATTATGCTGCACAGAATGTATCTTTTTTTTTTTTAATTGAGCATCACTGCAAAGAATAAAGCCTCGATAATGCAACTCTGACATAAGTAGAGAATTAACAAATTTTCGTATATATATACAAATATATACTGTTTAGCTGTAAAAAGGAACGGAGTACAGGGGCCCCTGGGTGGCGCAGTCGGTTAAGCGTCCGACTTCAGCCAGGTCACGATCTCGCGGTCCGTGAGTTCGAGCCCCGCGTCAGGCTCTGGGCTGATGCCTCAGAGCCTGGAGCCTGTTTCCGATTCTGTGTCTCCCTCTCTCTGCCCCTCCCCCGTTCATGCTCTGTCTCTCTCTGTCCCAAGAATGAATAAACGTTGAAAAAAAAAAAAATTAAAAAAAAAAAAAAGGAACGGAGTACTGATACATGCTACAACTTGGATGGAACTCTAAAACATCAAATTCAGTGAAATAAGCCAAATACAAAGGTCACATACTATATGGTTTCTTACATTTGAAATACCCAGAATAGGCAAATCCGTAGAAACACGAGACACATTAGTGTTGCCTCAAGATGGGAAAAGAGGACACGGGGATTGATTACTTGAAGAGCACTGGGTGTTCTTCTGGGTTGAGAGAAGAGTTTTGAAACCAGAGAGGGGGCAGTTACACAGCATCGTCAATGTTCTAAATGCCACGGAATATTACACTTTCAAAAGGTTCATTGTAGGTTATGTGAATTTCACTTCAATTTCAAAAGTCAGAATCACAACCATGGTCCCTGTTTTCTTTGCCAGTATACCACATCAATGAGCCAAGATACATTTCTTAAAAATAGTAAGGGGGCTGTGCATAAAGTCACTGACGATAAAACCCATGACCCTGAGTCAACTCACTGGGCACTGGCTCTGTTGGTGGACCAAGAACATCCCATATCACCTAAAGCAGCTTATGACCTATAGAGGCATCAAAAAAGGAATAGTGCTCCTGAAGAGGTCTGTAGACCAGTTTGACGTTTTTAATAGAATGTAAGTAAATATCTAAAATGCTTGCCTCAAGAACTTCGCTCTTCATGATGGAGGTTGTTTTCATTGTCAGGTTCTTTCTGAAAATCACTTTTGATATGGGGACTTGTATGCACCTTTGACTCTTGAGAAACTTGAACTCAATCCCATGGAATTACATCTTTTCCCTCTCATTAGAATTCCAGGGCCAGACACTCCAGAGCAGGCAGATTGCAGCGACATACCTGTTAATCCTAACACTCCCCACCCTAAGTTAGCTGAGTTCAGTGGCTATATTGGTTTGTTAAATGGGAAACAAATTTTAATGCTAGGCATGGCCATGAAATCATTATTTTTCGTTTGCCTCTTTCATCGTTTTCCCTTGTTTTGACCTATTCTAGAGGATTCTCAGAGCATCACGTAAGGCTTTTTATTGCTAGGAGAACCTAAACTTTTCAGTGCAAAGGGCTAGGCACTTAATAATTTCTCAATAAAAATAACGAATAGTAACTGTTGATAGAGCTGGTTCCAGATCCAAGCCAAAGTGAGTTCATGTTACAATCTCATTTTCAATGTCTTCAAATTCCTAAGTGTGAGGCCAAAGGGTTTCCTCAGAGAATGTACCCGGAGGCATCAAAACATGTGATGGGAATAAACCACAAACACAGACATCCTGGATTTAATATATTTGGGGTCATTTTTATTTGGATAGAAAATTAGGCCACAATTCTAAAAGGAGCAAGGTGAATTTCCAAGAGAAATCTTCGGCTTGGGCCCAAGGTTAAACATGGAAAAATCCATTTCACTTTCTACCAGGTACAGGAAGCTAAAGAACTAATCTCCAGATTTATAGCTGATTTTTTTTAAGTGTATTCATAGGTTTTGAGAGTGACAGACACAGCCTGAGTGGGGGAGAGGCAGAGATGGACGGAGGGAGGGAGGGAGGGAGGGAGGGAGGGAGGGAGGGAGAGAGAGAGGGAGAGAGAGAGAGAATCCCAAGTAGGCTCCACATTGTCAACACAGTGTCCAATGCGGGACTCGAAATCATGAAACCGCGAGATCATGACCTGAGTCGAAACCAAGAGCCAGACACTCAACCAACTGAGCCACCCAGGTGGTCCTAGTTGATCTCCTTTTGAAGAAAAACATTCATAGGACAGTAGCAGAGGCTACTGTTTCCACCTACTACCTTAATAGGATTATGTGCAGAACACATGGCTGGACTACATTTCCCAGCTTCTCTTTAGTTATGCTGGTCACATGACCCAGTTTTCTCCAAAGGAATTCGCATTTAAATCCTGTGCACCACTTCTTGGCAGGGGCTTTTGAGAATGAATGTACTTCTCAGCCAGTTACCAATTTTAAGCAGGCTCTAGCAGATGGGAGTGACCCAAGTTGGAAGGAACTCAAGATTCCTCAATGACTGTGAGGACAAAAACCACCTATGAACCACCAACACCATCCTTGAAAAGGAGCAAGAATGCAGCTCCGATTGTGAAGAACGAAATTTCTATTCATTTGGGGACTTATTAGTTATAACAGTTTAACCAGTGAGATTTTTCTTTAAAGCTCAGAAACATTAACAGTAGAGATGAGAGAACTCGAACAATTTGGCCAGACCTCAGAACTTGGGTCAAAACACAAGCCATTACAAAATACCATCTGGTAATAAAAATTACAACACTATGGCTTACTCTAGCACTAACAATGAACGAATGATTTAGAAAAGTGGATTCATCATTCCACTGGCAACAGTGTGGAGGACGGTGGTTTCCTGAGAGCCAAAGTGTTTTTGAGTTTGACTACCTAAACACCGTAAAATATAAAGCATGTTGTTCTGCGTAACGTAAACAGTTATTTTCTTTCCAAAACACTCCGCCAAGCACCTAACAATTATTTTATCTTCTTCTAATAGGAGTAGATGTGCAAAACAAATCAATTTTCAGCAAGTGCCCCTTCAGAGGCAGTTACTCGTGCTGATGAAATCTACATTTACCTGAAGTGATCTTCATGAAAAGAGAAAATTCTAGGACGACCTTTTTGAGTAGCCCAAGCTTCCTGTCAAGTAGTGCCACTTTAGTTAAGTGATGTTCCGTGACCGTTTACGAGTCACAGTCTCATTTTCTGCCCTTTTCTCTCTCTTGTCTCTCCTCCTAGCTACCGGTTCTTCCTTATTTTTTCCCCCTGCCTTTGGTCTGCTTGCTGAGCACTTAATTAGGTGCAAATGTTAAGTACCAAGAGACAGAAGAATACTCGGACCCCAAAAATCTTCCAGAGTAAAAGAATAAAGACACTAAAACTGTAATATGCCAAAACACGAGAAAGGCAATGAGAAAGTGGTACTTCTATACTCTCCTATGCCATTCGTCGAGACTATCAGATACGGACAGGGGCAGCGGGGGGAGGTGGGTAGTGTATATTAATTTTACACTCAACACAATGAATAATTTATTCTCTATCAAAAAATAAACTAAACCCAAGGCCATGTATTTTAAGTTACTTTTATAAAAGTCTACAAGTTTTTTTCATGTTTATTTAGAGTGAGAGAGGGAGGGAGGGGGGGAGGGACAGAGCCCCAAGCAGGCTCCACGCTGTCAGGGCAGAGCCCCACGTGGGGCTGGATCTCATGAACCATGAGATCATTACCTGAGCTCCCAGTTCTAGGTTCCTGGCTCAGTAACAAACTCTGAGAAGCAGGACTGCCGTGACCATTAAAGAAAAATAGTGTTCAGTTGTTAAAAAAAAAAAAAAAAAAAAAAAAAGTACTTTTGTCAGAATTGGAAGAAAGAAAATGGTGTTAGAGACCCCCAAATTAAGAAGAAACTGTGGCTTTAAAAATCTCCTTCTGGGGTAGGTACTGATTTGTAGAGACACCAAACAGAAAACGAGTAGTTCTAAGAATAGGAAACACATGTTAGTAGATTGGAAGGAGCCAGCTAACTAGAATACGAGCCGCTGTCACCAGGAAATGATGCCGGTTTGTCACAAAACACAGCAGAAAAGAGATGAACTGCTCAAGGGGAGTAGGAAAGTCTTGAAGGAAAGGATGGTATTGAAGGAAGTCGTACAGGGGTTATCCAGAGAAAAACGAAACTGGCAACCGTAACAATGTAAAAGTATGTGTTATTTCTGTTACCTGTCTAGTAAGAATATGTAAGTCATCCACTTCCAAATCATCTAAAATATAGAGCTCACAGGCTGAGTATGTCCTTGAGGGTCACCAGAGACCAATAACGATGCGCGCATCGGTCATGGAGGAAGAGACAAGAAAGCCAGGAAAATTTCGGCAGTAGGAGGAAGTCACAACAGAAACACTTGTAGGCTACCCTGAGTGACGTGAAGCTTCTTCCAAAGACTGGAATGTTGCCAGCCAGGGGCATTTTTAGATTCCATATGCCATCATCTGACTTGAAATTGTATGTTATTTTTTTATGTTAATTTTTTTCCATTTAATCTTCTGGTAAAAGGTGTAAAAAAAAAAAAAAAAAAAACCCAGAGATCTTACCTTGTCCATGTAGCTGATTGGCCCAGGATTGCTTGGATGGAGCCCATGTAGAGGGAGAGTTTAGAGGTTTTGAAAGGACCTCTCCCCAAAAAGAATGGTTGGTACTAACGTTGTTACTGTGGTTACTGTGTTTTGTTTAAGTGTTCCTGTTCTCCTACCAGACTCTGAGCTCCGTGAGTCCTGATCGGCTTCTTATTTACCCTTACATCCTCTCACCTAACCTAGCACCCAATACAGACCTGGAACTCAATAAATGCGTGTTAGTTGGGCGCTTGAAGGAATCAAACTAATTACTCAATTATTTCCTAGAAAGTTGAATGTGTACGTTAAAAATGTATGAGGGACTTTCAATTCCAGAATAAGTGAATATATTTACCTTATCCTACCCCCAAAGTATAACTCGAAGACCTATAGTTTGCACAGAAAACAAATACAGAGAACAGGCTGTCTGGGTGGCTCAGTCAGTGAAGCATCTAACTCTTGGTTCATGGGATTGAGCCCTGCATCAGTCTGTGTGCTCACAGTGTGGAGCCCGTTTGGGATTCTCTCTGCCCCTCCCCTGCTCTCCTTCTCTCTCAAAATAGGTAAATATTAAAAAGAAATAAGGAAAACAAATACAGGCAAACACTGTAAATAGACAGAAGATGGAATACCTAGATAACTCAAGAGCCCAAGGAAAATTGTGGTGGAGATTTCCAGGTTTTTCTTTTTGGGGAGGGGGCGTCTCACTTCTTTTAGACCCTATAGCTGAAGAAGCCAAATACCTGGTAACATCAAGAGGCAGAGATGAAGTCCGAAGAAAGCTTGCTCTTTCCAGCTGAAGGACCAGGAAAGAGACACCCCAGAAATATAGAAGCTTCTAGACAGTAATGGTTCTACTTTAGTCCAACACCACAGCCAAGTGTGTCCCAAACTACACCCGTGCCAGAAAAGGCCAAGTGGGGTGCTGAGACCCCTCTCTTACCAGGCTATCACAAAGTACCCTAGCCCCGCTTCCCCTACCCTGAGCATTGTATCTGAGAAGGTTCAGCAGAGAGCTTGGATTTCCACCCTGCCCCACAGTAATAAGATAGATGCTCATCCTTCTCCCTGCTTGGGTGGTCCTGAGGAAGACTCATGAGGAATAAAGACTTCCATCACTAATTGGTAGCAATGAGGCCACCACACCACACCCCGTGTCCATGGTGGTCATAAGAGGAACTATGAGGTACTCATATCCCTAATCCATATCACTGATTTGGATTAAAAGGGATTTATCAGTGGAGAATCTGCACTCCAAACCCCCTGACCAGTTAAGAGGAAGTGGACCACTCACATGGTTGGTCAGACAGTTCAATGGTACAGCCACCATACCAAAGAGTCTGAGTGTCTTGAAAAGCTAAACACACTCTTACCATACGATGAAGCAATTGTACTCCTGTCCCTTTAGCCCATTGAAGTGAAAACTTACATTCATGCAATAAGTTGTACACAAACGTTTTAGGTGCTTTGTATAACGATAGCCAAAGAAGTGAAAACACTCCCAGTGGCCGTTCATTCTGGTTGACATACGATGTGATTTCCTATCATGGAATACTGCTCAGTAACAAAAGGGAATCAACTAGTGATACACCAGACAACCTGAGTGAATTTCCAAAAAGTTTAAGTGTAATAAAAAAAAAAAAAAGGCTCTATCAAAAGTTACACACTCTGTGATTCCATTTGCGTAGCATTCTTGAAATGACAAAATTATAGATATGACAAGAGTCCAGTGACTTCCAGTGGTTAAGGAGGCGGCAAGGTCAAGGGGAAAATTCTTTTGTGTATAAAAGGGAAGTATGGGGGAATCTTGGTGATGGAAATGGCTTTTATCTTGAACAGATTAATATCATCATCTGGTCATGATGCTGTACCATAGGTTTACAAGGTATTACGTGACGGCAAACCGTGAAGAGTACGGAGGATTTCTCTGCATTATTTCTCAGGCCTGCGTGTCACTCCAGTGATCTCAAGATAAAAAGTTTAGTGAAAAAAAAATTGTACTTTCTAAGATAGAACAAACCTATGAGGCCAGGTAACCAGAAACGCCATGGTCAATTGCGCACGAGCCACATGTTTTACATTCAGCGAGCCTTCCACAAATCAGGGTATTTCTCTTGGTATCATTGTGTCCTTCACCACATGGGTGATGTATTCTTACTTCTGCTTTTTTTTTGTTTTACAAAAACTTTACATGTATCAAGTCTCTATTAACTGGAAATGGAGCTATAATTGAAATTTATAGCCGAGTCAGTACAGAAGAGTGACAAACAGTAGGACATAAAATGCCAAAAATCTTTTGCTGGGAGCATTAAAATCTACTGTAAATCAATTTTTCAATCCAAGATACAACAGTTTTCCACTATGAAAATCTCCAGTCTCTAGCTCTGTTAAATGGTCTTCTGAATGAGAACTAGAGTTTCTATTGAATTCTCTCGTTGAGTTCATAGGGTCATATGAATTTCTTGACAGCTGGAGTCCCAGTCTGAGAAACAACAAGTTTTTGAACTTTTTACTCCAAGATCTGACATTGACTTGATGGGTAACTTTGAACAAGATACAGTGCACCTTTCGGATTTGCTTTTCCTGTCAGATTGGGTTTTTTTTATTTTTGGGACAGAGAGAGACAGAGCATGAACGAGGGAGGGGCAGAGAGAGAGGGAGACACAGAATCGGAAACAGGCTCCAGGCTCCGAGCCATCAGCCCAGAGCCCGATGCGGGGCTCGAACTCACAGACCGCGAGATCGTGACCTGGCTGAAGTCGGACGCTTAACCGACTGCGCCACCCAGGCGCCCCTCCTGTCAGATTTTTAAGAATTGCATGTGCTCACTTTCCTCCGTATCTCGTTTTACCTTTTTATCCTCCCCTTGGCCAGGCTCATGAACAACTGGAGAATCCAAACTAGAGTCACGGCCACGGCTGACAAAGAAACACCACCACACACATCTACTGGGAGAATCAATCCATGGCCGTCACTCAAGTGAAAAATACATGCTTCCTGTCTGTAAAATCAATTTCAGTTCCTGTCCTCTCCTCTTCCTTTACCTTCCCTCATTTGATATAAGCTCCTGAGGACTACAAGGTCCCAAACAATCTGCACAAAGTGAGGGATACACTGTGCCCCATTTCCTCTGGGGCTTTGGAAGGACATAATGGAATCCCAGACTGACTACCCCTCTACTCACTGTTTTTTTGTCTACAGGGAGAAGAGAGAACATTAGGGGAGGATGGGTCTGTAAAATATTTCACTGTATTTAATTTACTGTTAGCGCTCAGAGGAGAACATCTCTAAATTGAGCAAAACACGTGTCACCTGCTCAGTGAGGAAGTGCTTTGCCTTACAAATACTCTGAGAGGTCTCAGATGATGGCCTACTAGGACTGTTAAGGAATAATTTAGCAGTTCCCTGGAGTCTACATATGCGTATTTGGGATATTCGATGTTGAGGCCACACCTGGCTGAAAGAGGTGCCACAGTATTGCCAGCCATGAATTATCCAAAGCTCCAGGAATCATGGTCTCTGCTCTGCTTTCCTTCCAAGTGCAAGTAAGCAGAGGTTAGCAGTGTTGGGAGCTCAGGCTCAAGACAGAACTCTTGATTGATCTTCCCCTACTAATACTGATCTCTAGAATATATATACACATTAAGCAGAACTATATCAAAATCTATTAAATTATGGCATTCACACTCAAATTTTCCCAACTCCTCTATCAGAAGTCTGTAACAGGGGCGCCTGGGTGGCGCAGTCGGTTAAGCGTCCGACTTCAGCCAGGTCACGATCTCGCGGTCCGTGAGTTCGAGCCCCGCGTCGGGCTCTGGGCTGATGGCTCGGAGCCTGGAGCCTGTTTCCGATTCTGTGTCTCCCTCTCTCTCTGCCCCTCCCTCGTTCATGCTCTGTCTCTCTCTGTCCCAAAAATAAATAAACGTTGAAAAAAAAAATTTAAAAAAAAGTATTTAAAAAAAAGAAGTCTGTAACAAAGGATCTTTTCTAACACCAGGAGTCTTGAATTACAATCACTGTTTTGCAAAACACAACTAGACTCACTGAACATAAAGTTTGTGAGGAAATGCAGCCTACCCATGGTTTACCAGTGTTATCTTTTCCAGAAGGTAATTTTTGCATCAATGTATTTAGTAAGGGAAGTAATTTTACCTCAAGTGATCTGTTCTAGTGATGGAAACCACGAGAACATTATTAAGGCTACAAAAGGGGCCAAACTTTTTCAGTTTTTTCATCCGATCCTCCAATAGATATTTCCATGTTTATGTGGATACACATACATGTACACATTGCATATACATGTGTGTATGTACATACATATGGCTATTACATGTGTCTATCACATCTAGTCAAGAAAATTCTAGTACAGAATTATCTCAAGTCCATGTTCCCAAAGAATAGTCTAGGAGTCATCTCATTAGAATTACCTGGGGGTACTAATTAAACATTTCAAGTTCCTGGGCCCCAGTCTATCTAGGTCCACTAGGTAAGAGTCTCTGATGACAGAAACCAAGGATCTACATTTTAGACATGATGCTACAGTGACTGCCATATGCACTAAAGCCTAAGAAATCATGTTGCTGACATATTACCCTTTTTACTGAATGCGCTCGATCTCCTCTGTCATTCTTTGAAGGTAAATATAGTCTTCAGCTTCCAGGGAGACAGAAATCTTGATTGATCTTCCCCTACTAATACTGATCTCTAGAATATGCACATTAAGCAGAACTATATCGAAATCTATTAAATTATGGCACTCACACTCTAGTTTTCCAAACTGTTCTATCATTTACAAGCTTCCATGAAATCTAGCAGAAAATTCCACTTTCTAGTAAGATGTTTGTCTATAAGGGTTTTTTCAAGAAACATTGGCTTTTCCTTACCCTTTGCTTTGTCACTATACTAATGGACTTGTCTAGCTCAAGTTGAAAAGTGATGTACCAATTTACTTGCTTGAAACACATGATTTCTCAGACAACTTATGTGTGGCTACCAAAGTCTTCACAAATGGGATAATGAGATTCATTTAGGTCAGGATGTTTTTCTTTTGAGAACCAAACACAATCAGTAGTTTTGTGAACATCATGCTATTCTTTCCCCAGCTTACAGTAAGGTAAGAATGCATCAAACACGTGATTTTTAAATAAAGGGGATTTCAAATTAAATATAATGTGGCTGTTACAGATGATCGTGTGTCTTATACAACCTGGAACAGATGAAGCTGTTTTGTATTTACACTATACATTGCACGGGCACAAAAAAAGGTGGAAATTTCAAAAATTCAGTCTGATTTAGTCAACTTCGATGTGTGTTTGGAGACACAGGAGGGACCCTTGATGATATCCCACCAGTGATACAGGTTTAAGAGGGACAACACTCCATTAATAACATAGATGAGAAAACTTTCAAAGATAGAAGCCATCCGTCAATCTAAGGATTAGCATCCAAAAGGATTTCAACCCAGTTTTTTGTATCTTTGAGAATTCTCTCATCTCAAGAGTTGGGAGGGGCATGGTAGGTTCCTGTAAAATAAAATACCAAATTCCACAATAAATACAAACGATCAGCAAGCTTAGGTGGTGAAAATACAGAATACAGGAAAATACAGAAATACAGGAGTAAGCAGGCATTTGGTCATGTGAAGATTCTCTCTTTGCTCCTACAATATAAAGGCACACAGGCTTTCGTCACATCTCTGATAAATAATGTACAAGTTAAATCTTCTAAGAGTCAAGTTGACTCTTTGCTATAAAAAGCAAATAGCTAGGAGTTTTGCAAACAAGTGGAACTATAGCCCTCTCAGTTTGTCCTTCAGCGTTTGAGAAAGTTCAAGTTTGAGACCTAAGTAACAGACTGAAATGGAACTGCCCTGGGCCCTAAAATGCCCTTTTGATGAGTGACATTGCAAATGCAGTTGCTTCTCTTTGTATGAGGTGGTTGGATTCACACACATGGATTATTTTACAAAAGAGTTTGGTAAATGTTTGCCCTTTGACTTTGTCAGATGGGAAGAAGGCAACTAAAGCTTAGTTACGAAGTCTAAAATCAAAGAATTTCTCCCATGGATGCTGAAAATTATTTCAGCAATTCTACTCAAAGAAAGACAGGAACCCCCATACCCCAAATATAAATTACCTTAGTAGCCACATCCAATGAAATAAAATAAATTATATAGGTTTGGCAGCTTTATCTCATCCCTCAACATGGTGATGATGGGATTGTGTTTTTATAAACCCACAGTGACACTATGGGAAAGATCCATGCTATTCCCGGGCCCAGGAGAG